>NC_048306.1:36901533-37546704 GCF_013100865.1 Trachemys scripta elegans
AGAACCAGAAACAATGGGTTTAAACTGCAGCAAGGGAGGTCTAGGTTGGACATTAGGAAAAAGTTCCTAACTGTCAGGGTGGTTAAACACTGGAACAAATTGCCTAGGGAGGTTGTGGAATCTCCGTCTCTGGAGATATTTAAGAGTAGGTTAGATAAATGTCTATCAGGGATGGTCTAGACAGTATTTGGTCCTGCCATGCGGGCAGGGGACTGGACTCGATGACCTCTCGAGGTCCCTTCCAGTCCTATAATCTATGAATCTATGAATCTATGAATCTATGAAAAACCTCAGGGTCCTAGAGCCCGAGCTCCACCTGAGCCCAGAAGCCTACACAGAATGAAACAGCCCCACAGCCTGAATTCTGTGAGCCCAAGTCGACTGGCATGGGCCAGCTGTGGGGTTTTCTTTGCTGTGTAGACATACATTATTGCTTTTTGACTTCCACGTAACAAATCTGAAGCCATCCTTGGAGTAGTTGTTGCTCTGGCACACAGCAGAGCCACTTGGAACTTCACAGTGACAGCAGGCACAGAACTCAGATCCTCCCTTTCCAGTACTGCAAGGACTGACCAGCTGGCTCAAAGGTCCACACCCCTGAGTCATGTAGTTATACCAACATAAGCTGGGTCTTCACAACCAACTTAAGTTTAATTGAGGAAACAAATTGGCAAAAAAGAAAAAGAGGTACGTAATATCTGGCCAGCCTCAGAAACAGGCCAAAGTAGGGAAATCAAGTAGCGTGAGATCTGATACCTTCACTACTTTTAGTTATTCTGTGAGAGATGGTCCCAGTTATCCCTTTCGCTGTCACCAATCACCTTTATGCTCCTCTACTGCCTTGCTTTATCTAAACAAAAAAATATAAACAACAAACATCACCTTTCTTCTGAGATTCTTATGTCAGGGACCCCTAAAAAATAAAAAAACCTAATTACTAAGATGTCTGGCCTAATCTAAAACACAAATTTCTCCACTGGCCAATTTTTCTTTTCTTCATCTGCTGATCTGATAAGATGAATGTGTGTATGTTACAGAATAAAAAGTTGGCTAAGTTAAATTGCTCCATGCTAGCTCCACTCCCCTAACTCTTGATAGCAGAATTCTGGGTTCAAATCACAACCTGTTTCTGTGGTCTGATCCAAGTAAGCATTTTGTGCAGGGGAGCAGGATCCACGTGTAAATTGCTCTTGACTTGCCTGTGTTGCAGTGTCTAATAATGACAATCCATAAGAACTTTGAAAAGATGTCTATTGACTGATCTAATTGCTACAGAAAGTGTTAGTCAGAGTCTGCCCTTTAAAAGTTGATTAAAATCATTGAATGCAATAAAAGCTGGATCAAATACAGCGCATAGCTGACTAATTGGTCTACAGCACTGAATTCAAAATCTTAATCAGAGCCTCTAAGAAATGCTGTGTAAAAAAAAAAAAAGATTCTTAATAAATTTTGTCATAAGATCCTCCTTATGTGCTTTGAATGAATGCCACTGTGAAAATGCCTTTTCAGAGATCGCCTCCTGGCAAAGGCTTTGTGAACTTTAATGTCCCCCTTTCTCCTTTTCTGTTCTCTGTAATATATTTTACATTATTTTTTTCCTTTTGTTCCTATAGGAAAATTCTCTCAGGGACAAAATTTTTGCTTTGTCTTCCTTTGGGCATGTCTGCACTGTCAAAAGAGACTTGGCATTGTGGTTTTCCAAAAAGGAAAGAAAAGCAGCACAAAGCCAGATGCTGTAGCTATAACATTTTCAAAGGCATTCTAAACACCAGGTGTACCATATAAATACCCAGTTTCTTTTTGTATCCTACCACACTGGTATCATATGGTTGAGGCATCTGGTCATTCCTACCCATGTTTTTCATAGACAGTATTTGTTAAAATCAAGTATACAACTTGGCTTATTTATGTGCTGTGAGCCGGAAGTGCCACAATGGCCTTATTGTGTATGCTAATGGAAGCAATAAAGATAGGCACAACTGTTAACCTACAATTATCTTCACAGCCTAGTCTAATTTCAGCAGGTTTCTACTCTTTTGACTTTGAGTTGCTGAAGAAACATGCTTTTTATAGTCCTTTATGCTGTTGCAGCAAAAAAATCCAACACCTCAGACCACAGGCTACAAATGCAAGTGCTTCTCATGAAGTTGAGAGCAAGAAGTGAAGCAAGCAAGGTGGAACAATTTACATTTGTTTCTAATATGTATATTAATGTTCTTAGAAAAGACCTATCAACTCAAATAATGAATTTTGTGATATTCCTAATTCTGTGATACTTGGGTTACTGAACCATTCATATTTCCTTACCATGACCCTGTACCTTCAGCCTGCCAGCAACCATCTAACTTTCCAACCGGTGGATGTTACTCAATCAGCATCAGATCCTGCAAGAGACTATGTGGGCATATCCCTGTGCCTGTACACAGCCCTACTGAATTCACTGGGGTTATGAGTGGGTGTGGGGGCTTATCTGCCCAGAGTTTCTTCCAGGATCAGTAACTAAGTGTCTTCCCATAAGTGCAAACCAGTTTCTTGACCTTTTGCTTTAGCAGATGTTTTAATATGGTTTCTGGCCTAGGAGACCATGGTTTCAAACTAACTATAAAAGTAAGCAGAACAAACCCACCTACCTTCCTCCATATACACACTTATTAGCTTCAGAATGATGTCAGGTAGAAGGAGTAGGGCCAGAGTGCCCACCCTCTTGTCAAAGTAGATTCTACTAAAGTACAAACATTCTATATAATTGAAAGGACCTGCATCGATCCATCACTTTTCAGAGCAAGGGAACGAGATTCTGAAAAGCAATTGCTTTGTTGCAGAGCCTTAGCGATTACCCCCCATCCCCCCTCCTTTATTAAAAAGGGATTATCAAGTTGTTTGACATACTGACTACAGTATTTGGAAGACATTAAGAAATGTAGGCAATCTAAGAGCAGGTTGTCATATGGAGCAAGCTGGCAAATCCAATCAGAGAAATCACTAGCATAAATTGGATCACTGGGGTACATTTTTGAAAAAGGCTAGAAAATAACTAGATTTCAGGATAAGGATGATGGGTTAAAGTTTGTCTGGTATTGCCTGTAGTTATGTGGGCAGGCATTGATGGACTTTGAATGCTCCTTGCTTTTTATAATGTTGTTTTACTGTGGTAACAATGGTTTTGGGCTTTGTTTGTGTTTGTTTAATGAAGACACCAAGAAGTTGAGAGAGAGGTTCCTACTCTTCCATTAGAAAAAGAATCATCACAACATTCAAAACTATGTGGAACAATATAACTTTTGCTGGGAATCCTCACTATTGCTACTTCAAGTGTCAGGCTACAGAATTTATTCATTTGTATTATGTCTGTGGAAATCCACTTGTGTGAGCCCTAGCATGTAATCCCAAACTGTTCTCATGCTGTTCAAAGGATTGTTCTGCATATAGATTGGTTTGTGTGACCATATGTTTAAAAGTTCATTTCACAGGAACAGCTGAATCAGTTGATGAGATTGAAGTGTATTCACATTGTCTCCACAGTCTTCATTAAAGGAGATGGGGGTCAGTATTCATTCTGGAGATTCCTGTGTCTAGCCGTTATTTTGAGTGAAATGGAACTTGGGGGGGGAATCTCTTGTCCCCAGTTTATTTTCCATCTTTATCAATATATTGCAGATGCTGCTGCTATTCTGTTTCTATTCATTAGCATTACTGCAAGTTGTGTTATAACTGAGGATTTAACTAGTCTCAGTAAGTGGCAGGATCCTCCTTAGGAAAAATATCCTTCTCATCCTGGTTCTTTGCTCATTTCTGAACTCAGCAGGTGGATCACCTGTCCTGTTCCTTTTCATCATTTAACTTTTTAACATTATCTTTACTGTGCCAGAACTAAAATCTCTGTGCTTTAATTATAATTTGAATTATCTTCAATTTACTATGGGAAGGAAACTTGAATGAATCTCTGTAAGTTAGAATTTTTTGTTTATGGGAAAGAAATGTAACAGTGAAATAAAAAAAACAAACACCTTCTCTAATTTTCCAGTGCTAAAGCCTTGCATATCTCCACTAATCACCCCTTCTATTAGTGTATTATATGACATCTTTAGAGAGATTACTGCATGCAGCCCACAGGTACAAAGAAACCATGAACTCATTTATTAGCTGAATAAAACTGCTTCATTGACTTGAGCTGCCCAATGTTGTTCCATTGTGATTCCGGTACATCTCATTTTTAAACTGAAAACAAACCCATCAGTGTTTTGTCTTACAGCCCGTATTCAAAAAGGACTTATACATGTACTTCCATGCTTATGGCTCTTTCCACAATCAGCAGCTGTATAGTCCAGGTCCTAAACTTTGTTTCTTTTCCTAAATCCTGGGATAAAGTTATTTACTCGCATCTGAACATCATAGTCCTGTAATATTTTTAAATATTGACTAAAGCCAATAGTTCATAGGACATTAGACAAGCCTGTTATATGAACTTAAAGTTGTTTCACTGGAGTTTAGCACTGTTTTCTCACTACACTTAATAGAACAAAAAACCGTTCCTGTTCCTTTTAATATAATAAACCTATTTGGGAGTGAGTCTAAAATCAAACATCTTACCTTCTCATGAGATATGTCTTGACAAATTGGCAAAAACACGTTAAAATTATCATTTGCTGAGTAGTCTAATAAAATCAGCTTGATACATAAGCATGAAAATGTAGCAGAAGGATAAACAAAGACATAAATTAATTACTTGAACTTGGAAACCTCTGTTAGGCTTCATACAAACATCCAAAGACACAAAGAGTGTATATTTTGCTCCGGTCTTGCTGTTTCTTTCCAGTAATAACCTCCTATTTTTTCCTCTATTTCTAGTAAAGTATTTTTATGACATTAAGAAAAACAATAGTGCTGGAACAAAATTCTCTTTTTCAAATGCAAGTACCCTGTGTTTTAGTAGTTAGTTAACAAACAACTGGAGTTTAATCCTTATTCAAAGTCAATTTCACTTTGGAGAGCTTAAGGCCATCAGTCTGTTACAGAGACAACAAGGCTAAGTATTACTCTTTTGAGTTGGTATCTTTTGAGAACGTTGAACTTGAAAGAAGTGTGATGAACTAATTTATTTTAAACTAAGCATATAAGAAAAGAAAACACAGTGGTCATTCACACTTATTCTGGTGGGAAAAAGGGGTGTTTTAATGCAGTGCATGTTTTTTGGTTCTATTTTTCCTTTTCATCTAACACTCCTAACCCCCATGAACACTCCCCTTTCCTCTCGCTACTCCTTTGTTTTCTAGTTTCTTGTTAATATGACATTATTCAGTCCAAAGTTTAATTCCTGCATTGGGCTAGAGTAGAATCAGCACAATACCTCCAATGTCTGGGTGTGTCCAAGGCAAATGTGTCACAAACTCTGACATACTTACAATATATCACTGATATATATTAATGAATGTAAGTACTGAAGGCTTAAAACTTCTGTATATTATAGAGATAAGATGTAACCTTTCACCCAGTTTGTTATTTCAAACAGTGCAGCTGAAGTTATTTTTGTTGTTGCTATGGAGTAAGACACACACCTAACAGGATGTCCGGTGTATGTTTATGCATCTTTGAGGAAGACACCAGAGAACATAATATAGGCAAGATTTTGTATCCAGGCAGCTCTTTGTTGAATAGGTTGGCAGATTACAAGAATGACATTTTGACCTCTGATTATTTTAAACAATATGTTAAAGAATAAAAATACACACTAACCAGCAGAATGCCACTAGCTGGGCACCAATCTTGAAATGCTATTTGATCACACCTAAAGCTTAATTTAGCCAGATTCAGCATCCATAGAACAGTTGTTTTTTCCCTTGATACTTGTGGCATCAGCCTTTCCCCTGAATTTTGAATAGTAAGCACAGTATTGATACATTAACCCACAGTGATTAATGGCCTCACCAAAGGAAAGTGTCATGTCAATGCAACTTTTTTTTTGTATAGTACTATTACAGTTTTCTTACTGATAGACTGTCAAGAGACATTGTCCAGATAGTCATTTAACGAAAAAAGTCATTACCTGTGTTATCAACATAGGGTCAGAGCATGGCTTGCGCTGCATAAGAGAAGAGCTTGTCTTCATTTGAAATGCTACGGCAGCTGTGCAACTGTAGTGCATCAGATACTACCTATGCTGACGGGAGGTTTTCCCACCAGAGTAGGTAATCCACTTCCCCAAGCAGCAGTAGAAGAACTCCTCCATTGAACTAGTGCTGTCAACTGTTGCTTAGGAGTGTGGATTTTTCACAGTCCTGAACAACATAGTTCTATGTGCTCCATATCACTGTCTCCCATTCTCCCTCCCTTGCCAGAGGGGTCTATGCAGGCTCCATGCCCCAGTTCCCTTTCCCTCATTCAGGGTCACCCATTTGCAGGGGAAGTGTGATGTGGAGTAGTCATTTATGTGTGCTATAGATATCTACTGTTATTGGCAGGGCTTTGGAGCTGTTCTCCGGCTCTGCTCCAGCTCCAGGCAAAAACCTGCAGCTCCACTGCTCCGGAGCTGCTCCGCGCTCTACCTCCGGGCTCCACTCCAGAGCCCTGGTTATTGGGAGACTTTATTAAAAGCTTCTGTTTATACTTCCTGCCTTTGTTTCCCAAACATTCACATGCCAGTGGATTGTGCAACCAAATACTTAATTTTTTAAAAAAAATCACAACAATTAAACAAACAAAAAAATCACCACAGGCAGCCCAATGCAAATGTTAAGAAAAGTGCAATGCAGAAATGAAAAACAAAGCTAATCAGTGTGATAGCACTGCTCATGGAATTGCACATTTCCACTGTACTGTTCTGCCCCCATGGAAGTAGTGTGAACAAGGTACATCTTCCTATGCACACTTCCATTTCCTACCCAGAACTGCCCAGTTGTTTCAGGATGTGGTAGTGTGGAACAATGTTCATTGAAAATTGCTGCATCAGGGTAGCCTGGGAAGGGGCAGGGGCCTGCTGCCTCCTGGTTACCAGGCTAAGTAACCACTTGAACAGTTCCCTCTGCTGTTCTCAGTCCCAGTCCCTTGTTGCCCTGTTGTGCTCAGTGTAGTCCACCACCATTCTCTCCTCCCTCTGTCTGTCCTGTTCTAACATTTTCCTCTGTATTTCTAATGCTGGTTCAACTTCTGGACAGAGTCCTTCTGCATGTCCCACGGCAACTTGTTGCTGACCCTTTTCCTTTTCCCTGGTTCATGGGCCTCACCTCAAGAGGCCTGGGTGGATGCCTTGCTCCACATGAGGTAGAAGGCCTGGCAAAGGCAATAAAAGTGCTTATTTTGTTGTTGTTTGGGGAGAAAAAGAAAATTGTATCTCTTTTAATATTCTACATCACAGCAAGGCTACAAGTTGTAACTTTTATCTCCTTGATATGCCCTAATTCTATCTCTTTATCCAGGGCTGGATTTAAGGGCAGGTGACCCAGGTGACCGCCTAGAGTACTAGGATTGGGGCATACTGGGCTCACAGATTTACAGATCCTAGCGTGCAAATTTATCATATTATATGACAGGGATATGTCATGTATGTAAATCATGCAGAGTGAAATGGGCTAAACATAAGTTATTCAAAAGTTTAACAAATGCAGGTAATGGGGTGGGGTGCAATTTGTCTAGGGCCAGCTCTGTCTCTAGCTTTGGCTCTCAGAAGCAGCTGCATTCTAGGTCACCAACCCACAAAGGCAATGATAAATATTTCATATTTATTTTATTACAAAATATTGTAACTTTTTTTGGCATGTGTGTGCACGCGTGCGTCTGGGCGTTGCCCGCAGACTTTTACCAGTGATGGCCTTAATGTTATTTCAGGCCGTGGTGGCATAGTAAATTGTAAATTTCCCTGAGATGCCAGTTGGAAGATGGAACATTTCCATGCCTCTAGCAGAAGGCCATCTATATATGCCAACGAGATATTTTGTTGCCTGATGACTGATCAGCAAATTAATGACTGGAGAGGTCTAGTAAACAATATCAGGATGAGTGTCCAGGAATGGCATTGCTTCTGCCCTCAGCTGAAGCAGAGGCTGCCCCACAGCATGATGTATCATCCATAACAATTACATTAGTCAAAAACCAGCAACCCCCCAAACTTATGTTGTAATTTCCTCCCTAATAGAAACAAAGATGGTGTCGTCTTACCTGGCTTTAGCTTTGATGTTGCACCCTCCCAGCTCCCTCCCCAAACAGTTCCATGTCTTCTGGTCTCTCTGCCCACAGGATCTATTGCAGCAATGGGATCTCGTCCAGTCTCTCTGGCCAGGTAAGAAAATAAGCCTGTTCAGTCTCAAAAGCCCATCCAACATGACATTAGGTTCTATGCTTAGGACAGTGCTGAGCACTTACTCAAATTTATCAGGTTCACAGTAAGTTTAAAAACTTGCGATTTGGTGTCTTCTGCCTTGCAGCCTATGGCCTTCCTGTTTTTTCTCCTCTTTCTATTCTGAATCACCATCGACTTATTCCAATTATCCACCATCCAGCCATTTGGAGATGTTAGAATCATAAATCCTTATATGATTATCAGTGATAGATTTCAGGAATACCAAATTGTAGCCTTTACTGGTTTGTAGACCACACACCAGACATCTACCAGGACCTTGGTGTGAGCCTCTGATCAGCTAGTAGCATACTGAGATGAGGATCTTCCAGGTGGCATCTCTCAGAGTGCTATGTAGAAATGGAGCAGGTCATGTGGAATGTGGGGTCTAAATATTGCTATATAATCTAGTAGGTATATAATCTATTAGGTGCAGAAGAAGGGAGTAGATAGAAAATCAGAAAAATACAGCCCTCAGGAGACTATGGGAAGTCACTGGAGGACTATCAGCACTCACGTTCTGTAATCTGGATCAGAGCCTGCATCCATACTGCAAAGTAGGTGGTCTAGAGTTTGTGCTGAAGAAAAACCTGGGTTCTAACCTATACACCCAGCCAGGTAAGCAAGTATGAGTTGAAAGCATATGTAAACCCCAGGTAAAAGGTTTGTGTGTGGGGATAGTAGGAAAATCTGGTTTAACTCTGTAGTGAAGACATGTACATGTAACACCGACAGACCCCGGTCGTCGGTGGGCTGGATTGAACCTGGGAACTCTGGAGCTAAATGCATGCGCTAAATACTATACGGCTGTTAGCTAAAACTGTAGAGCAGACTCATTAATCTCTAAGTGGTCTCATGCCACTAGATGGGACAGAACACCATGCCCAGAAAGTGTATAGGTTACATACTTCCCCTATCTGAGGAAGTGTGTCCCGAGCTTCAGAGTCTTTCCAGTTGAAATTCCAGACAAGCCCCTTCTTGTAACACCAACAGATCCCAGTGGGCAGGATCAAACCTAGGACCTCTGGAGCTAAATGTGTGAATCTCTACTGCTTGAGCTAAAAGCCATAGGGCTGTTAGCTAAGGTTGTAGAACAGACTCATTAATCTCTCTCTAAGTGGTCTTGGTGTCGCTAGACGGGACACAACACCATACCCAGAAGGTGTGTGGATTACACATGCCCACAAAGAAATGCCATTAAGTTGAGTGTAAAACCTCACTTCACTCAACCAAATAATGTAGCCCAGAGTGTAAAATGAATTTTGAATTGGGGATGCAGAATTGGTTTTTAACTCTTTGCCTTTCACTCATCTTGATCACGTAGACTGGTTGGTTTTGTTTGTGTTTAGTCTCCTTCATTCACTTCTTATACAATGTTTTGGGGTTTGTTGCCGCACACAGTTCAATAGCAAAATCCCACTTTACATGATACAAAAATTATTGAAACATGCCTATTCATAGTAAGTTTTATAAACCCTTACTTAAAAATACTCATCTAAACTATTGGATTACCCTCACCTTAAATTACACCCCCCACAATCAAATCAAGCTCCTTGCAGACTGTTTTATAATATTCAAGATGATTAGATTGAAAGCTTCCATTTGTTAGAAGTCTAATTTGACTGTTTATGACTATTTAATTGCTCTGCCCATACAGTGCATGCCTAGAATTAAAATCCATCCTCCACCCCAAGGACCTACAAACATGATTCAACATTCCTTGAATTCTTCAGAAATGTTGTATACTACAGAATACAGCATAGAAAACTGTGTGGCTCCCTGAGTGCACACAATCAGTGGCACCAAAGGGGTTAATCAAAATAGCATTACTCCCTGTAATACTGAATACTTTTCAATTTGCCACACAAATATTTAGAAGTAATGCACACTGAAAAACATAATCCCAACTATACCTATAAAATGACGGGGTCTAAATTAGCTGTTACCACTCAAGAAAGAGATCTTGGAGTCATTGTGGATAGTTCTCTGAAAACATCCACTCAATGTGCAGCGGCAGTCAAAAAAGCGAACAGAATGTTGGGAACCATTAAGAAAGGGATAGAGAAGATGACAGAAAATATCATTTTGCCTCTATATAAACCCATGGTACTCCCACATCTTGAATACTGCATGCAGATGTGGTTGCCCCATCTCAAAGAAGATATATTGGAATTGGAAAAGGTTCAGAAAAGGGCAACAAAAATGATTAGGGGTATGGAACAGCTTCTGTGTGAGGAGCGATTAATAAGACTGGGACTTTTCAGTTTGGAAAAGAGACTAAGGGGGAATATGATAGAACTCTATAAAATCATGACTGGTGTGGAGAAAGTAAATAAGGAAGTGTTATTTACTCCTTTTCATAACACAAGAACTAGGGGTCACCAAATGAAATTAATAGGCAGCAGGTTTAAAACAAACAAAAGGAAATATTTTTTCGACACAGCACACAGTCAACCTGTGGAACTCCTGGACAGAGGATGTTGTGAAGGCCAGGACTATAACAGGGTTCAAAAAAGAACTAGATAAGTTCATGGAGGATAGTCAATGGCTATTAGCTAGGATGGGCAGGAATTTGTGTCCCTAGCCTCTGTTTGCCAGAAGCTGGGTATGAATGACAGGGGATGGATCACTTGATGATTACCTGTTCTGTTCATTCCTTCTGGAGCACCTGGAATTGGCCACTGTCAGAAGACAGGATACTGGGGTAGATGGACTTTTGGTCTGACCCAGTATGGCCGTTCTTATGTCTGGCTGTTTCGCTACTTAAAATGCTTTCTTTACCAGCAGAAAGAAAAGGATTTTTTCTCTTTGCATTTCTGTCATAAAACAATTGGTGTGTCATGTTGCATTACGTCACACTGCATTATGAAATGCAAACTGACATACTTTATCCTTAAGGTATTTGAACATATCATGTCAAACTGGAAGAAAGAATGCACTCTGTCTTTCTCTGGGTAGTAGCTGTTTTTTATTCTTGTTTTAATTTCTCTGTAATCTCTATTTAAAAAAATGTAGTAAAGGACAAGCAGCCAGCTCTCGTACCTAAACTCAATGTCCATTCTAACCACTATTCTTTTCTTAAGCAAACTAAGAAAGAAGAGAGCCACGAGAGCTGGAGAAAACCCCACCAGATGAGCAAGGTCGCTTTAAAATAAAAATAAAAATCACTTCCCGGGCTTGAATGCCTGAGGAAAAAAGTAATTAAAGTCAATGGAGAATTTGGAAGTGCGAAAATATAGGGCAACAAGAAATCATAATAAAACCAGTCCCTGGGAAGCCAGAGGGGCCTCATGCCACTCATCATCAATTTGTGGGATGGGATGTGTCAAGGATTAAAAATAAAAGAGTTTTTCAGAAAATGCAAGCCAGACTTGGGCTTTTGTACAAGGAGGAAATCAGGGATCTAAGTGGTGTTTTGGTGTCATGGCATTCTGGGTCACCCCTCGGCATTTTGTTGCCATAGGCGAATTATACTTTGTGTACCCCTGCCCTCTGTCTTTCTACCTTATCCACTTTACATTTTTATTGCTCATTTAACTTAATATTTTGGCATTTACATTTCTATCTAGCAACTTTTTTTTTGGTTTTTGGAAAAGTTATTTTCCAAAATGTTGCTGCCCCCTTGAGTCTGACATCCTGGGAAGTTGCATGTCTAGAAGGTAAGCTTGACCTTGGTAAGTATTAACTGTCAGAGACTTATTTATCTAAAGAGTCATTTAGCTTGGTAATGACAAAGGGCTTCAGGTGAACTTTGTAAATTGAAAATCTCTATATTCCTATGGGTCACAAATCCAAAAGCAACACTGGGGTGATTTGAAAAGCATCACAGAGATTTGAAGTGATTAAAAATCTTTAGCGTAGTGGCTTATATTTAGTGGTAATTCAAACTTTTGCTATTAGTACCTCACTTTCAGAAGCACTAAAATTGACTCACTGTGGGTTTTAAAAATCCCCTTCACTCCACAGCAGACTTAGATTTATTCTTTGCATTATTTTTTTTGAGTTACAGTTTCCAAGTTACAGTACATTTCTTAATAGTCTTGTGAATAGGTTACTTGATAGATATGAACCTATTTATTCCCTCTTTACTAACATCCTGAGTGACTTCCCCTAGTTGTTGCAAAATCTGACACGAGTATTCCATAAACCTTCACTGCCCAGAAGGTTAAAACATGTTCTCATGCCCATTGTCAGTGCCCTTGTGCACTCATGTCTTGTTTTTGTTGGTCTGTCAGCCATTCTAGCATATTTTGCGGGGGGTTATTAAACTAGTCGGCACTTATTCCTTTCTTTGTATGTCCATGTCTAGATTACTTTCCCCTGCGATTTGTGTTACTCTTTATTGAATGACTAAAATGCATGCACATTAGGCAAGCCAGACAGAAGATATTTTAATTCTGTTAGTTTTCTTTTGGGAAACCATGTACTGCCCTTACTCGGTTCTGCACATACCTAGAAGGTGCCAATGCAGCAACTTTCAGAAGCATTACATTTACTTCAAAATGGGTATTTATTTTAAAGAAAACCTTTTACTTCACTTTCACCTTTCACTTCAGATAGGATAACATTCAGACTATCATAGAAATCCTTAGTTCTTTGCCAATGTTAGATTATCCTGTATAGCATATTTCCTACTTGCTAACTCTAATTTTCATCTCTTGCTGGTTATTAAAAGCCAGACAGAAGATCTTGTGATATATTTATTAGTTCTTTGGTAATCCTGAATGCAAAGTACTATATTGCATAACATTTGTTAAACATTATAAATTTGGGTTCTAAAACGTTCTATTCCTTTATTGTACTTTCAATCTTTTCCCCTTTGTGGGGTCCAGTATGTTGTCATTCCCCTGCTTTACTCCAGCATCTTTTCCAGTTCCTCAAATTCAAAGTTGACTTGTGCTGGGATATGTATTGTAGGGTGCCTGAATTGTCATAGAGGTTATTGCTGCTCCTCCTACAAGGGACTCTAAATGCAGACATACTTACACAGTCCTTGACCCTGCCCGGAAATCTGGCATGTCCTCCTGTGAGACAAATGTGTTGGGATTTGGATCTTTTCTCTTATAATAATTTAGTTGGGTGATTAAGTGTTAGAGTTGCACAAGAGTCAACCCAGATTTCTCTCTCACTTATTGCCTTCCCAACTTCCTTCGTTGTTTGTTTTGACGTTTCTTTTGCACATTTTCTGTTTCCTTTTCTTACAGCAGTATGGTACATCTAAAGCTATACACGTTGTTGCTACTCCCACCATATCCCTTTACTTAACAGAATACTCATTTGTGTTTCACACTAAATGGTTTTATTTTCACCTTCTAGTTACAACAAGTCTGAAACATTCTGCAGGAAAAGGCACATCAGGAAATATGGACTTAGCTATAACAGCTATATTTGAAATTGTAATAAATTATTGAGCTATTATTGAGTTTCAAAAATGTATGTGTGTGGAAGTAATATTTAACTTTCTTCTCTTAGTGAGATCTTTTGTTGGTTTTCTGAAACAATAGTAGAAAATCTGCTTTGCGGTGCTTTTAGATCAGTTAGATGAAAGTAACTTTCTTCAAAAACAGGTTTCAGAGTAACAGCTGTGTTAGTCTGCATTCTATATGCATCCGAAGAAGTGGGCTGTAGTCCACGAAAGCTTATGCTCTAATAAATTTGTTAGTCTCTAAGGTGCCACAAGTACTCCTGTTCTTCTTTCTTCAAAAAGTTTAATGCACTTTCATTCTTGGTGGTGTGGAACTATGGTTCAATAGTTATACAACTTCTCCCACTATCCTATTTTCTTCTCACTTTTTTAAACTTACGGTAATTTACAAGCAGAAAAGAAACTCCTATTAAGGCCATTGTGAGAAGATAAAACCACCAGTACAGGGTTAAGGGCTACTTACCTGACACATGATTCATTAGGGGATTTATTCATTCAAAATCCTTCTTGAATTGTGGACATTAGAACTGGACACAGTGTTCCAGAATGGTCGCACCAGTGCTAAATACACAGCTAAAATAATCGCTTTACTTATTGAAAGTTTAACTGACCTATAGAATTCTATCTTCCATATAGGATACATTTAAAAAAAAATCCTTATTAGAAGATGATCCTTTTCAAATTCTATAAGTGTCTAGAATAATTTCTATATAAATCTAGAGGTCTCATCCCTATTAAATTCTATAGGTCTTTTCCTTATGAGAAGCTTCAGTGTGAGTGCCACTGAAAATCAGCTCGCGTGCCGCCTTTGGCACGCGTGCCATAGGTTGCCTACCCCTATACAGCTATACAAGCTATGTATTTTTTTCCTATACAAATATAGATTGCAATTTGTTTTGACTTGGCCCTTCAAGCTATTTCATTTCAATGTATACAAAAGTATTAATCAGCCCATATTCTAGACACCTTTCCAGTATTTGAAATATACTCTTATCAAGTGGGTAACTGAAGTTTCTGACTAGATACCTCAAAGGGCTTCCACTAACCATGCCTATCTAGGAGAAAAGATTATGTCCTACGGTTACAGGCCTGGGAAAACAGAGCTCCTGTTCTATTCCCACATCAACCAATGACTTGTTTACTAGCTATGGTCAGGATCCTTTTCTTCTGTGTCTTTTTACTAATTAGAATATGAAGATAATACTTAACTGTCTCCAAGAGGTGTGGAGAAGCTTGATTTGGTTTGTAAAAATGCTTTTGATATTCTCTGATGAACGGCACTAAAGTAGTTCAAAGTTTGATTCCTACCAAGGAAATACCCTAACTCTCATGTTCTAGCAACACCGGGGATATATCCACATTCATTTTACTACAGCATTACAAGCTTCACTGCCAGCAAAGAAGCCATAATTCAAACTAAAGAAAATATAATTTATTCTATTGTTTGAGTACTGTCTAGTTATACTTACAGATTTCATTTGACTATAGGATAAACAGAGTGAGCCACAACACTTGAACCACCGAGCTGGTCTGACTATATCAACAAGTTACTCAACTATGTCATTTTAATTTTTACTACACATTTTGTTTTATATATTGTATATCTCGCTTGTATCTGATGTCCCCACCCCAATGCTATAGGCTTAAGTTCTGTAAAAAAAGCTCAAGTGTAAAAAAAATAATAAAAAACCCCCCCACAAAGCAACAAATACTGCATAGTGAAAGAGGGAAAAATCTCAAGAAGGTTGCTGGAGCTACTCTTGACTCCATTTCTCAGAGGCGGTTAAGGCTTATCAGTCAAACAAACATCAGAGGTACTGCTGCTAATACATCTGCTGGGAATCTTTCCAGTGTCAGAACAGTTCACACCATAAAAAATAAACCTACACACCTTCTAAAGTATGGATTAGCACTAGTGCAGGCTACAAATGTGTGAAACAAGTAATTGGATAGAAAAACCCAAGGGCTACAACTTCCTTCTCGTCTGAACAAAATGGTGAGACCAGTACTGTGATAAGAAGAAGAAAACTTGCAGCAGGTGCATGTAGAGACTAAATGTTATGATACCATCTGCACTCATCTAATTCTAGGCACATTGTTGCAGAGAACCGTAGAAAAATCAGACAGCAGCTTTGACTGTGAGATATAAATTGAGAGCATTGGCTCCGCTCAAAAGCAGCGATTGGGGATTAGTGATAATGGACCATTTTCTAGCATCAAGTCTGGGCCCCCTACCAAAATCTGGTGTTTCCTGGCCAATAGAAAATCAAAACATCTGCATGCCAGTGACGTACAGCTGTTTATTGTTTGCTGATCCATGCTGCAGAATATGCCACATGTAATAAAACAATTGCTGGATATGGAGAGCTTAAAAAACATGAAACTAGAGTCATCTCGGCTTGATAAACAAAGAGAAGAGTAACTAACAAACACTCATCAATTCTGTAAGCCAGTATTCTGAATGAGTCAACGTGCTCATTAAGTTTAGGGATGCAGCATGGAATGCACACAGCCTGTATGACTGTAGTGTTTTTCCAAAGTGTAATGATCATGATAGAACCGTAATTACTGGAGACCTAATACCACTAGGAGAAACTATGACCACTGCTACCTGTTTTTGCACCTTCCAGCTCTTGAAGGTTGGTGTTTTATTTATACTTGAATAGTTTAATGGTCCTCCTAAAGCTACATGGAGGCCACTTAGGCCTGGAAAGCTAAGACCTAAATTTCAGGGTTTTTTTGTGTTTATTTTTAAATAAAAAAGGAAGTAAACTGCAGATTTTTTTTCTAACCTAAACTGCAATGCAAAACCATAGCAGCACATTAGTATTTCTACTTTAGAATGAGCTAGAAAAGTTCTGAACCCGCCTCCTTCACTATAAAGAGACAAAAGTTCATGCAGTAAAAATGTTTATCCATAAAAAAACTTAGTAAAAGAAAATATAAAAAAGAGATCACATGACACTGGCAAGGAGAATGACTGTCTTGCAGCCAAATTCCTGTGGTCTAGAGGTCAGTCCCACTTTGTGCTGTAGCTGAAGAGAAACAGGATTTCTCTTTTGGTAAGGAAAAAGAGTAAGACCAAGACCAAAATTTTCAAAGTGCCTAGTGATTTTGGGTGCTGCAATTTAAAGAGGTCTCAACTTGGGCTACCAAAAAGGTGCCTGATTTTGAAAAATTCTGAGGACTAACCCTCTGAAGAAACCAGGCCCTCTTTTGGGTGCGGTAGTTGAGACACCTTTAAATTAAGGCATCTAAAATCACTGGGCACTTCTGAAATCCTTGGCCCAAACTTGGATATGGTGTCAAAAGTCCTCTGGGCTTTACTTTCCCAGTCCTCAAAAACACACAATTTCCTGAAGAATTCTGTATACTTTAGTACTAATTACTAGAATAAAATAGTGTTACCAGCAGAATTTTGAACACTGCAATTACTACATTATAGTCCTCCTTTAGGGATAAGATGAAGTGGTTTAGGCTTGGACAACTAAACCCTGGGACAGGCAAATTCCCTTTTTGAATGGCAACCAAAATAAATAAATAAAACCCCCCCCAATATTCCTCAAAGCCTATGTTCTATTTACATTAGTCATAATTTGTTTTTGTTTTTAAAGCACTTCCTGTACTGCTGTATTTCCTAATCTATGTATAGGAAATACTCTGATTACAAAAGGTAAATAAAACTTTCACTCTATGCATCCGAAGAAGTGAGGTTTTTACTCACGAAAGCTTATGCCCAAATAAATCTGTTAGTCTTTAAGGTGCCACCAGACTCCTTGTTGTTTTTATTAATTAGCATGACATACTAAATGTGTCTCTCCTTTTAAAGCCCAGGTCCATCTTGACATTTTGCAATGCTGCATCTACAATCCAGGGGTTGGGAGAAGGCTATTTTGATTGCCTTTGAGAGAGCTTCAATACTTCTTCATTCTCAAAGCACTCCTTCCTTGAGTATTTCTGATTCACTTTTTATGTTGGGCAGGAAGCATGACTGGTAGAAACTGTTGCATCATGCCTGGGGAAAGTTATCTCTTCTCTCATCTGATCAAAGTTGGAATGTCTGGAAATTAAAGCTCAACAAATTCAGACTAGAAATAAGGTGCACATTTTTAACAGTGAGGTTAACTAATAATTGGAACAATTTGCCAACAGTTGTGGTGGATTCTCTATCATTGGACATTTTAAAATCAAGATTGGGTATTTTTATAAAAGATATGCTCTAGTTCAAGCACAGCTATGACTTGAAGCAGGAATTAATACAGCGTAGTCTTATGGCCTGTGTTATGCAGGAGGTCAGACAAGACAATCACAACAGTCCCTCTTGGCCTTAAAATCTATGAATCAAAGAGATGGTATCAGTTGTCTTTGCTTTGACAACCCTCTAGGGAAATGGGTCTGACATAAGGCCTCTCATATCCAGACATTCAATCAAGCCACAATGCCCCTAGTGTAGCGAATATATTAATAGGTGAAGTCATCCTTCAAAGAAGGGTCAGCACTAGAGGACATTCAGACCCCTGCTTTGCTCAAGAATAGGAATGTCTCACTGTATTCAAATGAAGACCTTTATTGATCTAAGGATATGGTAGATAGCTTAATTGGCACTTTACATCAATGTAGACATAACAGGCCCTATTCTGAGTTCTAGCCAAGGTGCGCTTGGCACAGTACCCTAATACCAATTATCAAAGACCAATATGACTGTGGGACTCATTTATGCCCCTCAGCCTCAATCGTCCCAAACCAGTAGCTCATATAGTAGCTCTCTCTCTCTCTCTCTTTCTCACACACACACACACACACACACAAAATCATGCATTCCCTCACAGCCTGGTTCCTTCATTTTTCCTCTATATATTCATCCTCTCTGGGCAGATGTGGAAGACACAACCTTGTAGGAGGAAAGGGCTTCAGGCAGGATTTGGGGCATTAACTAATACACAGATACAGGACGTTTAAGGGCAGAAGGAACCATTAGGTCATCTATTTTGATGTCCTGGGTATCACAGGCCATATAATTTCATCCAGTTGAGCTCAATAGCTTGTGTTTGGCTAAAGTGCATTTTCCAGAAAAGCATCCAGACATCAAGAGGTAGAGACTCCACCACTTAGCTTGGTAGTTTGCGCCAAAGCTCACTGTTAAGAATTTGTGCCTTATTATGAAAAGAAAGGGCGAAATAATGCTGGGACTGTGACTGGTGGAAGGGAGGATGAAAAATGGCAGAGATGGGTTGGGGACATGATAGCTTGGGGAACCTGTCTATATACCACTTATGAATTCTGATTAATTTTATTAACTCTATGCTTAACTCTAACTCTCAGTGTGCATTGTTTCAGGGGCCATGTCACAAATCGTGCCCCATCTGGAAGCAGCTAAAGGACAACCAAAGAAGTCATTAACATGGAATGACTTTGTTCAGTGGGAAAATGAATATGTTAAAGAGATTGGCCAAGCTAAAGGAAGATGGTTATCCAAAGTTGTTTGCAGGTGGCAGGGGAGGGGGATGTGGGGCTTGGAGAAATGGAAGTTCATCAGAAAAGGAGAGCAGAGAAATCAGCATTAGAAGCTTCTGTTAAAAAGACACATGTTCTCTGAGCTAGAGGAACCATTTCACTACTGGACCTGAACAAGCCAGAGAGATCTTATTGCAGGGGCAGGGAGAGAAAACCTGAAGGCTGAGTAAGAGGACAGAGTCTTGGGACCGTGAAATCACTGACCAACACTCCAAAGAGCTTTTGGAGTAGCAAGGATGTAGGAGCGAGGTAGCATGCAGGTTTTGTTATTTTTGCATGGATCCACAATTGTCTAGGTTTTCTGTGTGAATGATGTGTGTACTGTGTGATTAATAAGTTATTTTGAAAAGTCTCTGAGTTCTTTACGATAAGTATAGTGTGTCCCCAAAGGATAACACTGTAAATTGCAGTATCTAGGAGAGTGGAAAGGGTGTGTCTAAGCTACTGGGGAGAGGGGGCGGGGAGGGGAAGAGTTCATCCCTGGTTTTGGGGCTCAAGGCAGCTAGACTGTGGGGTCCCATTTCTGAGAAAGGGTACTAGACAGGGAGTCTGTATCCCAGGAGCCTGCGAGACCAGAGATGATGGCTGGATGCTGTTCAGCCTGTTTAGAACCACAGAGCATCCAGTGGGGGCAGCTTGACCACATCTATGATGTGTGGAATGGGGGAGAATAATTACAATGGCAGTCACTGAAGAAAGGTGAGAATGTGAATGAACAGGTTTTGGGTGAGGGGAGCTGTGTGTTAGAGAGGCAGGGAGGGTACATCTTCAGTAGTTCTGGTAAGAGAAGAAGATGGAGAAGAAGAGTGTGTTATTGGAGAACATCATTGGCTGGGGGAAGAGTCATGTTTTCTTCTCTGTGGAAGAGGAAGGGGTGGGGAGAGAGAGAGAAAGAGAGAGAAAGAGAGAGATTTTACTAGGAGCTGGTGGAGCTTTTCATAAGTGCGGCTAGAGGGCTGAGAAAAGTGTTGACTAATCAGCCAGCTGAGAGGAAGTGGTTGGAGATGGACGGAATGGCATTACCTTCCCATAGCAAGAGGCCTGTGGCCTAAAAAAACAAAGGATCTGCACTGGTGAGCAGGAAGTGAATATTTCTGATGTGGACTGTAGGGATTGTGTGTGTGCTAATCTCTAGATTTGCACATATTTAGTAAGGGCTGGTCTACACCGGGGGAGGGGAGGGGGGAAATCAATCTAAGTTACGCAACTTCAGCTATGTGAACAACATTGCTGAAGTCGACATACTTAGATCTACTTACCGCGGTGTCTTCACCATGGTAAGTCAACTGCTGACGCTCCCCTGTCAACTCCACCTGTGCCTCTCACTCTGGTGGAGTACCGGAGTCGATGGGAGAGCGCTCGGCTAGACTAGACACGATACATCGACCTCCAATGCCCATTGATCCAGCCAGTAATGTAGACAAGCCCTAAGTGTCCCTGTAAGGGAAAGCAGTCTGTTGTCCAGCAAGAGTTGTCTCTAGGGTTTTCCATGCCCTAAGCAAAAGAGTGAAGTGTCCTCCTTCTGATCTAAAGCCACTAAATGTTTTGCTGCTGTAGACAATTGCTTGTGTAGTCATCCCTATCCAGCACTAGATGCTGGCATGTCCTCCTGTGAGAAGCAGGTTGACCACAGAACCCCTATTGCTAGCTTATTCATGGGTGTGTGTGTGACCAGCAAACTTGAATGTTACTTAAATCTTCTGCCAATCAAATGATCAGAACATTCTGAAAGAGTTTTACAGAAGACCAGTAAATTGCTGCTATTTTATTTTTAACAACATTTTGTTATGGACAAGCCCACAAATTTACAAGAGACAAAAAGAACTAATCAAAAAGAGGAATTCTTTTTTATATAATTCATCAAGCAAGAGATAACATTAAATAAACTAATCCAAAAATAAATCATATGGCACAAAGCCATTTGAATTTTATTCTAGTAAAATAAATCACTTATTTGTATGTTAGAAATGTTTAACTTAATGTTAGAAAAAATACTATTTTCAGTATACAAGTGACACAGAGGAGGAGTAAATATACACAGACACATCGTACTAGATTCACAAAGGATACTTCAGTGTAACTTTTAGGTTCATGCTGCCTAACTTGGGGTTGTGAATTCCACTAGGCACCCACGGTCTCTAGACAACTCGTGGGGAGAGTTAGATGCCTAAAGATGGGATTCACAGAAGCCTGCATGGTGAGAGGGGAATAACCTAAGCTAGTCAGTCGGAAATGCAGCTGAGAGGGAAGTGACCTAAGCACTACCCCTCAAAGGAAGCTAGGTGCCTAACTCTGGACTTAGAGGCAGATCCCAATCTATGCTCAAGATTCACAGGTATGATTCCTCTCCTGAACTTGGGCACTGAAGCCAGGTCAGCCCTTTCTCAAGAAAAACAAAAAACAAAGGGGATGTGTTGCTTCTCCCATTTTTGGTTCAAATCCCTTTGCTGCCCGCTTTTTAGCTTGGACTTCCCAGGTAAGTAGCCTAGCCATGGCATTATGGAGTAATTCTCTCTCAGAACCAATGATTATAGAAGTATTTGCTATGAAGTGAAAAAGTTTTGGCAGGAGAGTTAGATAGCCATCCTAAAATACTCTTGCATAGCCCAGTAGTTAGGGCACACCCCTAACAGGTGGAAGACCTGGCTTCAACTCCTTGCTTTGCATCAGATAGAGAGAAGGGATTTGAACCTTGTCTCTCACATTCTGAGTGAATGCTCTAATCCAGCGGTTCTCAAACTGTGGGTCAGGACCCCACAGTGGTCACAACCCCATTTTAATGGGGTCGCCTGGGCTGGTGTTAGACTTTCTGGGGCCCAGGGATGAAGCCCAAGCCTGAACCCCACTGCCTGGCAGGGCCAAAGGGGGGACAGAAGGGCCATTTGGCCTGGGCATCAAGCTCAAAGGGGGCCTCAAATTTAGACACTTGTTAATTTTTGGCATTTGATAAGTTTTGCAACTTGTTTTTATGAGTATCCCTATCGGATCAAAATGTGATACACGCTCTTAGCTTAGAGCTACAAATTTAAGCAAATAAGAGATGTGATTTGGTAAAAGATATAATTCTTTTGTTAACTGATATAGATTTTGTCATATTAAAGAGTTAAAAATGTTCATAAATACTAATAAAAATATATCGGTTCTGATGGCACAAGATTAGACCGTGATGAATGTGTCCTCTCAGATCATCTGATTATATAAACAAATCACTACTAGTGGCTGGTGCTGGATCAAGTGCATGTTGAAAGGTAGAGAATTGTTACATTTTAGTGTCTTTATAGTTTTACATCTAGTTGACTAAGGAATTATTGATGTGTGAGAATTTCTCATTATTACCTTCATATGGTAGCTAAAAGAGGTGACTGGTTGGTTGATTGAGCCCAAACTTGGCCATCACCATAGGCTTTAGTAGTCTATAGGTCAGATTCAAGGTGAAAATTTGTGAGGAAAATCTTGTACAGTGAGTTTTGTGAGGACACATTTGAAATGTTTGGACATTATTGCTCTGTCTGTATCCGTGTCTGTGTTTACTATATATCATCACTTTGTCTTCAGCTCAGTCTGTTATATTACACCTTGCGTGCTTGAGTTTTGATTCAGTGTTAAGGATAATAACCTGTCTGACTGTTTCATTTTGTTTGCTTAATTAGTATCCCTTCATTTAAGTCTTTTCAGCATTTGTGTACCATTCAGCATTTGTGTACCTGTTTACAGTAGAAGATTTCAAGAGTAGATAAGCTACTTATTTACAGCAGAATATTTCAAGTGTGGATAGGCTACATATTGACCAGATAGATCACTATGAAGAGGAGATTTGAAAGTGGTGCAAGCAAGAGACGGTGAAAACAACTGAGTGAAGCAGCAGCTAAGAGCTCAAAGCCAATAACTTCATTTCTCAAACCACTGGAAAAAACACCTTATCCAACAAACAATGCTACAGATAATGAAATCTCCGGAACTGCAACTGGTGATATTTCAATGCCAATAACTGAACATGAGGACAGTAGTCAAGAAGGAGATGTGCCAACAGTAACAAATGCAGCAGAAGATCCTGTGTGCGATCAAGAAACTCAACAGCAACAGGAAGATGTAGATCTTACACAGCAAGAGCAATTCATGAGTACTACAGGTTTGACTGTGACGGACATTGGAATTATTGACAAGAGCAATGCTGCCCAAATGCAATCTTTTCTTCAAATTAGTTGTTTTGAAATTCCAAGTAACATTCCATGAGATGCTGATAATCATACTTTCCCTACTTGTCTGCTGACAAAAAACTCTTCCAAATGGTGAGACCTGCACAAGAGACTGGTTATGCTCAAGTATGGAAAAACAATCTCTGTACTGTGCACCCTGCTTCATTTTGAACAAAAGTGCTGCAAATGCATCAGTTCTCTCTGATCAATCAGGATGGAGCATCAATGGAGGTTGGAGGAAGTTGAAAGACTGAATACCATCACATGAGAGTTCAGCGTCACACAAAGAAATCTATGTTGCATGGAAATTAGCCATCTTGACTGTCATTCTTTTTCTTTCTGAGTGGGGATTGGCTTTCTTTGGTTCCAGTCATCTGAGTTCTCCACCAATTCCAGTCAATCATTAACTCTATTGCTGATCATGCAAATGGAAACTTTCTAGGCATAGTTGAGCTCCTCAGCAAATATGACCCACTTTTATCAGAGCATGTTAAATGTGTTCAAGACTCGCAAGAGTCAAAAGCACATGCAAGTCCATTATCTTGCCACACGCATACAAAACGAGTTTATTGAGATATGTGGGTCATTGATACAAACAACAATTCTTGATGAGATTTGAAATGCCAAGTATTTTTCAATCATTGTTGATGTCATTCCAGATTGTTCTGACAAGGAACAGACTACTATGGTTATTCGATATGTTAAGATTGTAGGCAGCTCAAAATTTTCAACTGAAGAAAGGTTTTTTTGTTTGATAACTTCATGAGAAAAACTGGAAAAGAAATTGCTAGCAATTCTAGAAGGTTTTAAGTTAGATTTTCAAGTCTGCATTGGTCAAGCTTATGACAGTGGATCTAATATGGCTGGGAAGTACAAAGGTGTACAAGCAGTTCTGCTTGAGCATAATTCAAATTGTATTTTCTCCAGCTGTGGAAACCACACGCTAAATCTTGTAGGTGTTGACTGTGCTGAATCATGCAAGGTGGCAATTACTTGCTTTGAAACTGTTCAGCAAATGTACAGTCTCTTCAGTAGCAGTCCACAAAGGTGGGAAATTCTGGAGCAATATCTTCCTGTTTCACTGCATGGGATGTCCAAACTAGATGGTCTGCATGGATTGATAGTGTTCAACCAGTTGCACAGCATTTGAATTCAGTGAGAAAGGCTGTAAATGAGCTTGAATCTCTCAATCTCACTGCACAGGATCGAACTGAACTTCAATCTATTCAGAAGAACATGTCCAAATTTGAATGCATTCTGATGTCATCTTTGTGGATGAAGCTACTTACAATGATCCACCAAACTAATCTGGTAATTGAAGCACGCAATTCTACACTTGTGGAATGTCTTCACTACCCACCATATTGGCGGGTAGCAATCGATTTATTCAGGATCGCTATATCGCGTCTCGTTAAGACGCGATATAGCGATCCCGAACGCGCTCACCGTTGACTCCGGAACTCCACCAGAGCGAGCGGCGGTAGCGCAGTCGACGGGGGAGCCGCGGCCGTCGATCCCACGCCGTGTGGACCCCAGGTAATTCGATCTAAGATACTTCGACCTCAGCTACGCTATTCGCGTAGCTGAAGTTGCGTATCTTAGATCGATCCCCCCCCTAGTGTAGACCAGCCCTTGATGTCGAGAGGGATAACATTGGAAGTCTTGTCAATGACATTCAACATTTGTGAACAATGGGATGTGATCCTGACTGAGTCCAAATTAGTAGCACAGAATATTGGCATTTCATCTGAGTTCTCCACCAACTGCAACTTACCTACTAAATCTGATGCCGAGCAGCATTATAGGGTCAATGTCTTCCTTGTCATTATTAACTCTATTCAATCAGGTCTTACACATTGATTTGAGTCACTGCAACTAATTTGTACCCTTTTGGGGTTTCTTTGGCAGTTCAACAGACTGAGTAATGAAGATCTACTTTCTGCAGCTGAACAATTTCAGCAACAGTGCAACAAAGAAATCTCAAAAGATCTCAGTGATGAGGTCATCTTCCTCAAACAAATGTATTCCACAAATTTTAAATTGGATTGCAAGCCAAAGGAATTGCATCAAGAAATACTCGAACTTGTACTCTCTGGGGTGTTTCCTAATATCACAATTGCTTTGAGTATTTTTGTCAGTTTGCCTGCATCAGTGGCTTTAGGTGAACGCACCTTCAAAGTGTTGAAGCAGGTAAAGAACTATGACCGTTCAACTATGGGATAAGAGCGTTTGAATGGGCTCACCATGCTTAATATCAACTGTGACATTGCACAAAAGCTAGATTTTTCCTAAATAATTAGTGCATTGATTTGCACAGAAAAAAGCTAGGAAAGCATTTGTTAAATTAAAAAAAATATTCAAATTATGTCTCACTCTTTTTTTTGGTGCCTTATTTTGTTTTCATGTGTCAACATTTTTTAATTTTATTATGGCTAGGGGCCTCAAAAGCTGGAAGTGGCCTGGGCCTCTCTGGACCTCTGAAAGGGCCTGCTCCCTGGGTGGAGGGGCTCAGGCTTCAGCTTCAGCCCTGGCAGTAGGGCTCAGGTTTGAAGGCCCCCTGCCTGGATCTCAAGCCCTTGGGCTTCGGCTTTGGCCCCTGCACCTACGGCGGTGGGGCTAGAGCTTTGGTTCCCCCACCTGGGGCGGTGAGGCTCAGGCTTCATTACCCACTCCTGGGGTCATGTAGTAATTTTTGTTCTCAGACGAGGGAAGCGGTGCAATGAAGTTTCAGAACTGCTGATCTAATCACTGGACTATGTGGGGGAAGGGGCAGGCCTGATCCAATAGGTGACTTCTCAGCATTCCAATCAGATCAGGCCAAGCAGGCAAGATAGTCAGGGAAATGTCTATTTTGTAAATTCTGATGGAGGTGGTAAAGCTTCCCATAGAAATGGGAAAAAATCATTGCATTTTTCATACCTCATTCTTGGAAACAGCTGAATTGTTTTTGCTAAAAACTTTCTAAAAATATTTCAGCCTGAGAAAAACACCTGGCATGGAAATTTCACCCCATGAAATTTGGCAAAGTTACAACTCAATGTAAACAGGGACATATAACAGAAAGTGTTAGGCAACCTTAACTATAGGCATCAATAGTAAGTAATATTGCAGTGGTGTACAGAAGCCCCTATAAGGAATGAGTTCTCCTATTTTGAGATACTGTACAAACACACAGGGAGATGTAGAGATCCAAACCTAAGTCAATCACAGTAAGTTTTATGTTGAGAACTACCAAACAGCTGCAATGCAATTAATGTTGTGTTGTGCATTTCATAGGTTCAGAACTACCATGTTGCAGTGATCTCAGAGAGTGTGCTGTTTTAAATACTGACCATATAGGCAGCCATAACCTAAGCATTAGAGTTATGGAAAACGTGAAACCTCTCGGCCAAGTGTTGCTGTTAATCTAGTACTACTATGATTTTGCTTTTTGGGAGTTGATCCTATAACATATATATTATTGATATTATAGTAGTGCTTAGAGAACAAGGCTCCATTGTGAAATAAACTGTACATACCCACAGTAGGAGACAGTCCTGTCTCAAAGAGTTTTGGCCCATATTTTTAAAAGATATTTAGACATTGCGACACTCAGTGTTGCAATGCCTAACTGATTTAGGAGCCTAAATATCATTTGCAGAAGGGATATAGGCACTTAGGAGCCTAACTTCAATTGACTGTCAATTGGAGTTAGGCTCCTAACTGCCTAAATTCCTTTTGCAAATGATATTTAGGCTCCTAAATTAGTTGGGTGTTGTGGTCCTTAGTGTTGCAACACCTAATACCTTTAAAAATCTGGGCCTTACGGTTGAAATAGACCAAGGCAAGGCATAGAGAAGTGAAGTTAGTTGCCCAGGATAACACAGGAGATCAGTGGTAGAGTCAAGAATAGGTCCAGCTTCCAGTCCAGTACACTACGTTACATGTTGCTGTCTTATCCTTGAGCTTCCTCAGCTCTTAATGATAGCCATAATCTCCTTAGTGCCATGGGAGGAAACTTTAATTGAACCTGCTTTGAAGGATTGAAAATGTTCTTATCTTTCAAAGATTTTCCTTAGCTTCAATGTTATCTTGTGTCCCTCCACTAACATGTTATGACTGGAACACTACAGAACAGAATATACTAGGGCAGGGGTTCTGAAACTTCATTACATCATGACCTTAGAATCATAGAATATCAGGGTGGGAAGGGACCTCAGGAGGTCATCTAGTCCAACCCCCTGCTCAAAGCAGGACCTAAACCCAACTAAATCATCCCAGCCAGGGCTTTGTCAAGCCTGACCTTAAAAATCTCTAAGGAAGGAGATTCCACCACCTCCCTAGGTAACCCATTCCAGTGCTTCCCCACCCTCCTACTGAAAAAGTTTTTCCTAATATCCAACCTAAACCTCCCCCACTGCAACTTGAGACCATTACTCCTTGTTCTGTCATCTGCCACCACTGAGAAAAGTCTATATCCATCCTCTTTGGAACCCCCTTTCAGGTAGTTGAAAGCAGCTATCAGATCCCCCCTCATTCTTCTCTTCTGCAGACTAAACAATCCCAGTTCCCTCAGCCTCTCCTCATAACTCATGTGCTCTAGCCCCCTAGTCATTTTTGTTGCCCTCCACTGAAGTCTTTCCAATTTTCCACATCCTTCTTGTAGTGTGGGGCCCAAAACTGGACACAGTACTCCAGATGAGGCTTCACCAATGTTGAATAGAGGGGAACGATCATGTCCCTCGATCTGCTGGCAATGCTCCTACTTATACAGCCCAAAATGCCATTAGCCTTCTTGGCAACAAGGGCATACTGTTGACTCATATCCAGCTTCTCGTCCACTGTAACCCCTAGGTCCTTTTCTGCAGAACTGCTGCCTAGCCACTCGACCCCTAGTCTGTAACAGTGAATGGGATTCTTCTGTCCTAAGTGCAGGACTCTGCACTTGTCCTTGTTGAACCTCATCAGGTTTCTTTTGGCCCAATCCTCTAATTTGTCTAGGTCCCTCTGTATCCTATCCCTACCCTCCAGCGTATCTACCACTCCTCCCAGTTTAGTGTCAAACTTCTGACAACAAAAATTACTACATGACCCTAGGAGGGAAGGGGGGAAGCCTGAGCCTGCCCGAGCTACCCCAGGGGAAGGGGGGGGGCAAAGCTCAAGCCCGAGCCCCACTGCCCCTGTCAGGGGGCCGAAGCTGAAGCCCAAAGGCTTCAGCCCCAGATAGGGGGCCTCTAACCTGAGCCCTGCCACCAATGGCTGAAGCCCTCAGGCTTCGGCCCGGGGGGGTGGGACTCAGGCTTCGGCATCAGCCCTGGGCCCCAGTAAGTCTTAAGCCATCCCTGGTGACCCCATTAAAATGGGGTTGGGACCCACTTTGGGGACCCCTGTACTAGGGATTTGAACAGTGGCAATAAGCACTGTATAAAATGCCCAAAAACAAATAAAAAGAGATCCAAATATTAGAGAGAGTGTAGAAAATGTTGAAAAATGACTGGAGGAAAAGCCATTTTCTTCACAGCTTATCTGACCTGAACCACTGAAACATTATCCTAGCTGTAGTATGTGCCTTTTCCCCCAGAATTGCTGCATGCTCTTGAAAAAAAAAATGGATATAGAAACTGAAGTGGTCCTGAAAAGATCAGATTGATCAACTTCATTTTTGGTGCTACATACTATGCAAAATGTGCTCTGTCACAGAGTGGGCTTTTAGGCCCCATCTCTTGCCTGTACCTATTTTATACCCAAGTCACATGACCGAGAACAGGCAAGGTCTGATAGAAGGTGTCAGGTGACAGATCATGTGATGGAGGACTATATAAGCTCCTTGCTCAGTATAGGAGAATACAGGGTTGAGACAACACTTGTGAGAGTTTGTCTATTAGGGGAGCCAGGACAGAAGCCTTGGGGGTAGCTGGTTGTAAGTAATTTCTCCGGGTAGGGCGCTGAGGAAAGGTTTAGAGACCCTAGACTTGTAGGTAAAATTCCTCAGTTATCTAGGATAACTGCAGTCTGGGAGGGCTTGAGAGAGAAGACCTAGAGAGAAGCCAAAGAAAGATTTTTGGGAGCTGTTTGTTTGCTGGGGAGCCAGAGGAAAAAAGCCAGATTAGAAACAGACACCAAGGAAGAATGGAGTAGAGTGGTTTTTCATTTATGGCAGAGGGCTACCAACAACTTCAAGTCCTGGGGGTTTATAGTAGAGGGAGGCAAGGGCCTAAAACGCAATCTAGACAGGTAGCATGGAATGCTCTGCACCAAGGGACCTAAGATTGTTCAGCTTGAGGAGGACAAAAAAATATATTGAATTGGCATTTAGGAGTTTTGAACATGGAGAATTGGGCATAGCTATCCATTTCAACTTTCTGTCGCCTTGAAAAAAAGAACTTTTGATTTAAAGCACCAGTTTAACCTACTGGCTACAAGGAAAACTGAGAAAGATGACAAATCTCCATCCTGGACCAGGTAAGCACTAGTTTGCTGTTTACCTTTCCTCTCTCCACCTCACCTCACCACCCTGTGTCTGTGGCATCTAGGGTGACCAGATAGCAAATGTGAAAAATTGGGACAGGGGGTGGGAGGTAATAGGAACCTATATAATATAAAGACCCAAAAATCGGGACTGCCCCTATAAAATTGGGACATCTGGTCACCCTAGTGGCATCCACAGTTGGACCTTGTCTTAAGCTTAAGTTGTGAGCTCTTTTGGGGCACAGGCAGTCTGCCCGTAATATGGTTTTACGATGCATAGAACAAAGGACATCATGTTCCATGGTTAGAACCCTAGATGCTACCAGAACACAATTAAATTTCCAAAGAACAGGTTTAGCACAGTCTTATAAGTCTCTCTATAGTGTGAGGAACAAGACAATGTGCCTGAGTCTTGTCTTACAGGGGTCACTACTAGGTGGAAGAGTGTAGGTCAGTTTCCATGCCTGTTCAATTGTTGGCTTTTCTGCTGTGACAGCTAACCAATTAGCGCAAAATGCATTGGTGGTTTCCACTTGTGATACCACTGATAACTGACAAGCCTTTGTATATACTAGAATACAGTACAGATAAAAATACTTCTTTGGTAACTCAGTGTTTTGTCCTGTCTGTATTTGGTATCCCATAGACCTTGTGTCTAACAACCTTTCACATGTTGAGAAAAATCTATTTGAAAACCGTCTCTATCTTCAAGGATACAAAGTGATATAAATCCTGACTTTTTTTGTCTAGATTATAAACTGGTCTTCCTGAGCAGGCTCTCTGCAACCGATTCCTTCACTGAAACAACATATGTAATGTCCCCTTTAAAAAAAGAAAAACACATCAAGAGGGGTTGTGATTGGGAAGACAGCTTTTTAATGGAGCTGTAGAATAGAAAACACTTCGTACTTGCCACAGATTAGTATTTAAATAACTTGCTTGCATGTATTCACAGGTAATTAAAAAAACAACAACCACCCTAACCTTTAATTAGATGCCACTTTCAGAATTAAAATTATTTTGCCTAAACTCCATGAATATAGCCTTATTTTGGAAGTTTATAAACCCCCAGTTGAACATTGCCCCTACACAAACAATAGATCCTGCCTCCCATCTGTACAAAAACACAGGAGACTAAAAACACGCAAACCATGTGTTGCTTCATTAATAGTGAAAAGTGTCATCTTAACTCTCTCTCTCTCTCTCTCTCACACACACACACACACACACACACACACACACACACACACACACACACACAAACACTCTGAAGCAAGTGGCGTTGGAAAGAAAGAATGCGTTTATTGAGGTTTGCTTTTCAAAAGTAAGTGTCCTTCAGTAGCTAAAGAGTGTTTGGATTTGATATTTATCTTCTTGTTTATTTCATGCTATAACTAGATATTACAGCATTTAGTCCTAGATCCTGCAAAGAGTTAACCACATGCTGATCTAATGAGTAGCCCCCTTGAAGTCAATGGGGCTACTTACAAGTTGTAATTATGTCTTTAAGCCTAAGGGGAAGATCCTCAGTTGGTGTAAATTGTCATAGGCCCACTGAATTCAACGGCCCAATGACAATTTCCACTACCTAAGGATCTTCCCTTAAATTTTTGCAGGAGCAGGACTAGCTTGTCTACACTGTTGATTAGCTCAGCCAGTTATGGTGTAAATGTACAGGGCACTTGCTCCTGTGCATTAACTGATCACATGGACTCTGCTTACAGTAGCATGCTTTGATTTACTGCTATTTCAAACTACAGTATATCAAAATGTATATGGAGCTTTTAATGTGCAGTGAGGATGGTCCACATGGCAAATTTAGCATGCAATAAGCTAGAGCGCTGTACATTCACATCCTGGCTTGCTGTGCATTAATTCTCTGTGTAGGGAAGCCTTTGGAGAGCAAGTTCTTTGAAGCAGGACCATCTCTTCATACTTGTGTGTGAAGCACCTATCATGTTTTGGGCACGCTATTGTATCTAACCATTTCAAGTGAGTGCTATGATTTGAGCCGGTGAATCTTTCATTGAAAGCCTTTTTAAAATTAAAAGTGGCTTTTTGACAATCAAAATCAATTTTTGATTTTTCTGATGAAAACTGGACATCTTTGGTTACTTATTCAGTTGAATTCTTCAAAGGCAGTTCTAGAAAAGCAAGTGCATTTTTTTTTGTTTGGTCTTAGTTTTTCAGTGAAAAAGCTTCACTGACCATACCAAAAACATTTGCAGGAAGCTAGGGATTTTTGCACCCCCACCCTCCAAATTTACATTTTTAACTAACTCTAGTTAGGTTACTGGGTTAAAACTCACTGGCTTGGTCTACACTAACCCCCCAAATCGAACTAAGGTACGCAACTTCAGCTACGTGAATAACGTAGCTGAAGTTCGAAGTACCTTAGTTCAATCTTACCTCGGTCTACACGCGGCAGGCAGGCTCCCCCGTCGACTCCGCGGTACTCCTCTCGTCTAGCTGGAGTACTGCAGTCGATGGCGAGCACTTCCGGGTTCGACTTATCGCGTCCAGACAAGACGCGATAAGTCGAACCCAGAAGTTCGATTGCCAGCCGCCGAACTAGCGGCTGGGTATAGACGTACCCACTGAAGTGGCTTTATCCTGATAGAACTATTGGACTTCAGTGGAATTATTCTTACATCAGTGTAACAGAGTAGAAATAGGCCTGCTGTATGTCTTGCCAGTTTTACTAGTAGCAATGCAATATGATTTCTCCACTTGCTCTCCTGATCCCTTTTCCCCTTAATTTTTTTTTTTTTTTGTCGGGGGGGAAAAACAAATCTTTGTGCAGATTGAATTCATATGGAATTTTCCTTTAAAACATTTGGAATTAAATTTACTAGGGTTACCATATCTATTAAATAAAAAAAGAGGACCCTCCACGGGCCCTGGCCCCGCCCATTTCCCCACCCCCAGCCCCGCCCCAACTCCACCCCTTCCCCGCCCTAACTCCACCCCCTCCTCCCTCCCACTCCCAGCCATGGGAAAGGGCTGCCCGAGCGCTACCGGCTTCACGGTTTGCTGGGCAGCCCCCAGACCCTGCGCCTCCAGCCGGCGCTTGCCCAGCGCAGCTGGAGCCCGGGAGGGGAAGCGCCCAGCCGGGGGCGCAGGTCTGGAGGCTGCCCGGCAAACCGTGAAGCTGGTAGTGCTTGGGCTTCGGGCAGCCCCCTTGCCTCCGGACCCTGCGCCCCCAGCCGGGCACTTCCCCTCCCGGGCTCCGGCGGCGCAGGGTCCGGAGGCATGGCGGCTCTGCTCCTCCCCTGACTCTTCGGCTCTGTTTAAGAGCTGAGCTGCCCCAGCGCTACCGGCTTCAGGCAGCCCCCGTGCCTCCGGACCCTGCGCCACCGGAGCCCGGGAGGGGAAGTCGAAGAGTCAGGGGAGGAGCAGAGCCGCCATTTTCCCGGACATGTTCGGCTTTTTGGCAATTCCCCCCGGACGGGGGTTTGAGTGCCGAAAAGCCGGACATGTCCGGGAAAAAGAGGACGTATGGTAACCCTAAATTTACTGTTCTTAAAAGCAGAAGATTAAACAGCACAAAATGGGGTATTAGACAAGGTGACTGAAAACCTTGCCATTTATGACCTGAGCTAGGAAGGCACCATCTCCAGAAATAAAAGGCAAACATATTATCTCACTATGCCCAAAGTCTCCTCATGTTTTTCATACACAACTAAGTCCCCACTAGGCTTTTGGATCTGAACCTTGACAATCTGTTACTCTGAAACATGACCAACTTATTTTAGCTAGTTTTACAGACAGATGGGGACAGAAATAAGCTTTTATGATGCCTCTTAAACCTGTGAAGCTTTCTGCAACTGTTTCACTTTCCAGAATGTCAAGATATTGCACTTCATCATCCAGTTATGAAAATAGATATAAGAGTAGCACTATGCCTTACTACTAGGTGCATCAGCTTAGGACAAAAAGTTGATTGCTTCTCGGTTGGAAACCTGACTTTAAGTGAGAAAATTACTTGATGTGCATGCATGCCCTTCTGGTTTCCTGCACTCATGCCCATCTTATTTTGGCATTGTACTTATTAGTTGGTTGGATCATCTCACTATGGTCAAGATGCCAAGCGCTAACTGCTTTATATGGGCATTCTGCATAATCCGGCAAGTAGCATCATTTGCAGCTGGAATGCTCTTCTCAGAGACATACTTGAAGCATTGGTGCCTCATGCCTCTTAACAATAGAGTGCACCTGTTGGCATTTGTGTGCCCAAAAAGAAAAAAAGAGACCCTTAATGGTAGATGAATGGAAGACATGGAAAACAAGAGAATTTTTGGCTGCCAAAAAAGGCTGGTTGTAGTGCAGCTGGCAATTTGGACAACTTACAATATATTCAATAGGAAAACACTGCAGCAACAGAGAAACTAAACCACCAAAGACTGAGGTGGTGCCCTTGATTTGAGAAGTTGGCTGCTGTCCATATAAAGGCATAGAGTGGAAGAGATACAACTTTGTACTAGTCCAGGTGGTTCTATCAAAAGCTAAAGTCTCTGTGCCACAGGAATAGTGTGGAAGGGCTATCTGCTCCTCCTGAATTAGGGTGTGGCTTTACAGCAGGCGAGCTACAGGAGCCTGCCCAGAGTCCACAGCCAAAAACTATTGAACTCTTTCTTCCCTGCAGAATAGAATCCTAAAATATTGCAGTAGTAAAGTGTGAGAGATAGTATGCAAAAAAAAAAAAAAAAAAAAGGAGAACGCTTGATATACTTAATCATGACATCACCAGAAACTTGATCATGGGTGTGTCCTAAATAATGTACAATTAAAACCCATGTAACTGTTCATTATATTGGAGGTATACAGTCCTTAAGGATAGATGCTATGTTCCCAGTGCTGCTCTGATGAGCTTATGCCCATAGCTAGTTTCACAAGTAGCTTGGACCGTTCTAGTTTTTAAAGGGCATTTTTTTTTGGTCCCAAGTTCCTTTCTAAATGCCAACACATGTGTGTTTAAAAGCATTTATTGGTTTGTTCAACTTCTAGGAGAAAACTAAATGACATGAAGACAGTGTAAGACAAGCACAGTGAAATTCTAAAAAGATTGTCATTGTTGGTATGGTGACCTACTGAGGTCCTTGATCCAGTTGTTCATGCCTCATAATCTGCCACATGTTTTTGCTACATAGTTAAGCACCAAATCCAAGATTTGTTGGTGATAATAGCCCATGAGGATATGAACTTAGAAAGCATAAGATTCAGTTCTCAGAGGACATTTATGACAAATGGGCAAATACTGCTGCATCTACCTAAAACTCTTCTTTAGAGAGTCTAACTATCATGTGTACTTTCACATATTTCCATTCCAAATACAGCATACTGGCTGTTAAGGTCATGTAATGTCATGTTCTGTTATATACTTTCCAGTTACGTCAATTCTTGGAATTCTAAAGAGAGTGAATTCCTACAGACTAGGGACCGAATGGCTAGGTAGCAGTTCTGCAGAAAAGGACCCAGGGGTCACAGTGGACGAGAAGCTGGATATGAGTCAACAGTGCGCTCTTGTTGCCAAGAAGGCTAACAACATTTTGGGCTGTATAAGTAGGGGCATTGCCAGCAGATCGAGGAACGTGATCGTTCCCCTTTATTCGACATTGGTGAGGCCTCACCTGGAGTACTGTGTCCAGTTTTGGGCCCCACACTACAAGAAGGATGTCGAAAAATTGGAGAGAGTCCAGCGGAGGGCAACAAAAATGATTAGGGGTCTGGAGCACATGACTTATGAGGAGAGGCTGAGGGAACTTGGATTGTTTAGTCTCCAGAAGAGAAGAATGAGGGGGGATTTGATAGCTGCTTTCAACTACCTGAAGGGGGGTTCCAAAGAGGATGGAGCTTGGCTGTTCTCAGTGGTGGCAGATGACAGAACAAAGAGCAATGGTCTCAAGTTGCAGTGGGGGAGGTTTAGGTTGGATATTAGGAAACACTATTTCACTAGTAGGGTGGTGAAGCACTGGAATGGGTTACCTAGGGAGGTGGTGGAATCTCCTTCCTTGGAGGTTTTTAAGGCCCGTCTTGACAAAGCCCTGGCTGAGATGATTTAGTTGGGAATTGGTCCTGCTTTGAGCAGGGGATTGAACTAGATGACCTCCGGAGGTCCCTTCCAACCCTGATATTCTATGATTCTATGAAAAGAATAAACTCTTGTTCTATATACTTCTCCATGTGAAACAGTACCTCCTGCACTTGGTACAAACTCCCACTCCCCTACCAACCATGAAAGGCCCTTCCCTCCTCTACTCATTCTGCAGCACAGATTGTGATCACTGTTCCCTATCCCTTCTCTGTGGCCCATCTCCTCTCAGCAGAGAGCATCTCATATGTCTGTTCCAGCTTGCCTCACTTCATGGAGCCAGTTCTGGGCTCTCTGCTAGTAAGACTACAGTCCTGGCTGCTGTTGTTCTGCATGAAGCAGCAAACTCTTGGACCTGGTAACAAGGGGAGGCAAGATCAAAATCACTGGTGAGCAGAGATGCTGCCAGCAAGGGAAACGGAATATTATGACTGGTTCTCTGGAGTCACAATCAGGGCCTCTTCCACAGTAGCCACAGGCCATGTAAGCTTAAAATCCTCTAACCAACTGAACAACCAGTCCTGATTTGGATCGGGGAAGGTGGGGCAGCAGAAAATGGAAACAAGAAATGTATATTTTCACCTATATGCAATTATTTGTGTTCTAGCTCAGTAACCTAGCAATATACTTATTGAATTGACTGTGCTGGAAATAAATATGTAAAACATAATCATGGATAATAAATCTCTTTAATCCTGCATAATCAATGCAATGTAGGTTGCAGAATGTGGCTTCTCACCTGTTGAGCAAAGTTAGCCAAAAGGGTAACTTGCTGAATGCGAGGCAAGGCATTGACTTGGATATCTGAAGCTGTACAAAGATTGGATCCTAGTTATCTCAAATTGTTTACTTTGCCTCTCCATATATTGTACTAGCTAATCAACAGAAGAGCCCATTTCCCCTTCATCTGGAATTTGTTGCTAGACGTGTGGTTTATTGAAACTCATGTTTAAAATAACAAGCAGCTATCCCTTTAAAATCCAATGGGCTTCCTGGTTGCAGGCTAGTAGACTCCAAGGAATGTGTGCAATCGGTGTCCTCAGTGTGCAAAGAGGCAGTCTTCAAGATGTAGGAGTAGAGTAAGCTGGGATGAGTAGTGCCTATCTGCATTAGGAAGTAGCCTGGTTTGTGTGTCTCTGGTTTTGGTTCTTGTGTGCTATGGAGGGTTCCGGATTCTAAGAAATAAAGTAGTGTTATGTGCAATCCTCCAGACAGATTAAAAAACAATAGAAGCTCTATCTTTTCTGTATATATGCTGTGAACATACTACTAGTTTGGTGGTATCCCTGCTCATCTAACATAGTCCGGGCTTTAAACTATAGTGTAAGGCATCCCAAAGTTTCTTAAAAATTGTATTTTCTGTAGATTGTGTTTTTACACATGGGAACAATTTATTAAAATAATGTTTACATTACTACATCTGCATTAACATGTTTTACTTCTTTTTATATTTTCAGATCAACACATTTAAAAAATGACAAAAGCGGATTGTGTGAGAATGTAACATTTGAGAGGTGTAAGATTGACAGCTTTGGAGAATGGAAATCCTCTATTTATCCATAAAAATTGCTGCAGTCTATGGTTTGGTAATTTAAACTTCCCTGTTAGTTGTGCTATACATTGCTACGTAACTGCAAACTGATGCTATCATGGTTTTCTGCATCTTCCTTGTTCCTAGGACCAATCCTATTCAACTTATTCATAAATGATCTGGAGAAAGAGGTAAACAGTAAGGTGGCAAAGTTTGCAGATGATACTAAACTGCTCAAGATAGTTAAGACCAAAGCAGACTGTGAAGAACTTCAAAAAGATCTCACAAAACTAAGTGATTGGGCAACAAAATGACAAATGAATTTAATGTGGATAAATGTAAAGTAATGCACATTGGAAAAAATAACCCCAACTATACATACAATATGATTGGGGGCTAATTTAGCTACAGCTAAAGAGATCTTGGCGTCCTCGTGGATAGTTCTCTGAAAACATCCACGCAGCGTGCAGCAGCAGTCAAAAAAACAAACAGGATGTTAGGAATCATTCAAAAAGGGATAGAGAATAAAACAGAGAATATCTTATTGCCCTTATATAAATCCATGGTACGCCCACATCTTGAATACTGCATACAGACGTGGTCTCCTCATCTCAAAAAAGATATACTGGCATTAGAAAAAGTTCAGAAAAGGCAATTAAAATGATTAGGGGTTTGGAATGGGGAGGAGAGATTAAAGAGGCTAGGACTTTTCAGCTTGGAAAAAAGGAGACTATGGAGGGATATGATAGAGGTATATAAAATCATGAGTGGTGTGGAGGAAGTGAATAAGGAAAAGTTATTTACTTGTTCCCATAATATAAGAACCAGGGGCCACCAAATAAAATGAATGGGCAGCGGGTTTAAAATAAATAAAAGGAAGTTCTTCTTCACACAGTGCACAGTCAACCTGTGGAACCCCTTGCCTGAGGAGGTTGTGAAGTCTAGGACTATAACAGGATTTTAAAAAGAACTAGATAAATTCATGGAGGTTAAGTCCATTAATGGCTATTTGCCAGGCTGGGTAAGGAATGGTGTCTCTAACCTCTGTTTGTCAGAGGGTGGAGATGGATGGCAGGAGGGAGATCACTTGATCATTACCTGTTAGGTTCACTCCCTCTGGGACCCCTGTCATTGGCCACTGTCAGTAGACAGGATACCGGGCTGGATGGATCTTTGGTCTGACCCAGTATGTCCATTCTTATGTTTTCCTCCCTGCTTCAGGAGCAGCCAGCATTTTGTTTTCAGTTTAGATGCAGAATGTTAGAGGAAGTCCCTGAATGGTTTTTATCTTTTCTCTCATGGAGCTTTTCCCCTACACTATGTTGCTGAATCCTGAAATTATTAATGTGGATTGATATCAATTATATGATTAAGATATGCCTTGTATCTGGGGAAAAACACAACATGATTTACTTGACCACTGATCTAGAGGAACTCCACATCCTTGTGGAAAGAGTGAAAGGAATGTTGGTGTTCAAAATATTTTCAAGTGTGAGTATTGCCTAGGAAGGTGCCAGTTTCTTCAACCCTACACTTTCCTTTTCCCCTATCCAATGGCTCTTGCTGCTATCAGATATTCCTATCATACACTAAAAGCATTATTAGCGTTACTTCTGGTTCCAAGCTTTGGCTGTCAAAGAAGACTTCTTCCCTCTGCCTTAGGACTGTCTCCATAAGGGTCACCATGGCCTACTGAATCTTAGCTTTTCTGTAGAGATTCCCATGGTCTTCAACTTAGTCATTTTACAATATTTGAGCAGATTTTATTCTTTTGAATCTTGTGCATATTGATTTTGGTATGACTTTCATATTATTTTCATTCTGTGTCAAATTGTGCAGTCTGGGCATATGCAGAGGGGCAAAAGTAGGGGCTCAGTACATCTCAGTTGAGAAGATGTGGCTATGAAACAAACTTCTAGAACTGGGTAGGGTGACCAGACAGCAAATGTGAAAAATCGGGACAGGGGGTGGTGGGTAATAGGAGTCTATATAAGAAAAAGACCCAAAAATCAGGACTGTCCCTATAAAATCGGGACATCTGGTCACCCTAGAACTGGGTGAATCCAGAGTCTTACCATCTTTAGGAAAAATGGCAAGACTTTCCATATGAACTCTCCTCTCTAATCAAGCACTTCCTGAATGTAAAGTTCTAAGTTCCTAGTTTCCCAATGTATAGGATGGTTGTCTACTGTAACAAAGCCTTGTCATAAAAACACTTTTCACACAAATATCTCCTTCTGCCCCTTACAACAACAGACATTTAAGATTCTTATTTAAAAAAAACAAACTGAAAAACCTACCAGAGAGTGTAAGCTCTCACCAGCCCAGGAAAGAGCCAGCACCATGCCAGTATGTACATCAAGCCTATGCTCAGCATCCGTTATTGTTCAGACACCCAGTTACACAAAAACAAAGCAATTCCCCTGATCAACACTGGTTTGCAATCCCCAGACACCTTGCTCCTTGCTTCTCTCAGACCCTGGTAAGAAGGCAAGCCCCCTGGTGAATCTTGGAATAGGTGGGCAATGCTCAATCCTTTCCTGGCTGTTTCATTCTTTCACTTAGAGGCTTGACTCTGAAAATGGGGAAAAGCGCTAGAGACTTTACTAAGTCCACTAGGGACTTCCCTACTACCACTGATTTTATGTGGAAGTCATTCAGATAATTACAGTAGTGGGCAACAGTATAAAGCTCTAAGATTTTTTTTCCCTAACTGCAATATACATATGCTATTAGATTTTTGCATTCTTTTTCAACTAAATGAAAACCTGAATGGAACCAGAAGCTGTAAGTCTCTTTACCTATTCACTAACATAAAATCAAGAAAGTGTCTATCCTCCACGTTTTTGCTAATATCCATATCAATTAATATCAAACTCACTGATTTTTCAAACACTCTCCAGGTCAACTACCAGATGTTAGAATGACAAGATTAAATAGTTTCAATTCTATAGCATCCATAATCCTATTTTTAAAATGCTTATCCCTCTGTCTAGTTTTATATAGTATTTTTAAATAAAGGAATTACTGCATTGTGTTTTTGTTTTAACAGTGTCCTTGGAGAGGTCACCCTAATGGCTGACACTTAGCAGTAATATTTTATTATGACACTGAATTGTACCAGTTCAGTAAATATCTGTACAGACAATCTATTCTAAACAAATACAGGGTCAAATAATTTGGTTTGGCAGAATGGAATATACCAAGTCTTTGTTATTTTAGAGACTAGACAGCCAGTGTTAGCAAGAGAACAATGCTATTGGATTTAAATTACATACTTTTTCAGCCTTTCCTCTACTGAAAATCCTGCTTGCTACAATTTCATGAAGAAGAAGATTGGGTATAAGTATTAAGACTGAATTTTTATGTTGACCGAAGGAAAAATATCCCTGTTAAGAAGAAATGATTGCAATGAAGAGGTCTGGCTCATTCATCTTCACCTAAATTGATCCATAAAACTATAAACTTTGACTTGGCTAATCCACCCAATTTCATTCTGTCTAGCATTGATACCAACAAATGATTGTTTAGTTTGCACAGTCTCCCCTCCCCCCCCCCATTATCCCCTCCGCCCAGTTGCATATCTTGTTTGTGCCGCCCTAGGTTCTCCTTGGTGATGAGAGGGGAATTTGCTTTGTAGGAAACTGGGGGAGGTTGACTGAATTTTCTGATGAACAAACATTGGATGGGTAGCAGCCTGGAAAAACTTTCCATTCCATCTTTTTTCTTTTGGCACTTATCTCACTGCATTGTAATGGTGTCAAAAACAGGTACTGGAATAATGCAGAGAGAAGAATACGTGAAGTGGAAATGCAAATAGAAGGCAGTGTGGAGAGCTGCCTTCTACCCTCACTCTACAAAAAATTTCAGGTTAGCTTTCTCCCTTTCAGAGGCTAGCTTTCTCTCTCGAATAACAACTTGTAATTTTGAGATAGGAAATGAATTCTTCTAAGATGAAAACTAAATTATATAAAAATATACTGTGTTAAAGCAGTTCCACAACAGTGACTCTTATTAACAAATAGCAGGTTTTGTCATATAAATTATGTTTTAAAATTAGATTTAAATAATGTAGTAATGCTTTCATGTATCCCCTATTTTTTTCAAACAAATTGGTTAACTTCCTAATATTTCTGCAAGGTGCAATTCCATCCTGGCTTTGAAGGAACTGAGAAACTAGTCGTTTACAATCATTCAATTATAATTATTCAATGCTATTTTCTAAAACTTAGTTTTTGCTTACATTTAATCAGCCTCTTTGTGCTTGTAGATTTGACTTTTTTCCAGTTGTTTCCAAAAAAAATCTGATAAACATTAGTTACTACTGTACCCATCGAGACATTTATTGATACGGTCAAGATCAACATAGTGCCCATAAAAGAGAGCATGATTAGACATTTTAGTATGTCCATTTATCTTAATATTTCTGCCAGTACCAGTAAACAATTTAAATAGCTCTTTCATATGGACTATAGTAAGCTGAGGCGGAGAGCTCTGCAATTTTTTTTATTAATCTGATTGAAATGTTAATACATTTTAGATAGTTATGCAGCAGTAAAGGCAGCACCAAAGTTGGCTGATTGCTGTAAGAAAATGTAGAATTCAGCATAAACCCGATAACACTATAGCCTTAAACAGAGGTGGGCAAACTAGGGCCCGCGAGCCACATCTGGCCCATGGGACTGTTCTGCCCCGCCCAGGAGGCTAGCCCCCGGCCCCTCCCCCACTGTTCCCACCCCCCTGCAGCCACGCCACACTCCGAGCAGCACGGCGGCATGTCTGGCTCCGGGCAGCGTGGCTGCCAGACATGCTGCTCTGAGCGACATGGTAAGGGGGCTGGGGCTAGGGGGTTGGATAAGGGGCGGGGGTCCCGTGGGCAGTCAGGGGAAAGGGAGCAGGGGGTGGTTGGTTAGGGTGGAGGTTCTGGGGGGCGGTCAGGGGATGGGGGATGGAGGGGATTGGATAAGCATGGGAGTCCCGGGGGGCCTGTCAGGGGGCGGGGGTGTGGATAGGGGTCAGAACAGTCAGGGGACAAGGAGCAGAGTGTGTTGGATGGGTCAGGGATTCTGAGGGGGGCAGTCAGAGGTGGGAAGTGGGAGGGATCAGATAGGGGGCAGGGGCCAGGCTGTTTGGGGAGGCACAACCTTCCCTACCTAGCCCTCCATACAGTTTTGCAACCCCAATGTGACCCTCGGGCCAAAGAGTTTGCCCACCCCTGGCCTTAAAGCTACACAAGTCCCAGCACACTTACAGCTATCACTTTGGGCCCAATCTGTAGGCTAAACTGGTGGCAGATTAGACATCAAGCATGAGCTTCCTTCTGTTGGCCAGCTTTGATTGCTGGAAGTAGGGACATTCCTGCACTTCTTTTTTCCCTCAGCTATCTCGGAGGGCACTAGTATGAGATAACTGTGGCAGGCCCCTCTGGTGAGAAAAAAAGAAGTGGTGGAAGGGACAGTGCCTGGTTTCCAACTGCTCCTCACAACCCTCTGGCAAACCACAGTATGTCTCCTAAATGAGTAAGGAAAAATATACCCACTCCCCACAATAATGAATAGATTATAACTTGGACTTACATCTGTGAAACCCCCTTCCCCTGCTGAGCTGAAGGGAAAGGGACAGACACTGGGACAGAATGAGCCTGCACAATACAAAAAACATGCTCAGTTGAATGGAGTCAAGATTCCATGGCAGTTGGAGAAAACTATCACTAGGGGGGTGCAGGGGATGGGGTGGGGGCTTGAGAGCAGTGTCTGAGGTTAAGGTCTCTGCTAACAATGGCTCTGAGAAAACAGGGTTTTAGTGGACATCTTGTGACCTGCTGCCTGGCTCCAGTCACTGTCCATGATTGCTCTTGATTTGTCCCATGATGGATGGTAATTAGGAAGACTGGAGAGCTCCTCATTCCCATAGATAGTCACAAGGCCTGAGGAAGAGTGGGGTTGGGATAAGTTGGCTTTTCTGGATGATATTGTGTTTTCTTGGTGGACTCGAGTTCATAGCCGGAATGTGTTAAATGTTATATGAGTTTCTTTAAACAATCTCTCATTTGAGTTTTTTTTTAGTAGTTTGTATTTTGGTTATTTTTTTTATTAGCCAGAGGTTTGGAAGGAGTTGCTGCACAGCTGAGGTCCTAGATAGTTCAGTTATGAGCGCAACTTGGTAGAGTTGTAGGCAGCATTCTGCATCTCTGTTGTATTGTATGTACAATGGGCATAAGGGGGAGTAAGAACTACCAGTGCCTGTGCATGGGCTACTTGGATTTGGGGCTAGTTCTATAGCAGTAAGAGAGCCATGTGCACCCACTATTGAATTGCTAACCCTAGACCTAGGACAGGATCTTGGCTTAGCCACCATCATCATGCTGAAAACAGCAGGTGAGCAAGAAGCTGAGGTGGTGGGGGAATAATTTGCTGTGAGTACAGGCATCCCATCTAACAGCAAGAGGGAATCAGAGAAAGGTAATTGTACCTCTAACAGTATATCTAGACTGCTATCATGTGGTGTGATTTGGAGCTCGAGGAGACAGACCTGAGCTAGCTTTACTCTCGCTAGCTCAGGTACTAGAGCAGTGCAGCTGTGGCAGCACAGCCTTCAGTATGGACCATACTGAAGGTTCCAGGTTGGCTTGCTTGCCTTGAAACATGCACTATTGTGGCTTCACAGCTCTGGTACTGGAGCTAGATTTGATCTAGCTTGCTCAGGTACTTCTTCTTGAACTGCAGTCAAATTCTATGACTGCTATACAGACATAAGCTTTAGCGGCACACATTCCACACATGAGCTGTTCCTGGGGAAGCACAGTTTTATGCCACCTCAAATGCATGAATTATGGCAGAGCCAGTTTATCCCTAAATTGTATTCACTTTCCATCAACTTTCTCAATCCTTTTCACACATGTGCAAGACACACGTGCATTCCTCACTGAGAGCTTCCAGAAGAAGAACATCTGAGTTAGAGTGCAAACAAGCAAAGGAACAACTTTCTCAGAGATACATCTAGTCCCACTGTCATCAATTGTCCACTGATTTTAAATAGGTTCATCATTTGGTTCTAAAAATACAAACACTATTTTTTATTCACACAAACAGCTGGAGAGACGTATGGTATGTATTCTAACTCCTTGGACTTCAGCCACAATATTTTTTGAAAGAGCACAGTTAAGAGATGTTGCAAACCAAGAGCTAATTCTTCTTAAAAACTGAGCATGTAAGTCTGGGAGTTAGAATAAAAATGCCTTCTTAAACATAAACTTAAACATAAAGTTCATGATGCTTTAATTAGTGCTACTGTCAAGGCACAAAGATGGACAATCTTTCCCGAAAGGATATAGTGCAGGCACTAAGGATCTTCTCTGAGATTACTTCCTTCTAATGGCTTCAAACCTTCCCTCACAGATTACATAGGTAGATGGCATTTTATGAGCAAAGATGGAAGACTAATCCTGTTCTTGCTGCAGAGCCTGTAAGTATTTGGATATAAAAAGACTACTATGTCTGCTACAAATACTTTAGCACAAACTTATAAAGATATATTAAAAGCACTCAAAGGTTATCACTAATTCAGACTCAAATTGACAAACGTCTATTAAATCGATCCCAACTTTTATTTTTTAAATGGTTTGCATCCTTTATGGCTGAGAAGGAAGTTTGAAAATGTGACCGGAGTATAACTGCCTGTGTGCGCACGCAGCCTGAAACAATATCTTAAGAGGTTTGAACTGGCCCCCGATATCTTAACTCTGAAATCTGCCACCCTGGAGGGGCTGCCAACACCCCAGCACAAGACTCTGGCACCTGCAAAGGCTCCCAAAGACATTCCATCATGGGTCTGCTAGGTTGGTGTCACCAGGCCCTTTTCCACCCTACAGCATAGTCTTCTCAACTTTAGTATGACTTTATTTTTAATTTAACTGATGAGAGATGGATGAAAAATCAAGCCCATCTGAATCAAACCCAGGTTTTCAGTGATTTACCTTTCCTGGGAAGTAGTCATGCTAAACTGTGTTTTGTTTTTAAATTATTGTGACAGTGAGTACTTTTCCCAGACCTGAGGAAAAGCTTGAAAGCTTGTCTCTCATCAACAGAAGTTGGTCCAATAAAAGTTATTACCTCGCTTTCCAGTATCTGGGAACTGACACAGCTACAACAACATAGAAAGTAGTCTTTATGAGAGGATATGCCAGAAGTGGTAGTGAAAGGGCACTACCCTCACTTCAGTGAGGACAGAGGGGAGAGGACTGTGCTTTTTTTCTTAATCATCTATCATTTTGTAAGAAATTGACTTTGGTTTCAGATTGGCATTAGCAAGTGGTGGGGAGAATCAGTTTAGCATCCTCCCAAGTGGGAGTATCTCCAGGAGATGCACACAGCTCTATGTATTAGACAGAGAGAGACCAGATAAAAAGACTGTGTGGAAGATTTCTTACTGTATCCAGTATGGGAAATAAAGTAATAGTTGTGGGGGAGGGAGGTTGGTCAGGGAACTGCCTTCCAAACTAGCAGCATATGGCAGAAAAGGCAAGAGCTGCAATAAATGCAGCCTGTAGGGGAAATTGTTACATTTGCCACAGTGACAGTGCTGTAGAATCTGACAAAGAAACAAGTACTCAGGAATCATCTGTTAGTGACCATGAAAATGAGGGCAGTTCTTGCAGGCACTGTCACATGGAAAGAAAACAGGCTGAAGAACTATAAACAAAGTAATGATAAATGGTAATGTATTGAGCTGAAAAGGAGAAGTTGTCCACCCTTTCTTCCATGATACATCAGGGTAGGCCCAGTCTTCCAGATCATTAATAAAGATGTTAAATAATAAGAAGAGGTAAACAGCATATTAAATTTAATTCACAGTGTTGCAGATACAAGTGAATACATAGAAATAATAGAAAAGATTTAGAAAAATGGTCAGGTAATAAAAGATTCCCCCTGGGAAAATAAGCTAAGATACTGAGGGAGAAAAGAATTCAGAACACAGACTGTTAATGAGAGGCACATGCTTAGAAAGGAGTTATGCTGATTCAGACCTGAGTGGTAATGGAGAACAAAGTTGTCTAGAGTGGTGTGGAAGTAGGGGAAAAAAAAGGATGTTTTATGCTGCAGAGGCATTGTGTCATCAGCCAGAGCAGGGGTTGGCAACCTTCAGCACGTGGCCCATCAGGGTAATCCACTGGTGGGCCATGAGACATTTTGTTTACATTGACCATCCACAGGCATGGCACGGCCCCTCCGCAGCTCACAGTGGCCGTGGTTTGCTGTTCCCGGCCAAGGGAGCTGCGGGAAGCAGCGTGGGCCACAGGGAAGTGTTGGCCCGCTTCCCGTGCCTCCCATTGGCCAGGAATGGCAAACTGTGGCCACTGGGAGCTGCGGGGGGCTGGCTCTACCATTTTTGCTGCCCCAAGGGGGAAAAAAAACCGCTCGAACTGCCGTCCGAATTTCTGAAGCAAAAAAAAAAAAAAAGCCACCCGGACTAAGAATGGATGGAATGGATGGAATACCGCCCCAGGCATGTGCTTCCTCCACTGGTGCCTGGAGCCGGCCCTGCGGACGGGCAACGTAAACAAAATGTCTCGCGGCCCACCAGTGGATTACCCTGATGGGCCACGTGCTGAAGGTTGCCAACCCCTGCTCTGGCTGATGACCTAAGCTAGAGAGTTGATAGGAGCATATAAGACAATGATAGTACTGTATATGGAGCACTATGTGCTGCTGAGGGAACCTCCTGAAAGATCTATGAATTCAGAGAAGAGCAATGAACTTGATTAAAGAGTTGAGGATTGAGTTTGAGAAGATCATTAGTTTTAATATGTGTAGCCTGGTCAAACAAAAGAAGTGTGAAACTGTTTTAAAGCATTCCAAAGGTGTTGGGCTAGTTGTAATAGTGATAGAAATTAAGAACAACATAGGTGTATTTTCTCACCAGCAAGAGTTATTGGAGTGTAGAATAGTCGCTCAGAGGAAGTGGTGCAAAAACTAAACCAATGCTAAAATGTTCACAACGAAACCTGTGATTCTACCAAAGAATGTTTTGAAAGGCTCTCTTCTGGGCTAAGTTTCAGTCCATTTTAAACCTGCATATTCTTCACAGGTGTCCAGTAGAAAAGCTCAAAGGATCTTCCAATACCCTGCTCCTCATCCATTCTTTTATCTTACAAAGTCTGGTGGGGGAACTGCTCTTCCTGAAAATGTTATGCAGTGCTGAATTAATGCACGCTCATCTTCAGGTCTGGGAATAACCTGGTCTGTCTGCCAACGCCCCACAAGTCCTGGAAAGGTTTTCTGGTTGTTGGGAGCCCTGAATACCTCTCATCCTCCAAACTACACTGTAGCAAGGGACCAGGAAAGCTTTCTGGGACCTGTAAATAAATAAATGGAGATATCCCATCTCCTAGAACTGAAAGGGACCTTGAAAGGTCATTGAGTCCAGCCCCCTGCCTTCACTAGCAGGACCAAGTACTGATTTTGCCCCAGATCCCCAAGTGGCCCCCTCAAGGATTGAACTCACAACCCTGGGTTTAGCAGGCCAATGCTTAAACCACTGAGCTATTCCCCCCCCCCAGCATTTTATTGTTGCCATAATCTTCCATCAGTGGGAACTAAGGAGACAGTACCGAGGGGCTGGGATGGAAAAACGACCAATTCCCTCAGGAAAACTTCATAAACCAAAGAGTGGATGCTGTGGCTAAATCACAGCTGTTAATGTTTGTTTGAGCCTTGAAAGGAAACTGTTACCCAACAAATCTCATGAATTTAAGGTTTGTGAAGCCTACACAGGCTGCAATCTGGAGTTAGACTACTCTAGTGGAAATGCCATCATTGGAATGGCTTAATGTTTAGCTTGACAACACTCCAGCAAGACCAGTCCTGCACTGGCAGGGGAAGGGGTGGACTGACTTCTGGCAATAGTTTGTTTCCAGCACTCATTTCAACTATTCTGACTGTGTGTGAGAAAGATTCACCAAGGAAGTTTCAGAGTGCTGTAATCTAAACATTATCACAGCAATCAACAGTTATTGTGTTCTGCTAAAACAATTTAGTGATTCTTCTGTGTCCTTTGCCTTCTAATCCCCACAGATTTCTAGGCTCCATGCAGGAGCCTGTGGGACACCACCATAGGTTTTTCCGGCATAAGTCTCTGTTCAAATCAGTTACACACTTCCATTGTAACTGCAAGCCAGGCAGTTCACTGATAGCACTATTGATCATACATGAGGAGTCTATTTATTCTGGTAGGCATTTCCCCCCCCTCCCCCTTATGGAACTCCTCTAGGTGCCAGTGATAAATCTTCACTTACTGGAGGGAGATCTCAGCAAAGATGGGATTTTTAAAATTAATGAAGAGAATGTAGTGCTGCTGAGAATATTGGTTTGATGGGCCTGGAAAACTGTCTTTAGTATATTCTTAGACCACGTACAGGAAAGGGACAGCAGGACAAGGTTTTTCCATATCAGCCTGCCACTGAGTCTCACTCTTGATTTCTAGGTGTGACAAGGCAATTCATTCTCTGTACCAATTCATTCCTTGACCATCGTCTGAGAATACCTTTAACAATGCCAACTTTGTTGAAGATTTGTGATGTGGACATAACCACTAGGAACTGGACTGAAATCATCAATTCATTTCACATAGGATACAAAGCAGCCATTGGATAGGAGCAGGAGTGAGCTAGTTATCTTTACATGAAAGGCACTATCACCTGTCTGAGCCATCACAGTAAGTGGTCATTTAGAACACTGTTGGAGATGCATCATGGTAACTGAGCAAAGAATGTTAGTGACTGAAAATGCGGGCAAGTTATCAAAATAAATTGGTTTGAGTAGACCCTTTTAAAGAAGAAATCCAAGGGCCATGACAAAGACCTTGAAATGGGATTATACTTATAAATAGACTCAAGTAGCTATTTTCTTAATACACTTATTAAGCACTGACTAATTTTTATAGCCCTAATTTAAAATGATGTAAGTGGTTATGCCATGCTTGGCAGAGGCTAATATGCTTTGTGAGATTTGGATGTGTTTCTTTCATATATGAATATATGTTAATATCCCATTGTGTTTCATTTACAAAAAGTTCAGCCATCATTTACAACATTTTTGTCAACAGCAAAACCTGAAGCAAAATATCTCCAGGTTTGCCTGTCCATACAGTAGACTCAGAAGGAATACAAAAATGTGTGTATGAAAAGGCATTTATAGTGGAGAAATTAGAGGCAAGAAACTCATTTCCCCACTGCCGCCACCACCCCCTTCTCCTTTCTTCCATCACAGTTTCCTTCTTAATGATGGAGGGCTGTATGCAGTTTCTCTGGACCCTCGCCATACTGCTTTGGCTGTCTATCAAGGAAAGATAGGCAGAGATCAGTGTTAAGCAGTTCCCCCCCCATAGATACTATTTACATTCCTAGCACTGTAAGCTCAGGATCCACCTTGAGACCAAACTTCAGTCAATGTTAGCAGTGCAACATAATGCCTACTGTTGTAGAGCTACCTCACTTCCCACCCCTCCTCTCCCCCGATGCCTGAGAGCCTGAGTTCCAACCAGAGAGGCAATGTCAAAACAGCATCTACATGGCTATTTTTAGCCCACTAGTGTGAGTCCTGCTAACACTAGCCTCCTGCTCCCTCCCAGATGCAGTCTAGACATATTCTCAAAGACTGTTCAGCAGGACAATCTGCTGCAATGCTTGAATGTACTTTAAAGATGCCACAGAGGAGTCCTTCTGTTGTGTTTAATAACACTGGCATTTTCTTATCCCAGAAACTTTTTTCCTGTCTGAATCAGATGACATTGGATTAAGCTGCATCTCTATCATAATGTATTCACTTCAGCACACAACAGTGAGTTATGTTATAGATGGTGAGAAACAGACCTTTTGTTTCCCCTGCAAGAAGTAGTGTGGTTTCTAGACTATAATTGGATAGTTTGAGATGTTGACATTTTTCCCATTTTGACAGCAAATCAATATTATTGAAAGCAGTTTGTAGACATTCATGACAGCCTAAGGATTAATACCTCTAGTCAATCTCAAAATGGCTGCCATTTATAGTATTTATAGATAAAATAGCGATGGTATTTTTTGGGTGAATCAGAAATGTTTTAAGTAGGTAGTAAAATAATTGCTGCCAGTAACTCAGTCATTAAAGGGGAAGCAAATACCTGCGGTTAGCAGGAGTTGGGAAGCGGATAAATTAGATATCCAGTGTCTGGTGCTGGAGAGGACACATCAGAATTGTGTGTTTGAACACAGTACAAGAAATCCCACCTAACCTCAGAACTCAAAGGACAGAGGGAACTTCAGAACTCAGAGTAGCTGAGATTTGTTTACTCACTAGTGATCGATGGGTGAGCCTCCAGAGCTTCACAATTAAGCAGTATCAAACAGCTAAATTGAAGTATTTGAACTTCCAAACTCTACAATATTGCATTGAATCTCCCTGAAACCTCTCATGGTATATTTTGCATTTCTGCTTCCAAACATAGAGGTGGAAAGATGTGCAAAAATAAAACTAATGTGAATTTCATATAGAAGAACAATTTCAGCTTAGAGTTAGAGTTTAAGCCAGAGGTCTGGAGTGTGCTGCTGATATTCAAATGGCTTTGCCAACCTCCAACAGCAACCCACCTCATACTGACTTCCCATTGCCAAGGTTAACAATGGTCTGAGAAAAGAGTTACTGTAGACAGCCAATTGCAAGATGTTTTCAGAGCTAGATGCAGCATACACCGTTATCAAAGGAAGGGTTGTACTCTTGTTTAAAAAAATGCCTAGCAGCTTATGACACCAACTTTCAGGGGAGAAGAGCATGACCAATAGCTTTTAGTTTTGCTACTATTTTTAGTTCTTGGTCTTCAGTTTAGTGTCAGGTAGTGAAAGCAGTGCTGAAATTGGGAAATCTACCTCATCCAGCATTTAACAATGTTGTCTCCAACAGTCTGTAATTTTGGATACAAAAAATTCATGCACAAACAAAAACTGCTTTTTATTCTATCCAATATTTACAATGTTTCATGCTTCAGAACTTTGGGTGAGAGGGTAGAGCTAAAATTTTAAGTCTTATTTCAGTGTGTGAATGGAAGGGGAATAACAGTGACCCCAAATTATTTTTTTGGATTCTTTGCTTCACAGTGATACGTCCTTGTGTGCCTGTCAAAGTCTGATAGGTTCCAGCATACTGTGGCTTACTCAGATTTGCGGCAACAAGTTACTTTGGTCTTGCTTGCTTTAAATTAGAAAATCTTATGAAACAGTTCAACTGCCATACATTAAAGGATGTCCTTATAGTAAACATACCCTTTCTTTGTAAGTAGTAATAAAATGCTCGGCAGTTCTAGTTCAGTTAGTTTATTCATTTATCTAAATCTTTTCATATACTTATTCATTTTGGTAACTCAACTCTATGCCTTTATGTACAACGTATTCCAGACTGTCAGAAAATCCCATAAAAGATCTTAAGAATCTAAGCTTGTGACATTAATATAGTCAAAGATGAAAATACAGTTTCATGATCCCTTCCCCCTCTCTCCCCACCACCTGCTTTTATCTATACAAAAATTGGAAGCAGTGTAGCATCCACAACAGGAGAAATGATGTCACTTTATCTCTGGAAAGTGCACAGCTGACTGACTGAATAACCTGCACAGATAATATGCTAATAAAATGGGCTTGGACTGTATAAAATTGGATTGGCTATAAACTGGTTCCTGAAGGGAAAGAGCTTGGTATGCGAGTCTGCTATTTGAGATTTTTTTCATTTAACAAGTAATTCATTGTAATTAAAATAAAAATGAAATAGCTTTCACAATACTCTAAGAGAGTTTATCAAGGCCTATCTGAAGACTGAGGTAATTTTGTATCCAATAACGTATTTATGCAAATGTAACTTCTTTCCCAAAGCAGAAAAAGATACATCTTTTTATTACATTTTCTAACAGGAAGGAAGCCTTTTGGAATAGAAATTTGTAGGTAGTGAAGAATCTTTGGATTCAGAGAGCAGATAACGTAAATTATACTGTGATTAACAGCTGGCTTAAAGGTTAAGGAAGCTCTTGGCAAGAGGAATCATTATGATCATCTATTCACTCCTCTTCAACAGCTGACCCAGAGGTATTCAGGCTGTCCTTGCAATGGCTTTCTACTAGTTGCATAAAGCCAAATATTCACATCGTGTCTCCCGGATGTGAGCAGAGGAGCATGCTGTCTAGGCCAATTTGTAGTAGCCTCATTTGGAGATACAAACTCTTACTCTGTTTGAAAGTACTGGATTTTGCTATTACACTATTTCTAATACAAGCTGTTTGCAGTAACAAAGGAAAAAACAGACATTTAAGAGCAAAGACAGGTCCGTTATGTTAGCACCTCATCATCAGCTAATCAGAGACCATCTGTTCCTCAGTGGCCTGTAAAGGTGAACAGTATATAGGCAACACACCTCACCACATATCCAAATACAGACTGTCTGGGAAAGGCATAGAGCTGGCCAGCAAATGGCTTTCCTGTTCTGTGAAAATTTTGGAGATTATGAAAAATGTCCCATTCCTGATTGGGACAAAACAAACCTTTTAGTTCCCCCCCACCACCACCTTCCCCAATGAAAAACCAGACACACATCCTGACCCCCATCCAGAACAGCAAATAGTCTGCACTCCTCTGAGGTGTGGGAGATTCAGGTTAAAGTTCCTGGTCTGAATCAGGGGTGTTGTGGAGCTCTCTTACTAACTTTGACCAGAAATTCCTTCCTGAAACTTTTCCTGACTAAAATTTCATCAAAACTCATACAGTCCCACAAGAAGTTTAGCTTTTGGCAAATTGACATTTTCCAACAGTTTCGCTATAAGCTTCCCAACCACCTCTAGGAAGGAATGTAGCTTGAGTGTACACCTCCTGGCCAACTATATGGGACTGGAGTACTACCCATGCTCCCAAGGTATGCCCATGCCCATGGGTAGAACAGCAGGGTGCACATCTCCATCGGTTTCAGCAACTGCCGTGGTTACATTTTCTGGCAATGGGTGCCAGACTGAGGTGGTAAAGCAGCAAATGGATATAGGCAGGGATAAAAAAGCAGGTAAGTGATGTGGTGGTCTTATGCTCTTATTTTAAAAATAAACTGGTAAGGGTACAGTGTTTAACTACAATTTTTTTTAGAGTTTATCTTAAAAATAAACCAGGCTGAAATTGACTGACCAAGTTGTGCACTAGCTGGCCTATGCAATTACATAATTATCTCAGAAAGACTTTTGGGGGGGGGGATCCCTCTTTTTTTGTTGTAGTGTGGAATTTGAATTCCCTCCTTCACCATCAAATGTCACTTAGAGCTTGAGCAAAGCTCCACCATCCCTGTTTAGCCTGGGCTGTTCTTTGCATATTCTCCAAGTTAAGTCCCATAATCTTTCCCTCCCTGAGAAGCCTGACTGAGGGATTGTTTTGGTCAGAGCCTTTTCAATAAGTTGTCTTAAAATTGGATTGTAAACTCTTACTATATTTTTGTACAGAGCCTAGCACAATGGGGTTTGATTCTAATTAGATATTTCTGTGATACGATTAATGCGAAATGAAGGTGGAGACAGACCAACTAGCTGATGCCTAACACATTCCAGGGAGGCACAGATATGCAAATTAACTTCAATTGTTCCTTCCCTCCATTGTCAGCATGATAACAGGGAGTAGGGGAATGACTCACCCCACTCAACATGCTCAGTCTGGGTTACAGCAATGATTCCTCATCCTCCAGCTTTAGGCTGGCTGTGAGGAGGAAACAGAGGGTACTTTTTGCAGCAGCATAGAGCAGTCTGTTCCTCCCTCCCTACTGGCATTAATGATCTGGATGATGGGATGGATTGCACCCTCCACAAGTTTGCGGATGACACTAAGCTGGTGGGGGAAGAGGTAGATATGCTGGAGGGTAAGGATAGGGTCCAGACTGACCTAGACAAATTGGAGGATTGGGCCAAAAGAAATCTGATGAGGTTCAACAAGGACAAGTGCAGAGTCCTTCACTTAGGATGGAAGAATCCTATGCATTGCTACAGGCTGGGGACCGACCGGCTAAGCAGCAGAAAAGGACCTGGGAATTACAGTGGACGAGAAGCTGGATATGAATCAGCAGTGTGCCCTTGTTACCAAGAAGGCTAACAGCATATTGGGCTGCATTAGTAGGAGCTTTGCCAGAAGATCAAAGGAAGTGATTATTCCCCTCTATTTGGCACTGGTGAGGCCACATGTGGAGTATTGTATCCAGTTTTGATCCCCCTGCCCACTACAGAAAGGATGTGGACAAATGGGAGAGAGTCCAGTGGAGGGCAACAAAAATGAGTAGGGGCTGGGGCGGCTCTATATTTTTTGCCACCCCCAGCATGCCTTCGGCGGCATGCCTGTGGGAGGTCCGCGGTCACGTGGATTTGGTGGTGTTTCTGCGGGTGATCTGCCGGTCCCGTGGCTTCAGTGTACCCTCCGCCGAATTGCCGCCGAAACCGTGGGACTGGCGGACCTCCCACAGGCACGCCGCCGAAGGCCGCCTGACTGCCGCCCTCACAGCCACCGGCAGGCTGCCCCCCATGGCTTGCTGCCCCATGCACGCGTTTGCTGCGCTGGTGCCTAGAGCTGCCCCTGAGTAGGGGGTTGGGGAATATGACTTAAGAGGAGAGGCTGAGGGAACTGGGCTTATTTAGTCTGCAAAAGAGAAGAGTGAGGGGGTGGAGGGTTTGATAGCAGCTTTCAACTACTTGAAGGGGGGTTCCAAAGAGGATGGAGCAAGGTTGTTCTCATTGGTGACAGATGTCAGAACAAGGAGCAATGGTCTCAAGTTGCAGTGGAGGAGGTCTAGGTTGGGTATTAGGAAAAACTATTTCATTAGGAGGGTGGTAAAGCACTGGAATGGGTTACCTAGGGAATGCTTAGAGGTTTTTAAGGCATGGCTTGAATTCTTAGAGGTTTTTAAGGCATGGCTTGACATAGCCCTGGCTAGGATGATTTAGTTGAGGTTGGTCCTGCTTTGAGCAGGGGGGTTGAACTAAATGACCTCTTGACGTCTCTTCCAACCCTAATCTTCTGTGAGCCATCCAGCTGTTCTGCCTTTTAGGAAAGGAGCAGCTGTTATTGTAGACTTCTGGCAGCAGAGTCCACTCTACTCCCTCCTGCTGTAGCTCTAGACCTCAACCATTTCTTCCTTGCATGGGTTTCTCCTGATGGTTCTGTGGCTCAGCAGAGCTGGAGAAGTATTGCTGGGCAGCACATTTCCCCACACATTGTTAATGCCGGTAGGCAGCTGGGGAAGACAGGTACAAGGGGAGCACCTGAGAGTTATGTGGGGAAAGGAAAGATAAAATAGAACTAATTGAGGGAAGAAAGACTGGGTTGAGAGGCAGTTTGTGGGAGAGGATGAGGGACAGAATGAGATGAGTTTGGGGAAAGGGATGGGAAAGAGTGGGTGTGGTCTGTGGAGATAAAAGGCTGGGGCTTGGGGAAGAGTCTGCATCAGAGGAGTTCAGGGAAGTAGAGGAATGAGGTTGCATCTCACATGTAAAGAAGCCTGCCGGGGAAATGAGGACAGAGTGGGGGAGTTAGACATGGTTATAGTAGACAAGAGCCATTTAGACTACAGCATAGGAAAAGCAGAAGTTGGCCTAAAGCAGCTGGAAAGCAAGCTCCATCATGCCACCCTAGGGAATACCTCAGTGCTGAGTGCCCCTAGTAAATGCAGACCTAGCGCTGCATCCACCTGCCTTCCAGAAGAGCCCCTATTTCTGGCAGTGTTCTGGGACATTCTGGATCTAGTAGGTGTGTGTCTGAGACAGCATTTTGTCTTGGCTATTCCCTGGACTCCACCAGGCCATAGCCCCAGGAAATGACTGACAGAAGCCCTCTCCCATCTTGTTGCAGGGCTGTACATCAGTACAGCCATAAATCCAGCTTGAGAGTTGTGTATAAAGCATTTCCGAAGGCTAGTCTAATAAATGTAGTTGGCCTATGAACATCAGTCTTTTTCCTTGAGAAGTAGTTTGCCCTGCACCAGCACCCTGTCTCACCTCATGTATGCATGTGAGATAGCTTACAACTATCCCTTTTTAGTTTGAGGAGCCAACTAATTGGGAAAAATTGTTGGCCTCTGACTCTGTACCAGTAGCATCATTCTAACTTGTAAGTATAGCTATCTCCTATGACAGAAATTCCTAGACCACTGCTTGCAGTTTGGATAGCCAGTGTCTATTTCAGTTTTATTGCCACAGAGTGAAGTGGAGGAAAATAGTCCACCGTAACCACAAATCAATGGAAAAATCCCTGATCAATTACCATCAGGTTCATTCAGCTATCTGAAGTATTTCTGTGCAGTCTGGCAAATCTCACCAGCAGGAAGCAATCTGTTAGGGTCTGAAAACAGGAAAACAAATAAGGATGGGATAGATGCCATATTCTACCATCTTACACAGGTCTACTAATGCTTTGCTCTCAGTGTTTGTAGAGTGCTTTAAGATCTACAGGGAACAAAGAGGCTAAGTATAACTATTTGGAAAAAGTATTCCTGAACCAGAGCCCCTACATGAGGAAAAAGGTCCGTGCTCTCCACAACCACTATACATTTGTCAATTTTTCTTCCCTTTCTTTGTTTGTAGAATTTTCCAAACAAATCACTTATATGACCATAGACAGCATACTTTTCCTCTGAATCTGTCACAGTATGCAACAGTGCAATGTCTTTTTTACAGCTGATCAAAACACTGAAATTTCATTTAAATCTTGTCAAAATTCTGACAAGAAAATGGAGAAAAATTGTGAAGATTATTGGTATGGCATTATATGGCTGAGTTTGAAAATGTTGGCCTTGACCTTCCTGTGACTTAATTTCTCCAGCTGTAATTTGGAAATAAATATTTAACTGAGAGGGCTTCAATGGATGAGTTCACTGGTCAGGTGTGAAGTATTATTGCTATTAGAATTGGGTCATAGTGGGAAGCCTTCCAAAGTGCTGGATGTGGGGAGGGATAAGAAAGCAGATAATTCAAAAACATTCTAAAGAAAGAGGGCATATTGTGTAAAAAAGCAAATGGTTCTTCTGAAGACTGCAAAGGGGAATGTTAGGGTATATGTAGCAGGAGTTGGAATTACTGGGGAATTAAAACAGCTGAGGATGACTACTACTGTGTGTTGATGTATTAGAGGTTGCAGAATTTGAATCCAGTTTTACACTGAAGCATTGGTCTCTGCAAATTGCAAAAGTGAAAGCAGGAGCCTGCTGCTCACACCTGAATTTGGGGCATGAAAACGGCTTTGCACACCTCTGATGGAAGAAAAGAAGACCATTTTAAGCACTTTACTTACCTCATTCGGCCACAGTCTGACAACAAAGACTGATACAGCTTGCAACAACTTGCCGCTTTGTGTGGGAGTTCCCTTTTTCTTTAGGTGAAAGGTATTAGCCTGACAGCTTTGGAGACTGAAGTTCTTCATTGACAGAGCTGGTACCACTGCCAATATTGCTGGAAGTTTCAGCAGGGAAACCAAGCACCGAGTAGGTAGGTGAAACTACCCTAGAACAGCATTAAAGTTAGTTAGTTACAACTGTTCTGTGGATAAATTATGGATTTCAATCCGAAAGGATGTGAAGTTTGCATCTTTCACCAGTGCCAACCTTACTGTAAAACGAATAAAGGAAAAGCGAATCCTTGTGTGAAATTGTGATGTGGCACGGGTTGCGGCAATCGTGTATTCTCACATTCTGGTTAAGTGAGTTGAAAATAGTGTAATGAGAAGCGCTGACACAGATGATGATGTCTGGTTTTTCTGTCCTAACATGCTTGGGATTTCCATGTACATCCAGACACTAATACACCCTTCACTGTCACAAATTTCTAAGTTGACTAGGTAATTACATACACAAAGATACAGAGTTTCTTACAGGAAGAATATTTATAAGAGGAGGTTTAGAAAAAACTCAATTCTTGGGGATTCAGATCCAGTACATAAGTGATATTGAATTATACTAAAGTTAACTTTTCTGTATTGTTTATACTATAATACATAGACAAGGGAAGACGGTAAGGGAAGGAGGAAGATGCGTTAAGAGCTTATGAGTGGCAGAATTAATTAATGGGTAGGGGACAGAATAGGAACTCTAAGCCAGGGTCTAGTCATGGCTGTGCCAGTGACTTGCCAATTTGGACAAGTTACTTAATCTTTCTGTACCTCATTTTCTCACTACTGTAAAAAACTGTAAGTGATTATTCCCGTCGTTTGTAAAGCACTGGACTGAGATGTTTGGGTAAAAGTAGTATTTTAGAATGAATTCTATCTTATGGCAATTTGCCAATTTTGTTCCACTAGGAATTAGGCGAGAAGAACTGGTTTCTTTAAACACAGGAAATCGAAGTATTATTTTACCTTTTTATTCTAATCTTAAAGCTCTACAATTCCCATCTTATACTGTGGTAAACTACATCCATTGGTGAAGGGTTTAAGCACAACTACAGCAAAAGAGATGTGTTTAAAAAAAGGAGAAATAGGATAAAACTTCATTTACAGTTCACTCAACCACCTTCAGAGAAGAGACTGGAAATGTATTCACATATTGTTTTAGGACCACTTAAACTGATACCAAAGTGGTTTGAACAGTGACAATAGCTGAGTAGAGCTGGGTGAAATTTTTTATCAGAATAACTTATTCACTGAAAAAAGCAGATCTGGGTTGATTGTGGTGAATTTTTTCAGTTGAAAAAAATTTTTTTTTCAGTTGAAAAAATTCAGAAACATCTAAGCTGTTTGTTTCAGAAAGATGTTTGGTTTTGGAATTTACTTCAGCTTTATTGAACAAATATTGAAAAGGTTTAAATCATTGCAAAACCCAAAATGAACCACTTAGTTTCTGGTCAATGAAAATGTTTGTTTATTTTTGGACCAAAAACAATTTGGGGGAGGCTCTTTTGTTTTGCCCATTAAATTTTTTTTTTATTTCAAATGGACCTGAAATGAAAATTGTTCTTATTTCCCCCCCGCCTCCCCTTTCATTTTTCAGCCACTGAATGATAAAGTTTCTTGCTCAGCTCTATAGTTGAGTTCCTGTGTGCTCTGCAGAAAGTGGACCTAACTTCTGTGTCAAGGTTCTCTAGATTTTGTTGCACTCTAGTGCAGCAGGCAAATGTCCCCCACAAGCACAGTAGCATATGATTATTTCTTGAATGATTACACAGTGTACCCTGGGTATTGTCTTGTGAGTGTGGAGCTTGAAAAAGTACATTACTTGTGCCCTTTCTACCAGTCTAACTCCTGTCTGTGAAGAACTTGCATAAGCACAAAAGGACTCAGTTTAAATCTCCCCCACATCCTCCTCTTTAAGAATTTTGAATGGTTTGCTCATTTTAGTGAGTAAGGACTTATATGCTATTACTTGTGAATTGAAATGAAAATTAAAAACGTTGGAGTTAAATATCTGCAGCTTGTAAAATTAAGTATTTCTTTTACCAGAACTAGAGAAAGCCTGAATCATCTCTAAGCCCCCTTGAACTGCTGGGAAGTTCAAATCTGGAACTAAACTCTTTGGGAAGTCCCAATTAAAGATGGTTTCAATCCATGTTGGGTTTTTCCTTTGTGTTTTAAATGGGGTCAGATTTTTTCCTACGAAAACAAATCCCTATGGACTTCTTCTGTTAAGTGCTTACTTTATATATTTTTTGTTGTTGAACACATGAGCAGATTCAGAGTTACTATACAGTTTCATTGCCAGGCTGTACATATTGTTTGTGTGGTCTTGCAGGGGCTTCTGTTTTAAAGAGACTGGAATTTATTCATGCTGCAGCCCTTACACCTTTATATAACCATTCAGCAGTGTTTAGATATTTTAACCTGTTCTAGACCTAGAACCCTACAAGATTTCCTTAAACATTGCTCCAATAGCGAAAAAGCAAACTTACAAATAAGGCTGTCCTTAAAAAAAAATCCTTATACTCCTTTTAGAATACAATATATAGAAAAGCATAATCGCAGTGCCTTAACCTTTCACCTCTCTTGCCGGAGGTCTTTAACTTCTTCAACTATGGGTCCATTTTTTCCATTTAGGGTTTTTAAGGTTGCTTGGCTGTTTAATATAATGGTCATTTTCATATCTTAATAAAACAAAAATTGAATTATATGCACTACTGGGCAAGCATGACATGACTTTTGCTAGCATATGTAAGGTGTGAAAACCTGTGGGAAAATCCTATTCAATTTAGGTTCCACTTGAGCACCCTGCAGTGCACTGGAAATGAGTTCAGTCTTAATATTACTGAAAAAGGTAGAAGCGAAGGAAAGGTGGAGATTACCAATTTGAACCTAATTAAAAAGACCTGATGATAATGCTAGAAAGCCAGATGGCAAAGTCAATTTCTCAGCTCTATACTGGCCAGGAGATGGAATATGTTTAGACATTGACATTCTGCAAGGGTAGTCTGATAATATCAGCAGGGAAACCAAAAAGATTTCTCCAGCAGTGTTGGACCTTGTATTTATAACTGTTGTTTACCAGGGCCTAAAGAATAAGTAAAGAATTTGCTCTTCAGTGAAGTTCTCACATACTACAGTCTTCTAAGATATGGTACTTGCAAAACTCACAGATCAGGCACCTTGACCCAAGTTTTCCAACTTGGGTGCAAAAGCTAGACACCTAGCTGTGCCTTTATTTTTCAGATGTGCGGACTTTCCAAAACTCCTACTGAAATCAATCTGAAGGTGTAGGTGCTCAGTGCCTCGGGAAAATAAAGCACTTAGGTACTTAAATCTGTTTCAGCTCCTAGTTTTAGGCAACCAAACTTGGAAAGTGTTGGCCCCCCCAATTTTAAACCAGACATCATATACTCTGCTAGAACTCTAGGATATTCAATGCCAAAATTATGAATAAAATCAGGATTAAATTGATACTAATATAACATTACATCTATGGTTGTGGTGATAATTGGTCACCATTAACACCTAAATTGAATAGGGTTTTCCCACAGGTTTTCACACCTTACATACCATTAAAAATAATGCCTTTGTAAGACACTGACTTTACTGAAGTATGTGATTATGTAGGGATATTAAAGAAGGTACTAACAGTGATTCCCCCAAGTGACAGTGACCCCCTCATAATTTGTCCCCCACACTTTAAAATCCAACAGTTTCACCAAGTACAAAAATCTCTTGGGTCTTCTGTTAAAACTTAGTAAGCTACTGTCTGTAGAAACCATTGATTACTTCTATCCTGTGAAAGATACTTTACTACTATGTAAAACTTACAAACAAGTTAATTGACTTTGTTCTTGAAGTAATTGATACAATGTAAACAAACACTATAAGCTGTTAAGTGACTTTCACTTCATTCAAGGGCTCCTGGGACAGACCCCCACCCTTTGTGATTAAAGGGCCGGGAGTCTCAAATGAATTAGCACACACCCTGAAAGTGGTGGAGACAGTACATTAAAATATGGTTAAGATATGGAATGTATGCTGATGAATGCTTGATATACATGAATGGTTAGGGAGGTGCCAGCCTAGAAAGGGAGTACCCATCGGCCGAAGAATGTGTCAAGTGGATGACCAGAAAACCCCCGGAGGGTAAACTGGGATCCACCCCATCACCTGGAAGGATGAGAAACTCAAACTTTGGACAGTGTGGAGCCACCAGGAATGTGCCACTTTGGACAGGAATGTGCCATCTGCTGATTGAGTCAGCAACAGCAGGATGAAACAGCTCCCATAGACTAACATAGGAATTAATTCCTATAAGAATGGACTCTAAAGACTGATGACTTTGAGTCTCTGGTTCTGCTGCCAGCCTCCAGGAGCATCAGGTGCACCTGACACAGACTCGGCTCCATCCTCATGACCAAGATACCTGGCCAGTAACTTCGCATGAGCAACTTCTAGGCTGGTAAATATAACACCAATACAGAACTTGAATGAATGATTGTGGGAATGAACCTCTCTCTCTCTCTCTCTCTCTCTCTCTCTCTGTGTGTGTGTGTGTGTGTGTGTGTGTATGAGAAATAAGTGGTCACACAATGTTGTTTACTTTTATCTTTTGCTTTATCAGTATATTTACAATAAATGTGGCATCTTTGCCTTATCCCTCTTAATAAGATCCTGCTGGTTTTTATTTTATTGGTATAACAATAATGCCTAGGTACTAAATTGAGGGAATACTGTGCTAATACTCTCTATTTGCAAAGGCAAATTGTGAATATTAATGGTGGCCAAAACACACACTGGTTTGTCTACACAGTGTGTTAGTCTGCACCAACAAAGTATAAATTCTAATGTGCACCAGCATGCTGCTCACTAACTGACCCATGTGGACCCTGCTGACAAGTTCTAAAAGTTCCCTAGTGCATGTTAGTGTAGTACTGTTTGAACCAGGAGTAACATGCACTAGAAAACTTTTAGTGTGTCCCAGCTGTATTCACACCAGACAGTTGGTGCACAATATGCTGGTGCGAGTTAGAATTTACACCCCACTGCATGGACTTATGCATGATGTGGACAAGCCCTTAATAGAGGAAAGTAACATTGTGTTATACATGTAACCATTCATGCAGACGGTCAGGGCAGCAATTAGGGGTTGGGCTCAGTGTTATGTTTAGGATTCCCTTGCAAAAATGTGTGATTTGAACCAGCACCCAAAACCTTATCCACTCCCATATTTTAAGAACTTTAAAGTGTAATATTCTGGTCACCTTTCCAGGTATTTCAACACTCATAAGGATGTAGGTATAATTGGGAATATGAAATCACAAATGTCTTTTTATTTGGGGAAAACAAAAATTAAAGTATGCCTAAACAGCATCTTGAAGTATGGCCCACCCCAGTCCCAATTAATAATCACCTGGCTTCTTGAAGCTCAGAACTTAGTCAAAAGATAGTCACAACACATCTGCAACCTCACTTATGAATTCAAATAGTCTTGGTGGTGACCAAGTTGGTGACAGGGAGTGGCTGTCCTCTGTCGGCTTGCTGTAGTCCAGCTCTGAACCTGGTCATAGACGTTAAGGCCAGAAGGGACCACAAGATCATCTAGTCTGAACTTCTGTAGATTACAGGTCATCACCACCACCACCTAGCACCCCCCCCCTAAATCTAGCAATCAAAATTAGACCAAAGAATTACAGTCCACAGGAGACTAGACTATTATATGCCACAGGCAGAGAATAGGTGGGACCAGGGTGCATTGGTGCTCCCTAGCCTCTCTCTGAAGGTCAGTTATAGCACAGCTAGCATCCAGTTCCACAAAGTTTGCTCTATAAGAGATTCAGAATCTCTGGGTGGGAAACCCAGAGAAATTTAGCATAATAGGTCAGAGATCCTGGACTCTCAGACAGTGACCTTCAGATCTCCTTGTTTTGAATTCCCTATCCAAATCAGCGTCCACAACATGTCAGCTTGGAGTGATCCATTTCCATCAGTTATAACATTTTGCATTTTCTCCACCCTTTCAAAAGTATATGTACCATATAACTTCCAAAAAGAAAACCCAAATAACAACATGGCAGAACACTGTACAGAAATGCTTTGGAGCAGAGCTATAACTCATGTAAATTAAGCCTCCAGAGCTAGCTAGGTATTCTTTTCTCTTACAGAGGAGCACAAAACTTCTTTTCCTTTTAAATCTTCCAGCTCTAGGATTCACAGATATGCTTAACACTAATAGCATCTGTAAAGTATTAGTTCTGGAAAATCCACTGCAGAAACAGACTTTTCTGAATAGTTTTCTCTACCGCTGCACACTGTCCTCCCCCAACTCCCTTGGATATTATGGTAGAGACAAGCAATATTGAGCAATATTGCTATAAGTAGTGATCCAGAGAAGGGCACTTCCAATCACCAAATCATTTCATTTAAAAGGAAAGGATAGTATTTATTTTGTGTCTTTCCCAGCTTAATCATTATAAAGACCTCCTTTCCCTCTAGGTGCTGAGTTGGCTCCTAACTTGGCATTACTTGTCTCTACCATCTTGGTGAGAGAAAGTTCTCAGGTGGCCTTAATCACATCTCTCACAGAGCAGCAGAAGCAGTCTGCCTTTTACTTTTTTTTTTTAAACTTACACAAATGCATTACAACATGTGGCTTGTTTTATCAGCAAAAACACAAAGGGAGATAAATTACATTAACTATTAACCTTTTATATCATAGCAGCTTGTATTTAATATCCAGTTGTGTGTGTGTGAATAAAATATCAATATTGCTAGCATGTCCATTACTCAACCAGTCTCATGAGTTTAGATCATCTAAAGCATAAATTAAAGATATTGAAAACATTGGATGACTAAGATTTGGTGACATTTCTTTCTTTCAGTTACATATGAACCAGTTGCATATGGACTGACAAAGATAATTGTACGTAAACTGATCATTGAACCTGGTTTAAGAAGCTGGTCTGAAATATGACACACAAATGATAAAGTGTCCCCAGATACAAAATTCAAGACAAATTGGCAGTTAGCGTGCATAGTCAAGTACCCAGTGCTCTAGAAATAGTTTTGAATTGTTCACTCACCATTAAAATCCTAGTGAATCTTGGTTTCTTGTTCTTTGGCACAAGTTATACAGTAATCCTTAAAACTAGAATCGTTGGCTAGCAAATAGCATATAGCTCTAATAGGAATGTTGGTCTCTTGGTTTTAAACTCCACAGGAAAATAAATAGCTGTCTTGTTTCAAACACCTCTAAAAGTAGACAATTTTTAACTGGGATTTTTGAATCCACAGCATAAATATGAAAAGACTGACTAATCTAGCGTGGTTCATGAAAGAATACAATTATAGAATAATGTCTTAATGTTTAATTTTATTATATTAATATCCTGGTCTACACTACGAGTTTAGGTTGAATTTAGCAGCGTTAGAGCGATTTAACCCTGAACCCATCCACACGACGAAGCCATTTTTGTCAACTGAAAGGGCTCTTAAAATTGATTTCTGTGCTCCTCCCCGATGAGGGTATTAGCGCTGAAATCAACATCGCCGGGTCGAATTTGGGGTAGTGTGGATGCAATTTGATGGTACTGGCCTCCAGGAGCTATTCCAGAGTGCTCCATTGTGACTGCTCTGGACAGCATTTTGAACTCAGATGCACTAGCCAGGTACACAGGAAAAGCCCTGGGAACTTTTGAATTTCATTTCCTGTTTGGCCAGCGTGGCGAACTCAGAGCCAGGTCGCTGTGTCACGTGCACTCCATACTGTGTCAGCCTTGGGCAGGGGCATGACCACTTTCTGACCAGGAAGGCCATAGATATAGACTTTGCATTAGGTAGCTTCTGTAGCTAGAGAAAACATTCCTGTGCATTCAGCAAAGTCTGTGGCAAAAAACGAGAAGCCCCGTAGTATAGTGGTTATCGTGTTCACCTAACACATGAAAGCCTTGTAGTGTAGTGGTTATCATGTTCACCTAACACGCGAAACATCCCCGGTTTCAAGTATCAGGGGGTAGCCATGTTAGTCTGTATCTACAAAAACAACAAGGAGTCTGGTGGCACCTTAAAGACTAACAGATTTATTTGGGCATAAGCTTTCGTGGGTAAAAACCTCACTTCTTCAGATGCATAGAGTGAAAGTTACAGATGCAGGCATTATATACTGACACATGGAGAGCAGGGAGTTACTTCGCAAGTGGAGAACCAGTGTTGGCAGGGCCAATTCAATCAGGTGGATGTAGTCCACTCCCAATAATAGATGAGGAAGTGTCAATTCCAGGAGAGGAAAAGCTGCTTCTGTAATGAGCCAGCCATTCCCAGTCCCTATTCAAGCCCTGATTAATGGTGTTGGAGAGAGTCCAAATAGCCAGATAATCCTGCTGTCAGAGTGCCAATGCCTGACCGCAGGCGTGCACAGGCTGAAATTGTGGACAAACAACATCACTTGACCCATAACCTCAGCCGTACAGAACGCAATGCCATCCACAGCCTCAGAAACAACTCTGACGTTATCATCAAAGGGGCTGACAAAGGAGGTGCTGTAGTCACAATGAACAGGTCGGATTATGAACAGGAGGCTGCCAGGCAACTCTCCAAGACCACATTCTACAGGCCACTATCCTCTGATCCTACTGAGGAATACCAAAAGAAACTACACCATCTGCTCAAGAAATTCCCAGCTACAATATGGGAACAAATCTACATGGACACACCCCTAGAACCCCGACCAGGGGTATTCTATCTGGTACCCAAGATCCATAAACCCGGAAACCCTGGACGCCCCATCATCTCAGGAATTGGCACTCTCACAGCAGGATTATCTGGCTATTTGGACTCTCTCCTCAGACCCTACGCTACCAGCACTCCCAGCTATCTTCGAGACACCACATACTTCCTGAGGAAACTACAATGCATTGGTGTTCCTCCTGAAAACACCATCCTGGCCATCATGGATGTAGAAGCCCTCTACATCAAGATTCCACATAAGGATGGACTACAAGCTCTCAGGAACAGTATCCCTGATGAGGCCACAGCATGCCTGGTGGCTGAGCTTTGTGACTTTGTCCTCACCCTCAACCACTTCAGATTTGGGGACAACTTATACCTTCAAGTCAGTGGCACTGCTATGGGTACCCGCATGGCCCCACAGTATGCCAACATTTTTATGGCTGACTTAGAACAACGCTTTCTCAGCTCTCGTCCCCTAGTGCCCCTCCTCTACTTGCGCTACATTGATGACATCTTCATCCTATGGACCCACGGAAAGGAGGCCCTTGAAGAATTCCACCTGGACTTCAACAATTCCACCCCACCATCAACCTCAGCCTGGACCAGTCCACACAAGAGATCCACTTCCTGGACACTACAGTGCAAATAAGTGATGGTCACATAAACACCACCCTATTCCGGAAACCTACTGACCGCTATATGTACCTATATGCCTCCAGCTTCCATCCAAGACACATCACACGATCCATTGTCTACAGCCAACCCCTAAGATACAACCGGATTTGCTCCAACCCCTCAGACAGAGACAAACACCCACAAGATCTTTATTAAGCATTCGTAAAACTACAATACCCACCTGGGGAAGTGAGGAAACAGATTGACAGAGCAAGACGGGTACCCAGAAATCACCTACTACGGGACAGGCCCAACAAGGACAATAACAGAACACCACTGGCCATCACATACAGCCCCCAGCTAAAACCTCTCCAGCGCATTATCCATGATCTACAACCTATCCTGGAAAATGATCCCTCACTCTAACAGACCTTGGGAGGCAGGCCAGTCCTCGCTTACAGACAACCCCCCAACCTGAAGCAAATACTCACCAGCAACTACACACCACACCACAGAAACACCAACCCAGGAACCAATCCTCTGTCCCCATATCTACTCTGGCGACACCATCAGAGGACCCAACCACATCAGCCACACCATCAAGGGCTCATTCACCTGCACATCCACTAATGTGATATATGCCATCATGTGTCAGCAATGCCCCTCTGTCATGTACATTGGCCAAATTGGACAGTCCCTCCACAAAAGAATAAATGGTCACAAATCAGACATCAGGAATGGTAACATACAAAAGCCAGTAAGTGAACACTTCAATCTCCCTGGTCATTCTATTACAGATTTAAAAGTCACTATCATTGAACAAAAAGCTTCAGAAACAGACTTCAAAGAGAAACAGCAGAACTAAAATTCATTTGCAAATTTAACACCATTAATCTGGGCTTGAATAGGGTCTGGGAGTGGCTGGCTCATTACAGAAGCAGCTTTTCCTCTCCTGGAACTGACATCTCCTCATCTATTATTGGGAGTGGACTACATCCACCCTGATTGAAATGGCCCTGCCAAAACTGGTTCTCCGCTTGCGAAGTAACTCCCTGCTCTCCATGTGTCAGTATATAATGCCTGCATCTGTAACTTTCACTCTATGCATCTGAAGAAGTGAGATTTTTACCCAGGAAAGCTTATGCCCAAATAAATCTGTTAGTCTTTAAGGTGCCACCAGCCTCCTTGTTGTTTTTATCCCCGGTTTGAAACAGGTCACTGTTCCTTTTTCTGACTCCCCTCCTGCATTTTTAGTCTTAGAACAGACCGCGCTGTGAAATTTTACTTTGAATTATATCAATTATGAGTTAAATAATATGGAAGCTCTCTCTAAGTTATAATCCCAGTTTCCTTACCCTTTCAGCTGCTCTGATAAATTAATATTTTTGTTAGGGGTAGGGGAAAATTTTCATGAAGCCTTTTATAGGGACTAAATGTTATCTAGGACTCTGAAATAATCTTAACGTGGCCCATAGAGTACAATCCTTCAGTCTGGACTTGTCATTCCACAAGTTGAACTGCTCCTTATTACTGTCCAGGCTTCATGAGCCATGGAAGCAAGGGGCAGGCTGGGGTAGGTGTAACCGTGCAGTGCTGCCGGCTGGGAAAGCAGCCTGAGGCAGAAGCCTCCAGCTCACATGATATTCCAGGCAGGACTGAATCTCCATGAGACAAAACTCAAAGAAGAGAATGACCTGGAGTCATTCCCATTCAGTTCTCTAAGAGGAGGATAGCCATGTCTGTCCAGGTACCCCTGATGGACCTCACCGAGGTCTGCCAGCTGAGCGGGACCCCAGCTGGCTCATCCCGCTGCCGGTCTGGGGCTCCGTTCGCCAGCCCCGCTCAGCCCGCTGCCTGGATTGTCTGCGTTGGTTTCATGGAAGGAGGGAGGCAGGGGGGGCCTGATGACATGTACCCAAAACCACCCACGACAACGTTTTTGCCGCATCAGGCATTGAGAGCTTAACCCAGAATTTCAATGGGCAGCGGAGACTCTGGGAACTGTGGGATAGCTACCCACAGTGCACCACTCTGTAAGTTGATGCTAGCTGCGGTAGTAAGGATGCACTCCACCGACTTAATGCGCTTAGTGTGGGCATACGCAATAGACTGTATAAAATCGAATTCTAAAAAATCAACCTAATTTCATAGTGTAGCCATTCCCTTGGTTTCGCTTCCTGCTTCCTAAGTGTTCAGACTAGACTAGCATTCTTCAGTGAGTGGTAAATGATTACTTAACACAGGTGCTAAGTCTCCCTTAAACAGAGCAGCTTGTGATAATTACTGAGTAATCTGGTTCATCTAACTAGCTCCCACTTTTAGTTACTGTGTATCAAAGCTGCAGCTAACATTTCATCGTGTGTGTGTGTGTGTGTGTGTGTGTGTGTGTGTGTGTGTGTGAATATAATAAAATGATGGCATAAAAAAAGTCATATTAATGAGGATCCTTAAAATCTTTGTCTCTGTGCTTAAAATAATAGTTTATTGCCCCCTCCCGCAAATTTTCCTGCTGTGGAATTGTTTAATTGTGGCAGCATTTACTTATCTGCTGATTTTGTTTGGAAGACTGAAATTAACACCTGGTGTAGTCAGTACAATTTTTTTCTTGTATATTACCTGCTGCAATATAGTTCAATAAAGTACATTGTAGGTGATTAGGTTCGACTTTATTTTCCTATCAGTATAACATTCTGAAAATTGCTTTAATGCCTTTAATCTGTATTTTGTGCTGCACAGACACAAATGATTTTCCTTGCGAAAATGGCTAATAGAGTTTCAAGGTCTGAAGTTGAAATTGAAAGTGCAGTAATAACTCCTTTTTGGAGTGTGCAGACCACTTTTTAGCCTTTGTTTGTTTGTTCTTATTTGGATAGTTACCTTAGTCATTTTTCCCCCTTATAAGTTAATGTGCATAGTATTCTAGCTTTGTTTTTATTGGGCCTGTAATTAAGACCCTGTGGCTGCAGAGGTCCACCTGTGCACATATCATTGTACAATCAAGCTTTTTGTCCCTAGGACAGACTTCTCTGGAGTACCACTGAAGTCATGCAGGTGAAAGTGCTTATCCAGAAGATAAGTGTACAAAAGAAGAGTATAGAAAACATGGAAGGGATTTCAATTTTTTAGTGACTCAAAAAGAGGCTTTAAGGTGAAATGTACACTTTGCAATTCAATTTGTCTAAAAGCAGTTAGCACTATCTTAAAGGCCCAGCTACTGAATTTGTCAGATAACATCAGAATCTCATTTAAAAAGAATGCCCTCAATGTTGCAGAATAAGCCAAATGTGAACCCTAAAAGCTCTAAAACCCAAAAGGCTAATAGTCCCCCGCCAAAACCCGCACATTTTTATTTTCAAAATATTTTTTTGGGAGTCTGGCTTATGATTTTAGAATGTTTGTGGTTGGCAATACTGAAATTGGTTAATACCACAATGTACTTATGAGTATAGTAAAGGTTATTATGATTACACTGAGGTACATAATGAATAGCTGAACACCCTCAACTCCAGCTGAAGTTGGTGGAAGCTGAAGACACTTAATACCTCAGGAAAACAGGCCCCGTGAAACTTTCTCAAGATGGCTTCATGGTAGAAATGAGAAAAGAATATAGGAATCCTCCCAATTCTTTCAATCACTAGCCATTCCCTCTTCATTGCATCTGGTCTGTTAGACATCATTCTGTGATGGTTTAGTCCAGGGATCGGCAACCTTTGGAATGCAGTCCACCAGGGTAAGGACCCTGGCGGGCCGGGCCAGTTTGTTTACCTGCCGCATCCTCAGGTTTGGCCAATTGCTGCTCCCAATGGCCGCGGTTCGCCCGCTCTAGGCCAATGGAGGCTGCGGGAAGCGGCGGCCAGCATATCCCTCAGCCTGGTGGGTCCAGGAACAGACATTTCCCAGGGTCATGTGTTTTAGATTCCAGAATTTTAATAGAGGTTGGAATCCCAGTTACAAGATTGAAGTAAGTGGGAAGATGTTTCAGATAACATTAATCTATGACTACTGCAAAGTGGAGGCTGTATTGCTCATATTCCTCAAGAGTGCAAAGAGATCCCCTACAGGGGCTCATGGAGGAAAACGATAGTAACAACAAAAACCTGAAGCTTCTGTCTGTGATTTAGAAAGAAGAAATACTAATGTTCACACACAACACTTCCTGTGACATTCTATCAATGGAGAAAGGGAGTCACATAATGTACTAATGATTATCTTATTTAGGAATTCATCAAGAATAAATTGATGTGCAAGTTCATTATTATTTCAATTAAAAAAAAAAAAAAAAAAAAAAAAAAATCTGACTCTTATATAAGAAAAACTCTCTTCAGCAAGAACACCAGCTCAATTTGTATATGACATCTGCCTGTTAGTAATATAGACTACATGTTGAAGACCCTGTTCACATGCCTAAAAACCCTGTATTTGCATATCTAATAATGGTTTTTTGTTGGAAAAACTTTTCCTGTAAAAGGGTTGGTTTTGATCACAATTTATTCAGAAAAGGGTTCTTGGGTCCAGGATGGATTGGGGGAGGGGGGAGGGGCAGAGGAGAAAGAGACACCAACCAACCCCTCCTCTCCCAGAATATCCAATGGTTTGGTGATTAGGGCACTCACCTGCAATGTGAGATACCCAGCTTCAAATCCTTGATCTGAATCAGGCAGAACAGCCACTTCAACTTAGATCTCCCCCATCCTAGGTGAGTGCCCTAACCACCAGGCCCTGTGCATGTGTCTCCTGTTTAGAAGTTTTTCAATGAAAAAGATCTTGGGGAAATTGGGGAAATCTCGAAATGCTGTGGGATGGAAAAACTATTTCCTGCCCAGCACTAGTGGATGGACTACGGATCTCCTGGCTAAGGAGGTGGTTTCTAGGTGTCTTGTATGACTACAATTCATCCTCCACATGGACTTGTTGACACTAGCAATTCTGCTTCTTGGATTATCCTGTCTGAAGCCAGACTTGCCTCGGCCTGAATATGGCCCAAAATCTTGCAGTCAACTGCAATTGGGTCACTGTATGTGGCTGAAACCCACAATTAATTAGACTTAAAATTTCTTTAATGAATACAGCTACAGAAGACTTACTGGTACGGGGGCCCGGCTTTGGGCCCCTGGAAGGGGTGGGGCCAGGGCCGGTTCCAATTTTTTTGCCGCCCCAAGCAAAAAAATTTTCCCGTGCCCCCGCCGGCCCCGTCCCAACTCCGCCCCTTCCAACCCCTTCCCCAAATCCCCAGCCCTACCTCCTCCCCCAGGTGCACCACATTTCCCCTCTTATCCCTCCCTCCCAGGCTTGCCAAGCGCGCTCGGGGGAGGAGGTGGAGGTGAGCTGGGAGGGGAACGGTTTCTCTGCCCCCCCCCAGGGTTACTTCCTGCGGCCCTCCCCGCGCCCCCCACCGCTGCAGCTCACCTCTGCTCTGCCTGCTCACCTGAGCACGCTGCTGCTGCTCCGCTTCTCCCCCTCCCTCCCAGGCTTGCTGCAAAACAGCTGATCCCCTGGGAGGGAGGGGGAAGAAGCGGAGCAGCAGCGCGCTCGGGGGAGCAGGCGGCAGTGGAGCAGAGGCGAGCTGGGGGTGGTGGTTCCTCTGTCCCCCCTCCTCCCAGGGTTACTTCCTGCATCCCTCCTTGCAACCCCCACCACTGCAGCTCACCTCCGCTCAGGGCCGGCTCCCGGCTTTTTGTGCCCCAAGCAAAAAAAAAAAATGAAAAGGAGCCAGAGTGCTGCCCCTTGGAAAGTGCCACCCCAAGCACACGCTTGGCGTGCTGGTGCCTAGAGCCGGCCCTGGGTGGGGCCTTGGGCAGAAGGGGTGGGGCTGGAGGTCAACCTCCCTCAGCCAGCCCATCCGTGTTGCCTGGCCTGTGCTGCTGAGGGCTCCGGCGGCGATTTAAAATGGCCCAGGGCTCCAGCCGCTGCAGCGGTACCAGCCTACTTTCACCACGGAATACATGCAATTAGTCATATTAGCTGCTAAATTATTCCTGTGGGTATAGAATTAAACAAACATCCACTGTGCAGGCAGGAGCAAAGTGACACATTTACAAACAATAGTTTCACATGTCAGTCTCTGCAGGAGAAAAAGTTTGAGATAAATGTGTGACAAACAAATCACTTTTTAATCTCTGAGAAGATTTTGATAATTGAAGTACATGCTGAGTTTTATTATGTATAATGGCAAAAATCTTGTAATTTATAACCTGTTAGACAATGGGTTCATTGAACACAATATCAACTCATGGATAACAATGTAAACAAAACCAGACCCTATATTTTTTGTGTGGCTATACAGCTGTAAGAATAAACCAGGGAAGATTTTCATCAGAGTCAATAATATTCTATCATTTACTGGTGTTAGAGTGAATCCACATTTATATAAGTCAGCTTCATCAAACTGCTAAACAGGTCAGGATAGGAAAATCATTCATTTTCTTTTAAATGAAATGAGTTGGTGATTGGAATGTCATACTCTGAATCATTGATTATGGCAATATTACTCCTACATACTTAACGGAAACTGATTATTTGTATGACATTAAATAGTAGATACTTGAAAGCATGCTAGATAAAATATATTTAAAGTACAGTTCTAATCTGGAAAGTGACTGTAGAAATGGCTCCTGTTCCTCTTGTTTTTCGTTCCATTGGCACTGGGAAGCCAAAACATCTGAACTGAGTGAGCTGAAGAATTTGTTCCTTCTTTTGCATCAAAATAATTGGTTACTAAATTCTATTCAGTTTCTCTTGGGTAAGCCCAAGGAAGGCAGTGGGGTTGCAAAGGTTTCACTGAGGGCATAATTAAGCATATACTACCCTTACTGGTGACAATACACAAAATGGAAAGAGCCCAGCTCAACTTCCAGCTTCCTGGTTAAATTTGCAAAAATGGCAGTTAGAAAACAAAACTGCTTCACAAGCAAATCTGATATAGAAGTTATTATGTAAGTGTGGGATCTCCACAGCACCATTTGCCCCCATCATTTCTCAGTAAAATACATAGTTAGTTCTATTCAGAAATAACAGACTGGTGTTGGTATGACAGTAGAACAATGGTTCTCAACCTTTTCTATATGATGAGCTCATTGTGCAACAGAGAACAGTTTTCGGGCCCTGTCCCATCTAGCCATTGAGAAAAGGAGGATGGTTGTTGTCATAACTATAAAGGGAAGAGTAACAGCTGTCCTGTGTACAGTACTAAAAAATCCCTCCTGGCCAGATTCTCCAAAATCCTTTTCCCTGTAAAGGGTTAAGAAGCTCAGGTAACCTGGCTGGCATCTGACCAAAGGACCAATAAGGGGACAAGATACTTTCAAATCTTGGGTGGGGGGGGAAGGCTTTTGTTTGTGCTCTTTGTTTGGGGTTCGTTTGCTCTTGGGACTGAGAGGAACCAGACATCAATCCAGGTTCTCCACATCTTTCTAAACAAGTCTCTCCTATTTCAAACTTGTAAGTAAATAGCCAGGCAAGGCGTCTTAGTTTTACTTTGTTTTCTCAACTTGTAAATGTACCTTTTACTAGAGTGTTTATCTTTGTTTGCTGTACTTTGAACCTAAGACTAGAGGGGAGTCCTCTGAGCTCTTTAAGTTTGATTACCCTGTAAAGTTATTTTCCATACTGATTTTACAGAGATGATTTTTACCTTTTTCTTTAATTAAAAACCTTCTTTTTAAGAACCTGATTGATTTTTTCCTTATTTTAGCTCCAAGGGGGTTGGATCTGTATTCACCAGGAGTTGGTGGGAGAAAGAAGGGGGGATGGTTAATTTCTCCTTGTTTTAAGATCCCAGGGGAGTTGGAACTGTATTCACCAGGAGTTGGTGGGAGGAAGGAGGGGAATGGTGAATTTCTCCTTGTTTTAAGATCCAAGGGGTTTGGATCTGTATTCACCAGGGAATTGGTGAAAGGTTTCTCAAGGCTTCCCAGGGAGGGAATCCATTGGGATGGTGGCAGCGGACCAGAGCTAAGCTGGTAGTTAAGCTTAGAAGTTTTCATGCAGGCCCCTATATTTGTAACCTAAAGTTCAAAGTGGGGATACAGCCTTGACAGTTGTGATCCCTGAAACTTGTCAGGGGAGCAGGATTAAAAACTTATGTAAGCTCTCCCCTCTGCAGCTCTCCCCTCCCCAGACAACAGAAAGTTAAAGTGAATTAATAAGAAAATATGAGCCCTGTCTCCTAAAAGACAGTAAACTGAATTCAGGTGGTTGCCTCCAACTTGGACAATTAAAATTCTAAAGATTTGTGGAGTAGAACGGAGCAGATGGCCCTTGAAAGAGGAAATGAGATGACTATTTGTGTATGTGTTCACCTTATAAAAAGCTCTAAGTTGTAAAGGTGATACAAGAAAGACAGGAACCTAAGCTGTTTGTCTAAAGCAGTGAATATAATACTAAATGTTTCATAAGCAGAAAAGGATGTGGAAAACAGGCACAGATATAAGAAACAGAGCTTTATTAAACATGCTAAGAAGCTAACATAAGTTACATGCTTACATTCTGTTTGTCTCCCAGGAGCCAACCACGGGCTTTCATTCCTGAGCCTATAATACTTCACCAGTCTAGGTCCCTCCTGAAACTTGAGATCTTTCTTCAGTTCCAACCACCTGACTATGCAGAAAGGGTGGGGTTGGAAGAAGATTGATATCCTCCCCAGACTGCGGGAATACCTTTGTATCTGAGCGATAACAGGGATTCTAGGGACATGCAAGGGTGAGGAGAGAATCAGTCTTGAGACTGAAATTCTCAAACGTGGTGCCTAGATTAAGGTTTGTAAAGCCATATTTGGCACCCAGTCTAAGTGGCCTCATTTTCATAGCTGCTATGCCATTCCATTGAATTGAAACTGCAGATGCTTAGTACTGCTGAGAAGTAGGCTACTTAAATTTAGAAGCCTACATATGGAGTTAGCCACCAAGTCTTAGGGCATGGCTACACTTGCAGATATAGAGCTGTTTGAGTTAAACCAGCCTTTGCAGAGCGCAGTAGGGAAAGCGCTGCAATTTGTCCACACTGACAGCTGCAAATGCATTGGCATGGCCACATTAGCAGCTCTTGAAACAGCCACAGAGAGCAGTGCATTGTGGTACCTATCTCAGCATGCTAGTGGCCAGAATGTGCTTTTCAAATAAGGGAGGTGGGGTGGAGTGTGACAGGGAGTGTGTTGTGTGTATATGGGGGGAGAGAGAGTGGGTTTTGGGGGGGGCTGAGAGCATGTCAGAATGGTGTCTTGTAAGTTCAGACAGCAACAGACCTCACCCCCACCTCTCTCTCTCACACACAGCATTCCACAGTAATGGTTGCTTTGTCTCAGAGCAGATAAGTATGCCAGCTGTCAGAAACAGAGCTTTCAAAGGGCATATAGATATGCCTGCAGTGATTCCAAAACAATGACAAGAGTGGCCACTTGACTTAAGGGGATTATGGGACGTTTCCGGCAGGGCCGGCTCTACTGTTTTTGCTGCCCCAGGCAGCGCGTCGAATTGCCACCGCAGACGGTGGGGGCAGTGGGTGTGCCATTAGGGCGGCACGCATGTTTCCGTGGCAGCGGCAATTCGACAGCAGCTTCTGTCTTCAGCCAGAAGACAGAAGCCACCAAATTGCAGCTGCGGGCAGCTGAATATAGAAGCTGCCGCCGAATTGCTGCCGCCACGGAAACACGCGTGCTGCCCTAACGGCATACGGACCGCCCCCGCCGTTCGCGGTGGCAATTCGGCGCACTGCTTGGGGTGGCAAAAACACACAGACTGCTGCCCCTTGCAGATTGCCGCCCCAAGCACCTGCTTGGAATGCTGGTGCCTGGAGCTGGCCCTGGTTTCCGGAAGCTGATCAGAGCACAGTAATGCAACACCTTGTTCACACTGACGCCCGGGCGTTTCAGCCAATGTGCACCAAGTGTTAATCTTCTCACTGAGGTGGAGTACCAGGAAAGCTCTAGCCCTGGAGTCAGAGAGCTCTACGTGCCTTGCCAGTGTGGACAGGTAGTGAGCTAGGGCGCCTGGGGCTGCTTTAATGCACTCTAACTCGCAAGTGTAGCCAAGCCTTCACTGTTTTGGCCTGCGTCTGAGAGGCTGCCAAGATGAAGTCAGAGGAAGAACAAGGGAACAGTAAAGGGTGGGGCTGGACACTTGAGAAATGTAAAATATTTGTTCTGAGTAATAATACAAATAGTACTGCTCTTCCTAGTCTTTGAGGAGTTTAAGACTAGGCATAACTTAAGTCTTTTTGTTTGTTTGTTTGTTTCTTTGTAATTTGACCCCTTGTCTTGGAAGTTTACACAAATTGTTTCACCTTTTTCAAACAATCTACGTCTAAGGAATATAGTGAAGAAAGGTGTCTGGAATCTAATCCTCTTAGGACTTTCAGTAAAAAAGAATATGGACTTAAGTGGACCTCTCCCATTCTTGGTATAAATCCTAAGTATTCATGGGAAATGCTTAATGAACATAAACAAAGTTAAGATGTTTGCCTCTTGCCTAACTTCCCTTAGAGTCTCTTAACTCAGATTTTAATTGCTCATTTTACCATGTTTTTTTCTCATATTTTGGATGATTCATTTTATTACCTGAGTAATACAGTGAAGGTATGCTGAAAAAAGTAGTATGAGGGAATTCAGAGAAAAGCAAATGACTTTGATATAAAAACTGAGAACAGCTGCCTACCTTAGGCACCGGCTTCCTCTCTGCCTGGTGCTTGACAGCCCCCACCCCTATTCCACCCCCTTCCCTCAAGTCCCCGTGTGACATATTGACATAATCTGGTTGCAACTGCGATCTATGTTATGTATTTGCAGCAAGTGTTGTACACAGGTTGTTGTGTAAGGTGTCTATGGGAAGGTTATGATCTGCTGGTTATGATTATGCTGTCTATATGTATGTATCATTTTTGTAGCTGAAGTTATGAATATTGGCTCTATACTGTCTATATTTCAAACTTATGCTATGCTTCTGGGTGACACCCCAGACAAGTTGGTGTCAGCTCTGCCTAGCCTGCTTGACGGCCCATTAAGGACCCATTGAGAGATGGCAGATACACCTTGTGACTCAGCAAAGTATGCAGGGATTTGTCCATGTGACTCCAAACTCCATTTTGCTGTAATTTTCCACAGTAGGAACAAAGAGGTGTTCTTACACCTGGAAAAGACTATAAAAGGCTGATGCCTCATCTCCATCTTGTTTTCAATCCTGCTTCTTACTTCTGGAGGGACTTTGCTACAAATGGAAGCTCTACACAAAGGACTGATGACACATCCCAGCTGTGGATGTATTCCAGAGACTTGATTTGAACCTGCAGTTTATTCTATCACTGCTACAAGCCTGAACTAAGAATTTTGCCATTATTGTATGTAATTGATTCCATTTAACCAATTCTAGCTCTCATCTATATCTTTTTTCCTTTTATGAATAAACCTTTAGTTTTTAGATTCTAAAGGGTTGGTAACAGTGTGATTTGTGAGTAAGATCTGATTTGTATATTGACCTGGGTCTGGGACTTGGTCCTTTGGGATCAAGAGAACCTCTTTTCTTTTACCGGGGTATTGGTTTTCATAACCATTTGTCCCCACAATGAGTGGCACTGGTCATCTTACTGGGAAAACTGGAGTGTCTAACGGAATTGCTTGTGTGACTTGTGGTTAGCCAGTGGGGTAAAACCAAAGTCCTCTCTGTCTTGCTGGTTTGGTTTGCCTTAGAGGTGGAAAAATCCCAGCCTTGGGCTGTAATTGCCCTGCTTTAAGCAATTTGTCCTGAATTGGCACTCTCAGTTGGGTCCCACCAGAACCAGCATTGTTACACCCTGTCCCTGCCCTGGGCTTCTTTGCCTCCTCCCCTGAGTGTGCTGTGCCACCAAAGAGCTGTTAGGCAGTGGGTGGGAAGTGCTGGGAGGGCGGGGAAGGAGCGGGGGTGCAGCATGTTCAGGGGAGGAGGAGGAGTTGAGGAGGGGGTGTGGGTGAAGGGAACTTGGCTGTCGGTGGGTGTGGAGCACCTGCTAATTTTTCCATGTGGGTGCTCCAGCCCTGCAGCACCCACGGAGTCAGCACCTATACTGCCTACTGCAAATCTTTGAAGATTCCCCAAGAAATAGATATTGAGGAGAATTCTTGGCTGCATAAAATGGTGCTTGAGAGTGACATCCTTTTTGAAATGTGAGAAGTTTGATACAGATAGTGATCAGCCAAAATAATTTGCTATTGAATTTTTGGATACCTAACTCTGTATACTTTCATATTTTTACTGGGTGCCACAGCTTCATTAATTCAATCCAGTTAACATGAGCAAAGTGAATAGCTTTATGAATCCATTCAGAAGTAGATTAATTTGTAGAGTCTGTAACATTGTTAGTGTTTCTTGGTGATAATGGAGCAAACCATGTTAAATTATCCCTACAAAGTCTCTACTGCAAAAGCACAACAAATTACTGGATTGTATAGCTGAATGCATAAAATCATCTTAGTCACTTGTTTGAAGTTACAATTTCCATTCTTATCTTGTAATCGCTGTGTATCACTAATCTCAACATAGCAGGGAAGGAAAATGCTAAAACCAGGGATGTCCTGGGGAAAAGGGGTAATAAGATTCAAAAAGTCATTAATAGTTAATGGAACTTGTAACAATACTTGACCTTTTTACTGATTCCAGAGTGGAAGATTTTAAAATGAGGAAGAGCTAGTTAAATGAGTGTTAAAATACTATGTTTGGCAGTGTGTTTCTGTAATGTAGAAGAAGTCAAATCCAAGGATTCAAGACTATAGTCTGACTATTTGGAGTGGGCTTTGAATTTGTTCATGATCAATATCTACAATATAGAAGAGTTTCCTCTTAAATATAGTGTCATGTTTGTCCTTTATTTTCATTTAATTTTGTCCTTCATCTTTGACCACTCCTCAGATAAAAGTGAAATCTTGTCGTAAGTTCTACTTGAAATGGCTATTGGGAAATAAAGCATGAAATAGGTGGCATCACATAGACAAATCAACAAAAGGTTTCAACCTATTTTCTGTGTATCAATCTGAATAGGTATGGACACTGAGCAAAGGCTAAAAGATTAATACGTGATTTTTTTCCAGATCAGTATATTTTGAGATGGGAGTCCTTGGTGTCTAGAGCAATCCATTGTAATACTCAGTTTTAGCTGTGATTATGCTTCAAATAGCTGAGACTATTTCTCAGTTACTTCTGATTGTAAAGATGTACTGTTCTAAAACAAATTACAAGTTTTGTCTTTATAATATGTATCAATTTACCCATGAGCTGCATAAATTACTTTAATATTGTCTATAATGGAAAAATACTGCAGGGCATTTTAATAACCAATAAATTATGTGTTTAATGAACATGATGAAAATATAAGTGCTATGAATCAAACACCCTTAAAGAGTGAGTGCTAGTTTAGGAGTGCATATTTATTCAATGCAGGGATTCAAATCACATAGGCTATTAGATACATTGCAGCTGAAATAGTAAATTGCTTACTCTTCATATTTGAACATTCCCCTGGAAATTCTTCTTGGGACTTTATCATTCATTTTCAGACTTCTCTCCTTTATTTACTGCTTAAGGTATTCTTCAAAGACAGGTAAGAACACAGTTTTCCCTTTAATCTTGTTCAACATTTTCCTAGGTGAGTATACAGTAAATCTCTAAGCACTGGCTTTACTGTGGAATTTGATTGTGCTCTTATACTTACGATGTCAGACTGAAAAACTAATAACAAAGGAGAGGAGCTTTACATGATGCACACTATAATGATTTGGGCTTGCTGCCCTTGCAGCATTAGGCATCATGGTAGTGATGCATGGGCCTAGACAAATTGTCATGGAACATGTGGCAGCATAAGGGATGAGAGAAAGGAGTCAAGTCTGAGGCAGTAAACTGTGAATGCTCCAAGTTACTGATGACAGCACACTGCTCTTCCATTGAGAGGGAAAGTCTCAGAAACAAATGCACGAACAAGAGTTTTAGTGATACACAGAGCAGAGATTAACAAAACAAATGTGCTTTTTTGTGGAATGGAATACAAGTATGCGCCTTTACATTTAAGTCAGCCATAAGATTAATAGTTCTGATTTTTCAGAGGAGGTGAGCATTGCAGCTTCAATTGGAGTTGTGGGTGCTCAACATTTCTGAAAATGAGCACTGACAATCCTAAAGTAGCCTCCAAGATTGGGTCACTTACGTTACTCTCCTGTATTTCTTATTACTCTATGAAATCCTATGCAGATAGATTCAGTTCTTATTATATAATTCTTCTGATCTTGTTTTAGTCTTATGGCTATAGACTGCCTTCAGTCCAAGGTTTGGAGCAGGGATGTGAACCAGTCTCCCCCCTCCTAGTTGCGTGCCCTAACTACCAGGCTGTTGGGGTGAGTCTCTCTCAAGCTTTCCTTTTGAAGCTGTTCAATTTTGTGTAAAATATTTGACTAGTCATTGGAGCAGGGATTTGAATTTGGGTCTCTCTTCTCCCATGTGAGTGCCTTAACCATCAGGCTATAAAGTCATTCACATACTTTCCGGCCTAAAGACTATTCCAGTATTTTATTCACTGTGGAACAGCTTCAAATCCTTGAACAGTCATTGGGTCTGAGAAAGACAGACTAATTCTATAGTGTGGTCATTAGGACACTCACATGGGAATGAGAAACCCAAAAAATCCAAGCTCCAGTGACTAATCAAGTATTTGATATAAAGTGGAACAGCTACAATATGTGAAACTAAAACCCATTCCAGAATAGCCTAAGGTCACTTACTTTGGAGTGGGGGGACATGGGTTCAAATCCTTTTTCCAGAGTGGGAATTCAAACCTGGGTCTGCCACATACCAGGTGAGTGCTCTAATCATGGGTAAAAGTTATAAGGTGGGCAGTAGTGATGGCAGCAGAAGCAGCATCTCCTCCTCTTTGGGTCGAATGACATGTTTTGTTTGACTAAAACCAAACTTTTTTGAATCACCAAAATTATTTGGAAATTTCAGATTTGGTTTCATCTGAACCATTTTTTTTTCAGTGCCAGCAAACTGAAAAATCTGTTATTGTTCCAGTTCTGCAAAAAATCCATCTGAAAATTGGACTCTTTTAAAGATTCAAGTTGGGCATCCAGATTCACTCATTTGGAAAACTTAGGCTAAGGGCTCGACATTTTGTGTTCTGGCACCTTGTACAGCTTCATAAACCAGTGTCCCATTCTTCCCCTCTATGGAGCAATAGCAGATGTCTTGGGGACCTTACAAGTTTGCTTTCCAATGGAGGAGACATCAGTGATGTGGAGTGGCTGAGGATAGTCTAAGCATAAATGACTTTTATTTACACTTTATACATCAGTTCTGAAATGGTTGTTGCTCGTAACCACTTCCACTTTTGTCAGGAATCTCAGGCCAACTCTGGTGCCTGATTCCCAGAGAGTAATTTTGCATCAAGATTTATGCTAATTAGATACTAAGGCAGAAAGAAAACTGCCAACATTCACACAGCTTCCTCTACACAGAATCTTGTATAACCAAGAGCTAACACCACAAGCAATTCTTCCAAGACTGAAACCTTGATTGCGCGCTAAGAAAAAGAACTTCGGAAGACTATGTGTAACAGCGCAATCTGGTGATGCCTGCGATAACACTATTAATGAATTTCATACCATATTAATAAAATGTTAGTGCATGTTTTCTATATGCATATGGCGCACAAACACTTCTTTCTCCTCCCGTTAAAGGTCACACTGGTAAAAGTAAGACAATGCTGTATTTCTGAGTAGTAAAAATAGTTTATTTGATATTGTGGAGGTGATCTGGAATGTGTGCTGTTTTTGAAAGATTATATTTTTGTTGACCTTAGCTGGAAAGAAGACTTTTTGGATGCAGCTTTGGTTATCATTTTGATATAAATATTTAGGAGTAAATTAACCTAGTTCTGCTGCCTTCAACTAAGCTAGGCTGATTTACATGCACTTAGAATTTGGCCCTTAATATCATAGGATTGATGATTTCATCTTTTTATTGATGAGCTGAAAACAGCCAACAGCTATATGGCAAGCTTATTGGATTCAGAAACAGTCCATTACTTCCCAGTTCTTAGTAACTCCCCAGAGATTTGAACCGTAGCATACTAGCAGAGATTTCCCCCCCGCCCCCGATGCATTACTTTAAAGGTGAAGAGATACAGTTTATCCATTTATTTCAACAACCAGACCATGACTCAGTGATGTAAAGGCAGCATTATATCCAGCAAATGATATTCTGATATTGTCTGCTTCTGAAGAATCCTGGCTTTTTGAATGTTATGATATTCGGAACACATTGTCTCTAGTGGTATAATATGTTTAAAATAGATATTTTATAGAGTTTGTTGAATTATTCATTGCAAACAAATTATTTGACAGATTTAGACCTTTCCATTTGTGAATCATTCACAAATCAACCCTGAATTCTACTAATGTATCGACTATTAATTGGTATTTACCATATGGCTTGTGCAATCAGATTTCACCTCTGGGTCTCGTTGCAGACTGTCCATTTTATTACTTGTTGTATATGAATGGTCTTCTAAATTTAACTCTTGCATTGTTTCTGCTCTCTCATATGGTAGTTGAACAGGCGAATAGCAAATGAAGAATAGCAAATAACTCAAAAGGATTATTTGGATGAATTATTATTCATAGAACAGAATCCACTAATAACAAATATATCCTTATAAATAATAGCAGAATGAAACATGCCAGGTTTACTCATATAAACTATTCAACCAATTCTAGTGTTGCATATTTTCACTTGCTGAACTCCTTGGGAAAAGAAATTTCTGTCCTGTTTCTTCAGGAATACACTGTTACTTAGTGATTTCTAGTTAAAGTCAAGTTATCTGATGCTGATGATTCTAAGAAATCTAGATGGTTGGTCTTAAGAAACATTTCATGCAACGTTTGTGCATAGTTAAAGGGCGTGTGTGAGTGTACACACTTGGGTGAGGAGAGGAGTTTAATGAATTAATGAATCGGAATACATACTTTTGTGTGGAAAAGCATGATCAATACTTTCTCTGAATGAATGTGTAAGAATCCTATTAAATGGGCTAAACGAATGTGAATGAACTGTGGGATTCACCACAAGTCTAGATGAACACTGAGTGTATTATTTCTCATCCTGGGTTTTGGGCAGCGCGGTGCTCAGGAGATGAGGTGGGCGCTCCGGGGGTTTGGGCGGCCTGGCGAGGCGCTCGGAGGGAGGGGGACAGGGGTTTCAGCGGCCCGGTGTGCCGCTTGGGGGGGGGGTCGGCGGTCCGGCGTGGCGCTCAGCGCTTGGGGGTTTGGGCGGCACAGCGCTGGGGGGGGGGGGCGCGGCACTGGGGGGGCGTGTTACGGCGGGATGGCGCTCTTCTTTTTTGCCTGGGGCGGCAAAAAAGTTAGAGGCGGCCCCGGCCACTATATAATATCTTTTCTGTGTTGCTTTTGTAATCTTAATCAGAATGAATTAGTATTGTGCCATTTCCTCTTTTCATTATCTTGTGTTCATGACAAAGATGTATCAGAATTTTTAATATGTCCCCTGGAGTACAAATCTTCCAGGTGTTGGAAACCTCTTTTCAAATATGGAGTACCCTCCATTCTATCTGTGAGTATAGTTCACTCAGCACCATGCAAGGGTGGGCTTTAATTTTCTGTTTCCACTCCTGTTTTGATTCCCTGATTCAGGTGTTGCAATTGCAGGAACTTATTCATTTTGTGAAGTATGGTAGCACCACAAACTTTCTAAACACAGAAAATAAACAAAGATCACGGTGGTATTAAACTCCTTAAATTCTGCTATTATTTATAAGGATATATTTGTTATTATGTCAAGTACCTCACTTTCACAGACCTTGGGAGGCAGGCCAGTCCTCGCCACAGACAACCTGCCAACCTTAAGCATATTCTCACCAGCAACCACGCACCGCACCATAACAACTCTAACTCAGGAACCAACCCATGCAACAAACCTCGATGCCAACTCTGCCTACATATCTACACCAGCAACACCATCACAGGACCTAACCAGATCAGCTACAACATCACCGGCTCATTCACCTGCATGTCCACCAATGTTATATATGCCATCATATGCCAGCAATGCCCCTCTGCTATGTACATTGGCCAAACTGGACAGTCACTACGCAAGAGGATAAATGGACACAAGTCAGATATCAGGAATGGCAATATACAAAAACCTGTAGGAGAACACTTCAACCTCCCTGGCCACACAATAGCAGATGTAAAGGTAGCCATCTTACAGCAAAAAAACTTCAGGACCAGACTCCAAAGAGAAACTGCTGAGCTCCAGTTCATTTGCAAATTTGACACCATCAGATCAGGATTAAACAAAGACTGTGAATGGCTATCCAACTACAGAAGCAGTTTCTCCTCCCTTGGTGTTCACACCTCAACTGCTACCAGAGCACCTCACCCTCCCTGATTGTACTAACCTCGTTATCTCCATACTGATTTATACCTGCCTCTGGAGATTTCCATTACTTGCATCTGAAGAAGTGAGGTTCTTACCCACGAAAGCTTATGCTCCCAATACTTCTGTTAGTCTCAAAGGTGCCACAGGACCCTCTGTTGCTTTTGTTATTATGGGTTCTGTTCTATGAATAATGATTCATCCAAAAAACCTTGGAGTTTAATACCACCGTGATCTTTGTTTATTTTAGAGAGTTTGTGGTGTTACCATACTTCACAAAATGAATAAGTTCCTGCAATTGCAACACCTGAATCAGAGAATCAAAACAGGAGTGGAAACAGAATATAGCTTATTAATATGTGGCTGTGATTATTAACAGTCTGGACACTAAAGGAGCAAAGATTTAGTTTGGACTTTCACAGTTGTTTTGTTCTCTCCTTGAATGCTGTAGCCACTATAGTCTCCCCCCCCCAGTTTAAGATTTCTTTCTTAAATTGTCATGTTTTAATTTTTGTGTATGGGAAGCTGTTATACAGCTTTCATTATGCTGGAAGTGTGCTTATGTCCATGTCTCCATGATTGGGGGACGGCTACTCTTTTGCTCTGCTGTCATATCTAGCCTATCTATCTCAACCCATCCTAGTAACAAATGGCCACTTTTCCTCCATAAAACTTACGCCAAGCTCTTCACTTTCTTCTTAGCCTACGACCAACTCTCAGGTTGTTTTGAAATACTGTATATTAAAAATTCTAAATAGAGATATTGCTTATGAAGTGCATGAAATCATTTATAACTTATGCATAAAGTACTGTGCAGTCACTTTGGCTGTATGCTCCTGTCTTATGGAGAAAAAAGAGAAACTTATCTGAAGCTTTTGAAGGTCACAAGCACATTGCCACAGCGATTTTATAGTATAGATGACTTGTCTGAAGGAATCATTGATATGCCCCCCAGATTGTGCATTAACCCACAGATTGAGGGGTAAAGATTTCCAAACCTCTGAGGAGCTCAGGGAATATGTGTTGCATTCCTCAGTGTTGCTCTCAACTCTTCTTTTGGCCTCCCAGTTACTTCCATGAGCACTGGCATTCTATATTATTGACTTCCTCTGTTGGGTTTGGAATGCATACCAAGGGGAGGTTAACATTCAAGTAATGTCCCTATTATGATGGGAAATCCATTATAGCATCTCCTTTGTTTCTGGAGGGATCATACAGTGACCTGACTCCCATCTTGAGCATTGCCAAGCATCCTGTTGAGGATTTGTGTGGATTTACTGCACTACTATCTATATACAGTGTATGTCTTTCAGGGAGCATGTGGCTTGACTCATTGCCACACAAGGATTTTAGTTCTATTTATGTTTCAAGGTACTACAAGGGGAGCCTACAGTACAGCTGTTAATGTCTGTTTTCACGGTACTCCATGCATACTGAGATAGAAGGATTCAGTAGTCCTCTTGAGGACAGTAGTCATCTTTCTTAGTGGCTGTGGAATGCAGCTTAAGCACTGTGTGCTTCTCTACTCCACCCTATAGTCGAGCATTACCATAGTGTAGTCTAATACCTTGCTGAAGTGCATCTATTATCTGTCAATGAATTATGCTTGGTGACTGCCAGTGATATCTGGCGTATTTGACTATTTAGCGAGATACTCAGGCAGTCACTGAGGTCCTCACATAGCATTAAGAATATTCGTATTAATTGACAAGCCTGTTCATGATAGAGGCAATCAGCCATGGAAGAGACTTAAGGAAAGAGGAGAGAACTTCAGAAAATGTTTGCTGTAAAGAATAAAGCAGGTAATCTCTTACCAGGAAATATCAAAGCTCTGTTACTTATTATTTTCAGGGAACTCCCATAGCCATACATATGCCAAAGAAATAATTTTAACAGGAATCGCATGAAAGAGGAAAAATTATAACTGAATTTAAACAGTTGATATTTAAACTAAAACTAGAAGGATTAAGGGCCTGGTTCAGATCTTGAATGGACATCTCCAGACCTATTTTGAAGTTACTTTCAATTAAGGATAGTTCATACCTAATCTCCTTTCCTGGGCCTGACTTTTCTAGGTTAATTAACCATACACTATCCCTACATCACTTCTGTCTATCTTAACCAGCTTTTTCCTTACAACCTTCCTTTAAACCCATTCCTTGCTGGACTCATTTTATCAGGCCTCTAGCTTCTCTCCTCTTTCTGTCTTCCCTCTCCCCCTCTCCCCCCAATAATAATTACAAATGTCTGTACTTTCATTTCTGGCATAGAGTCACTCAACACTGCACTGCACAACAGATAACACCACAACATATGCATAAGTATCTGGGCCCAGTACACAAATCTGGGTAATGCAAGACAATTTTAAAGGCAGATCTTGTGTGACAGAATTGGGAATTGTCTATATTATTATTATGAAAGATATGCGTGGCAGTGATTCATATGACTTGGAATTGCTATCTAGGGTTGCCAACTTTCTAATTGCACAAACTGAACACCCTTGCCCTGCCCCACCCCTTCCCAAGAACCTGCTCCCCACTCACTCCATCACCCATCCTTCCGTCACTCGCTCTACCCCACCCTCACTTGTTTTCACTGGCCTGGGGCAGGGGGTTGGACTGTGGAAGGGGGTGTGGGCTCTGGGATGGGGCCAGAAATGAGGGGTTCAGGGAATGGGAGTGGGCTCAGGGCTGGGGCAGGTGGCTGGAGTGCAGGAGGGAGTGAGGGCTCCGGCTGGGGTGTGGGCTCTGGGGTAGGGCTGGGAATGAGGGGTTTTGAATGCAGGAGGGGCTCTGGGCTGGAGCCAAGAGGTTCAGAGTGAGGGAGTAGGCTCAGGGTTGGGGCAGGTGGTTGGGGTGCAGGAGGGTGTACTGGGTGTGGGCTCCAGGAGGGAGTTTGGATGTGGGAGGGGGTTCTGACGTGGGACAGGAGGTTGGGGTATAGGAGGGGTTTTGCAGTGCAGGCTCTAGCCTGGCAGTACTTACTTCAGGTGGGTCCTAGTCAGCAGCACAACGGGGCTAAGGCAGGCTCCCAGTGGATCCCGGAAGTGGCGGCATGTCTGTCTCACTAGGTGGAGGTGTGGCCAGGCGGCTCCACATCCTGCCCCCGTCCGCAGGCACTGCCCCACGGTTCCCAGCCAATGGGAGCTGTAGAACCAGTGGTCAGGTTGGAGGCAGGGCGCAGAGCTTCCATGATCGCCCATGAGCTTAGGGTCTGCAGGGACATGCCGGCCACTTCTGGAAGTTGCACAGAGCCAGGGCAGTCAGGGAGCCTGTCTTAGCCCCATAGAACTGCCGACCACACTTTTAGTGACCCAGTCAGTGGTGCTGACTGGAGACACCAGGGTCTCTTTTCGAATGGGCGTTCCAGTAAAAACTCAGGTGCCTGGCAACCCTATCGCTATCCAGTGGGTGCAGAAGGGTTAAAATGCTCTTCTGGAGTAGAGCAGGAGGCATGGGTTGTTTGTGACCCCTAACTCTCTAGGATGGTATGAATGGGTCATAGATTTCTAGATTCTCAGTGGAGGATCTAGAAAGACAATGGGACTCCAGTGTCTGAACAATTGACACTTAACAATGTGTGGTTCCTGGCAGGCAGAACATGTGAACTCAACATAGCCTTGGAGCAGGAGGATGATAGATTGGAGGTGACAAGAGACTATGATAAGAACTGGCCTCACAGAGGTACAACAGCTCTCAGTTGGGACTGACAAATGTACAAAGTGAGAGGGAGACAGAGCCAAAATGAATTCTACAGCAGCGGGGCTTGGTTGGGGCCTTAGCTGCGCCCAGTCTGAACTCTCTCTTAACTTTAGCTTCTCTTTGATAACCTAAGGACTTCCTGATGCTGTATTCCAATTGACTAATAAACCCTAGTCTGTTTTGAAAAGGGTGCATGGAGTTGCTGCATGAACTTGCTGAAGTGTTGATCCCTGAAAGGGGTAAAAGTCTCTGAACAGGAGTTTTCCTTAGCTGGACTCCACTGGGCAAAGCTCACAGTGAGAAACAGGAATGCAGTCTTGGAGGCATTGAAGCCATGTGGCCAGCCCTTGAGGAAAAGTTTGACCTATTGGGGCGTCTGGCAGATTGAAAGGTTACTCCTAGGAGACTGTCTGTAGGCTGGGGCATAGCACAGATTCTGTAAATCTGTGACCCCCTATAAGGGGAATGTTAGTTCTTGGTGGTTGAGATAGAGATGTAACCTGCAAAAGTTTTGAAATGTATTTGTTGAAAGTATTAAAAAGCATGCACTTGTGAATGAGTGTCCACAGCGATAAGAGTTGTATAGAGAATGGAAATTCCATTTCATGGAGGTTTTGAGACTGAGAAATTGTGCTTTAATTTCAATTAGGAATGAAAATTTAGCAATGAAATTAGCAATTAGGAATGAAAGAAAATTCAGCTCAATTGAAATATTTGGTTTCAATTTAGAATTAAGTTTTATATTATAATTTTGAAACAAAGTTGCTATAAACAGAAAAATCAAAATATGTCCTTCAGAAAATGTTAAATGTGCTTTTCAACATTATTAGAACTGTTTTGCCTTTTTTTCTCTCTGGTCATTTTGGCAAATTGACATGATTTCACAAAGCATTTGATTTTGATGCAACTCCATTCTCTGATAGAAAGTTTTCCATCAAAGTTTTTTCTGACCAGCTCTAATAGTGAGCCACCTTTGGAGTCAGTCTACAGTGTTAGCTTCTTGCAAAACCCATAGGTCTATGATCATTTCACCTAAGGGAATTGTTTACCTTCCATACCACTTTAATATCTAAGTGCTGCATAAGTAAATTAGATCTTCATTGCAAGGTCCATAATGGAATTCCTAACCTAAAGACCATGACTCCTGAAGGAACAGGACTAGGCAATATGTAAGCACTAAAAGGCAAAAACAAAGAGCTTAGTCAATATTAACTTACACCCTCCTTCTGCAATGTGGATTCAACAAGAATGGATTCTGTGGGCAACAACCGCGGGTGAGTTCCTGGCAACGCAACTGTATTTTAGCCGTACATTGCCAAGAAGGTGATGGGTATGGCCAGGAGGCCATGTGTAGGGCACACCTTTATTCTGGAATATATTCCATGCTCAGGTCCAGCTCCAGGAATTTAAAGTATTGAATCCTCTGTTCCATGACTAAGTACATCTTATCCCCCAACCACCGAAAGGAAGTGATCTGGAGAATGCCACTAACCTTGTAGAATTACCTTTCACCTCTCTAAATTTTTCAGTGTAGCTCACAATTGCAGGCAATTTTTAAGTGGATGTGTTTCAGTCTTATGTTGGGTGAGTCTCAGGGCAGGTCTTCACTACAGGGGGGGGGGTTGTCGATTTAAGATACGCAAATTCAGCTACGCGAATAGCATAGCTGAATTCGACCTATTGGAGCCGACTTATCCTGCTGTGAGGACGGCAGCAAAATAGACCTCCGCGGCTCCCCGTCGACGGCACTTACTCCCACCTCCGCTCCCGATGAGATGCGATAATTCGATCCCCGAGAGATCGATTTCTACCCGCCGATTCAGGCGGGTAGTGTAGACCTAGCCTCAGTGTCTGACTAGAAAGTGAAAGCATTGCTTCTTTACTACAAATGGACCAGAACCCAAGTGTTGCTTATCTCCTCCTGACCTGTATTATGTGGCATCGTGTTTAATATTTCTGATGCCAAGTGGCAACTTTAACTTTCTAGCTATGGTTTATACCAGGATTAAGAACTACCTCAGCAAAAAGTCAGGGATTCTGCATAATTTAATGATGGTTTATTTTTTAATCTAATGGGAGTTTGTGTGACAAAAGTTTTAAGTTTATAATACTACCAGATAAATTATTATCTGCTAGTTCTACCCAAGGAGAAAGGAATTCCTCTGAACAATATTGCCACAAGAATAATTGGAGGATTTATAGCTTTGGCAGAAGAGTTTAATATTAATCTGAGAGGCAGAATTAGATGGAATGGCTAGGAATAAAACAGGACTAATTTGCAGATGGGAAAGCTCTGACTTCTAAATGTTGGGATTCCCTCTGAGACCTCTTTCCACTTGGCTTCCCAAGAACTCAGTTCAACTCCAGACGTTGTCACTCAGATATCTTTATTTGGCATACAGCAATGCTACGTTTAGTTGACCAGACTCAAATGCAGGGGGTGGGTGCAGGGTATATCACAGATCCAAAGTTAAACAGAAACTCTCACCCTATGTATACATTGACACATCTCATTGCATTTACTATACATTGGATCACACATTTTGGGATTGGCTTGGTTACTCCATAGGAACCAATCCTTGTACAGCATGCTCTGTCCATGCACTGTCCATGTTCTACTTTTTTACCTCATCTTTATGTTCCCAATTTATCTTGTCCATTGTTATTTTCTTCTTCTTTGCAAATGGTTCTCGGGGGAGGGGTTCCCTCCCCTAATCTTAGCTAGTTCAGATATTCTGTCTCTTAGCTTACTGACCCATTTACATATTTTAGTTAACACAAACCTCCTGTTTTCAGCCTGCTGATCTATCTACCTCTCTAATCCTGTCTGCCAAGAAATGAAGCCTTCCATGTTAAATTACTCATGTCAAACTAGGCCTATAGCGCATTGTATTTGTTTTTCTTTTTAATATTAGCATTTGTTTCATTTGCACCATATTGCGGTCTTCTGTGCTTTCTTTTTTAACTTTATCACCCAGCACCATATTCCCTACAATAGTTGTAAACATTTGAACCACCATTAATTTTAGGTTTAAAATGTGAACCAGGGGGTTCAAGCTCACCTCCTCTGCTACAGGCCACCAGGGTGTTTTCGTTGCCTGTATAGTATTGTCCCCAATTTTCTGTTGCTCAGCTATTAGTGTGGCAATGGGCACCAATCGCTTTATTTTCCTTTGTACTAAATCATTCACCTTTTTTTAGTTAGGATTTGATGGTGCTATTTATTTTCTCAACCTGTCCTACTGCCACTGGATGATGGGGAATGTGAAACTTCTGATTGATGTCCAGCTTGGTGCACACTTTTGACAACTAACCCCCCAATTTTTCTCTTATTGTCTGAGACAATAATTTTAGGCACTCCCCATCTGCAGAACAGATTGTACACAATCATATTTTAATGGGGAAGGCCTTCACTCAATGTGAAAAAGCATTGATAAGAACCAGCATATATTTGTTACCTCTTGGTGTTAACTCCCCAGTATAGTTGATTTGAATTTGTTTCTATGGAACTTTGGGTTTCTGTTTTATCAGAGCTCCTCCGTTTTCTGTTAGGTGGATTGTGTCTGGCTCAGATTAAGCAAGCACTAAGATGCTCATTTAGGTCTCTTTCCCATTTGTGCCACTACCCCATTTTTGCCAACCTTTTTTGGCCTCTGCCTGCTTGGGGATGAGCACCCACAGTGGACCCTTGCACCCATAATAGCAATTCCCTCCCCCTCATATGTTGTGATAATACCCATGCCACACCATCTTCTGATTTTACACATAAGAGTTCTTGCTTTATTACTAAGTAAATTTTGATGATTTACATTGACTTCCTGGCTACAGGCTTGCGTTTAAAGCACCTTTAACTCCAAATGCTGTTTTTTGAATGCTTTGCATCCGCTCTGCTTTAGTTTATTGTGATTGTTTCTGATCTTGAGTGAGAATTGCTACTGGGATAGCTTTTAAAGCAGTTTTCTATGGCCAGAGCAGTCCAGTAACTGCTTCATTTTTGACTGATTTTCTTTTACTAGGCACCCTTTTTTTCAGTGTGCCCAAATATTACAGTATAAGTATGGAAGTAAGTCACCTCAGTATGCAAAATTGGAAGCAGTTATCAGTGTGCTAACTAACTACCTCGGTCAGGGGTATGGATTTTTCACACCCTGAGTGACATATTTATACCATTATAGGTCTGTAGTGTAGACCTGGCCTGAGTCTAGAACTACAGTAAACTTAGAATGAGATTTATTTTATTAGCACACTGATAGCTACTTCCAATTTTGCATACTGAGCTGACTTACTTCCATACTTATACTGTAAAGTATTTGACTATTCTGTCCCTTAGTTTTGCTCCTGTCAGACTTCCTTTCCTTTATCCTTGTACATACCGACTACTGCCATTTGTATACCAAATCTGCTCATCTTATTTAACAATAAACATTTTTTGGCCTCCGACCAAGTATTTGTGCTTGATATTGGCCCAGTATATTGCCAACGTGATTTTTTAAAAAACAGTTATACTTTAGTTTCGCATTCTGTGTCGGTGAGGAGGCAAATGGCACCGGTAGATCTTGATTTTCATATTTTTTGTGACCACTACACCTAAAATATTTGGAGTTACCACAGGGTACACAAAAAAGATTTACTTTTATTCAGACTAGCCAATATTGGAGTGCTCTCCAAAAGCCTTTTCAATTTAATCACTGCCAATCCTAGAGAGATGCCCTTACCAATTCATGCAACATGCTTGCTGTTTTAGCATTCGGGGAGAGAATTTCTTGCAAACCTTGTTATTTCCAGAAAAGATCATAAACAAATGAGCATTATAAGGATAGGAAGGTTGGAAATTAATTCTACCCTCTTGTGATTGATACTTTGCCCTTCTTAACTTGTGGACATCCCTAAGAAGGCAACTCTCTCTCTCTCTCTCTTTTTTTAATTAACTGTGCATTTTTACTATTTATTTTTAATTCAGCTTGCTGCAGACACTGCAAAGCCTTAAACAAATCCTGTTTGTTTCTTATTTATAAAGATTGTATTAATATATTATTTACATAGTGGATGAGCCTATTTGGCAGAGAAAAGTCCCTGAGACACTACTTCATGTGGTCATGAAAAATGGTAGAGCTATTTTTGTTCTTCTGGGGCAGTAGGGTCTATGTATATTGTACATCCCTGCCATGAGAGCCATTCTGGATTAACACCCTGGCCCTAGGGAGAGGGACCAGAACCCATGACTAACATTCAGCACCGAAACCCACTTTATTTTAGGAGAGATTTTTTCAATTATTTTTGGATAGGCTGCCACTATAGGAGCCATAGATTTTATTCTATCATTTTCACTCCTATAGTCTATGGCCAATCTTCACCCCTCTCCTGGCTTCTGCAATGCCCACGTTGTGGAATTACACATCATGGACATTGGCTTTATCACGTCTTGCCCTAACAATGCCTCCACTACCTTCTGAATTGGACTCATGGATGTTTTGGGTACCAGATACTGCCACTGCTTCTCCTTCAAGTAAAATCTGGATGTTCATTGACCACATTCCAGTTTGGCCTTTACCACAAAAAAAAATCTTCACTAGTTGGGAAACCCAAGCAGGATTCTCCTGTCCATATTGTACAGCTACTTTCTATGAATTTTTAATTGATCTCACAGCTGTGTCCATGGGCACAACATCTCCTTCCTAACGCATCATGTTAGCATTTGCATTGCCTGGCTTTTAGGTGTTTTAATATTTGTCTAAAATAGGTTTTTTGTGTAGACATGTACTTGGTTTCTCTTTTTGCATTTAAATATTTCCTATTCTAATTAAATATTCTTTGCTAGCTATCTAATGAAATAGAATAAGTCCATAGAAACAAATTTGAAGTAGTTCATAACTTTTTATTTTCTGATACAGAATGCTTCTATGTGACCAATTCAGTTATTGTATATGTGCAATTCATTATGTTAGTTGAAAATTTTGATAGGAATAATTTCATCCAGAAAAAATGTAATAGCCCCAAAAATTCTGGTGTCCCTAATATAACTAAAGTCTCTTTGCACCTTCCTTTTTTTAGAATGGTGATTTGTGTAAAGGTGATATTGGTATTAGATTATTTAGGATTCAGAAAGATAAGGGGTAAAACCAAAACTTTTAAGTGTACATGTCTAAAGTTAGGCAGCCGGATTATATTGAGATACTTAAATAAGAGGCCAGCCTTTCATTTATGCTTTGTGCAAAGAGTTGTCACTGAAATAATTGAGATCTTGACATTATGAGACTTTATAAATAGCAATTGGAGGAAGTGTCCTTTACAGGGTCCACCTGTCAAATATTCGGTGCATTTTGCTAACCTCTAAGTTCCCTTAGTATTATTTCACAGTGTCCCTCTCCTCCTCCCTCTTTCAAATGACACAGGATCAATATTCTGCTGCTCCAAACTGCCTTGCAACCTGGGCAATTTTTGATTATCAGAAAGGAGATGCATAGCATAACAAGGAAGCAGGAGAGGCCTAAACGGGTAAGATGTAATAACTTGTCTAAATTATGAAGTTCCATGAATTTTCTTCTTCTAGTAGATAGGCATTTTGAGGGATGTGATTTAGAATCTTCTCTGGGCCCCATTCATCCCTCTAAGGAAAGTGAATACATAATGCATTATGCAGTGAAAGCACTACATAAAATTTCAACTTACATTTGAATCAGAAATAAACTAAAAATTACCATGAAACTTGCACACTCCTCCTTTTAAGGTCATCTTACATACATGAATGAGACATAACAAAAGTTGTTCCTCTGACCCCAGTACGCTCCCCCCTATGCCTATATATATTGACTATACCCAAACTTTATCATTTTTATGTATCATTTTGATAAATTAGGATATCCTTAATTGTATCCCCTGCCCACAATACCATGCAAGTAATACGTAAGGTGGAAAAGCTTGTATGTATTCATAAGTGCATATGATGTAGGGGTACAGTAAATCTAAATTATGTTACTTGAAAAGCAAATCCCATATAATTTTCAGCACAGTGCTTTGCAGATGTTGAATGGAAAGCACCATGGGGATTTTCTGTCTACAATAAAACACAATACTGAAATGTTGCACCTCTCCCATTCTACTCCAAGCACATTTGTCTCGTTTCCAATTCTCTCTCCTCAGTTTTTCTCTTCCGTGGTTACTGTAAAGTAGAGTTCAAACATGAGCTCTGCTGGTAGAATCATCTCTGCATTATGCATTGTAATAAGCAACTCTCATTCTGATTCTTAAATCGGTGGAGAGCGCAGGATATAAATATAAAAGTACAGTCTGCAACTCATAATTTAATGTTACCTGCTAATCCAAATAATTTACATAAAAGTATAATATAATATACTAACTGGAAGAACAGTCAGGGTTTATTCTGTGTAATTTTTCCAAGGAGAGATGTGGTTTCTTTGCAAATAATTAAACTGAATAATTTGTACCTAGAATTACTGAAATTGTATGAATCAGCTCCATTATCTGCTCCCATAGCTCACTGTCAATATCTGTCCCTGAGTCAGTTTCCTATTTTTTAAATATCCAATTGACCCAAATGAGTGCACCACAGAAACTTCAAATGATCCTTTCAGAGCTGTTTTGATCTAAAATAATTGTCTCCAGTGGAGAGTGGTAATTAAGAATTCTTTAACTGTGGCATACAATGGTGATGGACATTATCATTTCTATCTCATTAGCAATCACATTGATACTGAGGAGAACTTGGTAGCTTGGAGGACAGTCCCGGTATGGATGAAAGTGAGGAAATGAAGGGAGTGAAAATACTTGATAAAGCTGGCCAAAGTCAATAGCTCTTCTTTCCTTCTTTTCTTTTGGAATAAAAATGAAAATTGATAAATGTTTCCTATTGATTTTGTGTGTGTTTGTGTGTGAGAGAGAGAGAGAGAGAGAGCGCGCTCACTCCTACGGTATTGTGGAGGTTAGTCTGACAGCTGAAGGGGAGAGAAGTCAAAGATGAGATCAAAGTTCAATGGTTCATGGACATGGAAATGGCAGTCATTGAGCATGTTGGGAGCTTTTGAAAATCTGGCCCCAGCTATGAGATCTGAACTCTTGAAAATCTCTATGTGTGGCTATAAAGCCACACTCAGTACTTCTGAAATAAATTGGGCTAATCATTGTTGATCAGCTTGAGGCACCTTATGGAGGGTCCTCTTTTACCCTGTTCTAATGGAATTGTCATAAGTGTGGTTTGGATGTTTCTGTATAATATGAGAATTTAAATACATTAGCACAGGAATTTCTAGCAGTTTGGAGTGCTGTGTACATTGCTCTTGATAGATTAGCAGACTTGGCAGTGTTCTCCACACTGGTAAGGTTTTTATCTCCTTGTCAGTATCTTATATGGAAATATTTAGTCTGATAGGTATTTTTTTTTACTAGCTGACACTGCTCAAGGAAGGATCTCACTTTTGTCACTATCAAACTTAGGCCTTGCTCATTAAAGCTGATAATAACAACCAAAGAACATATTGATTTCCTTTGGTGAATTTAATACATTGCCATCATTAGTTTTAAGTGTCACAATTATTTCAGAGATTTCTTCTGCTTTAGCAGGTATTATCAAAAACCTGCCTCATGTTGTCACCTTGTTCTTAAAGTTTGTATTTGGGATAGAACAGTAGTATTTATCATTATTAAAATAAATTTAATGAAAAATACTGTCAATTTTGGGTGTAGTTCAATAGTGTGCTCTGACCTGCATAGTTTTATTTTGAAGGTTAAAATGCAAGTGGATCCTTGTTTTCAGAGGGATTTTACAAATTGGTGAGACAGCAGTTCAAAAGAGACATACACTTTAATAAAATTATTAATTTCTCTTTATAGTAATTATTTTAAAGTTGCTTCTCAAAATAGAGGGGATCTTTTCTTTGTCTTAATTTTTAATACAAGTACAATCATTTAATATCAGCTGGTGGAGAACAATGATATTATACGCTAGGCTTTATAAGAAGTTTATTATTGTAGCCATTAATTTTGCAGATAATGGCTCATTAAAAGTTGGTTGCTTTCCTCTTCTTCCCCTGTGCTTCCACCCCTACTTTACTGTTATGTATGTTTACATTAACAATATAAAATGTCTGGTAATGTAAAATTCACATGCTACTGTTAACTTATGGTTAGTTTCATAGTTGTGTTTTTATGGTGTGCTCCTAATAGTGCTGTACTGAGGTAACAGATCCCTGTTCTGCTATTATACATTGTAGTTGAACTTACCTGGTGACATATGCAAACTGGCATAATGCATTTCTCTTATTTTCAATCGGTCAGTTCTGCCTGCTTTAATTTTAGACATATCTAGAGAGAACTACTAGTTAAGGCAGTATGGAAGGGATTTGGGAATAAAGGGCTGGGAGACAGCATACAATGAAAGCAAAAGAGTAAAAAGTACTATTCTCTGCTACTTAAGAAATTTAGAAATCTTTATGTGTGGTGACATCCAAGGCATTTTTGGTTTCTCATTAGCTACTACAAATCTCTCTAGATTTCATTCCACAGTCAGATTCTGCTGCATACATGTTCATACACATTAACATCACGTGCCTACACTTTCTACATGATCTACAGTCACACTGTGAACAAAAATGGTTTTAACTTTTTCAGTGACCAGTTAGTTTTGACACTTGGAGGGCCAAATCTAGCTCTCCTTATTAGCATGAGTAGCCTTATTCACTTAAATGGCACTGCTCCCATGTGCAAGGATGGCTAGATTTGGGTGGTGTTTTTTAACTGAGATGTTGTGAAGAGAAATTCATTAATGTGTGAAGAATTCACATGTGATGGTGATAGAACCATCAAAATTCCTATGAGAAAACTACATAATTTTGTAGTCAGTGCAGGGTTTAAATGGTGTGTTTTAAATAATGCCTGGGACAACATATTGAATTTAGTGGATAAAAAATGAATATTCAATGACTACCTAGTTACTGAACGAAGCAGGGGTTTTGTGGAAGAAATAGTATGTGATCATGTAATTAAAGACTGTATCATAACACATATGCATAAAGAAGCTAAATTAAGGTTGTACAGGCAACCGTAATTATGGTACTTCCTAACTTTTGAGTACTTGACTTTGTGACCTTACCATTATTTAAACGTAAGCCTTTTATGTAATGTATATGTAGAAGAATAGTAATATATATTTACAAAATGTTAATTGTATTGCTAAATGCCAAGCAACAACAGTCTCCTGCTAACAAATTACTACTACGATGATAACTACACTAAGGTCCTGATCCAGTAAAACATGTATATGTGTGCTTCTATGTTTAAGCAGAAGAATACTATTGTCTTTGTTGGATTGGGGGAGAAGGTCCACTTACTAACTTGTATAACTGTCCAACTTAAACAAGAACTGAGCCAAGTCTCCTCCTGGAACTCAATGAAACTAAACTAAAACTTTCAAGAAGTTGTTGTTTGTGTTTCAAAACAACAAGAAGTTTAAAGAGTAACCAAAAAATATGTTTCCAAATTTCCTGGATGTGGATGGAGCTAGACAGAGTAGTTCTGAGCTGCCATCAGAAAGGTTATTCTTGCAGTCTTTCTAGGCTACACATTAGTGAGTAGTAGATATTATGATTTAGTCTTTCATTAGCAATTCCACTTCTGCAGATCTTAAGAGTTAAAGTCATCTGATCTATTGGATATTTGTCCAAGCAAATCCTCTGAAACTTCTAAAGATTCCCATGGCATTAGTTACTAATATTAAATGTACTATTAAACTCTTAACAGAAAGAGAAGCCTCTTAAATAAACACATTTCAAGTACATGCTACAGTGGGAGGTGTCTCTGTTTCCCATTCTGCCCACTTTCTTGCTCTTCTGCCCTTTAGGTTCTGTTGCAGGGAGACTGTGTTTTACATTAGGAGAAGTATTTAGGGGACTTGTTCAAAGAGGAATTTGGCTGTGCAAAGCTTTTGATGAGCACAAGGAACAGGCTGGAGAAAATTCTGAATAGACTAAAATTCAGAAGAAGGAAGACATTGTCAAGTTTAAATCCATTTCTGCAAACCAAAACTCTCAACTTTCTGTGGCTCACCCACCACACTAGGTCTGACTAGTATTCCTGGAATATCAACACTACCATAGCTTTAACTAATACTTGTCTCTTAAATCCATTGTCACTTCTATAAATAAATGATTTTTCACTTAACTCCCTGAATCATAAAGCTCTACCCCTACTTCTTCAAAACCAGTCCCTTGTTGAGACAGAATTCTTCTACAATTCATGTATAGCAGAAAACAAGCCTTTCTCTGAGACTAAACCTACAAAGTGATAGGGATTATTAGACTGTCCTAAAACAAAAGTATTTAGGGCACTTGTTCCCAAGAAAAATTTTAATCAAAAATTTGGGAATAGTGTCCCAAGAAAATTTTTAATCAGAACAATTACAGGCAATTTTTTTCATTTAAAAATAAATTGGATTAATTAGACAATCATGACTCTTTCCAAAGTACTCCTGAATACACTTCATCCATGTTACTTTTAACAGTTTGACATGCAGTTTAAAATTAAGTGCTGCTTCTGGAGTGAGGGGAGAAAATTCTGATTTACTCTTCTACTCTGGTCTTAGCTATGCAGGAAACAATATAGCATGGATCGGCAACCTTTGGCATGTGGTTCGCCAGGGTAAGCACCTGGCGGGCCGGGCTGGTTTGTTTACCTGCCGCGTCCTCCGATTTGGCCGATCACGACTCCCACTGGCTGCGGTTCGCCATCCCAAGCCAATGGGGGCTGCTGGAAGCAGTGCAGGCCGAGGGATGCGCTGGCCACCACTTCCCGCAGCCCCCATTGGCCTGGGACGGTGGGAGCTGCGATGGGCCAAACCTGCAGATGTGGCAGGTAAACAAACCGGCCCAGTCCGCTTACCCTGGTGAGCCGCGTGCCAAAGGTTGCCGATCCCTGCAATATAGCATGCTTTCCACTGACAGAGTACTATTACTTCTTCACCTCTTTGAATTGTCTCCACCTCTGCCCACATAGTGATAAAATAAGGAGCTGTTAGAAGCTACCTTACTAAATTATAACTGTCTTTTTCTAATGGGAGAAATACAGGGAAACCTAGCTAAAAAATAAAAAGATGCAGGGTTTGAGGAGAAGAGTGAATCTAGAAATCCCTCTCACTCACTATAGGATGACATAAGTTACTCTTAAAGTAGTAGTTACGTTAATATATCTTAGTTATGGTACCCTCACAGCACCTACATGGGCTATGTAATGATATTTCATTTTAGAGTAGGGTAAACTGATGCATAGAATTTAGGTGACTTGCACAGAGTATCCCAGCTGTTAAAGGAGACCTGCAATAGAAAGAGTGGTTGGTACCCTATTGTGCTTTTTGTTCTGCTTGATTTTTAAATCAGAAGTTCAGGACTTCTATGTCCCATTTTTTTGGAAGCTGCTAATGCTGACCAGAGAATTAGTAGGATATCAGATACAATGGAACCAACACATGGTTAATTAACAAAGTGATTTGTATTCAGATAGTCTAAAACTTCTTTGTTTTGACTAATACTGCTTTAACTGCTTCATTTAAACAGTTACAAGAAAAGCTTTTCTGTTAAAATTTCAGTGCTCCATCTCTTCATTTTAGTGCTTTCAGTCTTCCTAAGGGCTTGTCAGCACTAGAAGGTTATACTGCTTTAGCTATACTGGTATAGTTAACGTGGCACAGACCTCTAGTCAGGACATAGTAAGGCTATGTCTACACTTGCAGAGTTTTTGCCCTGTCTGTTTCACCAGTGATAGGGAACTGGTAAAAGAAAAGTGCTGGTTTGTGTTCTCACTTACTTCCACAGGCGTCAGATCGTCACATTTGTAGCACTTCCATCGCCATGAGAGCAGCGCACTGAGATCAGCTATCCCACAGTGCAGCTCTCTCCATTTTGAGCATAGGTCTTGTGGGAAGGGGGGGGGGAGGGGGCGATTGCAGGGCATCCTGGGTCCCTGCATCGCCTCCTCTCCCCACACACTGATCAGATCCAGTAGCTCAGCATTGCTCCAAGCAGGGGATCCTTTGATAAGGGAGGACTTGCCAAGAAAACAGGAAGGGGAGTTTCAAAGTTCCTGGGACTTTACAGAGCTGCTGGCCAGAGTGATTACTTAGGCACTGTGGTATACCCTCCGGAGGCTAAAAGCTATGTAAACAGGAAGAACGTGTCTTCACTTGCATATCACCGCAAAAGTATCACTGGTAAGAACTGTACGCCTCTTGAGGACAGGGCTGGCTCCAGGCACCAGCTTGTCAAGCAGGTGCTTGGGGCGGCCGCTCCGTAGAGGAGCGGCCTGTCCAGGTATTCGGCGGCAATTCAGCGTATGGTCCCTCACTCCGCCTCGGAGCGAAGGACCTCCCGCCGAATTGCTGCCGCCGAATTGCTGCCACAGATCGCAATCGCGATTGCGGCTTTTTTTTTTTTTTGGCTGCTTGGGGCAGCCCAAACCCTGGAGCCAGCCCTGCTTGAGGAGGTGGTTTTCTGTTTGTGGTGAAACTTGTGAGTTTCACCAAAAAATGTCATTGGCAAGTGTAGACAATCCTGTGGTTTTTGAGCAAAAAAGGGACTTTTTGAGCTTTAAATGGCAAGTGTAGACATGCCCATACATTGGTATAAAGGTGCTTATCAGTGGTATAGCAATTCCCATATGGGAAAGGGAATAATTAGATTGATATGTCATCTTGATATTTGATCTAACTGCACCTACATCAGAGTTTTTACCACTATAACTATATCAGTAAAAAAAAATCTCACCCTTAACCAGCATAGTTACACCAGTGAAAGTTTTAAGTCTAGACCAGGTCTAAGTTGACTGATGTGCACTCAACAAAAACTACATTAAAATGGAGCCAAGATTATCTGGAAATCCATTAGTCTCTTTCCAATGCTAGTGCTCAAAACTTGCATATAGAAGAACAAATAAGAAACCTAATAGAAATTAATTAATGGAATTTGTGCTAATGCTTTCCAGGAAATGTATCAGGGAACATAGAACATACATGTACCATGGTATCAGAGAAAAGAGAACAAAAACCAGTACAGACCTCCCCTACAGTAAAACATTTCTTAAGAGGGTTATGTAGTTCCCGGAGTGGCTATAATAGATGTAGTTTACTATTTTGTATCTCATTATCACAGAAGATAGTGATGAGGAAGGGGGGAAAAAACCCATAATGGAACTTCTATAGGGAGGGCCAGAAGATTTTCTTTCTTTTTTTCTTTCTTTCTTTCTTTCTTTTATTTGTAAATCCCATGCCAATAAAATAGGCTTTAAAAATAAACAAACAATACCCCAAGAAAGCAAGCAAGCAAACAAAAAACTTGCTATCCTAAACTAGTCAGAATTTAATTATCCCAGACTAAGCCAGCCATACCTACCTAATCATGGACAAAGTCAATCAAGCACAGTAGCTGCTTATACTCATGAAGGCAATCAGGTTGCTGGCTGTAAGCAAATCCTACTGCTTCGCTTACAGGCATTTCTTACACTAGGCATTAGAGACTAACAGCTATAAAGAAGGCTGCAAAAGGGTTTCTTTGCTCACTTCCTGTTTTCGCTCATTTGTAATTGTGACGTGAAGCTCCGTATTCTTTATAGAAATATGCTGATGATATAAATATGGCATAACTAAGATATATTTTATGCAAGATGGCTCATGTAAGATATCATTGGAAAGTTTGTGATTTACTGAATTGTGATTATCCAATTTGCAGGCATGTATCATTTCTGCATTTGGAGTTAGGAATATTGACTATGTAACACTTATAACTGTGGTTATACTTGGAAACACCCGCCAGATGGTAAGCAATCAGCTTTAATGGGCCTTTAGGAAAAAAGACAATGAGTTTTTGAAGATGAGGATCCCCCATCTTCCGGAAGTTCCTTCCTGTGGACATTGCAAATAAACCTGTTTTCATGGTTGCTTTGACACTGCAAGGTCAGGTGATAATGTCACCTGGTAAAAAGTACCACCTTGGACACTGCTGGTACTTTTCCACTGGAAACAAAGGCTTCCCACCTTATGTAAATTCTATTTAAGGATGGGGAGTAAAGCAAACAGGACTCTTCTCCATTGCCTTCCTGCCCAAGAAGAAACACTGCTGAAAGTACCTGAAAAGACAAAGGAACTGAGCTGAGGGAAAGGCAAGGGCTGGGTTCAGACTAAAGGCTAGTCTACACTGGCAACGCTAAAGCATTTTAAAGCACGGCAGCACTTTAACGTGGCTTGTGTGGTCACGGCAGAGCGCTGGGTGAGAGTTTTCCCAGCACTCTAAAAAAACCACCTCCACAAGGTGCGTAGCTCCCAGCGCTGGTGCACTGTCTACACTGCCACTTTACAGTGCTGAAACGTGCTGCACTCAGGGGTTGTTTTTTCACACTCCTGAGCGAGAACATTGCAGCACTGTAAATTGCCAGTGTAGACGAGCCCTAAGACAGGAGTCTGGTCTATAAAGAGACATACCTGGAACTCTAAGTTACAGAAACTCTGCAACTCGCCTAAAACAACATTTAGGGTGAGAAAATATTTCTTGAAACCAGTCTCTTTAAGATCTTAAGCTTAGTATGGGTGTTTTGTTTTATTTGCTTAGTAATCTACTTTATTCTGTTTGCTATCCCTTATAATCATTTAAATTTTACCTTTTATAGTTAATACATTGTTTTTATTTGTTATAAAACCCGTTTGTGCAATTTATAATAGGGAAGCTGGGGGAAGAAGTTGTGCATATCTTCCTCCACATTGAGGGAGTGGGCAAATTTATGAGCTTACATTATATAGATTTCTCTACAGCACAAGACAATATTATTTTGGGTGTACTTTCCAGAAAGAAGCTGCATTTGAGTGCTGGGAAATTTCCTAGCTGAATCTTCCCATAGAGAGCTGCTTGCAGACTTTGTGCGATTCTACAACTGGTGCGTCCCTACCTTTGTGTGCATGTGTGCTGCCAGAGGCTGGAGAGCCTGATTCAGCAAAACAGGGAGAGGGAGCCCAGGCTAGTGGAGCAGGCAGGCTCAGTGCAACCTCAGTATACCAGGTGGCATCCCAGACGGGGGCGGAGCGGGGTCTAACCAGTCACAGTAATATCTCTCTGAAATTTTCCCATTGGGCTGAAATTCTCCATGCTTGTTGTTTCTCAGGGGCCTACACAGCAAAAGAAGTTGCTCTGGAGATTTTGAGTCTTATGTTGTAGAAGTTGTTCTGGAACATGCTTCCCAAGCCAAGAGAATTTGTTATAAATAGTGTGGTTTGATGGAGAACTAATATATTTTTTAATTGAGTCTGATTTAATGAAGGACTCTGCAGAACACCATTTTATCTGTTTGGAAATCTGAAATTTATTTTATCCAGTGTTGCAGTGTAAAACAAAATTCTGGAATATGTTACAGATGGTCACCAACTTGCCAATGCATTCAATGAAGCATGAACTTCTGATCCACTGAAACTCTACTGCCCACGTGCTCAAGAGACTCCTGGAATAATACAAAGCGACAGTAAGCATGGGTATGCAGACACATGATGCACACAACATATGTTATACCTCACCTTTATGTTGCAGCTGAATCTTTGAGGGAAAGATCTTTCTAGTGTCAGTTGACCCTCTTCTTTCTATTGATAAAACATAATCCTGGACTGATTTAAATATTCTGCTGCAGCATTGGCGAGCTTAACATTAGGATACGTGTGCTGCTAATTTTTACTTTTAATGGCCCTTTCTGTTGCTTTCACACAGATAGCAAGTCCACAAGACCCTTTTCCCTTCATTAAACCATCATGCTATCATGTGACTAACGCACTTATGTGTCTCTGTCACTGTTCTTCAAAATACATACAAATATAAAGGTGTTCTCAAAACTCCATCTGTACATTTAAAAACATATTGGAGTTGATTGTTGTGGACTGGATTTTGAAGGAAAATGTGTGGTTTCTGGAGTTGACACCAGAAAGAAAACTTGTTCCTTTATCCACTGGCAAAATAGCATGCAAATCTACACACACAGTGAACCTGTGAACTTGGTTGTGACCTAGAACATAAGAAATAGTACCCATACTCTTCCAGAACGGGGCTTCTTTAGTATTTATACTCAGAAGCAAAGGCTCACATTTGCACATTGTGTGGTGTGTTGCATTGAAAAGGTTTGAAAGGTTTATTCTTTTTTTTTTCTCAGAAACAGGTCTTAGACTAGGAATTTGGACTCTGAGTTGAAAGTTCAATGCTTTATCAATTTAACAATTTGTTTTTTTCATGCTGTCTTGTTTTGTAATAGATAATGCTGAGTTGTTTTTTCACAATGGTAGTTATTTCATGATAACAGTTTGGTACCAATGTTTGAGGTATAATAATAGAAAGTGTCACACAACTTGATTTACTGTCTAAACAGCCAAAACTCAGAGTTTGGGGTAACATTTGTATACTTTACTTTAAAAAAAAAAAACAGATTTTCTACATCTATTTTTTATAAATGTGATCAAATCAGAGAGGAGAGAAAAATACACTGAAAATGTCACCAGAAAACTTGGAAAACCTAAAACCGTAGATTTTGTATTGGCCACTTTTTTTTTTTTTTTTTTTGCAGTCCTGGAGGAAGACAAGAGATTTAAAAAAAAAATGGTAAGGGAGTAGGGATGCATAGAAGGAAAAAATGAAGGGCTATATCCTGTCTTTGTTTTATACATGCTATTTCTAATTTAGTCAATAGTAGTTTTGCATACACCTCAAAAGCAAGACACAGGCTGTATTAGGGAAGAAAATATGAACAGGAAGTGAATTGCATGGGGGTTGGGAGTAGGAGAGGATGGAGAGGCAAGGATGGAAAGAAGAATAGAGGGTATTGGTGAAAGATAAATGGACTTCTTCCCCTTTAGGAGACTTCTGTCTTGCTTATCTTTTAAAATGGTGACTGTTAAATTAATCTTGTGAAAGTATCTGCATAATTCAAGACCTTTCATCTGAAGGTCATAATTTCAAATCTGTACTATCTAAGTAGTGACCAAAAGGTCACTGCTTTTGGAAAACTATTTGATATCGTGGGCATCAGTCCAGGTTCCAGCATAAAGGTGTTCACTTAACAAAAGTACAACCACTAGTATTTGCCAACAAGTGTGCCAATTAGTGCTGTATCAGCTAGGCCAAGAACTGAACGGGTACAGAGGCTGGGGTAGTGTAGCAAGACATTTTTCTGCACTGTCTGCATAAGCTTCCACTGCTCTCTGTGTACCTAGCCTAAAGATAGTCCCCCCAGAGCTGTCAAGCTTGTATAAACACCAAATCTATTGGCAGTGCTGTTCTGTTCTGAAAAGTGACTGATATTTTTAAAGTCCATATTCTTCAGCAGGTTTGTGAGTATTTAGAGTCAGTTCCACAGAGCTTAGTGACAAAGAAGTTTTTAGAAAGTCTGTCTGTACTAATAACTTTCAAAATTGTTGTCAGTGTTAAGCAAACACTACTGTGTGTCTAATACTTTAAAACACTTTTATGAAGGGAGAGAAAAGGATGAAATATGAAGCTGTTACCATGTTCCTAGATTGAGTGGTTATATCTTTGTGGTTAAAAGTAGCTAGACTAACCAAAATAAATACATAGTTTCTTACTCATGATTTATGCTGTCATTAGAACTAATTGTTTACATGAAAATAGAGAAAACAAAACAAAATAAATAAGCTTTATTTGAAATTTAAATAATTGTTTTTAGAATTAATGTCAAGTTGGTCCATAATAATAAATAATAATTAACTAAATGACAATGAGTACGTTATGTGCAGGAACAGACATGTTACAACATCGATATTTGATCTTCAGCTAAAGGGCGACTGACTAATCTCTCTGGAATTGGTACTCTTTTGGAACAGCTGGCAGGAAGCATTATTGGAACAGTACAGCTGAGTCCTTCCCTCTCAGGAGAGTGCAGTGAAATACCCCTGTGCCGGACTCAGCTGGCCAGGGACCTTTATACAATGCACACCCATACTCGTGTCTCCTAACTACCTGAACAATTCTTTTGGAAGCCATCTTGAATTAACTGGAATTAGTTCAATATTTTAGATGAACTAATAAAATGGCTTAATAAAGTTCTCAACATACGTTACTCCTGAAAAAAGGACTAGAAGTCTTCAATGTTCCACTTAAAAGCCTAAGACTTTCAAGAATTTAAAAAGCCAGTCATTTTATGGAGAATATTTGGAAAATCATCATTTTCAATTCGTCATTGCAGTATGCAGGACTTTTTAGGTAAAAATCTTCAGTGCCACATAAACATATAGATATCAGAGTTCGCAGCAGGGATAAAATCCTGGGATTTCAATATCAAAAGATTTTTACATTTCCTAACTGAAGTGCTGCATCAAAGTGGAGCATTTTGTTAATTTTTTATTTTTATTTTTTGCCAGAATCCAGTAAAGAAACACAGTTTGTGACAGCTCAGCTCTTCTGCAGACTTCCAGAAGCACCAAACTCTGTTGTGACTACACCTTGTTCAGCAGAACCATGTCCCTATGCAGTGTTGTAGCTGTGTTCAATCTTGTATTTAGCTGTGAAACTCTTAGTACCTTTCCCAGACCTGAAGAAGAACTCTGTGTAGCTCAAAAGCTTGTCTCTATTACCAACAGAAGTTGGTCCAAGAAAAGATATTACCTCACCCACTTTGTTTCCCTTTGACCTAGGCAGCAGAGTTTCAAACTGTCACAGGGTTGTTGGCCCCTTTAAGTGGAGTCCAGGCCCCCGACTTGTGATGGCTAATTTAAGAGAAATGAGCCCATCTAAACATTTAATTGAATAATGAGCACCTGGGCCTGATAAAAGGCCATCAGGGCTCAGTTGCAGGAAGGTGCTCATAGGGAGAGGCACTGGCACACACTATAGGGCAAGAAGGCCAAAATTGGAAAACATGGGCCCCAAGGAAGGAAAGTTCTTCAACTCCCGAACCTCGAAAGGTGCAAGACTTTATTTCAAGTTTATTTGGACTTGACAAAATAGAACCCTTGCATGAAAATTTTGTCTTATATCCTTTTGGACTGTGTGTCATTCTTAAAGAGCTCCAAGAGAACATAAGCTGAGGCAGGGTATTTTGCAGGGCCAGGCATTGTGACAGATATTGCAACCCCATTTAGTATAATAAATGATATTAAATGTATGAATGGCTTATTTCTGTTTTACTCCATGGGAGTGGGTTATCACTATTCCTCCTGGAACTAAAAATAGTGGGGTGTAAGTAAGGCAAGATGCTAAGACTGTAGACAATATAAGAGATGAACTGGCCCCTGGGATGGATTGCATATACTGGTTCAAACTGGGATTTCCAGAGATGATAGAAAGAACTGGGGATATAAAGGCTGACTTCAAACAGAATCAGGCCCTTCTTTTTGTTCAGCAAATGGAATGGACCTTCTGTCCAAAGAAAGGCCCCACTGTTGCTGGTGGGTTGGGAGGGATGTTGGCTTACCAGATTTCCATGTGGAAGGTGGGTGATTCCTGGTATTTTTAGTGGGCATTTAAATCCTTTTATTGTTTCTTATTTGTGTTTTCTGTGATACTTTTGCCTCAAGAATAAATATACTTTGCTTTGTGAAATCTTATTGGTAACTGGCATATACTTTGTAGCTCCTGGGGAAAGAGAGACCTTGAGGAGCTGGATCCCAGACATACCTACTGGGGAAATGACAGAGAGGCACAGAGGGACTGCACGCCTAAATCCTGGTTTAGAGGGAGTGAAATGCAGCTTTCCATCCAAAGGGGTGTTGACTGGGAGCCTGAAACCTTAAGTGGGTGCCCTCAAAGCAGGCCAGAGGGTGGGATAAAAGATGCAGCTATCCCTGAAACTGTGACAGTCATGACACAAGTGGCCATGATCAAGGGCGTTGCCTTTCTACTCAGACCTTACAATGAGGGGGTGTTGGAAAATAGAACCTGACATTCCATCCAACTCTGAGTAAAATAGATACTTCAGGCCTCCACAGCCTATTTTTACAATAACATACAATTTCTAATTTTTGAGTTCTACATCCACGTTATGAAGAAAAAAACACATTGCCATCATTTGTATTATAGACATTCTCAGTGGAGAGATGACTAATGAAAAGACAGGGAGAATAAGATGCTAGAGATGATTCCAGGTACCAAGTCTGAGGCACATTGGCAGAGTGGTGGTAAGAAGTCTGCATTGATATTTCTTACCCTGTATCTTAAATAGGGCATTAGCGCACAGCAGTATCCATTTTGCACTCTTCACCAGCACTAAGTTAACTAAAACATTTTAGGTAAAAGAGACTCATCATTTCTATTAAACTTAATCCTACGGTTTGCCAGTGGAAAAGATTGTATTATGTAAAAATTGATGCTTGCTTGTAAAGGTGTCCAATGGAATATGCTTCCTTTTTGCTTTGTGAATATCTATCAGCCAAGATTTAGAACTTGCATTACAAAAGGATTTAAAGTAAGCTAACACATTATATCCCTTGATCTTTTTAGTCATAGAGTAGATAAATCCTTGGCTAACACTTGTAACTGTTGCTCATGATGAGTTGGGTGCTGATGTGGCTTCCACTGCTTTATTGTTCATTTGCAATGATGTCTGTTTTTGTCTTTAACAAATGATTTAATAATGAAAAGTTTTGGAGTGTGTGGTATTGACGTAGATGTCACAGTGTCTGTCTGTTGTTGTTGTTGTTGTTATTAGTAGCATCCTGCCGCCTCAATTACAGTACCACTAACTTTAAATGAAAAATTCTTCTCAGTATATTTGGAATAGAGTAAAATAGATACTACTCAATAGAGTTGTTCTTGCTTACATAAAAGTAGTGCCTACAGGCTGTAACAAAAATTGGGGGCTTATTATATTGGGCAGTGTGAACATAGTAAAAAACAGGTTTGCCCCAAATAGCTGACAGTCTAAATAGACAATACAAATGGAAGGTCAGAATAGGGAATAGAGGCACAGTGACATTAAGAACTCCCTTGGGTCACCTAAGAAGTCACTGGCAAATTAAGAATTGAAGCTAGATCTCCCACGTCCTAATCTAGCATGTTAAAACCAAGACTAGCCTTCCACTAAATGATCATATCTTATCACCATTTCATTTGCAAGCCAACAGTTTCATTTGTGTCTGTCACATAGCTCCCAACAGTCTCCTTAAATACATGTATATGCCCAGTCTGGAAAACAGCCTTACCCCTGACAAACTCTCTGATGCCAAAATCAATCAAATACATGTTGATAGACAGTATTTGTGCTTATCAAATTCTCTAGGGCAGCTGTACCTGCAATAATAATAATAATAAAAATCAACACACTTAAGACAACAGTTGAATCTACATTTCTGAGTGTAGATGGAAGGAAACTGTAGATCTCAGAGGGAATGTCTTCAGTCATTGAAAGATTATTTAGACATGATGATGATTCCCCCGATGAAATCATGTAGTTACCCTGATCTTCCAGCACTGCCTCCAAAAATCAGTTCCATTTGACTTCTAACTGGGATTTGCATTTACTTTGAAGTCTTGGTTCTGGGTAGAAGAGATCAGAAAGGCTCAGAATGAAAAAGATGTCAGCCGTAAAGAATTGTGTAGGCTAAGATCTGTATCTAACAAGTTTTAAAGAATCTACCACTTAGATCCTACAGAGCAGGGCACCATAGATGAAGCTAAGACAGATTTGAAATAAATATTTGGATAATTGCAAGTGCCACAAAACCAAAAATCACCCCCCTTCAGTCTTCCTGCATTCCTATTTGGATTTCTATAAGTAAATTATACATCTGCACTATCTATGGGCTTTTAACATCACTTTATCTTAGTTTACCAAGACTAAAAATTATGTTCCTTTGGTAGAACTAAAAGGGCCTGAATCAGTATTAGACTTTCTAAATAAGAGGCATTAGATTGTGTATTTAAAAACACCTCTGGGAGCACATATGCTGCATTCCCCTGTCAGAAATCTCTCGATGTGATGTCTCTTTGAATGGACCCATGGACCTCTGAGTCAGCCAAAAGATCTTTGCAGTCATTAAATTGGATTGACAGGAACTGCCTTGAGACAATGGAAGGGTTTTCTATTGTGCAGCTTTGAGATCATAAGGCAGAAAGAACTGTTATTCTTCTTTAAGAATATCATTCCCAAGACTTGATGTTGTATTTGCATACCAAGCAAATTCAGTTAATTAGAAAAAAAGATGAAATCAAGTTGTGAAATGTCTTTTCCCTAAAACTCAGGAACCTTGTTGCATCATCTCTACCACAGCACTGCAGTGAAAGCTTATCTCTTATTGTGAAAACTATTAGTCTCATAGTCAGTTATATAGTGTGAACTGAACCCAAACACTTTGCCTTCAATTTCACTGCACTTTAAAAGGTCAAATGTAAAGTCATAGTACTAGCAAGTCTATTGCACCTGCCAATAAATGCTACTTCATCTTTTTTAGCATTATGAAATCTTGACCTCTTTCTCTGCACCTCTGGCACTAAAGAGTTAATCACCTGTAAATCTAGCTGACCACTTAAACAAGAAGACATGCACTTGTATATTTGTGTACCTTATTTATTAGGACATGCCAATTCCTAAAAACACATAATGATAGAGAGCCATTGTGACTCTGACAGATAAGGTGCCATCTCATGCATAGGTCCCTATGTCTCAGTTGAACACTGATAAACAAATAGCTGGAATCAGTCTGGCTCACCTGCGTGTGAATATTGTTAAAATAGATATTAGAATTATAAGACTGTTTAGCCTTCATTGAATGCTTTTGAGTTTCTGCATGCATTAATCGCACTTATGACATCTGTATCTGATATTGTAAGGTAATATTTGAGCAGCTGTATTGTGAACCTCTGTGACTTGTGTAAATCATCAGACAAGAGAGAGATATTAATTAGTGTGAAGGGCTGATTTTCAACAGAAAGCATTACGCCCTTCCCAAAAGGAAAGGTCCCAAAATAATCCATCTGGTATTGGTGGACATTGCAACTGTAATTTCCCTACATACCATTAACAAGAGGACAAAATACTTTTGTTGTTCTGTGCTCCTCCTGTGAAGATGAATCATGCAAGTGGATTCCTTACTGCTCTGAGCAGTAAGGAGTGGGATAAAAACACCAAACAAAAGGGACTTGGGATCTCTAAGCTGCTCTGATTCTGGGTGGTAAAGTGTTTATAGGCATAAGGAAGAGATCCTCACCTGATTAGCTTGGGTTAGTCCTAAAGGACATATAGAGTTTGCTTGTTATAGAAGCTTCTATTACCTTTTCAAACTTAAGATTGTAACATATGTGTGTATATCTGTTTGCCTACTTTAACCTTGTAAATAATTCTCTTGTGTCCTTTTCCTATGTAATGCATCTTTTTATATAGTTTATTATAGGCATGGCAACAAGTGTCTTAGGTGCAGTTGACCTGGGGCAAGTGCCTCGTCTTTTGAGCCTGGGAGTAACCTGAATATTGCTGTGATTCTTGGTGTAAGGGATCATCTGTCACAAAGGTACACTCACCTGTGTGGTGAGATAGATTGGCGAATGCAAGGGGACTGTCTGTGACTCCTAGTTAAGGCTGTATAGTGTCTGAGGAATTAACACTTGATAATTGGTTGGTGAAATCTAAATTTAGAACTCAAACCAATTTGGGGTTTCTGCCCTGGTTCCTAACAGTCTGCCCTGAGGTTGGTACTCTTGAGTCACTACAAGCAGTGTTATAGCCTTAGTACAGATGTCAAATAATCAGCCAGAGTATGGAACGATAGGTCTGACCTAGAAGTAGATGCCTCATATCAGTGCAGCAGAGGAGATCTGCTATCAGTTCATCAGGTATGGCCCACCTTCTTCAACTAAAGGTTAGAATAGATTTATGCTAGTATTGAATAGAAGCAATCTGGAGCCCTGGGTGTATGTTTGCATCGGCACCCTATCCTCCTACCCTTCCTCCCATGGCTACACCCCTGCTTGGGGAGGTAGTAGAAAGGGCTACTTACAAAAGAGTCTAGGAATATATATAATATATTAATTAAAGCTCAAATTCTAGTACCAGCTGGCAACCCCAGGAGCTGGTGCCTTCAGCACATCCATAATTTACCTTAATCCAGTACTGTGTTCATGTTGTGTTACTAGATCTGGATGGAAATTTCCAACAAAAAGATTTTTTCATTGGAAAATTATGGTTTAATTGAAATCAATAATTTCCATGAGATAAATTTTTTTTCAATTTTTCTGAAGCATCATTTGGAATGAACGGCAATTTTTAGTTCTGAAATGTCATTTTAAGTTGAAATGTCAATTTGAAATGAAATATTTCTTTTCAGAACTTTTTTTCCACAAAAGTTTTTTTTAATCTTGATTTAGGATGAAAACATGTGGAAATAACAATTTCCTGTAGGTTGGAGATTTCATTTTCTGACTAGTTGTAGTTTTTACTTATCTGTAAAATATTTTTCCCCTTGCATAGATCTTAGTTGTGATTCAGGACACCATTATATCACAAGTGTAAGTCATGATCATAAGATGGCTCTTTGGGGGCCTGTGTGAAATAAGTTGTTGGTTCTCAGTCCATCTCTGTCTGTGGAGATGGAGGCTAGTGAATTGTCATGGTGATTAAATAAATTGCCCTCCACCCCCTACAAGTGGTTTCTTCAGTTCAGGACAGACACTGCTATTTTATCTCTTCTATAACTAAACAAATGTATCAGTGTCTAGGGATTTCAATCTGGCAACTTTTACAAGCAGCATATTAATATGAAAATATTAAAAACAAATCGATAAAATGTGCATTGATTTTAGCAACACACATACACACACTAATACAGATTCCTGTGAAATTCCTGGGTTCATTGCATACAATCAGTATAGCATTCTCTGTTAAAGGGAACTTGAGGGGTATTTTTTTTGGGGGGGGGGGGGGGGGAGTTCTGCAGTTTGATATGGAGACAGAAACATTTCAGGCATTAGAACAGGGAATGTCTGTATGAATAGATTTTCAGTTGTTATGTACCACAAAGTGTTCAGTCAGGGTTGGGATGTGCACAAATTCCTTCACATATTTAGCAAATGGTACTATTATTTCCCTCTGTCATGTGTGTTGTTGTAGTGAATGAACTTGTCTAGCTTTCCACAGCTTGCTCCACAGTGGGTGTAAGACTATTTGGAAATGTGAAGCCAGTGCAGACTGCAGTTGCTGCTTTGTAAGTCATGTATTTCTCTGAGAATGCAAAATATTCATATAAATGTAATCTGTATTGGCTGTCCATTAGTTTCCTTGAGATGCTGGTTTTGTCCTAAAAGGCCTATATGGTTTGAGGCCTGCCTACCAGAGAGACTGCCTCTCTCCCAAGGCTTGTCTTCAATGATTTTTTTTTTAAAAAGCCTTTTTTTTTAAACCTCTGGGTAACTAATATATGTGAGCTATCATGAAGTAAAAACACAGTGAAGGCAAGGCGTTTTAGTTTTACCCTGTTGCCGTCACAGTGTTTATACCTTTGATGAATAGCTCATGTACATTAGTATTTTAGTAGTGAAGACAAGTCCCTAGAGTGATATTACCACAGCTGTAGTCAGTAGAGATGTTAAAGTTATCTACAACCAGGCTTAAAGGGGTCTAGTGGCAGAATACTTTCAATGAGGAGCCTTTTAACTCCCACTTAATTTCAAAATAGTATGCATTTGTTGGCCTTCGGGATATATTTCAATGTTCATTTATCGTCTTGAGCTTTTGAGTGGGCATCAGGTGGTTGGGATGGTATTTCTAGAATTCTGTTATCCACCTGCTTCATTTGTTTTTGTTATGTAGGTTGAGGATGTACTTTTCTGGACTTCCTATTTTCATTATTATGTACTAATTGTGTTTTTTAAATGTAGAAGTGTGTAGGGATTTAGGAATAGATGACGGTTACAAGCTGAAATATATAAATAGAGTTTGTAGATCTGATTCCCTGATTCTCTGTATTTCTTTTAAGGTTGATTATGACTGAGTAAAAATAGGTTTGTATTGATGTTTGAAAAATTGTTTCCTTTGAATTCTGGGAAAAATTGACAGCTTTGAAACCCTTGACTGAAAAGCATTGCAAAAATTGGCAAACTTTCTCTATTTAGAAGATGTTTTATAAAAGCATATTTCAAACTTTTTATTTGTTTTTAATTAAAAATCCTCTTTCCAGCATTGTTGTGCAATAAGCTATTGTAAAAAACTAGAATGCATTGTCTACCCGGGTACAGGAACATAAAACCACTCATGAGTTTGAGCATAAAATTAGAGTATATAGAAATCCATGACACAAATTTGTAATAGATTGCATGTAAAAGTGCATGTATTGACTTGGCTTTGGTCATCATCAAGATGCATTGTTCCTTGAGGTAAATATTGGTCTTTGCCTCAATCAATGGGTCCCTTTTTGTTCAATGCATTGTGATCTTGACTGCAACAGAAGTCAATATCTGCTTAATGTTGCCCTTTATCAATGTTTTCTGTATCTTAACAGCTGGAGTCAAAAGTAAAGGTCTATTGTTACTATGTAGAAACTATTTTCATCAGCTTCCAGCCTTCATTAACTCCCCCCGCTATTGGCTCCTAATTCAATTTCAATAAATTCATGCAAGTCTTCCACACTAAAGACTGAATCCTGCTTGCTTTTCTCATATTATTAGTCCTATTGACTGCAATATGACTGCTTGTCTGAGAAAGTTAGTCAGGTTGTGATCCTTTACATGACACTTTTGCACATCTAGCTGAAGAAGCCAAAATAAAAGTGAACTTTCTCTCTATTCAGCTGGTGCTTCACATTGTGAAATCCTGGTTACTTTGGTTCATCATTGCTGTAGCTTGATTGAAGGCAGGGATCAGGTGTCAATCTGACCTATAAAACTCTCTAGGGTCCCTTCGGGAAATATCCAAAACATCTTTGACCTAAACTATACTTCCCCACTTTCAATGTGCTCATTCCTTTTTTAAATTCTGCTTGTGTGATGTATCTGGATATAAACTTTTTATTGAAATGGAATGATACTTTGAGATGCCTAGAAATATGAAGTTGTCGTTCTAGTCATATCAGCTAAAATATATGGAAATATATTTGAATATTTTACTCATAAATATACAGCTCATTGGCAAAATATATGTTTAAACATTGTCACATACACTGTTGAAAATACGTTGTTTTATATATTTGTTCCCAAGGGATAATGTTATGATCACTTTAATAAATAAACAGTAGATTCAAATGTGATTGCTTCTATAGAAATGGTTTTCAGAATTATTGCATCAATTCACAAGCCTTTTTTTTAGCTTCCTAGATGAATCTATTGTATTAAAACTGTGGGGTTCCCCTCAACCTTCTCCCATCACTTTCTTTTTAAACACTACACTCTTGTTGTACTGCTCCAGTATGAAAGCAAAGAAAACATTATTTCTGAGAGCCAGGTCTACACACAGTTTTGGTACTGGCATAACCATTTTAGTTGAGTGTTTATTTTTTTAACGGTTATGGTTATACTGTTGCAGTCTCTAGTGTGGACACTGTTAAGTTGCTATAAATAGGCTTATATCCATATAGCTTATTTCCATTCTCATATGGGAATAGCTATATAGATATAAAGCACCTTTCTGCTTATATAATGTTCCCATGCTGAGGGGTGGGAAGGGGAGGGGGATTTCACTGCTAAGCAATTAGGAAACAGGATAAATACAAATGTTTTTCTTTGAGATAAGAATATATTTTTCTTCCAAGATGATGTACTAGTGGACTCTGTGGTCCTGATCCTGCAAGGAACTCCATGCAGGTCAACTCTTGCACCCATGTAGAGCCCTTCTGAAGTCAAATGGGGTTTTCTCCCACAATGTGTAATACTGGGTGTGACGGGTTTCCCCTGGGATGCTACCTGGATCTGGGGTACCACTGAGACCCCAATCCACCAGCCTGGGCTCCCCTCTCACACTGTACTGCTGTGACAAGCTACAAAGCCCTCCAAGCTTGCCCTTTTATCAGCATTCACACAGGTAGGGACACACCCAGCTGCAGTTACATGCAGGTCTTAACCACCAGCCTCCCAGCCTAGGACCCCAGAGCAGTACTGTCCTGCCCTGGCCAAATCTGGCCAGTATATGGGTTTAATACCCGGTCTGCCTCTCCCTCAATGTGAAGTATCAGGGGGTAGCCGTGTTAGTCTGTATCCACAAAAACAAGAAGGAGTCCGGTGGCACCTTAAAGACTAACAGATTTATTTGGACATAAGCTTTCGTGGGTAAAAAACCTCACTTCTCATGCATCTGAAGAAGTGAGGTTTTTTACCCATGAAAGCTTATGCCCAAATAAATCTGTTAGTCTTTAAGGTGCCATCAGACTCCTTGTTGTTTTTGCCTCAATGTGAAGACCGTGCACACTTGTAGTAACCAAGCTGAGATTTTCCACAGACACTTTAGTTAAACACACACTGGTTTGGATTAAGACATAAAATAAGTTTATTAACTACAAAATGATAGATTTTAAGTGATTATAAGTGATAGGAAACAGATCAAAGCAGATTACCTAGTAAATAAACAAAACTTCAAACTGAGTTTAACATACTAGATAGGTAGGATATGAATTAGCAAATTCTCACCCTGAGTGATAAACAAGCTGGCAGATTCTTAAGGCTCAAGCTGCCTTTGCTCTGCAGCTTGGGTTTCCCAGGTTTTCATACACAGGCTGGAAATCCTTTTAGCCTGGGACTATCACTTCCCCCAGTTCAGTCTTTGTTCCTCAAGTGTTTCCGTGTGTGTTGTTGTAGGGAGAGTGTGGTACCATCATAATGTCATTTCCCCCTTTTATATCTTCTTTCCACTTGCTGGAAAGCTCTTTTGCTGGCCTGGGTCAAACAGTTCCCATTGTGTAGTGCTGTCTCTGAGAGGTTTCTATTGTAGACAGTAATCATTGTGCTTGTGTGTATTTCCTCAATAAACCATTAGCATTGTTTGGCCTTTTTGCTGTTGTACCTGAAAGGCTGCTTGTGGGTGTTTTCAACCTCACAACATGTTTCAGTAACACAAGCATAGCCAAATTCATAACTTCACATATGATGATAGCACATACAATCCAATGAGATATTAATGTCTAGCAGATCAAGATGTTTAGAATGATACCTCACAAGGCAAACATATTTAATTATATGATAGTGGTGAATAAGGGGGTGCCATGGTGTCACACTTGGATCTATTGGTCTGATTGCTTTTGTTTTTAATCTTGCCTGTTGTGTATATGTACATATTTGCAGTAATTTCAAAGTTGTTCTGGATTGTCTTTCACCTGTTTTTTATTTTTATATCTCTGAAATTAATGAAAACATTTTGTCAGATATTGGCTCTTATTCACTTTCAGTCAAATGTTACCTAAGTATTTAAGGCTCTGTTAATGATTCTAATTTTCTATTTACTTTACTCCATTTAATACTTAGTTCTGTTCAGTTTATGTTTATTTATAGAGCACCTTTCATCCCAAGCTCTCAAAGTTATATTAAATATCAATAAGAATTCATTGCTACTTTCATTGTAACCAATATTAAAAAAATATTTCAGAACAATATCTCTTCAGAACCTAGCAGCATCCTAACTGTTCCATTGTTGTTGGTGATATTTCCTTTTTTTTTCTGTAATGTAAGGGCTCTCAGATTGTGTTCTTGAATCTTGATTGTATGATGAAGACAAACTGTACCTGGGGCTTTTGGAGGTGCTGAATATAAGGTTTCTAAAGTAACAGAACAAGCAAAATGTAATTGCTCATGTCCTCTGCTCACCACTTACAAGCTACCATATACTAATTGTGTTTTCTTGTGCGTAAATGGATTATTTTGATATTATATTAGTCTCGTTTCCCTTAAAGCCTGCATACAAATGAGATTGTGTATTTTTTTCCTGGAGAGGTAACTTTATAGTTAAATAAAATCTATTTTTCATCTTCAGAAAATATTATATTCAAATCTTTTTCTTTATCTTTCTGTTACTGGTAGTGTTGGTTAGTGCACTGCTTATGCAGCTGTGGGAAGATAACAACTTTCCAAAACAGCTTGAGCTAGACATTCCATATCATTAGTAATTATTCCTTGCAGTAACAAATAAGGAATGTGAACAGGGTGTGATGCTGTATGGAATCTGGAGGACCCTTGAGGATATTATGAATATTAATATTGTAAAATTGCAGTGAGTTGTGCCAGATATGCCATGTAAGATATCTGCAAAAATGTTATGATTTGCCAAAGATGATAATCTCATTTATATGTTTATTTCACATTTGTACTATGAGATATAGATATGTATGTATGTCTGTATTTCAGACTTGTGCTATGCTTCTGGGTGACACCCCCAGTCAGTTTGGCATCAGTACTGCCTAGCCTGCTTGATAGCCCATTAAGGACCATCAGCTATACAATTGACCCATTGAGAGAAGGCAGAGGATACACCTTATGACTCAGCAAGGCATGCATGGGCATGCCTATGGACAGAAACGGCTTCCAAGCCATGTGCTGGGCAGCTTGTGTTGGAAGCAAAGTATCAGAGGGTAGTTGTGTTAGTCTGTATCCACAAAAACAACAAAGAGTCCGGTGGCACCTTAAAGACTAACAGATATATTTGGGCATAAGCTTTCATGGGTGAAAAACCTCACTTCCTCAGATGCAGCCATGCATCTGAAGAAGTGAGGTTTTTTACCCACGAAATAAAAAAGGAAGCAAAGACTGCATTGCAAAAGACTATAAAAGGCAGCTGCATCTTCTCCATATTATCTTCAACCTGCTTCTTACCTCTGGAGGAACTTGGCTACAAGCTGAAGCTCGGAACAAAGGACTGAATGACCCATCCAAGCTGTGGATGTATTCCAGAGGGATTTTCAAGCCCTGCTAAATACTGCTAAAAACCTAATATATGGACTTTGAAGGCTTTGTATGTATGTGACCATCTCTTCTTGTTCTTTCCTTTTTCTTTATAATAAACCTTTAGTTTTAGACACTAAAGGATTGGCTGGCAGAGTGATATTTTGGGTAAGATCCAAACCTATACTGACCTGGTGACGTGGCTGACCCTTTGGGGTCAGAAGAACATTTTTGTGTATGTGAGCAGAGTTTATAATAACTTCTCACTGTACTGGACCTTGGTGCTGATTGGGAGCCAGAGAACTGGAATGCAATAAAGGAGGCTGTGTGATTTCTTTTTTGCTTCTTGATAACTGGTGTGGGGAATCAGAAGCACAGTTTGTGGCCGATTGAGGAGAATAACTTCAGTGTTACCCACCAGTCTTGGGAGATCTGCTCTCCCTTTTGCAGCCTGCCATGACCTTGGATTTCCAGTGAGGGCTGCCCTGGGCACCATGGGTCATGCAGGGATTATGGACCCCTGTACTATATGATGTATAAACAAATAATTGAAAGTCTTAGGAGCTACAGATTCTTTATACCAAGAAGGTTTCTAAACTAGCCAAAAGCCAGTGCCAGCAAGCCCAAAAGCAGAAAGGTTGAAACTGCCATTAATCAGGGAAATGTTATTAATTTAATTTATTCTTTCTGTTCCTTTTTGAGTTCTCTGCCATAGCAATGACCACCTGAATGTAAAGCGTCAGGCTTCCTCGTCTGTTATTGACATCTTTTACTGGAAAAATTAATGGGTATTTTATTACTGGACACCAGAAATGTGGATCATATGATGCTATGCATAGCCAGCAGACTTACATGATAAGTAAAAACAGTTATAGAACCTCCATGATAATTGTACTTGGGCTTAAGAGAAATCCATGGTATTTATAGCCTTTAACTCAAGGCATTAAGTTTAATTCTGAAATCAAAGGCAGCCCTGCAGCATTTTCACTGGTAGAAAACTTCTTCTAAGATGCAGTCTCTGAAATCAGTAGTATGTTTCTAAAGAGAGGGATGCGGGTTGGCATGGCAACACTGCTTAACTCATATTTGTCGAGGCCACTATAATTACTTAAAAAAAAAGACAGATCACAGGAAGAATGTTATCAGAAGCAAAATTGTTCCACCTTCTTCTCAGAGCGAAGGCCAGAAGTTTCCAGATAAATCAAAAAGTGCAATTTGACTAGAAGTCATTCTCTCTTACACTTGCATCAGCAAGAACTCATAGGGCCTCAACACCTCTTCTGAGTTTTTTGGTGCTGATCTTATTCCAGAGTGGGAATTTTAGGTCCAGTAAGGCAAACTGTGTCTTTCACTGCTTTCCATGTTGAAATGTCTGGAGGGGTGTGTGGGAGGAGGAGATTACTTATATGGTAAATGAGAAGTTGGCTGTGAATAAATGTTGCAAAAATTACTACCCTCCAACTGAGTTGTTCACCATCCAACAACAGATATCTGAGTACAAGTTCAGTGCTGCAGGTAACATTTAAAGAGAGAATGGCACACTGCAGCCAATGTTGAGAACTTTTATGTTATTTTCTTTGTAAATATAAAGATTAAGGAATGCTCATCTTGAAGTCACAATTTAAAATCTAGTCCAATTTGATAGAATAATGGAGCATCATTATCACTTGAAGATTGCTTGGCCTATGTGGAATGAGTTGGTGGTCTCAGTCCATTTGCTGGCCACATATCCCAAACTATCACAGTGAGTGGCACTTTTTTGGAGGCATTCTCAGCATAATAGTTAGGGCAGTGGGTATAGAGACTGAACTACCTATTGTTGCTGAAGGCTGATCACTCTTAGGGCTGGTCCACACTAAGCCCCCAGTTCGAACTAAGATACGCAACTTCAGCTATGTGAATAACGTAGCTGAAGTCGAAGTATCTTGGTTCGAACTTAAAGATACTTACCGCGGGTCCACACGCAGCAGGCAGGCTCCCCCGTCGACTCCACCTACTCCTCTAGCGGAGCAGGATTACCGGCGTCGACGGCGAGCACTTCCAGGATTGATTTATCGCGTCTAGACAAGATGTGATAAATTGATCCCAGAAGATCGATTGCTTGCTGCCGAACCAGCGAGTAACTATAGACGTACCCTAAGTAAAGGAAGAGCAACACTGGTGGAGGAAGTTGGTTCTCGCAAGTGCCATAACTGTTCTGTGCTTAAGTAGTGCAACTCTGTTTCCAGGGCTGTTAACTGGGTGTCATTTAATTTAATTAAAAATATGATTCTTTAAAAATGTCCATATTATACAGTGTATATATCTGAATCAATTTACACCTAGGAGGATGGATAGATAACAAATGGGCATTTCTTCCCATTTTCTTGTAATCTAAAACAATTTGATTGGCTAGATAACATAAAAATCAGAATATTAGGTCTCAACTACTAGATGTATATCACTGCTGAATTGATATGCAAAACACACCACATGTTAATTGTTTGACTTCCACGATGTACTACAAAGAGGTTCAATTGGAGAAAGATTCTATAGCACAATTTATAACCGACTTCTCTGTTTTGGCCATAAGCCATATTGCCTTATGCTGTGATGCTTTTACTTACCATTACTCAAGCAGGGTTGGTCTGGATCTATGCTTGGAGAGGAGACCATCATAGAACACCTATGATCTGCAGCCTGTGGCATTAGAGTCCAATTTACTGAACCACATTCTTCAAAGTCTGTAATGAAACTATTCTCAACATTGTGTTCAGTGATGATGTTGGTGGAGTTACTGTCTTTATATAAGATTTTAAAAATATCCAGACCACACTAATAATTCCATATTATTTAATATTACTTTTTTATATATAAATAACATATTTATATATGTATATATATATAAGTATATACAAGTATAATACTTATGTTATTTATATAAAAAGTAATATTACTTTTTATATATAAATAACATATTACTTATGTTAAAAGGAGGGATATCAGTGCCACTGTCCTGGCCAGATTCTAAGTTAGGAAATGTTTATGCTTTGGGCTTACACTCTGCCTGCAGTTTAAGTTGGATTTAGTATTCTTTGTTTCTTTTCTTGAACTGCTGCATACACTTATTATAAAATGACCCCTATATACTATTGCATATAATTGTTTGAAACCTAACTTGTTTTCATAAAGTGCTTGGAGGTCCTCAGATGTGATTTCCAAAGTATTTGAGTTCCACTTTTATTTTCTTCTTTGTATTATGGTAGGCTTCTCCTGCTGACCCACTGTGTTTACACATGTTGGAATTCCACAGGGATTTGCTGAAGTGATTCTTGCTGATTCATTGTGGCAGGTGCAGCTTGTTAACTTCACCCTGGATATAGAGGATGGGAGTGGCTCCTTGGACAGAGGGAAGTGGGATCTGGAAGAGAGAAAGAGGTATTGTCTGGCTATACTGAAAGAATGATAGGAGACATTTGGTATGGATTTTAACCAGGCTGCAACTTTATTATATAGATGCTTGGGACTATCCAGCGGATAAAGTGTACAGTGCAGGCAAATCCATGTTTATTCAAATCATTACCTGGGGCTTCCACCAGCCCCCCTTCATTTTCTATGTAGGTACCCCAGAGAACCCATGGCTTGGATCTTACCATCCACCTCCCTTGTAGGAGGGTTAAGGTGGGCTATAAGAATGGTGATGGTGGGGAGGTTGGCTTCTTGCTGTACTAATCATAGGAGACACCAGCCCCGCTCCCCCGTTCTCTTCCTTTATCCAGCACCCCCTTTTAAGTCCTTTACCAGGCCATTTATCTGGTCACTGGCTTCCCTCCCTATAGAGTACCTGCACTGGACATCCGCCACAAGGAGGTGACAACAATTAGCTTGGCTGCCTCCCCCCGCCCCCCAACCCAGTCGGGATCCCAGACATCTCCCTCTTTTATAGTAGCCCAAATAGGGGAAGCTCCATTCTCCCGAAAGAACCCATTGCTCCTTGCACTATGCCAGGATCGTCAAGGACGTCAGCAGCTGGGTTGTCAATGACCAGGTACCGCAACAGCCGCCGCTCTGTGGTGGGCAATATCAGTGACCAGCATTCTGGATCCTGAAAGTGGAAGAACTAATTAAAACTTCCTTTATAGCTCAGCTGTGTGCCTGGAGCCAAGAATCACCATGCCACTGACAACATCACATGCCAATGCTCCATAGAGCCAGTGGCATCTGCTTGGGTTTGTTGCTAGCTCCTGATGCAGGCTTACGAAATCTATCAAACTGAAAATGAGACAATGCGTCTGCTATGCCATTATCCATCCCCAGCATGTGGTTGGAAGAAAAACAGCTGTTAAGGTTTAAACATTGTAGAACAAATGCCCTCAATAACTTCATAACCCTGTGTGATCTGGAAGTTTGGCAATTGATAACCTGTACCACTGCCATATTGTTGCGCCAGAAACACAACCTTTTCTTAGCCAGTGCCGGTCCCCAAATAACCACTGCAACTAAATTGGAGAAAAATTCCAGGAAAGTCAATTCACACATAACCCAATTTTGCATCCAGATGGCAGGCCATTTCTGGGTACACCACATGCCTTGATAAAACACCCCACAACCTGTATACCCTGAAGCATCTGAATGAATTTTTAAACCCTCCTGTAATAACCATTCCTCCCTCCACAGTGACACCCCATTAAATTGACGCAAAAAGCATTCCCACACCTTCAAGTCTTCCTTCATCTCTCTATTAATTCATATGTAATGGTTTGGCCTGGCTATGCCTGCTATTGCTGCCGCAAGATGGGCACAAAATGCCTGCCTAGAGGCAACAACTCTGCAGGCAAAGTTCAGGTGCCCCAGAATAGATTGCAGGTCTCGCAGCGTACGTTTTTTGGCTCCTACAGCTATCCTAAGTAATCCCAATAGCTCCTGAAGTTTATCCAGAGGAAGCCGCGATATGCCCGCCCTGGTGGCCAGCTCGATCCCCAGATAGGTCAATATAGTGGAATAACCCTCTGTTTTTTCTTCCACTAGAGGTACCCCTAACTGTTTAGTCAGGAACCGAAATGTGTCCAACAGGTGAACACACTCATCTGGCCCAGCTCTCATGTAAACAAAAAGTCATCTAAATAATGCATTACTTGGCAAAATCCAGCTGCCTGCACCAACATTGTACTACATTTTTCAAATGCTGTAGAGGATACCGAACAGTTCGCAGGCATAGCCTTCTCAAATAAAATTGTCCCTCAAAAGAGAAACCCAAAAGGTCAAAGTCCAATGGATGCACTGGCAGCAGTCAAAAATCAGACGGCTTCATAAATGGAGGAATAATGCATGGAACATAGCACTGGGTCTATCCCATCATTAACAGAGCCACCTTGCGGGTACAACAGGTGATGAATTAATCGGTATTTCCCTGGAGTTTTCTTGGAGCCAAACCCAGGGGGAAACCCTTAAGTTCACTATAGGTAATTGCTCAAATGGCTTTTTCATCCTCCCCTCATTTAATTCCTGTGTAATCTTTTCTTGAACAATATGTCTCATCCCAAATACTGACTTCAATTTTTTGACATCACGTGGGTCCTACTTCCCCAAAAGGGGATCTGAAATCCCACAGTAAACCCCTTCTACAAATATGCCCCATCTGTTTTTTTAGGGTAATCCCATAAGAGAACCCTTAACACCTCCAGCTAACTGGCATTGGTGCCCAGGCCCAATGCACTGCTCTCAGTTCACCCCCATCCCCTGCTTCTGTTCTGTCTCATAATCTGTTCCAACTGAGACAAACCTGCAGTTGGCACTTGGGCCACTCCCAATCCTGTTTCCTCCTTGTCACCGTCCCCTATCGCTCTGGCAAGAATGGGTTGGATCGGTCCCAAAACATGTCTCACAATCATAACTGAATTTACAGGTGGTGCCAAAGCAATCACTGTCATTAAATGCCCAGCAAATATCATTATGTGACTCAGGCCCCTTCCAAGCTTGCTGTGGGAAGATCAAGCTACTGTCTGTGTGAACGCCTGGTCCCCTCAGAGTCATCCACTCCAACCACAGTGGAGGTATGTCCCACTGGATCCCAGTTTGTGTTGCTGCCCTCAATCAAAAACTGCTAATCATAGTTAAACCAGGCCATGCCCCCAAACATATTGTGTGTCCACCTGATTACGTCCATATGTTTAAACAAGGCAGGGCTTGCACCTTTATAGCCTTCCGACCTCACATTCCCGGGGTGTGAGTCAGTGCTGCAACCCTGACCCACCACTCACCTTTTGCAGCAGTTTCTGACCTCCTTTCTCCCTCCCCCCCCCCCCCAAAACACTGCTGCCTTCTTTCCGCAAGCCCAGACAACATTCTTCCCGCTTCAGGTGTGGTGTGGTCATTTGCATGGAAGACTCCCTAGGGAAAGCCAATATTAGGCTGTGAATTGTTTGTGTGAGTTATGGATAAAGCCAAAGCTCAAAAAGGATGTAAAGTTTGGCTGCATACAGTGGGCTAGATCTTCAATCAGTGTCAATAGGTATAACTTCTTGAAACTCAGTGGAACTACACTAATTTACACCATGCTGAGAATCTGGGCGAGTGTGTGTGTAATGCTGCTGAGAGAAAGGTGGGAACACCACTTTCTTAATAGTCGCCTAGTTAACTAACACAGCAAATTATTTAAGTAACAGTTCTAAAATAAAAATTCAGTAATTTTCCTGCTTGGGCGGAGAAGCAAAATAACAAGGCAGTGTGAGTTCACACCTTTCTGAGGAGACTAATTGAAAGTGAAAAGTCAAAACAACATAGTTCAGTTGAGCTCTCACAGATCAAAGAAAATACAAATCACTGTAACAAAAGCAGAGTTCACCATTTGTGGGATTGGCTTATCTATTTTCCTGACATCCTTTTAAAACAAGTTCCATCAGAAGTGTTTGTCTCATCATTGGGTCATGGAGAAATCTTTTTGTGTTTTAGCAGGAATATTTCACTAATCTCATATGATATTTGCTAAAAATAAAGTAGCTCTGAATTTGTTTTCTGCATTGTCTGGTCAGATTTACTTTGATGTGTAACATGCATAACAAATGTAAACTGGTTTCAGAGTAGCAGCCGTGTTAGTCTGTATCCGCAAAAAGAACAGGAGTACTTGTGGCTCCTTAGAGACTAACAAATTTATTTGAACATAAGCTTTTGTGGGCTACATCCCACTTCTTCGGATGCATAGAATGGAACATATATTGAGGAGATATATATACACACACATACAGAGAGCATGAACAGGTGGGAGTTGTCTTACCAACTCTGAGAGGCCAATTAAGTAAGAGAAAAACAACTTTTGAAGTGATAATCAAGAGAGCCCAGTACAGACAGGTTGATAAGAAGTGTGAGAGTACTTACATAGAGAGATAGATTCAATGTTTGTAATGGCTCAGCCATTCCCAGTATTTATTCAAACCTAAATTGATTGTGTCTAATTTGCATATCAATTCGAGTTCAGCAGTTTCTCGTTGGAGTCTGTTTTTGAAGCTTTTCTGTTGTAAAATAGCCACCCGCAGGTCTGTCATTGAATGACCAGACAGGTTAAAGTGTTCTCCCACTGGTTTTTGAGTATTATGATTCCTGATGTCAGATTTGTGTCCATTAATTCTTTTGCGTAGAGACTGTCCGGTTTGGCCAAGGTACATGGCAGAGGGGCATTGCTGGCACATATCACATTGGTAGATGTGCAGGCGAATGAGCCCCTGATGGTATGGCTGATGTGATTAGGTCCTATGATGATATCATTTGAATAGATATGTGGACAGAGTTGGCATCGGGCTTTGTGGCAAGGATAGGTTCCTGGGTCAGTGTTTTTGTTCAGTGATGTGTGGTTGCTGGTGAGTGTTTGCTTCAGGTTGGGGGGTTGTCTGTAAGCGAGGACAGGTCTGTCTCCCAAGATCTGTGAGAGTAAAGGATCATCTTTCAGGATAGGTTGTAGATCTTTGACGATGCGCTGGGAGAGGTTTTAGTTGGGGGCTGAAGGTGACAGCTAGTGGTATTGTTATTTTCTTTGTTGGGCCTGTCTTGTAGGAGGTGACTTCTGGATACTCGTCTGGCTCTGTCAATCTGTTTTTTCACTTCAGCAGGTAGGTATTGTAGTTTTAAGAATACTTGATAGAGATCTTGTAGGTGCTTGTCTCTGTCTGAGGGATTGGAGCAAATGCGGTTGTATCTTACAGCTTGGCTGTAGACAATGGATCTTGTGTTGTGTCCTGGATGGAAGCTAGAGGCATGTAGGTAAGTATAGCGGTCAGTAGGTTTCCGGTATAGGGTGACCATCGCTTATTAGCACATTAGTGTCCAGGAAATGGACCACTTGTGTGGATTGATCTAGGCTGAGGTTAATGGTGGGATGGAAATTATTGAAATCATGGTAGAATTCCTCAAGGGCTTCCTTTCCATGGGTCCAGATGATGAAGATGTCATCAATGTAGCGCAAGTAGAGTAGGGGCATTTGGGGACGAGAGCTAAGGAAACGTTGTTCTAAGTCAGCCATAAAAATATTGGCATATTGTGGGACCATGCGGGTACCCATAGCAGTGCTGCTGACTTGAAGGTATATATTGTCCCCAAATGTGAAATAGTTGTGGGTGAGGACAGTATCCCTGATAATGTCACAGCCAACCTGGTGGCTGAACTTTGTACCTGAAGAAGTGAGGTTTTTACCCACAAAAGCTTATGCCCAAATAAATCTGTTAGTCTTTAAGGTGCCACCAGACTCCTTGTTGTTTTCATACCATCCTGTTTATCATCTTCCTATCTGGACTCTGCAAACAGGAAGGACTTGTTTGATCTGCCTGCATAAAATTGAAGGAGACCTTGAAAAGTGAATGAGGCCAGTAGGAAAAATATCCATTGCAGTGTATAAAAAAAAATGGTATCTTTAGAGCATAAGTACAAAAGCAATAAAACCACAGTCTAGTATATTATGGTGCAGCCTATTGCCTTGAGGATCTCAGACAATTCTTGGAAAAGCCTGGGCTTTGATTTTTGTTTTGTTACTGTTATTGGCATGTTTTGCCTTTTCATGTATTTATGACTTGATGTCTTTCTGGCTGTCAAAGTTAATAAGAGTTATGGCTTAGTACTACTGATACGATAGTTTTATTTTCGCTGTGGGATAAATTAAAATTAAAGGGATTCAGGAGCCAGACTGAAGGAATGCTCAGTGGTAGAGCGCTCACAGGTGCATCATAACAATGTGCATGTTTATGAACATTGAGGCTGTGATAAATGAAATGGGGGTTAGCCCACTTTTATAAACATCCATCCAGCCAGTTAGCCGTAAAATCCCTCTTGGTGTTTGTTCTCTGCTTGTTTTATCTGTACAGGGTTAACACCACGGGTAAAAGAAAAGGAGTGGGCACCTGACCAAAAGAGCCAATGGGAAGGCTAGAACTTTTAAAATTGGAAAAGAAACTTTCCCTTTGTCTGTTGTTCTCTGGGCTGGAGGGGATGGAGCAGCAATGCTATAAGCAGGAATGCTGTGTAAGGTTTGAACTAGGTATGAAAAAGTATCTTACATACCTAGAAAAAACAATTTGGCTAGGGAATGTTTAGTTAGATGCTATCTGGTTTATTTCTTATTTTGGCTTGTGGATCTCCTTTGTGCTAACCCCTGATGCTTTGTTTGCTTGTAGCCTTTAAGCTGAACCACCCAAAAAGCTAGTTTGGGTGCTTAATTTTTGGAAATTGCTCTTTTAAAATCTAGCAAAAGCCTAAGTTGCAGATATATATTTTCCCTTTTGTTTTTAATAAAATTTACCTTTTTTAAGACCAGGATTGGATTTTTGGTGTCCTAATTGGTTTGTGCATGTTGTTTGATTAGCTGGTAGCACAGCTAATTTCCTTTGTTTTCTTTCTCAGCTCTTCCCCGGAGGGGGAGCCGGGGTTCTCAGACTTTTGAACTGGTGACCCCTTTCACACAGCAAGCCTCTGAATGCGACCCCCCTTATACATTAAAAACACTTTTTTATATAGTTAACACCATTATAAATGCTGGCAGTGAAGCGGGGTTTGGGGTGGAGGCTGACAGCTCACGCCCCCCCCATATAATAACCTCCCAACCTCCTGAGGGGTCCCGACCCCCAGTTTGAGAACCCCTGGGCTTGAGGGTACCTCACAGTGAAGAATTCCCAAGTGTTCCTTTCTGGGTCCAAAGGTTTTGTTGTTATTTTTTTTAAATTTGGGTGGTGGCAGCGTTTACCAAGCCAAGGTCAGAAAAAGCTGTAACCTTGGGAGTTTAATACAAGCCTGGAGTGGCACCTATTAATTTTTAGAATCCTTGTAGGCCCCTACCTTCTGTACTCGAAGTGCCAAAGTGGGGATTCAGCCTCAACAGAGGCGCTAATTGGCCTTTTGGCCAAACAAGTATTTTTTGCTGCCACTCCACTGTTTTTGTGTAAATGATGATTGCATGTTTTCCTCGAAGTACCCTTTATAAAAAAATTTAAGCAATAACTACTTCTTGGAACTCTCCTTCCTTCTTCTTCCTCTGGAAAGTGGAACACTTATCACTTTCAGTAGAATACAGCATCTGGAACTTGCACTTTGCATTTTTGTATTAAGAATAAGGACCAGGTCCTCTACTGGTATGAATCTTTATAACTCCATTGACTTCAACTGGACCACACTGCTTTACACCAGCTGAGGATCTGACCCTAAATTTCCAGTTTATTCCTGTTGCCTTTAAGTTAGTAGCTACTACTGGAGCTGGAGATGTAATTTCTAGCCTGGATAGACATATGCATATTAGTTTTGATTGAGATAGCACACTAAAAATAGTACCAGAGCCACAGCAGTGCAGGCAGCAGGATAGACTAAATGCCTGAGTAAGTACCTAGGTTTCTCAGGTAGCCTGCCACTGTAGGTATGCTGCTATTTTTAATGTGCTAACTAGATCAAAGCTAGTGAGTGTATATCTTCCTGAGCTGGAAATTACACCTCTAGCTTCAGTGTAGATGTACCCTCAGAGAGTAAATACATTAAAGATTGTGAGGTGCTTGGATACTATGTGAGGTGCTCAGATACTATGGTGTATCAGAGTCCTTTTAATATAATGTTTGGGTTTTTTTCAAATAGTGGTGAAATGCCCATTGCAGAAGTACAGGGCAAAGCTTATTCATGAGATAGCTCCAGTAATTCAGCCATGCTACGAGGGACAAATTTCTGTCTATTGTTGTCATTTTGTAACTAGAGATGTAATTGCCTCAATTCATTTTTTTCTGATATCTATATGTACTGTTTTTTGCAAAGATTTATTTTTCTTACTAATGATACAATGTAGGAGTTGCTAAGAGGATCAGAAGAGAAATCAGGTTGGATGTAGGACATAGAAAATATTGTTCCAGTAGACTGATGTACATTTCACATTTTATTTGTGACCTTTAGATTGTGTTATAGAAATAACTGGCTGTAATCCTTGAGTGTGTAACTGTGTTTCTGATCTGCACACTTGTTCTAATACCATCTTCTTGTGGATTACGCTGCAGTGAAGCTCCTTGTGTTTTAAACATTATATTTTCTTTTTTAAAATGCTTTGTAACAGCTAGATAGAATCACTCTACTATTCTTGCAGGTTTTCCTTCTATGCCATTGTTGTTAATAGTGGTTTCACAATAGCACTATTAAACAGCAGTGGGGCGTGGGGTATATGTTACTGTGTAATAATCATTCCCATATAAGCAATTTTAGGGTCTGTTCCAAAATCACTATTGTTATTTATTATTTCTTACATAATAATAATATCTCAGTGTTGTACAAGACACAAAAGAAGACATGATCTCTGCTATCTGTGTTAATTGATAACTTACTGTTTATGGTGATCTAATTTAAACAGAAATGTTGTTTGTTGTAATTACTATGTAATTTATAGACAAAATTATTATCTTTGAAGTTATGAGAATGTGTGTTCATGCCAAGCCAAACAAAATCCTCCACAGAGGATAGGAATAAGAACAAGACTTAATTCAGCCTGTGCATAGTGTTTGGGGATTGCTCCATTTCAGCTTTCTACCCAAGAACATCCTTCACTTCCTCTCTCTGTGCTCACTTTTGAAGAAGATTGGAGAAAATCACTATTCCACTCTACAGCTGACCCTGTCCTAGCTGCTTGCAGATCACTGCAGTAAGGGCAGACAGCTATGGTCCTTTTATACAAAAGCAGGTAAGTGTACGCTTCTCCAAGGATGGGGGTGTGTCTTCTGTCCTGGCAAAAGAAACCATGCAGTTTTAGGATAATCTATACTGAAAAATATCTATGTAAAGTTACTTACATGACCCCCATTACCATAGCATCTGAGGGTCTTAGAATTTCCCCTATTTTACAGTTGGGAAACTGAGTCACAGAGAAAATAACTAGTGCAAGGTCACAACTCCTCCACCCCCCCAAAAAAAACAAACTAAACAAAACACAAAAAGAAACAAACAAACAAACAAACAAAAATCCAAACCTGTGGTGGAGCAGAAAATTGAACCCAGGTCTCCAAAGTCCCAGGTTGGTATTTTAACCATTTCATCATCCTAACTCCTAAGCTAATGCTTAAACCACTTAATTAACAAGCATAGCAAGTACAGTTTACAGTGTATACACTATGGATATATTACATAGTTTACTCCTGAGGGCATTCTGTGCTAAAAAATTAAAAATTCTACTCTAAAAAATTAAAATTCTGTGCCCAATATTTTAAAATTCTGCAAATTTTGTTTGTCAAATAAATGTGGAGGCTTCAGCATGGCATTGGGGAGCCCAGGCCAATGGCTGCACAGAGGTGGGAGATCATTGTGAAACTCCCCCTGGGACATGGACTCAGCGGTGAGACTGCACCCAACTCTGACACAACATAAGGACCAGGCCTGCCCCAGAAACACCCCAGGGCTCTGCCCCTCCATGCCAGGTGAACCAGGTGTGGGCAGGCAGGCTCAGCAATGCAGGATCCAAGTGTGGAGGGGCTTAGTATGGGGAGGGATCTAAGTGTGGGTTGAGAGAGGGTTCTGTGTGGAGTAATCTACTTAAACAACACCCACTCTTATTCCTTTCCCCTTATTTTCTCATGGCCATTTTTATTTCCCAATTAGCTGGATTCCTATAAAATACCTATGGAAAATAATAATATGCTAGTTTCTTCCAAGGAACAAGGTTTTAACTCTGTCTCTGCCAAATGTGTGAAGCTTAAATACCGTGGGCCCATTTTTTATAGATGCAGAACTCTTGCAAATCCAGTGGAAGTCAATGGGAGCTGCAGTTGGTCAGCTCTTTGGGAAAATCAGGTCTCCTCTCCTGTCACACTATAGTATTTAGAAAGCTCTTGATTGTATTTTAACAGTAGTCATGCATTTAACTTGTCTTATACTGTATGTGTCCTGTCATAAACACTGACATAATTTGACAACTTTTACCTTTTGTCATAAGACCATGCAACAAAAGACTTATACTTAACCTATATATTTTAGCTACAATGCTTTTCAAACAATTTGCATTTAAAATATTGTTTACTTATATTAATTGCCTACAGGTAGCAGGTAACTTAGATTACATATAAAATAAATCTTCACCTTCATCTTTCCTGGAAGGGTTTTTGCTGTGAGTTGGGGTGAAGTGCTGAGGGAATGAATGGTGAGGGAGAGAGTATACTATATTTAGCCAAAGTGATAAATTCAAATCTTTTTCTAACCTAGAATTTAAAAAGTGCGCCCCTAAAGAGTTATTCTAACAGTGGCCAAGTTGCAGTGTCAAGTGGAAAATCTTTAATGGAGAGAAATTGTCTCCACTAATCTATTTGTCAGTGGGAGGGGAAGCAGCAACTACTCCAGATAATTTGGTCAGAAACTGAAAGGTTTTGCCCTTCTCCAAAAGAATAAAATACCACAACACCGAATGATGGTTTTGACTCTAGTTTTGAATTAGAAATCCAATTTGTTTTTACCAGCTCCCTCTTCATTCCTTGCCACCCTCTCAATTCTGCTGGATGACATGATCTGTAGTGAGACAGGGAGAATTTAAAGGGGAGAAATATATGGACCTTTTGCTTAAAGCTGGACTGAAACATGTCCAAAATATTGACTGAAATGTGTATTGCTTTCATGAATAAGCACCAACTATTTAACATTCAAGGATAATTATGCTTTATGCTTACAGATATGTTCAATGCAGATGCCAGATAGCATTTCCTGTGTAATTAGTGTTACCTGCAGTTGAAGTTGAAATATGGAATTGTTATGCTAACTGAATACAGTATTGTGCAGCAATTACAGTAACACAGGCAATAAACACAGCGTTGTTAAGGCGAGGGAGAGAGAGAGACTCTTAAAATAAGAGATTTACACTTTATGCTCATGGATTTATCAGCTGGCTTGTTTATTTAAAATTTGTTTTAGGTAAGTTGGAGCCAGGCTCAGACAACAACATATGCTGTACAAGAGCTACTCAATAATTTATAGCAATTTTTAAAGTGGGACGTGGCTTGCCCTGCAAAAAGATAATGTTCTTGTTTATCATCCTGCCCAAGGGAGGTGGTGGTGAATGGATTGGGTCCTTAGTTAGTTTATGAGAAAGCCATGCAAAGTAGACTGCTGCATAGTGTATCCTTAATGAACATGATTTCTCCACAAAAGATAGCTAAACAAAACCTATTATGTTGCTTTGAAAATGATATTTTTTCAGGAGAAAAATTGTTTATCTGAGGAATGATAAAAATAATGCATCTGCATTATGATCTGAACTCATCTCTAAAAGACAGGGCTGATTTGCCATCAGTTTTGTGGTGTGTAAGTTACATTTCTGTGCATATTCTAAAAAGTTCCTGCAACACAGCCGTATGTATCTAGTATTCCCTCATCAAGATTATTGTGTTCAATGCAGGTCATGTAACATATACCCAGAACACAAAAAGTAACCCGAAAAGAAATGAGATCAAGTTCAGCGTGAGAGAAGACTTCAGCATTTTGCACGTTCTCCAGCTTCCAGTCTTTGCTTCTATTTGGGTTCATTGGGAGCAGTGGGGAGGGTGGGTGTGTCAAGGTTTACTATTTTTATTATTAAAAGATTAGGGGAGGGAAGACTAGGGAAATATAATAATGGGAGAAGCAATGATTGCTGTAGATTAGGTTTTTGTTTTGATCCCATGTTTTCAGATATGCCTGAAGTGCACTGGACAACGCCTTGCGGTTATGCATGCTGGTAGAAAAGTAACTTCTTCAGTTTCATATTTCCTAAATGTTACAGGAGAAGGACTCCCACTTAAGAGCTTTGTGGAGTTGGGAGCGTTGTCCAGATAAATATTTTAGCTTATGACATTTGCCATTATGTAATGGCAAATGTGAACATACATTTTAATTGTAACCTAGCAGATCTTTGAAGTCTTGGAGAGTGAAACTTTTTTTTCTTTTTATTTACAAAACCAAGACATTTCATATTCAAGTCCTAATTTTTTAAAGAGAATGTTAAGCTAACAGTTAAGGCTTCAAAAGTAAGGAAATGCCACAAATTAAATTTCACACACAATCTTCGCTCTGTCCTCTTGTACCTGTGCATCATGATACAGTCTTTACTTACATAATGTTAAAATTATGATTATATTATCATATACTATTTCTCAAATCATATAATATACTGTCATACCATATCATGTTCAATCTTTGCGACATATGCAGCATCGTGAAGTAGTATGTACTACTCTGTATATACCAGTCAATCCAGTAAAATAGAAAAGTATACAGTAAACAATACTTGCATATCTACTAGCAATTAACATAATTGTCATTTCTAGTTGTTTTGCAAGACCAATATGTTCTGTGTATTCTGATAACGTGTGGTCTCTCAAAGAACTGTATAGCTCCACAACTAACAGTCACAGCTGACCCACCAGTTCTTGAACTGGCTGACAGAGGCAACTCCTTCTTTTTCTTTTCCTCCTGGAGTCCCCTGCCGATAGTCTCTTCTCTATTTTAGCGCTTTTACAGCTAAATCTTCCAAATATTCTGCATAGCAATCATTAGAACATCGAGGTTGTCCTAGTGAAACTCTCCTGCTGTTCCTAGTTTTTGTCATCCTTCATCTAATGTGGTATTCAGAAAGATTGCCTTCAGTCTTGAATCCACTAAAGGCCATCCTGTGATTCTTGGATATTCTAGTTCTAAAAACCTCTAGCAGACTATAAGGAAAAGTAGGGAGGGGAGGAAGGAACAGCCTTATTAAACACATTAGCATTATGCACATGTGTGGCCAGATGGTAATATCATTCATGTCACTGAGTAGTACCTCATTCCATGAATGGTTCCATTGGTTTCAGTAGGACAACTCGTGGTGTAATACCCTTACTCACTATCAGCAGTGAGTTAGAATCCTACCCTTCGTACATTGTGCTGCAGCTAAATCTCTTCATGATGTTTTAGTGTTTAAGTGTAGGAGTTTCATCTTTTCTTCATTTATTTCATCTTAGTTAGTCCTGGATTCAGCTGTATTATCTATCTTTCTACCATTTCTAATCTGAAAAGAAAAAAACAACTTTAAAATATGTGGAAAATACATCTGAAGAAACTAGCTGAGATACTTCTCACTGGAGACTTTTCAAATTTCATAACTTTATATTATATTATAAACTAACACCATCTCTGCCCCATCCCCCATATTCCTAATTACACTGCATAACTTAGTGGTCACTATCAGAGATATTCTTTGTTAGTTCATAGTTCTAATTAGCCTCATCCTAATGTATATTAATGTCATTAATTTTAGTTTATACTTATGTTTTTTCTGAAATCTATTAATATTTATGACATAGTTGCATGTATTGCTCTAGTAGCACCAAGACACTGGCTCTCAATACTAGCATCACAATTAAAAGGGGAAAAAGATACTGGGTCATATCTCCATCTCATGTATATCAACGTACCTCCATTGACTTCAACTTCCTTTACAGCAGCTGAGGATCAGGTGCATTCTCTCCAGTTGAAACTACAGCGAAAATTTAGGAAGGCACAAAATTATTATAGAGCTGGAGGGTGGCAAGGATACTTGGATGAAGTGCCTTGGAAACTTGGTGAAGACCTATCTGTCTTCTCATCCAAAACACAGCATCTCCAACAGTACAATACTTCCAGAGACCTCTAGTCCAGGGGTTCTCAAACTGGGGGTTGGGACCCCTCAGGGGGTCATGAGGTTATTACATGGGGGGTCACGAGCTGTCAGCCTCCACCCTAAACCCCGCTTTGCCTCCAGCATTTATAATGGTGTTAAGTATATAAAAAGTGTTTTTAATTTATGGGGGGGTCGCACTCAGAGGCTTGCTATGTGAAAGAGGTCAACAGTACAAAAGTTTGAGAACCACTGCTCTAGTCTAAGGATGTATCTTCACTGCACACTTAACTCTGGGTTCTTCTCCATGTTTGAGTGTAAACCCCTTTGTCATCCACCTTTTACCCAAGTGTCACATGATTCTGGGGACACCCAGAGCTGTGAGCCACTGTGTTACCTCTCTGCCTTAGCAAGAGTGAGCTTTGCTGGGGTTATACTGTATATCAGCCTGTCTTTCTCACCAGCCAATGCCTCAAGGCTCTCGCAGATCAGAATTTCCCTAGCAGGTAACAATCAGTGAACTCCAACCCCTGAACTCCTCAGAGATGTATCTCTGCAATGTACCCCACCATCACTGTACATTCACAGAAGATATTAAGTTCACTGCTCTTTTACAGAGTCAGTACATCACAGCTTATTAACTTAATTGGGGTAAATACAGTCTTCCTTTCATACACAGCACAGCATTGGTTTGCAGTAAAAAGTGAAATAAATTTACTAACAAAAGGATATAAGTTAATTGATACCAAGTAGAAGGAATAAAGATCGAAATGGTTATAAGCAAACAAAGTACAATATACTTTCTAATGGCTAAGACCTAACTTAACAAGCTACAGTCTTTGTTCAAGATAGTTTCTTAACAATCTTCCTTTTTCCAGTAATAGCTAGCTAACTTTTCACCAGGGTCCCCACGGAGTCCGAGGCTGTGGTTTTCTTTGTCTTCTCAGGAGACTGACAGGCATATTTTGTACCAATATCATTGTAGTAGTATGGAGAGTGTGAAAACAGGGATGCCTAAGGTCACACAAGGTTTGAAGATGCTGTAAACCCAGCCTAGCTGATCCAGCTGTTGGTCTAGATTAGAAGATGGGGTCTGCTTATACACAGGCTGAGGCAGTGGGAATGTAAGCAAAAATCACTTGAGTGTTGATAGTACTCCACAGTTCCTTTTCTAGGACAGATGAGTTCCTTCTGAAGGACAGATGAGTTCTGCCACAGTTGACACTATTGACTGAGAAAAAATCCTAAAGCATCTCAGAAAAGAACTAGGGATATGCCTCCTCCACATACAAGTGAGTGCAGAAACAGTGATGATACAGTAATGCATGTAGGAATTTGCTGTGGGAACATTTGCTCCTGGCCTAGGCTCAGATCCAAGGACCAGTCATCTGGGTTAACTATTCAGTGAATTGAGTTAACTTGGTCAATAATGACTAAGGGAGAAGAGCACATCTTAGTGAATCATCAGTGATGCTATTATAGAATAGCAAATAATGAGGTCTGGAAAGGAACTCCTGAGTTATGTAGTCACAATACCTAGATACCATGGTGATGAGTAGAGCTGAGCAAATAATTGATTTTTCAGTTTGGACCTTACTCTGAAAAAATTGGAAAAAAATCGGTTTGGTTCAAACTGAAACTGATTTTTTTTCTCTCTCTCTCTCAAATGAAAACTTAAACAACTTTTTTGTTTGGGTTGAACAAAACTTTTCATTTGACCCAATGCAATATTTGTCCAGTGGCACCTTAAAGACTAACATATTTATTTGGGCGTACGCTTTCGTGGCTAAAAAACCCACTTCTTCAGATGCATGGAGTGAAAATTACAGATGCACTCATAAATATACCGTATTTATGCCCAACAAAAACAGTTTAAGTATTTACAGTAAATTTATGCCTGCACCTGTAATTTTCATTTACTTTTGTAGTGCTAATGAGATCAGTGCAATCAAGGTGGACGTCGCCCATTTCCAACAGTTGACAAGAAGATGTGAATATCAATAGAGGGAAAATTACTTTTTGTAGTGACCCATCCACTCCCAGTCTTTATTCAGGCCTAATTTGATCATGTCCAGTTTCCAAATAAATTCCAGTTCTGCAGTTTCTCATTGAAATCTGTTTTTGAAGTTTTTTTATTGAAAAATTGACACTTTTAAGTCTGTTATTGAATGTTCAAGGAGATTGAAGTGTTCTCCTGCTGGTTTTTGAATGTTACAATTCTTGATGTCTGATTTGTGTCCATTTATTCTTTTGCGTAGAGACTGTCCAGTTTGACCAATGTACATGGCAGAGGGGCATTGCTGGCACATGGTGGCATATATCACATTGGTAGATGTGCAGGTGAACAAGCCCTTGATGGTGTGGCTGATGTGGTTAGGTCCCATGATGATGTCCCTTGAATAGATATGCGGATAGAGTTGGCAACAGGGTTTGTTGCAGGGATTGGTTTCTGGGTTAGTGTTTTTGTTGTGTGGTGTGTAGTTGCTGGTGAGTATTTGCTTCAGGTTGGGGGGCTGTCTTTAAGCGAGGACTGGCTTGGCTCCCAAGGTCTGTGAGAGTGAGGGATCATTTTCCAGGATAGGTTGTAGATCGTGGATAATGCGCTGGAGAGGTTTTAGTTGTAGATGATGGCTAGTGGCGTTCTGTTACTTTCTTTGTTGGGCCTGTCCTGTAGTGGGTGACTTCTGGGTACCCTTCTGGCTCTGTCAATCTGTTTCTTCACTTCCCCAGGTGAGTATTGTAGTTTTAAGAATGCTTGATAGAGATCCTGTAGGTCTTTGTCTCTGTCTGAGGGATTGGAGCAAATGCAGTTGTATCTTAGAGCTTGGCTGTAGACAATGGATCATGTGATGTGGTCTGGATGAAAGCTGGAGACATGTAGGTAAGTATAGCGGTTAGTAGGTTTCCGGTATAGGGTGCTGTTTATGTGACCATCGCTTATTTGCACTGTAGTGTCCAGGAAGTGGATCTCTTGTATGGACTGGTCCAGGCTGAGGTTGATGGTGGGGTGGAAATTGTTGAAATCATGGTGGAATTCCTCAAGGGCCTCCTTCCCATGGGTCCAGATGATGAAGATGTTATTAATATAGCACAAGTAGAGTAGGGGCGCTAGGGGACGAGAGCTGAGGAAGCGTTGTTCTAAGTCAGCCATAAAAATGTTGGCGTACTGAGGGACCATGTGGGTACCCATAGCAGTGCCACTGACTTGAAGGTATAAATTGTCCCCAAATCTGAAATAATTGTGGGTGAGGACAAAGTCACAAAGTTCAGCCACAAGGTTTGCCATGACATTATCGGGGATACTGTTCCTCACGGCTTGTAGTACATCTTTGTGTGGAATGTTGATGTAGAGGGCTTCTACATCCATAGTGGCCAGGATGGTGTTTTCTGGAAGATCACCAGTGGATTGTAGTTTCTTCAGGAAGTCAGTGGTGTCTCAAAGATAGCTGGGAGTGCTGGTAGCATAGGACCTGAGGAGAGAGTCCACATAGCCAGACAATCCTGCTGTCAGGGTGCCAATGCCTGAGATGATGGGGCATCCAGCATTCCCAGGTTTATGGATCTTGGGTAGCAGACAGAATACCCTTGGTCGGGGCTCTACGGGTGTGTCTGTGTAGATTTGTTCCTGTGCTTCTTCAGGGAGTTTCTTGAGCAGATGGTACAGTTTCTTTTGGTAACCCTTAGTGGGATCAGAGGATAATGGCCTGTGGAATGTGCTGTGAGAGAGTTGCCTAGCAGCCTCTCGTTCATATTCAGTGAATCCCATGAGGTATGATTATGAGGCAGCCAAAAATTTGATCCTAAAGCTGAAGTTCTTTAAACCATGCAGAATTTATATTGGGTGCCATGTTACATAATGTGTGCAAATTAGAGCCCAGATTTGAACATTCTTGCTGGAAATATTAAAATATGATGGGATTGCACATGATTTCTGGGAAAGAGGGAGAGAAAAGATTAACATCATTCATATATGTTATATGATATGTCTGATTTGAAGGACATTTCAAAGAGGGAAAACAACTTGGCTGTGAATTGGTCAGGTGGCAGTGAAGAGAATTATCTTGAGGCACTGGAAGGACAAAGCCGATTTTTTTTTCAGTCTGTTTTAGATGGAGACATATTAAAGAGTTATCTGCAGAATACAGGAGAGTATTTATTTGAGTAGATATGGAAACCATTTATGGATTATCTTCAGGAGGATGAAAATATAGTCTAAAATTAATGATATGTAACTTGGGTTGGGTATGGAGGTTTTGATTTAGAAGGGACACTAACCTTCAAGCTATTTCTCCCTTTCCTTTCATTGTAAGCAGTTTTGGTTGTGTGGGTATCTGTAAGGGGAGACATGAATATAATTTTGTGTAATCAGAATAATTTAAAATATATTTTCTTGGGTTGGGTTTTTTTTGTTGCTAGTAGATGCTTTAAAAAGCCACAAATACAAATATATGTTGCAGAAAAGGAGCGGTCTCAGAATAATGACTCATAATGCAGAATTCTCAACTGTTGAATTCTGAAGTGAAGGACAGTGCTCAGGCTTGCAGCTTCTCAGAGAATTTCTTGAAACAGAATTTTGAAGAAAAAGGGTTTAGGGAAACAGCATGAAATTTGTCTTCCATTTTCTAGCTATCTCAGTTTAGAATAAAGACAGACAAAAGATTTCAAACAAGGGTGGGTCTGTAATAATAAAAAGGCATAAGTAGCTACATACTTACTTTTTTTTTAATAAATGTATCCCAACTTCTAATAAAATATCATATTATTTTCCCCTTAACATGCCAGATCTAATTAAGAAACTATTGATGCAAAATTAGAATAAGAAGCATGCTCTGCTCCCATGCACTGTAATTAATGTTTTATTTCTTTTTAAAGTAGCCTTTAATCTATCACCATATTCTACCCAGGGAATCATTTATTCAGTATTTGAAACAGGAACCTGTGATGTGGAAATTTATATTTTTGAAAATCTATATATAGTCTGTCATAGAGGCATTTTCATTGTATCATTTTAAAAACATCAGAAAATTAATAAAAACAGAGATTCTTTTAAATCCCATCTGATTATGCTCTATTATTTCATTACTATACATGCTCACTCTTTATTGGATTCTCTGTATTGTGTCCATTGTTTTACAAGTTATTATACTGTCACATTTGTAATACTATATTTGAGAGACTGACAGCATTTCCAGCATAGACCTAGAATTTCAGTAGTTTATAACTTCATGAAGAGAGGAAAATTATACTTGCCTATAACTTGACTTACAGCTTCTTGGCTTGAAAGCATATATTTGCATACATTGAAAAGTGGTATTACTTTATGCATTAGGACCCTGTATTAGCAAAACATAAACATGTTTCACATTAAGCACATGCTTAAGTCAATCCCTATTCAGCAACCCATTTAAGTATGTGGTTAAGTCCCATTGCAATCAGTAGATTAAAATTAAACATGTTTTTCCAAATAGAGAGTAAAAACCACACATTGATTTGACTGTTTATTTTTGCTTTCCCAAATCAGGGAAATGTTTTAAAGATAAAAATGTGGCAGGTACTCACTGCTTATGCCATGGCCTTTGATCTGTTGAAAGAAATACAGTACAAACTGCTTTGATTCAGTTGAGACATTGTTTGCATTCCCAAAGTTGTTGTGATATGTTAGTGCTTTCCCCTAGCATTCTGGTGGATCAAGTGTTCATTGTAACTGATGCCAGTAATAGCAGAAGCTCTCTTATACTGGAGTTTCCCCATCCATCCTCAATGACCCTAGGTTCAGGTCTAAACGAGCCAATTCAGTCCTAATAAAAGACCCACCTTTTGTATCAGCCTTTGTAAATATTTATTTTCTCACAGATTCCCAATGAGAGTAAAATAGTCATATTTACATAGTTGGGACAAAGACCCTTATTTTATGTTTATGCTTTGAAACTGAGGCCTCTTTGTTTGGTGTTTACCAAGATCTTATGTGAATGTTTGCATCCTTCTATTCTGCTTCACTTTGGATAAAATATTCATGTATTTAAGGATGACCTGCAAAGTGGCCGGGGGCCAGAGGGAAGCTTGGAGGGGAAGGATATGTGTGTTTCCTTTTTGCTGCTTTTGAATGTGTCATTCTGTGGAGTTTTTCTTTTTAAATTTAAAAATATTATGTTTTTGACTTTTTGCTGGAAGACTCCTTGGAGAAATGGAGAGAGAGTTAGTGATATCACAGAAGACTGAAACGATTCAGAAGGGAAGACATTTTTATTCACACTGCTTCCAACTTGGCTTGTATTTGTCAGATGACACCTGTTTAATATAAATGCTTAAGATGAAAGTTCTATTTGTGAAAAACTCAATTAAGAAAGCTCCCACTTAGATCTTCCATCACTCCAAGGAGTCCACCTGCAAAAAAAAAAAAAAAAAAAAAAAAAAAAAAGGGGAAGGCAATACTTAATATTTCTGATATTTCTAAGGTGAAGAAGGTTAGGGGAAAGATCCCTCAACTTTCAGCCATGATCTATATATTCTAGAGAAACAAAAAACCAAAGACCCCCCCACAAAAAAACAACAAACAATAATTTTCCCCTTCTGAGTTCACCTTTAAATAGTATTTTTGACTGCGTTAACACTCAATGGGTCCAGTTTTGAACTGCATACTCAAGAGAAACTTCCATTCAAATATATTTTAATATATTTAAAATGTCTGTCCTCTGTTGATTCTGATGGCATCCCTGCTGCTATTAGTTACAAAGTCAGATAGCATGGAATTTGTGTTCTCTCTCAGAAGCCCAGGTTCTGGCCAATTTTTGTGACCTTGCCTCGGCTTACCTGCATGATGGAAGGCAACATTCTGCTGAATAAATCCCTTACTAGATACACACAGTATGAATAATATGCAGTGTTTTGCCATCATCACTAACTTCATTTCTCTATTTTTTGTGTAATTTCTAGCCTCTTTTACTGATCTCTCCTTGAAAGCTTTATAGAATAACTTGTAATATGTTTATTATTATTATTATTTTTAGTTTTCTCCCTATGACTAGTGAAGTGGTCATCTTGAGGTATGTGTTAACTACTTATGCTAAACTCTCTGTTTCACCTTATAATTAGCTGTGACACTCTGAATATATTTCCCAGACCTGGAAAAGAGCTCTGTGTAAGCTCAAAAGCTTGTCTCTCTCATCAGCAGAACTTGGTCCAATAAAAGATATTATCTCACCAACCTTGTCACCTATTTTTGTAGCTATATAGGTCCACTGTCACTATTTAACAACGGTCCCTGTTCCAGCACATGTTTGTTATCCATTGTTTAATAAAAGATACTACCTTGTATCCATGCTCAAACATCACCACAGCATTCTCCTCTTCCCCTGCTATCCTGGGGCCAGGTTCAAAGGTCCTCCTCCTCTCCTCTGCCCTACATCAAGCCCTTCTGACCCCTGCTGCTTGGGTCTCCTATGCTAGCCATTAATCCTACTCTCTCCACTTCCCTTATGCAAGCCTCATGGACTGCTTGTTTCCTCACAATTCTCTAAGACAGCATGAAGAGGTAATGTAGCCCAGGATAGTGAAGCAGAGGGGAGGAAAGTGTATGATACTTGGTGTGGGGAGCAAGATCCAATGGAGATGAGAGAAGCTTTCAGGAGAGCAAGGGAGACGGAAGAAGGAACTAAGACTCATAGTGGAAGAGCAAAAAATTGAAAAACAGGGAGTTTCAGTGATGTTCCTAAGGAAAAAACCAAATGAGCAGCATAGCTGAGAACTAACACATATTTCCCGTCTCCCAATCCTATGCTCATTAGATACACAAGGTCCAATTCTTCATTGCCCTGCAACTTTAGTTAATTTCACTAATGCAAAGTGTGTGCAAATCATTACCATTTGTCTTTGTGCCATTTACTCCCAATTTGTACACACTTGGCAGTGGCATGAAATGACTGCACAGACTTTCCTGTCACAAAGACATGAGTGAGTGTTGTAGTTCAGCCCAAATAAGTGCCATTAAAGGTTTTGTATCACATCATCAGATATTTTGTTTATGCTACACAGTTTGAAGAGAAGGTCAATTTTTAGAGTTTTATTTATTCATTGGTATTTTCTTTATCCCTTCTGCTAGGGCCTAGGCCACTGACATGGCCATAATCACTACAGCAAATGAACTGTGCAATCACTGTAGCACAAGAGTTGAGTTAGAACTAATATACTTTTAAAAACCTCTTAAATTTTTAAATCCAGATCTTATATGAATCTGAACCATAGAATGTTAAATTCTGATCTATTGTGTGCTGCTTTCTGACTTCTGGGATTCCCATCTCTGAATGTTATAAAGAATGCATTTAGCATTTTGGTGCTTTGCAGATATTAAATTATTAGTCCTGGAATAATAACCAGTTTTAAACTAACTCAGCTCTGATTGGATTCAAGCTTGCACATATGAGAGAAAAGAAGGAAAAGCATAGGCTGGGAATTGGGTGCTTCTGAAGTTTGTTTAGGTGGTTTTGAGAAAAGTGATAGGACTGGAATATTAGGAGCAGGGGTGGCTCTAGGCACCAGTGCAGCAAGCGCGTGCTTGGGGTGGCAAAAAACATAGAGCCACCCCTGATTAGGAGTAATCCTATTGCAGTTAGATTAGCGGGCAGAGTCAAAGGCATCAAAGAAATGTAATGTATTCCATTGTTTGCAGAATTAAAAATGTATTCCCGGATTATCATGATCACTCATTTTAGCCCTGATTCAGGAAAGCATCCCTATTTAGAATAGCATTTAAGCATGATCTTAATTTTAAGTAGAGAAGTAACTAGTGGGAATGTCACAGTTAAATCCCATTAAAGTGCTGCACTGAAGAGAGATGGAATTAAGCACATGCTTAAGTGCTTTCCTGATTGGAACCATGATCAGTCTGTGATCCTGATAGTCATAGGGTGAAACCTTTTGTGGGTACAAAGAAAGAATCATCTTGTAAGGCATAAAGAGTTTTTGGTATCAATTTAGGATAACCACTTTTGCTACTCTTGAACTGAGAAGTTAATCTGAAACAAGTAGCAATAAATCTTTATAAAATACAGTATCATTATGTAATCTGTATGTATTATATATTTGAGCATTCCATTAGCTGATTAAGGAATATGTGTTTCTTTTGAAACTATTATACAGAGTATTAGATCTACTATTAATGTATGTGTGAATTTATTTAGTTAGATGCATGTAATTTCTATTGCAACTTCTAGGCATTGCAAATTAAAATTAACAAAATACAAATGTCAAAAACAAGTACCACTCACAGGGTGCATCTACACAGGGATAAAAGACTCATGGCACAGCCGCAGCTGGCCTGGGTCAGCTGACCTGGGCTGGTAGGGCTTAGCTGCGGGGCTGAAAATCACAGTGTAGCTGTAATTAGGAAGGCCAAAAAAGAATTTGAAGTACGGCTAACCAAAGATTCAAAAAAATAATAGCAAAAATTGTTTTAAGTACATCAGAAGCTGGAAGCCTGCTAAACAACCAGTGGGGTCACTGGATGATCGAGATGCTAAAGAAGCACCTCAAGGATGATAAGGCTATTGTGGAGAAACTAAATGAATTCTTTGCATCCGTCTTCACTGTTGAGGATGTGAGGGAGATTTCCAAACCTGAGCCATTCTTTTTAGGGGACAAATCTGAGCAACTGTCCCAGTTAGAGGTGTCATTAGAGAGGTTTTAGAACAAATTGATAAACTAAACAGTAATAAGTCACCAGGACCAGATGATATTCACCCAAGAGTTCTGAAGGAACTCAAACGTGAAATTGCAGGACTACTGTCAATTGTAACCTATCATTTAAATCAGCCTTTGTACAAATGTGATGCCAATTTTTAAAAAGGGCTCCATAGGTGACCCTGGCAATTACAGGCCGGTAAGCCTGACTTCAGTACTGGGAAAACTGGTTGAAACTATAGTAAAGAACAAAATTGTCAGACACATAGATGAACATAATTTACTGGGGAATAGTCAACATGGTTTTTGCAAAGGGAAATCATGCCTCACCAATCTACTAGAATTCTTTGAGGGGGTCAACAAGCATGTGGACAAGGGGGATCCAGTAGATATAGTGTATTTAGATTTTCAGAAAGGCTTTGATAAGGTCCCTCACCAAAGGCTCTTAAGCAAAGTATAAGAGGGAATGTTCTCTCATGGATTGGTAACTGGTTAAAAGATAGGAAACAAAGGGTAGGAATAAATGGTCAGTTTTCAGAACGGAGAGAAGTAAATAGTAGTGTCCCCCAGGGGTCTGTGTGGTGTTTAGATGCTGCATGTAATTATTAGAACTGGGAGCACTGGCTGTTGGGAGTCTGAAAGGACAGGAAACAGAAAGGAGGGGGGAAGAATTGAGGCTGGGAGAGTTACAGAGTGTGCAGCTACAGCTTGGTAAAGAGATTTCCACTGTATATAAAGTTTTGTTGAAGTTTGTTAATACCTTGCCTGGTGTATACAACAATCTGTACTGGGCCCAGTCCTATTTAACATATTCATAAATGATCTGGAAATAGGGGTAAACAGTGAGGTGGCAAAATTAGCAGATGATACAAAACTACTCAATGTAGTTAAGTCCCAGGCAGACTGTGAAGAGCTACAAAAGGATCTCTCAAAACTTGGTGACTGGGCAACAAAATGGCATATGAAATTCAATGCTGATAAGTGCTACAAAGTAATGCACATTGGAAAACATAATCCCAACTATACGTATACAATGATGGGGTCTAAATTAGCTGTTACCACTCAAGAGAGAGATCTTGGAGTCCTTGTGGATAGTTCTCTGAAAACATCCACTCAATGTGCAGCAGCAGTCAAAAAAGCGAACAGAATGTTGGGAATCATTAAGAAAGGGATAGATAATAAGAAAGAAAATATCATATTGCCTCTGTATAAATCCATGGTACGCCCACATCTTGAATACTGTATGCAGATGTGGTCGCCCCATCTCAAAGAAGATATATTGGAATTGAAAAAGGTTCAGAAAAGGGCAACAAAAATGATTAGGGGTATAGAACAGCTGCCATATGAGGAGAGATTAATAAGACTGGGACTTTTCAGCTTGGAAAAGAGATGACTAAGGGGGGATATGATAGAGGTCTACAAATTCATGACTAATGTGGAGAAAGTAAAGAAGGAAGTGTTATTTACTCCTTCTCATAACACAAGAACTAGGGGGCCACCAAATTAAATTAATAGGCAGCAGGTTTAAAACAAACAAAAGGAAGTATTTTTTCCACATAACTCAGTTAACCTGTGGAACTCCTTGCCAGAGGATGTTGTGAAGGCCAAGACTATAACAGGGTTAAAAAAAAACTAGATAAATTAATGGAGGATAGGAAGGAATGGTGTCCCTAGCCTCCGTTTGCCAGGAGCTGGGAATGGGCAACCGAGGATGGATCACTTATAATTGCCCTGTTCTGTTCATTGCCTGTGAAGCATCTGGCATTGGCCACTGTGAGAAGACAGGATATTGGGCTAAATGAACCATTGGTCTGACCCAGTATGGCTGTTCTTATATTCTCCCATCTAAGTTAAAGCAACCTAGCAAATGTCAGTGGTTGACATAAAGCATGGAAGATCAAGATCTGAATTTAAATGCTTTTCCTTTGGTGATGCAGCACATCTTACTAAGTTAATCCAGTGTTTAATGGTAGAGATCCATGCCAAACATACTTACTATAGATACGTGAGAGATAATGATAATTTTCCCCATATTTTAAAATGAAGATATGACATACCTACTAGTTACTTCTCTACTTTTCATATTGTAATTAGCAGCTTTTAAATATCTATATTTATAGGAGGCCTGAATTTTTCATTTTCTTTCTTCCTGGGATTGATGGAGGAGATACAGACTTGTTAGCTGTTTCTGGGGTGTATTTGCATATAGAGTGAAAATAAATGCCCTCTTGTGTCTGGATCGGCTTTGACCATTTGTACTCACTGAAGTTCTGGATTTGCTGAGCAGCTTCAGTTGTTAGCTACTGTCTAGGGAAGTACTGATTTTTCTTTTCCCCCAGAAAGTGTTAATGCTCCCATACAGTATACAAGAGCAGATGCACACAAAAATGTTTTTTTTCCCCCATTTATTGTCAAATTACTGCTCGACTGGGAAGGCAATAGAGAGAAATGTAATCGATTTACACTTTTATCATAAATTATGTTTTCAATTTGAACTGCAAAAGTAATTGTTAGCTTTTTCCTTTTTCCTGGTAAATATGTTTATAATAAATGTGCAGTATAAAAACAAATCAGGTGACTCAGTTTAGCAGTGACAGACTATTTTTCAAATCTCTCTATAAGTAAATCAACAGATGGTGAATTATACTGCAGCTGTATAGTAATAACATAGACTGGAAATGGCCACACTGGAACAAACCACTTAGCTGTCTGCTCCAGTGTCATGTATCTGACAGTGGCCAATACTAGATGCTACAGAGTGGTGTGAAATCCTCACAAGATACTTAGGTTTGCAATACAATATCACAAAATAAATTTCTACCTGGATCTATTGGTGATCATCTTATGTCCTGTAGAAAGCAATCTTTTAAAGCAAAACCCAGTCTTTTTTTTAAAAAACCTTGATTTATCGGAAAACTGACCAAGCTGCCAAGGCCCTGATACTGCAAAGACTTTACACATTATGAGTAGTCTGGGTGACTTTAACTGCTTGTGTATATAAGCAGTGCAAAGTGGCTTTAAAACAGCCAGAGATGGCCAATAGAACATTCCCCCTGTGCAGGGGAAGGCTGGAAGAGGCAGCTCTCCTGTGCCAGCCACCCCAACTCACCTGAAGCATAAGAGGAGGGGGCATAGTGCAGCAAAGCTCCAGTATGCCTGATTTTGATTTGCTTACTAGTGTAAGTTACCACTGGTCCTGTATGGGTCAAACATGTGCTAAAGCAGGATGGCTGAGGATCAAGGAGTGTCAACAAGCTCCCTTTCTTCATTACCTCAGAGCAAAGCTCAGGTAGGGTGCAGATTTGATCCCCATGTGTTTCCACTGGCAGAATTGCCACCACAATATTTGTTTAGGAGAAGGAGAAGAAATGGAGATGCTCCTTGCAAGTGGTTTGACCCCCTAAGCCTAAAAGTCCCCCAATGATCATAGAGGTTCCATACATTCAATGGCAGCATACCTCCTTTAGGAACCATGCTGCCAATGCCATCCTGTATGCTGCTGTCCTGAAAAAGATGACTCTTGGGGAGGGGCAGGGTATGATAGTATTTCCCTCGGCTATAGGCCATGTCAGCAAGGTCTTATGCAGGTATTCTTTGAGGGATTGGAGGGGATGCTGGACCTGTGGAGAGAGAGGCAGGTCCTGTCATCTACAGCCCATGCATAAGCTCTTCCCAACCTGCTAAACCCTCTGCCCATGGTGCACCTGTGTAGCAGATTATATAGTGTCAGGTGAGAAAGGGGGACACTGGCTCATAAACACCAGTCACACTTGTTAGAGGGCTTATCCCTTCACCCTCCCCTTTTCTGGTCCTTCTCGAGTGAACAGGGAGCCGAAGTCTGAAGGTGCAAACAATTAGATGTTTATTGGGGTGAACTTCCAGCAAGCAATGATTCCAATTTCCTTCCCCAGTGTCCCCCTTCCAAGCTCTGATGCCACAGAGCCTTGCCTGTGTCCCTGTTCCCATTCCCTGTTCCCATTTCCCCCCACTTAGTAAAACATGATTCCAATTCCCCCCCGCTTACTTCCTGATGGATTGCAGACTATATAGTAAAACTTGAGTTCTGTTTAGCTATACCTTAACCAATCATTTTACTGAAATTTAACTAACCAATCCTAACATATTGTAACATGATTAATTAACCAATTATATCCCACCACCTTAATTGGTTTAAACCCAACAAAGTTAATTATACAGCAGACAGAAACAATCACAGAACCAGACAGAGATTATACAGGCAAACAATAGGAAAGTGGAGACTACAGTGATAGAACAACAAAGAAATGAGGATTTCACACCCCAGCTATTGATAAGTGAGTTCTTCCAGACAGGATGCTATCACACTAAGTTATCTTTACATCTTCTAGACTCTTCCCTTTCTCTGGAGGTGATAGATTGGATCACCTTTTTAACAGCCCAAAACTGCCTTATTTCAGTGTGACTGGTGAGGATGTGACCGTTCACTTCCCAGCTTATGGCTGACCCTGCTGTTTAGCCAAAGAACAAGGCCTTAGACTATCATAGTGAGAGAAGGCCCATACACAGGCAGACTAATTTTGATTCTTGTTTTGTACTCTATAACTAGCTAAGTGATAAAAATACACCTAAATTCTTAAAGTATAGGCCTTTGCAGACAGGCCTGAATATCTATATCCTAAAAACACTGTCTCCCACATGTACTAAATACTGGGCCACTCTATTTGCCCCACAAGTGAGGGATGATCTAGCCCTAATTTGTTGATAAACATAAACAGAAATGCTGGCAGCGCAAGGAATTTTCTTGATTAAGAAGTAAGGGAACCTGTCAAATGTGCAATACAAAAGAATGCAGCAGAGTTGTGGATATAGTAAATATTCAGGCTGCTAATCTAAAATGTGAATTATTTTTAATTAGTTCATCCCATTAGTTGATCTGTCACTCTCTTCATGAGTAGGAGCTAGTCATATGATTTAAGGGGTCGCAAGAGCATGACCTCATGCAAAAAGGCTTGCCAGTTCTCATAATTTTTGGTCTTAAGAGCCACATTCCTATAACAGGTATTTATTTTCATAGCTATAGTGATGAAATGCATTCATTACCTTCAGCCACAAGGATTTAAATATGTGTTTATGGCCTGGTCTACACTATGACATTAGTTCAGATTTAGCAGCGTTAAATCGAATTAACCCTGCACCCGTCCACACAACGAAGCCATTTATTTCGAAATAAAGGGCTCTTAAAATCGATTTGTGTACTCCACCCCGACAAGCGGAGTAGCACCAAAATCGATATTGTCATTTCGAATTAGGGTTAGTGTGGCCACAATTCAATGGTATTGGCCTCCGGGAGCTATCCCACAGTGCACCATCGTGACCGCTCTGGACAGCAATCTGAACTCAGATGCACTGGCCAGGTAGACAGGAAAAGCCCCGCGAACATTTGAATTTTATTTCCTGTTTGCCCAGCGTGGAGAGCACAGGTGACCTCAGATAGCTCATCAGCACAGGTAACCAGGCAGGCCAATAATTGAAAAAGAGCACCAGCATGGACCGTACGGGAGGTACTGGATCTGATCGCTATATGGGGAGAGGAATCAGTGCTAGCAGTACTTCTTTTGAAAAGACGAAATGCCAAAACTTTTGAAAAAATCTCAAGGGCATGATGGAGAGAGGCCACAATAGGGACTCAGATCAGTGCCGCGTGAAAGTCAAGGAGTTCAGACAAGCCTATCAAAAAACAAAGTAGGCAAACGGTCGCTCCGGGTCAGAGCCGCAGACATGCCGCTTCTACGCCGAGCTGCATGCAGTTCTAGGGGGGGCCGCCACCACTACCTCACCTCTGATCGTGGATTCCGAGGCGGGGATAATCTTATCAGCTACACCTGAGGATTCTGCGGACGGGGAAGAGGAGGAGGAGGAGGAGGACGAGCTTGCGGAGAGCACACAGCACTCCGTTCTCCCCAACAGCCAGGATCTTTTTCTCAGCCTGACTGAAGTATCCTCCCAAGCCAGTATCCAAGACCATGACCCAATGGAAGGGACCTCAGGTGAGTTTACCTTTTAAAATATAAAACTTGTTTTAAAAGCAAGCATTTTTTAATGATTACTTTGCCCCGAGGACTTGGGATGCATTTGCGGCCAGTACAGCTACTGGAAAAGTCAGTTAAATGTCTGGGGATGGAGTGGAAATCCTCCAGGGACATCTCCATGAAGCTCTCCTGGAGGTACTCCAAAAGCCTTGCCACAAGATTTCTGGGCAGTGCAGCCTTATTCCGTCCTCCATGGTAGGACACTTGACCACACCATGCTAGTAGCAAGTAATCTGGTATCATTGCATGACAATGCCTGGCAGCGTATGGTCCCGGTGTTTGCTGGCATTCAAGCAACATCCGTTCTTTATCTCGCCGTGTAATCCTCAAGAGAGTGATATCGCTCATGGTAACCTGGTTGAAATACGGGAATTTAATTAAGGGGACAGAGGTGGCCATTCCTACTGGGCTGTTTGCCTGTGGCTGAAAAGAAATCCTTCCCTGCAGTTAGCCAAGCGCAGGGGGGGGGGGGAATTGGCCCTGAGCTTTTCGCATTTGGCTAGCAGGGATCTTATACCAGCCACGCAGTGGGGGGCAGGGGTACAGCGATCATCCCAGATAATTCATGGCAGGAGGGGGGCGAGGGGTTAGTTTGGTTTCTGCAGGAATCTTCCCTGATACCAGCCACGCTGTGGGGGGAGGGGTAAAGCGATCATCCCAGAGAATTCATGGCGGGAGGAGGAGGCGGGGGGTTATTTTGGTTTCTGCAGGGATCTTCCCTGATACCAGCCACTCGGTGGGGGGACGGATAAAGCAATCATCCCAGAGAATTGGATGGGGGCGGGTTAGTTTGTTTTCTGCTGCTGAAGGTTAACAGGAAAACCGCAGCAGTCAAAGGCTTTGCTTGGTGTGTGGGAAAGGAGGGCACAGAAGTCGAAAGACAATGGCTTACCATGGCCGCATGCAAGCTGAATTCTGTTGCCCGGACCTGCGTCTGTGATCTCTAACACCAAAGCCACAGGCACTCAATATTAAGATGGAAAATGCGACCTTGTACTGAAATCATATTTGATATGTAATGTGAATAGTGTTGTTCACCATGAAAGAGTATAAGCATTGTTCTGTAAAATGTATCATTTTAAAAACTTCTCTCCTTTTTTTCATCCCTCCCTCCAGCAGCTGCAAATTTTTCAAGCTTCCCTCCTCCGTCCCGAAGACTATCTCAGATAAGGCGGCGGAGAAAGAGGACGTGAGCCGAGATGTTCTCAGAAATAATGGAATGCACCCGCAATGAAAGAGCTCATTTGAATGAGTGGAAGGACACGGTATCTAAATACAGGAAAGATGCCAGTGAACGTGAGGTCATGAGGGACGCTCGAGATGAGAGGTGGCAGGCTGCAACGCTGGGGCTGCTGCGTGATCAAACGGACATGGTCCGGCGTCTGGTGGAGCTTCAGAAACGGCAGCAGGATAACAGACTGCTGCTGCAGCTGCTGTATAACCTCCCTCCCCCCCTTACCATGTTCCATAGCCTCCTCACCCAGACGTGTAAGAACGCGGCGGGGGAGGCTCCGTGCACCCTCTCACTCTACCCCAGTGGAGAGCCCAACCAAAAGGCTGTCATTATATTGAATTTTTTCAGTGGCCTTTTACTTCCCTCCTATCCTCCTCCCAAACCTCACCCAGATTACCTTATTGGTTCTCTCCCTATGTTTATAAACAATTAATAAAGAATACATGATTTTTAAATGATAGTGACTTTATTTCCTTTAAAAGCGAGCTCTGATTTAAGGGGGGAGGGTGGTTTGCTTACAGGGAATGAGTCAATCAAGGGGGAGGGTTTTCAACAAACAGAACTTTCACATCATAGCCTGGCCAGTCATGAAATTGGTTTTCAAAGCTTCTCTGATGAGCAGCGCTTCCTGGTGCATAATCAGCAGCCAGGCGATTTGCCTCAGCCTCCCACCCCACCATAAAGGTCTCCCCCTTACTCTCACAGAGATTGTGGAGCACACAGCAAGCAGCAATAAAAATGGGGATATTGGTTTGGCTGAGATCTGACTGAGTCAGTAACGAGCGCCAGCGAACTTTTAAACGGCCAAATGCACATTCTACCACCATTCTGCACTTGCTCAGCCTGTAGTTGAACAGCTCCTGACTCCTGTCCAGGCTGCCTGTGTATGGCTTCATGAGCCACGGCATTAAGGGGTAGGCTGGGTCCCCAAGGATAACTATAGGCATTTCAACATCCCCAACAATTATTTTCTAGTCCGGGAAGTAGGTCCCTTGCTGTAGCCGTTTAAACAGAGTAGTGTTCCTGAAGACGAGAGCATCATGAACCCTTCCCAGCCAGCCCATGCTGATGTTGGTGAAACGTCCCTTGTGATCCACAAGTGCTTGCAGCACCATTGAAAAGTACTCCTTGCGGTTTATGTACTGGGTACCCTGGTGCTCCGGTGCCAAGATAGGGATATGGGTTCCATCTATCGCCCCACCACAGTTAGGGAATCCCATTGCAGCAAAGCCATCCACTATGACCTGCACATTTCCCAGAGTCACTACCTTTCGTAGCAGCACCTCAGTGATTGCTTTGGCTACTTGCATCACAGCAGCCCCCACAATAGATTTGCCCACTCCAAATTGATTCCCGACTGACCGGTAGCTGTCTGGCGTTGCAAGCTTCCACAGGGCTATCGCCACTCGCTTCTCAACTGTGAGGGCTGCTCTCATCTTGGTATTCTGGTGCTTCAGGGCAGGGGAAAGCATGTCACAAAGCTCCAAGAAAGCGCCCTTACGCATGCGAAAGTTTCGCAGCCACTGGGAATCGTCCCACACCTGCAACACTATGCGGTCCCACCAGTCTGTGCCTGTTTCCCAGGCCCAGAATCGGCATTCCACGGCTATAACCTGCCCCATTAACAGCATCATCTCCAAAGCACCGGGTCCCGCGATTTGATAGAATTCCATGTCCATGTCCTCATCACTCTCGCCGCTGCGCTACCATAGCCTACTCCTCGCCGCCTGGTTTTGCAGGTTCTGGTTCAGCATAAACTGCACGATAACGCGCAAAGTGTTTACAATGTTCATGACTGCTGTCTTGAGCTGAGCGGGCTCCATGCTTGCCGTGGTATGGCGTCTGCACTGTTCACCCAGGAAAAAGGCGCAAAACGGTTGTCTGCCATTGCTTCCCTGGAGAGGGAAGAGGATGTACCCAGAACCACCTGCGATAATGTTTTTGGCCCTATCAGGCATTGGGATCTCAACCCAGAATTCCAATGGGTGGAAGAGACTGCGAGAACTATGGGATAGCTACCCACAGTGCAACCCTCTGGAAATAGACGCTAGCCCCGGTACATGGACGCACACCGCCGAATTAATGTGCTTAGTGTGGCTGCATACATTCGACTTTATACAATCTGTTTCCAAAATTCGAATTATATAAATTCGGATTAATCTCGTAGTGTAGACATACCCTATAATTCCAGTAATTCAGGACACTTCCCTCAGAATTTGTGAAAATTCTTAAATAACTTGTGTGTCACATTACAGGTCTATCAGTTTTGTGACATTCCCAGCAGAGAGGAAAATGAGATGCCACAAAATGGGGAACCCGTCAGCATTTCATTGTGAACCTTATATCTATTTTTGTTTTGTAAGATTCTTGTGCAAAACTATCTAATCATAGTTTTCCTTCTGCATTCTCTCCATGATGGGGAACTGGTACTATTCATAGCGTTATATCATTCTGGTTCATGGATACATTTATTGGTTAATTTCCTTTTCACAACAGCCTCATGTTGTCAAAATTGCCTTGTAGTTCTGTAGAAAAATGTGTATATAATATATCTATTTGTTTTCCTTATTAGAGATCTGATTATCTTGTAATTTCCTTATGTAATTTAAACATTTAGTTTAAACTGCCTTTATGATTTATCTGTAAAATGTTTTGTAAGAGGAAACACAAGTCAGGTTTTGGAGGTTTGGAGCTTTGGTTAGCTGCTCAGCCATATAAAACCACTTTCCTGTGAAACTGATTATTTTAATTGTACTAAGATTTAATTTAATTTTATGGTCTATAATTTATTATATTGGGATGCCTAGGACCTTGGATAAGTGTCTGTATTAATTTAATGATACGTAAATTTAGATATATTGATAACTTTGGTATTGGAAAACTACTCAGCTTATTATTTTGGAAAAGAAATCTTAGTTAAATGATGCAATTCAATTTTAAAATAGTTTTGTGTAATGTAATATTTTCAGTTGTTATTATTGCATAGCAATGCAGAGTGGAACATGTATTTCTTTTATTTCCTAATTTAAATTCTGTTTTCAAAAATCTCTCTGACTGGAGTTCAGACTGTGACTGGCTGAGCCAATGAATATATTTTATTGTCTTACTATTTTCAAACACTACTTGTAATATTTTTTCATGATGCATTTACTATTGCAGGGCCTGATTCTACAAACATTTACATTAGGCACATAACTTTTCTCACTTTGGTAAATGTCAGCAGGGTAGGGCCCATAAAGAATAATTTTGCAGTTGGATTTGGGAAGCAAATAAAAATAAAGCAGTTTAGTTTTTCCACATGCTTTAATTTCTAAATGGACTCTTATATAGTATGTAATATATGCCATTTGCTGCCAATTCATTGTGCAGGCATATTTTTTACAGTGATATTGAACATGACTCCAATGGGCAGACACAGTAAGTGGCTGGTGCAGTGTAATAAAGTATAATATAATGAGCTAATAGATTAAAATTAATCACTAGATCAGCCAGAAGGAGGACACTGGGGTTAGGAAGAGGGAAAGATTGTGGCTGATGACATAAAACTGCCTACCTGACCTTCTGTGTTGAGGAAGTTCTGGACAATTCACAGCAGGTTNCTTGAGGTCCCTTCCAACTCTGATATTCTATGATTCTATGATTCTATGATCTTCTTTTTAGGAAGATTGAGAGAAAGAAAAGATAAAGAAAAAGAGGTATGAATAAGGCTACGTTTTAGTCATGGGTATTTTCAGTAAAACTCTTGGACTTGTCACTGGCAGTGAACAAAAATTCATGGCCCATGACCTGTCCATGTTTTGCACTATATATCCCTAACTAAAATTTGGGCCGGGGGTGCTCTGGAAGGGAGATGGGCAGTGGCGCATGGCCCGAGACCGCTGCTGCTACTGGGTGGGGAGGGTTGACAGGGTTCCCTACCTGGCTCTGTGCAACTCCTCTGAAGCAGCTGGCATGTCCCTGCAACTCCTAGGGGGAGGGAAGGCCAGAGGGGCTCTATGAACTGCCCCCACCACAAGCCCAGGCTCTGCAGCTCCCATTGGCCAGGAACCACAGCCAATGGGAACTGTGGGGGCAGTGCCTGCAGTCACAGGCAGTGCACAGAGGGCCAGGGGGCTGCAGGGACATGCCACCTGTTTCCAGGGAGCCCCCTGAGATAAGTGCCGCCCTGTATCCCAACCCCTGCCCCAGTCCTGAGCCACACCAGAACTGCTGCAGCTGCTGGCCCAGGGGCTGCCAGTTCAGGCAGCCCGTGAGCCAGCCACACCAGCTGCAGCAGAAGTCACAGAGGTCACGGAAAGTCACGTAATCCATGACTTCCTTGACCTCTGTGACAGACAAGCAGCCTTAGTTATGAGCAACTCAAGAAAATTCAGCTGGAGAAGTAGTGCAAGAGGAGGCAACTAAACTCTGAAGGTCTAACAAAGACACAACTAGTTAACCTGATTTACTCAGAGGACCAGAAAATAAATGATAATTCAGGGCCAAGAGGCGATTTGAATGGACCACCCTGATAACCAGCAGACATGCTAATGCACAGTGGAATTGGAGATCAGGATGATCCAGTGGTACTGGCGGAGTGTAAGGGCTCTGTCCAGACTGGGTTCACTCACAAAGTAGGATCTGGAATGGAGAAGATGGCTCCTGGAGGAGAAACAGCTGGCAATGAAAGACAAGCAGCTTTTTGATTAGGACAAACAGCATAAACTGGAATTTGTTAGACTGGGGAACCACAGACCCAGTGATGTGATAGATGGAGTAGAACACGTGATGCCAATTCTGTGAAGGACTTAGTTTCTAAATTGTTACCCCAGTCCAAAGAGGATGGAGAAATAGATGCTTATTTCACTGTCTTTAAGAAACCACTTTGTCTCTGTCATATCCTGGAACCAACCTGACTACAATAATACTTTGAGAAAGCATGCAATTTGAACTAGATGCCAGTAGGCTCTATTTCCTCATGTTACTGTGGCAACGCTTAATTTTTAGCTTGTTAGCTTGATAACAGCTAGTGCAGGTATGTCTCCTTGAGCTGAGAATTACACCTCCAACTTGAAATGTAGACATGTCCGTAATCAGAATTGACCCCAGAAGTTTACATAAAGAGGTTTTGGGGATACAGAAGCACAAAGAGGAACTTATTTGGAGGTGGCAAACCAGATGGGGAGCTACCTCTGTAAATGGGACAAATACTCAGGGGCCACCAGTACAGATGCTTTGTACAACTTGGAGGGGTTGGAATAGTTTTACAGTGTTTGTGCCCATAGGTTAAGAATGTGAGTATGAGATCAAACATGCTTTTGAATTTTTTTGAAAATTTGATCCCTTGGTGTGATCCCTCCAGGTCAGAGGTGTAGGTGTCAGAAGAGGCAATGTGAAGAAAAAGTGCACTGCTAGTGACTGTTCTGTGGCTAAGCAAAGGACTTTGGATCCAGTGGATGCCAATCTGTACCTTTCAATAGTTTTAAATTCAATCGATTAAAAAAACAAAGCCATCTTTTTAAAAGTGTGGTAGTACAGAAAAGCATGAAGCATCCTTTCCAACCTCCATTACAATCTACATGTACAGTCTTGCAGGGATTCTATCAATGGCATTCTTCTATTCTCTTCTGTTCCTCTTAGCAAATAAATCATTAATGGAAAGAGTCAATAAAAACCCCCTCTATTCAACTCTCACAAAAAAAACAACTGACCAAACCTTGAGGGGTTTTTTTTCCTGGCGTTGTGTGGCCCTTCATCAGCAGAGTAGGGTTTTTTAATTGAATCTTGCTGTGGGAAGGAAGGAGAGAAGCCTTTTCTGAGATAGAAAATGTTTGCATTGCAGCACTATTAGAAATGAAACCAATTTATCGAATGGCACAGCTGTTCACTGTATGATCATCATGATCCTTGTTATTTGGGTGCTGGTTGGTATTTATATCTAATTAGCTCTCTTACACACCATCAAGCAATCTGCATTAGGGAATAAAGAAACTAAAATATGTTGAGTTACAAGCTGCCAAAAACCTATAACGGAACCAATTCTGGTTCATTTCACTGCAGACCGATTATTACCAAACCACTAAAATGTGTTGGTTTGCATTTTTTGCTTCTTAAAAAAAAAATTTAAAGGCTGAGGACATAAAATTCTTCACTAGTTATTTACTGTCCCCAAACCAAGATACCTCTTTAGATATACTTTTTACAGACTTTGAAGAATTGGACTATTTTCAAGGTAAGATTAAGCAATAGTTTCCCATGCTGATGTCTAGCTATTGGCATACATACAGCATATTATAGCACATTAACAAAAATGCCTGCAGACAGTTGCTTATAAACAGAGAAACTAAGATACTTCCTAGCATGCAGTGGGAGTATGTAAACTGCACTCATTCTTTAAGATGGTGGAACCTGCTTTTCTCTGTCAGTGGCCGGTGAGGGTGAGGAGAGACTACGATTGTCTCCTCCCCCAACCCCTTAGACAGAGACCAACACCTACAAGATCTTCACCAAGCATTCTCAAAACTACGATACCCGCACAAGGAAATAAGGAAACAAATCAACAGAGCCAGACACGTACCCAGAAGCCTCCTGCTACAAGACAAGCCCAAGAAAGAAACCAACAGAACTCCACTGGCCATCACCTACAGTCCTCAGCTTAAACCTCTCCAGCGCATCATCAGTGATCTACAACCCATCCTGGACAATGATCCCTCTCTTTCACAGATCTTGGGAGGCAGGCCAGTCCTTGCCCACAGACAACCTGCCAACCTTAAGCATATTCTCACCAGCAATCACACACCACACCATAACAACTCTAACGCAGGAACCAATCCATGCAACAAACCTCGATGCCAACTCTGCCCACATATCTACACCAACAACACCATCACAGGACCTAACCAGATCAGCTACAATATCACCGGTTCATTCACCTGCACGTCCACCAATGTTATATATGCCATCATGTGCCAGCAATGCCCCTCTGCTATGTACATTGGCCAAACTGGACAGACTACGTAAAAGGATAAATGGACACAAGTCAGATATCAGGAATGGCAATATACAAAAACCTGTAGGAGAACACTTCAGCCTCCCCGGCCACACAATAGCAGATGTAAAGGTAACCATCTTACAGCAAAAAAACTTCAGGACTAGACTCCAAAGAGAAACTGCTGAGCTTCAATTCATTTGCAAATTTGATATCATCAGATCAGGATGAAACAAAGACTGTGAATGGCTAGCCAACTACAGAAGCAGTTTCTCCTCCCTTGGTGTTCACACTTCAACTGCTAGCAGAGGACCTTACCCTCCCTGATTGAACTAACCTCGTTATCACCAGACTGATTCTTGCCTGCATATTTATACCTGCCTCTGGAAATTTCCATTACATGCATCCGACGAAGTGGGCATTCACCCACGAAAACTTATGCTCCAATACATCTGTTAGTCTTAAAGGTGCCACAGGACCCTCTGTCTCCTCCTTTATCCTCTCTGGAGTGAGTGGCTCCTGCTCAGAAGTCCCTGAACTGTGGCTGAGTGTAAGGGCTGCACTTTTCCCTAGTCTATTCACAGGAAATACAGAGAAGAGAAAAAGATTCTTTTGCACCTTATCCCATTCCCCCTCTGAGCAAAGGCCAGAAAGAATGTGATCCACTATGCGGGTTTGATTTTAGCATTTTGTCACATTTTGAACAGATTTTCTTATACTTGCCCATGACAGGCACCTGGATGATAGCACTGGAGACTGAAGTCCATAGCACAACAACAACATGGATGGTGATGACTTTCTGAAACTGCTTTCCACAGTGGGCCCCTCTCTGGAAGTGAGTGTAGCCAAATCTCAATGTGCGTTCAGTCTTTTGCCTCTCTGCTGACACTGCTGAAATGCTCTCAGTTAATGTGGTTGTGACATAGATGCTGATGACATGTGGTGATATCAAAATGAGGAAGAGGACTGGCATAAATAATGGCCCCCTGTGTAACATTAATTCCTGGAATGCAAACAGACAACTAATTGGTTTCTATTTGTACTACAATATTTGGACCATTGGAGCTCTAGGGAGACTCCTTAGTGGCCAGTCATAAGCTACTAATGAGTCAGTCAGCCAATCATATTGGCAGGGAAGAGGAGCATGACATTATTTCCCTTCAGAGAGGAGCAAGAACGTAGTGCTTCCGGTCAGAAGCTAGAAATAGATTTATTTATATCTGACTCTTGAAGGAAGAAGGATCCAGCTCTTGAGCTTTCTGTTCTGTCTCTGACATGCTTTCATTTTATCTTCTTATCCTAATGCCTTTGCTGGCAGTTGGAGAAACACATCAACAGAAACTTATGTCATGTAAATTACAAGCTGTGTTGTCCAGTGATTAGCACTGAAGATCTGGAGGGTAGAACTCCTGAGTTCTATTTTTTAGGTTCCACAATTGACTTGTGCTATGATCTTGGGCAAGTCACATTAGGCTAAATATTCACATGGGTGCCTATAGTTTGAACAATTTGTTCTTGGCCTGTCTGTGCTACAGTTTACCCATCTGTAACATTTGTGCAATGATACTAACCTCACATAGCTGTTACAAGATTATATTCTTTATAAAATGCTTTGGGAATCTTTAGATGAAAGTCATTTTATAAGTGCCAAATATTACTATTGTATAATGTTGTATACAAGGGCATGGGACAGCAGGCCCTATTGCTCGTGATTCATCTGATGTCAACAACTGTAAAAAAAATAAAAATAAATTAGTGTTCATATGCAAATTCAGCTGCCACAATCCCTGTATCTGTGTGTGTGTGTGTGCGTGCGTGTGCACACATGCATGCATTATTGTGCACTGTGGGAAGGAAGAAGGTATACTTCTTCTGATACAACAACTATCCTGTGAGTCTTCTTGAGACCTTGAGGCCTCTTTATTAAGGTCACGCACAAATGGTTCTACTCCATGACACTAAATAATTGATTCACCTCCTGGATCTGGTGGGACTGCTCATTTGCCACAGGGTCCTGTAAGGTCAGATGCTCACTGCTATGTTCTCGCTACCATTTACCTATGTATAGAGGGGGACTGCTCACCTGTCACGGACCTATGAGAGGTCACTGGTATTATTACCTGCCGCACTGTTCACTTGCCCTTGGCTTGAGGGTGCTGTGACCTTCAGGACTATTTTTAAAGTTACACTATTTGTTCTTGGAGGCAAGTATTAACTGTACAAATGTCCTCTGCTCTTTCTCTCAAATGGTCTCATGAATATCTTGCAAGGATCATTAACACAGCCCTAATAGATCTGAGCATTGTGCTTCACCTCCTTCCCTCTTTGTAGGATCTGTAACTCTGACCATCCCAATGGCAAAGACCTATTTTAAAATAGGGGGGAGGGATAGCTCAGTGGTTTGAACATTGGCCTGCTAAACCCAGGGTTGTGAGTTCAATCCTTGAGGGGGCCACTTAGGGATCTGGGGCAAAATCAGTACTTGGTCCTGCTAGTGAAGGCAGGGGGCTGGCCTCAATGACCTTGCAAGGTCCCTTCCAGTTCTAGGAGATGGGATATCTCCATTAATTAAATTAATTAAAAGGTTGTAATTATTGACATTTTTATTCTTTCCTTTAGGCTTTTCTCTTTTGCTTTTTCGTGTGTTTTCCCCTTTAGAAAGCATCTTTTGTAGTGCTACCAGAATCCTGAATATTGCTGAGTATTTTGGATAGTTTTGAAAATACAGATTCTTTGGACACGTGATATTTCTCCACTTGGAGGAAGAGCCTCTAGCAGGCTATTTGAACAAACTTCCAATCATTACTGTTCTGGATTTGACACACAAACAAGAGGTAAAAGTCTTTTGTATTGAATTACTAACCTTTTGTCAAATCATGCAAAGACTTATCTATGTGTTTTAACTTTGATTTCATTGGGATTGCTTATGTACTTATATTTAAACATGTATGAGTCTTTGCACGATAAAGGCCTTTGCCTTTCCATCAGACCACCTAGCAGACTGTATCAAAGCATTTAAAAAACGTTAATGAATGAAGTATCATTCCATCCTTGTGAATTAGGCTAGGTCTACACTAGGGGGGGGGAGAGGGAGGGGTCGACCTAAGATACGCAACTTCAGCTACGTGAATAGCATAGCTGAAGTTGCGTATTTTAGGTCGACTTACCTGGCTGTGAGGACGGCGGCGAGTTGACCGCTGCCACGCCGCCGTCGACTCCGCTTCCACCTCTTGCCGCGGTGGATTTCTGGAGTCGACGGCAGAGCCATCGGGGATCGATTTTATCACGTCTTCACTAGACGCGATAAGTCGATCCCCAATAGATCGATTGCTACCCTCCAATCCGGCGGGTAGTTAATACGTGCCCTTAGAGTAGAATCATCCTCATTTTGGAAATGGGGAAACAGAGGCACTGACAGTTTAAGAGACTCGACCAATGACACAGAGGTAATCAGTGGCAAATTCAAAATAATTCCCATCTCTTCTTACTCCCATGCCTGTGCTTTTAGCCAGAAGACCATCCTTCACTTCTGGTTATGCACAGCAACAAGAAAAAGTTTAAATGCTCTCTAGACATACCACTGATGTTTGTTATTTTATTTTATTTATGTTCAAAGGCTGAAAAGCAAGGTAATGTTTCTTTCCTTGAAATGTAATACCAGAGGTGGGTGCTAATATAAATAGAGTTCAGAGCTAGTGATATAATGCTGCAAGCATTTTGGTAAATAAAAAACTACTCTGCGTCTTCATAATGCAATGCTGATATTAAATAGATTGAACAGTTTGCAGAGAAGACATCCAAACCACTTTGAAGTGTTTTGTTGTTCAATTGGTTATCATTGGACAGGCAATTTTCACTGATTTAGCAGCTGGTAGTCAGTCAGAATTCATAATTCTGAAGAACTGTGAAATGAGGGCCACTCACATACCAGCTTATTGGATTTGATTGTGTTTTTTTGTTTAGAAAAACTAATCAAGGATGAAGGTGTAAATCTGAAATTCTCTTTAAGGGAAAATATATTACATGATGTCTTTTACCTCTTTAAACTAACTCTGCTTTGAGAAACATTTCAATGCTACCTCATAAACACCAATAGTAGGACCTAATCCAAACCCCATTGAGATCAATGACCGCCTTACTGTTGGTTTCAATGAGTTTTGGATTACTCTCTGTACATAGCAGTACTATTATTTCAGGATTTATTTTTTTCACTTGCACTCAAGGCCTTTATTCTCTTCTTAGGGCCCAGTTCAAGAAAGCACTTAAGCATGAATAAAACTGAAGCACATGCTTAACTTTTAGCATATGCTTGGATCTCATGGACTTCTATGCAGTTTAGGCATATACTTAAGTGTTGTTCTGAATAGGGATGGATTTAAGCATGTGCGCAAATGATTTCCTGAATTGGAGCTTTAGGCTGTGATTAAACTGCTCAGTTTCCATCTGGTAAATTGGAACAGTTGCCTGAAAAGACTGGGAATCACTGTAAAAGAGTGACTCCTGCAAAGCAAGTATCAAGGGATGTATTCCTTTTCATTCCAATCCTTTTCAGATCCTGGTTAGATGTAAATTAGAAAGAATCACTCTCAACCTCTATATCTTTCATTCAGAAGGGAAAATGTCTCTTTTGTCCTTTTCCTTTCTTTGTTTCTGTTTTTACAAAACAACAGAAAACTCTTAAACTAAAAAGTGATTACTGCATTTCATCTCTGCTGTGAGATTAAAAATATATATATTCATAAGTAGCTCATTATGTTTAATCTGTCTATTCAGAACAATATTTACTAGAGATTGATTTTGTTTATTGCCTTATGTTTATATACCATGTTTAAAAGAATTGAATGACGCCTCTTCCAACTGCAGCTTCAAAGGCAGTTCTATGCACCTCTTTCTAGATGTGTTTGGGTAGTGTGTATAGTTGCTGAGATATTTTACAAACTACCATTCCTTTGTGAGCCAAAAGCATCTTATGAATTTGGTAGATGGGGAACATCAAAACAGAGCTTAAGAAAAGCTCAAAGGGGTTTTTCCTCCCATGCGCTGTGACCCTCGGTTGGTAGGAAGTCTCTCCATGGATTTCAAAAGATATCATATGTCTGTGTGCTTCAACTAGCTCTCTCTCTATTTTTTTAAAGCGCTGCATCAGACTGAGGATGGTTGGAGTAGTGACATGATTTGTGGAATGTACAGTATAGAATGTGCCTTTTATGGTATTACACAGAAGCTAACAAAACTAATTTTAAGCAGCACAGAATTCTTACAACACAGTATGATAAATTATATTTTTGTGGTATACATCCCTCCACCCCTCCTCATAATAGTTGCGTAAAGAGCTGAGACCAAGCATCCAAGGTTATCTAAAACCAGCATATCTGGATTTCTACATTTCTTGTAATAGAAGTGTATTGGATAGTTTAAAAATGTGGCAGGGCACACTCATCCCTATGTTTTGAACTGGCATGTGCTCTGCGGGGAGGGACAAATAGGGGGAGAGAAGTGTGTGATTTTTTTTTTTAAAGTGCATAAATGAAATCCAATTTTATCATCTGTTGCGGTCAAATTCGCTGTCTGTTACTTTGGTGTAAATCCAGATATGACTTTACTGACCATGCCACAATTTCAATATCCAGATTGACTTTGTTGAGTACATTCGAGTTGCTCCAGATTTACACCAGCATAGCTGAGAACAGAATTTGGTTCCTTGACTTTTTTTTCAAATCCCCAGATAAGAATTTTCCAGAGCCCTTGATGCAGCAACACAACATGTTTCCTCTAATTTCTTTTTCTTCTGCCATACATTTTTTCTGGTCGCTGTGTAATTGGTACCTCTATCCTGGTCTGCAGCTGAATTTCCCGCTGAGTTCTTTTGTGAATGTTGATCAAGTGAAGAACCACTAGTTTTGTTTCAACTGCTTTTGTTTTTGTTGCTAATAGACACTAGAAAACTCATTACAGCTGCTTACATGCTCTAATAGCTCTTAAAAATATGCACAGCATTTTAAAAATAACAAACAACCCCCTCCCCTTGGATTATCAACAGGTACCTACATCATTATGCACAATAACCTCTTCTACAAAAGAGGAAAAAGGTTTCAGCTGCAGTTTTTAAAAGGACCAGATTAATTTTTTTAATCTGTTCTGGATTTTTTTGGGGGGGAGACTACACCCTGCTTTCTGTAGTCCGGGCCCAACAGGTATGGCTCCTCACATAACTTCATATTGCAGACTTACTGGAAATGTGCAGACATTTAACCTTTTTTCCTACACTGCCTATATCCCACTAATTAATGAATAAAGATAGTTGGGACTAGATTGCAGTGTAACCAGCTCTCACAATATCTGCTGTTTTTCTTAAAGCCCCAGCTCCTAGAGTCGTGTAATGATGTGAGAATCTAAGCTTTTTAAAAATGTTGTGTAAAAGCCTCCTGGGGACTGATGCAAAGCCTTATTTTTAAGTCTTGTATACTCCCATGCCACTGGAAGTGGGTAGAGCTGTGGGTGCATCTCATCAGGGCTCCAACAAGCAGAGCTAGGCTGGTGATGGGGAAGGAAGCTGCACCCTGCAAAAAGGTGTCACAACTCATTGTTCCTCTGGAGAAGGAGGAAGAAGTCTCAGTTCTTTCCCAGGGCCCCTTTCTGGTGGTGCAGGTATATGCCATTACAGTTCAGTCTAGAGATGGGCCTAAAGAGGAGCCTCGAATCTGTGGAAGTTTGAGTCTAGAACCACCCTTTGTGGATTGGGTCCATATTGGGCAAGCATGAGAGGGAAATGTATCTGTCAATGAGCAATGATGCAGAAAGATGGCAGTTAACATTTTCAGGAATTCTTTACTCATTTAGAAGCCCAAGTCCCGTTTTCTAAAGAGACTTAGGTCCTAAGTCGGATGAACTTTGCATGAGTTTTAGGCTTTTACGTGCCAAGTCACTTTTGAAAATGGGACTTAAACTGTTGTTATTTAGGTGCTTTTGATTTTTTTTTCTCTTGCCAGCAACTGTCATTGGATCTTTCTTATGAAATCTTGGGCCCAATACTGTTCCCACTGAGATCAGTAAGAGCAGGAATAGACTCTTATGGTTCAGCTAAAGGGAATGACAGATCTGTCTTATTCTGTAAGTGTTAGTCTGCATTTTTTTAATTAAGATTTTCATTAAATCATTCAGCAAATCATGATTTTAACTTAACTTTCTAACTTGTCATGTAATTTCCCTTATCAGGGAAATATCCCAATAAAGATAACCCACTAATTTTAATAGACGAGGAACCCCCTGCTAGAGTCCAGAATTATACTGTTTTTGCTTTTAATTGTTTTGAAATATGGTCAATATTAATAATAGATATTTTCCCTGCCTTTAATAATATGAATGTGTGTATTTATTGAATGCGTATGAATGCGCTGAATTTTCTAATGTTTTGACTGCCAAAAACCTAGACTGAGAAATGGAATGCCAAGTTATTGCCCTGACTAAAAGTGTTTTGGCAGGCCAGAGAGCCTTGAAAATCAGAAATTCCATGTGCTCCCCTCCTGATTATAACTGTTGCTTAGAAATAAAGAGAAATATTATTTAAAATTCAGGTGCTCCAGACCTTGGGTCAGTCAATATAATTTTTCAGTTTCCAGGCTCATCTGTGTCACCGAAATCATAGCAAAAAACATGTGACAAAGTTCTTTATAGCTATTTACACAGTTTTTACTCCAGAGAGGAGCTATACAGAAAAAGGTCTGACATTTCATAAGCCCCTGTTGTATATCTCCTTTTTGGAATAGAAACTGTGGAATAACAATAAAAAACATTGTCACGTGAGTTATAAATCCCTGACCATGGGTTTAATAATAAAGAACTAGAGGTAAGCAAATCAGATCCTTGGAACTGTAGTTAAATTCAAGATTGAAGAGTCTCCACAGCACTTTCCCAAGATAAGTACAGAAAGCCCCAAAGAGGAGGCAGTATCTTAAGTAATTGGGTGAAAATTGATTATGCACAATAACCTCTTCTGCAAAAGAAGAAATGTGTTTCAGCTGCAGTTTATTTTAATTTCTTCAGTCTATTCTAGATTTTTTTGGGGGGAAAACACACCCTGCTTTCTCTAGTCCAGGCCCAACAGTTTGTTGGGCTCTTCTTATTTTAGATAAGTTTAGTGCAGCCAGTGTTGGATTTCCCTTTAGCTGAATTGACAGTGTTATGGAAACATGATTTGGATATTGGCTGCACTGGGTTACAATGGTGTAAATGGGAGAGATCTTTGAACCCATACTGCAGTCTCTGTTCAGACAACCTCCAACCCATGTTATGCTTGAGTAAGGTCTGCAGTATTTATCCCCGCAGAGAGATGCCGGTTGGCAGTATCTAACGACCACAGTTTGTAGAACACTGGAGCATATCATGGACACAAAATTATAACCTGGTCTTTCACAATTACATTTTCACCCACTTTTCCGTGTTAGTGGCAGTGCAGTTGTCTGTACTGTAGGGAATGCCTTGTTCAAAGCTAGAATTTTACTGTAAGTGAGCACTTTAAAATAGAATCACTCTTGAGCTTTACATGGCATCTATATCATCTTCTAGTGGTAACAATAGCAACTTTAACCTTTATTGTCCTTTGTACTGAATAGGAAAGGAAGATCAAGAAAAATAGATATAAAGCACAGTCATTATAATCAGGTGTTTAGTCAGCACATTTAATATTTCAGTTGATTGTAATAATAATTGACCAACATACCAGACAGGTGGAAGTGCTTGAGGGCCATTGAACACAGAATTTTCCTAAAGTATCACAATTACAGAAACACCTGTGCTATGTAACCTTGTGCTGATTCACCATAAAAATATGCAGTGGGTTTAAGTATCCTCTAAAATTGTGATGTCTTACCTGAAATGGCTTAATGGATACACAGTGGACTTAAAGGGACTGTGTCAAGTTTTTTGGGAGCTACATTTGCCTAAAATTGTTACAACTGTGGGAATGTCCTCTAAATTATTTGCCTATATGTCTCTGTATATCTCTGTACAGTGGTTGCCATTAAAATCTTGGAAACTGCTATTGCCGTATCTGCTATAGTTAAGGACAAAGTATAGGGGATACCACAGCAACACTAGTTAGGCAAATAATAAAATTGTAAAGATTTTTGGAGACATCATTTGTATGTATCCACTCACACAATGAAAATAGCCAGTGCATATGTTAGCCCGCAGGGAGAGGAAGGGAACACAATACAGAGTTGTACTGATTTAATGGATGTTAGAGGTACTCACAGCACCAAAGGCAGCCATGTTGGCTTATGCACCACAGGAAACCGGAAATCAATATTTATCAAATGGAGAGAGAAAATAAAAAGGGACAATAACCTGACTGAGATATTGCTGTTTTCAAGATCCTAGTGGGACATTACGAAGAAGAGAGATTAAAAGTTTTAAAGTGTATTTGGCAGTGTTGTTTTAAAAGGTTATTAAAAAAGGTTCAATATGTCTTGAAGGACTATTAAAAGACTTTTGGCCAGAGTCCACCTCTTAAGAGGAGCAGCAAAGCAGGTGCTGTTCAGCATTCTATCTTGAACTAGCATATTTCCTTATGCTTTTTCCAGTCTCATTTTACATAGCCCAAGTAATGGGATTTGTACCATTTTCCTGTTGAGAGATGTACTGCCTGTAAATAGAGAAAATTCAGCGAGTGCTGAAGATTAACAAAGCAAAACAAAACAATGGAAAGTTGCACTTTCCTACTGATGGAGACATCCAGACATGTCACACTGAGTGAGTCAGTTCTAGTGTACTCCACAGGGCATCCTCCTTTATCAGAGCAACAGCTCTTTTTTCCTTTGATAAAATATCTTAATACAAAAAATAAGATACAAAAAATACTAGGTATTGATGTCAGAATTGAAAGCAGGAATAGAGAGGGAACATGTGCCTATTTTAATTTAGATTATTTAAAAACTCATTTCCTCTCCAGTTGCATTTAAAAAAATCTTATTGGGAGTAGTATGTAAGTGAGTGGGTTTGTGTCTCTTAAGGAAACTGCTGCACTATAGCTCAGAGACAGCATAAATATCATGTGATGCAGCAGTTGCTATGGGTAACCACACATCTTCTCTGTAGGTTCTTTAGCCCCAAATGCCCATTCCTAATGATGTCCGTGATACCATGAAATCTTTTCATTTGACCTCCAAGGTTGACAGGATACAGGGTAAAAAGGACTATGAGGCACAGACCTCTGGAATGAATGAATCCAGACCTTCGTCCTTAGGAGCAGAAAAGAGAGCAACATCTACTTTATTAAAATATGACCCCTAATGCAATACGTATGAAACACGAATAAAGATTGAACGATGCAGGAAGTGAATACAGGCAGTGATGTTATTACTTTTCATGCCCAGATTAACATACTGACAGTAGTCAAAATTGCATTTCCAACATTACAAAAAGATAAAAAAAAACTTTCTCTAAAGATCCAAGATCATGGGCTGAGTATAACCAGTGAAACATTTAATAGCAGATATTGTTAGCATAGACTAAGTATGTATATATCTAACTGGTTTTGGCCAGGTTCAGTGTAATATTGTTTAATGAAATTGGATGGTAAATGTTTTCCATGGTCAAGAGGAAAAAGTACATTTTCAGTAAAATGCCTGGGCAATATAGGTGCTAACTCCTTGGAGGGATTGATTCCTTAGCAGATCACAGACTGCAGTACAAAATTCCCCCAGAGTGCACCAAGAAAATCATCTTCAGTTTAGGGTATCAAATAATAGAAAATGAAATGTGATGTTACACTTGTCAAAGCAAACCAAGATGATCCATAAAAGAAGCTATTTGTTTCCATATTTTATTTATTTAATACTTTGAACATTTTAATAAACATAGTCCAAACAATAAGGCTACAAAGCTACTCTAAACGTGCAGCGGAGGAGCATAGCGGAATCCTAAACTGGCACAGCTGTCTCTATATCTTACCCCTCCCTAATTTTCTCTTCCCCCAGCTTAGGGGACATGCTGTGGGAGAAAGCGGGGAAGTGGACATGGTCAGTGTACTGCATTTTTGCAGTCTCTGTGGCCAGCATAATAGCTCCTGTGGGGGCTGTAACAAGCCAGTGTAATTTACAGTAACTCGGAAGCTGCTCTAAGTTATGTTGGGGGCTAAGTTGGTCCATGGCAGCAGTGGGAAGTAGAGAATCACAAAAATGGTTTAAAGCTACCCTTGCCCCCTCCTCAGCTGTACTGAGTGGAGGTCTGGTATGGCCCTGTGTTGGGTGTAAACCGTGTACCTGGTGGATCTGTCAAGCATGATTTGTTATCTGACTCAGCTGGGGAACAGCTGGGTCTTCTTCATAAAGGAAGGAAGTGAAAACAACCCAGGAGGTCCAGCAGAAGGACCCAGGATAGACAGTAACACCCAGGGATGGAGAGAATTAGTGTTCCTTCATTCTGGGAAAGGAACATGGGAAAGCTGTAGGAAAGAAGCCAACTTCAGTTAAAGGCTCTGGGAAAGAGTGCAGGGCTCAGTGTTCTGCAATAGGAACACTGGAGAACTTGGTGGGACTATAAAAGCTCAAGCTCAGAAGGGCGGAGGCTGCTTTAGTTGGGTTTGATTTCTGTTGCGGGAGGCCATAGGGAAACCTGGGAACCTGCTACTCCAAGAGAAGAGTGGGATTTCAGAGGAGCCCTCAATGGGTGGAAGATGCAATGTTCATAATAAGAGTTGTGTGGGATGTTGTTTGTATGGGACATTAATATCCCAAAGGACAGAGTCACAATGAGGAGGGGACCCCTGCAGGGTTGGACTGACTGTCAGCAGGGGGCACTGTAGACGGAGAGTCTTTTATGCCACAGCCAATCACGAGGAAGTGCACCAGTCCTTAAATCTCTACATGTCCATTATCTGGAAACTGATACCAGTAGTTCCTAAAGCTACAGTTGTCAGAATACTGACATATCTTACAGCTTCACTGTTGAAAGCTTATTCTTCCATCAAACTATTGAAAGCTGGCTGGAACTGATAGCATTTTTTTCAACTGTGAACTGGTTGTGTCTCTTCTCCAGGCTTAATCCTTGCACAGAAAATCTTAGTTTATTTCTTGTTCCCAGGGTAGACTACCTCTGTACTACCAGCAACCCACTGGGCTACGTATCTCTAGAGATTGTGTGCCAGACATGCTCCTACTTTATGCTGCCTATTCTTGTGCTTTGTTAAAATGGAGGACAGCAGCTCATTGTTAAAGTACCTCATCCTGATTATATCTTGTTAGAAACAATCGCTGTGTTAATCAGTCTGGTTTTGCTGCAGTGTGCACAGGCCAGTATACACTGCGGGGACTGAGGAGACTATTTGCACTGCAAACCCAGCACAGAAAACAAAGCTAGCAATTAAGCTTGAATTGCATATTGATGCTTTTGCTGTTACAATGAAAATTAGAAAGGAACTACTGTTGGAACACCCAATTCCTGCAAGTACTGATTGCAACTCAGCAACAACTGTAGAATTATTAATAGAGCTGGTTGCAATTTTACGTCAAATATATAATACCGCACATCTACAAAAATACATTAAAATAATATTTTAAGGTTGCAAAGTCAAGCATCTCAAGATTATGAAATTCCAGAGTTAAGGTTGCCTGTACAACCTTAATTTTGCTCCCTTGTGTGTTTGCATTGATACAGTCTAATTATATGATCATATACTATGTCATCAACAGAACTCTTGCTTCATTCAATGCACAATTAATTAGCAGCTATTCAATATTTTGTTTTATTCTCATTGTTCAGTGTGTGATCCCGTGCACTAGTCAAACCCTGCTCTGAGACAAAATTAATTTTCCCACAGGCTTTTGTATGACGCTAATCACTAGTAGCTGAGTGCATCACAAATACTAATTTAGTTTCACAACATCTTGTGAGATGAGGGGGTATTATTGTTCCCATTTTACAGATGGGGAACTAAGACACAGAGAGGTTAATGTCAAAAGTCCACTAACTTTGGGTGTCCAATCTGAGGTGCCTAGGACCTAATTTTTCAGAATACTTAGCATTATATAGCACTTAATATGGTCAAAACACAGCTCCTTTGGAATGAAGTTGCAGCTGTGAGTATTCAGCACTTCTGCAATCAGACACTGCCACCACTGCCCCCAGGGTCTCAAGTTAGGCACCTAGAACATGAGGAACACACAATTAGTGGCCACTTGTGAAAACTTTGGGTTAAATGATTTATCCAGCTTCACATAGGAACTCTGTGGCAGAAGGAAGGACAAAATCTCCAGGGCAGCATCCAACTCCCTTAACTACGAGACTATCTTCCTCTTCCTGCAATCCCCCACCTCAGTCACTGCACACCTTCCAACTTCTGCAATAAATGAGATTGCATCCTATAGGCAACAGTCTCCTTCACTACATAACCTTGATTCTTCCCCAGTGTGTGTCCATCCTTTGCCCTGAATGAAGTAAGGATCCTGTGAAAAAAATTGTATGTGATTGTATAACTAATCATAAAATATATGCACAAGAGAGCAAATTAAGATTGCATAGGCAACCTCAGTTCTAGCATTTCCCAGTTTTGGGGTGCTTGACTATGCAACCTTTAATAGTGTTATGTATTTTTTTGTGTATAATTTCCTATGTTTTTAAAAAGGAAACTGAAAAGCAAATTCCATCATTTGGCATCATATGGGCACCCACGTGTCATCCGCGGGGCTGAAATCTTTAGAAACACCAGCCACCTGAGCTAACAGAGTGAATGATTAGTAATAGTAGGCTATCATTCTCTATGTGAATCAGCTCTAGAGGGGGATGAGACATACTTTGCCAGTGGGTTTCACAAATATTTGCTGACAGCAGGGAAATGGTGAGGCTAAGGAATCTTGGTTTCCTTTCCAGGCTCTGCAGTGGGAGTCTGATTTAGTGGTCACAGACTTTTCCATCCATTCCCTCCCAAGCTTGATGTCTTCTGCCCTGTCCCCTCCAACCTGTCCCTGTCCCAGTCTTGTTTCTTCCTCACAGCTGTCTCCTTGCTCCAGTCTCATTCTACTTACCTAGCCAGTTCCTGACTCCAGTCCACAGTCTTCTCATCTCTCACCCAGTCTCTTGCCCAGTCAGTCCTAGTTTTCCCCTTACACCCTGGCTCCTTGTCAGATCTGTTTCCCATCCCACTGATTCCCAGTCTGTCTCCCAGTCTAAATCTACTTGCCCAGATAGTCCTAGTTTTCCTCTCCGCCTCCACCAGCCTCCAGTCCCCAGCCCTGTCCCCCAGGTCCTTATCCCAATCTGATCCCTCTACCTGTCCTCTTTCCCCTGACCCTAGGTTCAGATTGTGTTCCCTTTGCATTTGAATGTCATCTTTCTTCTCCACACTGCCTGGGCATCAGCAGTACAGGGAGCATTGAGGGCACAGGATAGACAGGCTCCCAGACAGTGCCTGGACCTGGAGCCAACTTGTCCGTCAACAGCTTAGAGTTGCAATTGCAGGAAAAGTCCTGATCAACTGGCTACAGCATGCTCATTGTGGATGGAATCTTTGGGGAATTTAGATGTGAAGCTCTACTGAACAATTTCAAACTGCAGTTTTTCAAAGGCTTATAAATAAACCAAATTTGGGGTCATTTTCACAGACATGGCAAAAGACATAACCCTGAGATAGAGCCCATCTCTCAAATTTCAAGTCCTTGCTCCAAAGTATGCGGATTCCAGAACTTCTCAAATAAAAGGTTGCCAGAACTTTTTAATATGGGAAAACAATGTATTTTTCTCTAATCTGGTTCTTGGAAATTGCTGAGCTTTTTTGGCTGAAATTTTCCAAAATATTCAGCCTGAGGCGGGCACCCAGTATGGAAAATTTCAGCAAAACAATTAAAATTTGGCTAAATTATAAACAACTGAAAACAGGATCTTATAATGAGAATTGCTGGGGACCCTTAGTAATAGTGCCTGTGTATGCGGGTGTGGGTATAAAATGTGTTAATTTCTTTCAAAATAATCTGTTTTTAATAATACATTGATAACCTTTTTGTTTTCAATCAATAAACCCCTTGGAAAATTTCTGTGAAAACTTTCCAGAAAAATAGAACATTTTTCATTTTCAGTTTTTCGTGGAAATCTTTTCACTTTTCAACCTGCTCTACTGAGGAGAGGGGTATTGGGAGAATTAAGAACAGAGACACAAATACTCCCTCTGAAATCCTGTTCTGTGTGAGAGGAAGTTTCTTTTAATTTTCTATGTTATGTGACCCACACCATATTGTTTCCAAGGACTACCTATGGTAGATGGATGTAGTGTAGCTGATATCCCACAACAACTTGATTTTAAAAGGGTTATGAAGGAGCTGGTAACAGTGTCTTGCCCTGGGGCTATGAGCAGCCAATGCATTTGCTGTGATGATGGTGTGTTTTAATTTAATATTCTATAGTGGAGCTTTGACAGAGCTGGTGTATCTATGGAACCAAGCAAGCAAAACTGGAATTCTCACCTACTTAAAACTGCACAAGCAAGCAATCTCATTTGAATTAATCTTTTACTCTTAATATACTCACTTAGTTTTGCTTGTTTGTTCTTCGAGTGATTGCACATGTGCATTCCGCTCTTTGTGTGCTCACGCCCTGCACACAGTCATCAGAAATTTTCCCCCCAGTGGTACCCCATTGGGGCAGCTCGAGCATCTTCTGTTGCTTCATGCTCAATTGCCCCCAACCTCCCTCAGTTCGTTCTTACTGCCCATGATGGTTGTTGGAATCTCTTGGCTTGCCTTGCCTTGCCTCAGCAAGTGCTCTCAGTGTGTTTATTGTAAATTAATTATAGTGTTAGTACTTAGTGTACATTTTTTCTCTGTTTGGCTCCAGTTGGGTTTTTTTTGTGTCTGTTACTCAGTACTGAGGGTTGCCTCTGTCACTGGGCTTTAAGCCTCTCTTGCAGTAGGCTGATGCCCATGAGTGACGCACACTCAAGCTGTTTTAAGTGTTTAGGGGAAGTTCGTATTCAGGATCATTGCCAGATCTGTCAAGACTTTAAGCCTTGGACTAGGAAAAACAGAGAAGCCAGGCTAAAGTTTTGCTCAAGGAGGCGGCCCTAAGACCTCCGTCAGAGCCTAGTTGGTAAGTCTTGACACCAACTGCATCAGCATTAGTTAGTAGTGTGCCTCCTATGTTGCCTGAGTCCTGACGCTGCTCACTCTCCCTAGCACCTAAGAAAAGGCAAAAGACCTCTAAGTGGATCACCAAGAGAGGGAAGGTTGCTGGCACTGAAGTCATTTAGGCAAGAGGATAAGAGTAGAATGCAAAAGAAACCTAAGCTGTCTTCTCTGACACCGCAGAAGCTGGCACCATTGATTCCAGCACTGAGGCAAGTGCCGTTGAGTTCAGAGCATGAGAAAGCGCCATGTACTGACCACACCAGAAGAATCTGTGGCAGTGAGAGATCTGCTGAGCCTTTTGGTGCCAGTATCTTTTGGGGTGCAGGAGACTGCACTCTTGGTACCAGCAGACAAGGGGTTGCCAGCAACATTGGTGTAGTGCTCAGTACTGTGTCAACCTCTGTTGCCTCAAACTGCACATCTGTCAGTACAACCAAAGGGGATGCCTGCAATGTTGGCTGTGGTGCATTCTTCTCCGACTTGGCACCAGTCTCTGGCACTGTTGGGAGTAGCTCCTCCTTGATAAGTGGAGGGAGAGTTGTCCTCTGAATTGGAGATTGGCTCCTATGTTTCCCAGCCTCAAAGCTGCTCTCACTACTCTCCACCAAGGCACTACTACTCTGCTATGGAACTTTTGCTCAAAGTACCTTAAAGTGGGTGGCCAAGGGTTCACTGGGGCCCATCACCAGTACAGGGGCCTTTTTGAAATCCATGGGATTTCCTCTTGGTTTCTAGGTCATACATGAGATGTTCCTGTTGTGTGTCCTTGAAGAGGCATGGGACACCTACTCACCAGGCGTTACCTGTTCTTAAACCCAGTTGTAGGTCTGATACTCAACAGCAAGATGTGGATCAGGAGAACCCTGCTGGACAGCTAGTGGAGGAAGAACAGCCTCTACCTGTGCAGACTTTTTCTTCCTCCTGTCCTGATGAGGCAGTTTACTCAGGGGTCATTTAGCCTCCTGCACATGACTATAAGACCCATCAAGAGCTGTTAAAGAGGGTGGCTTTAAGCCTGGGGATCCAGCTGGAGGAGGTTAAAGAATCCTGCCTTGTTGACATTTTGACCACAGCAAGCCTTTGAGAATGGCCTTACCTTTTACTGAGGCAATTATGGACCCTATTAAGGCTGTTTGGCAGACCCCTTCGCCCCTTTCCCCCCTTCCTAAAAAGAGATTAATGTAAATACGGTTGGCCTTCCCAAAGGGTCGAATACCTATATTCTCATCTCCCTCCCCCAGTCTTTCTGGTGATGTCAGCTGCCAATGAAAGGGAATAACAAGGGCCACAAAAAATGATCCCCCCCAAATCAAAAGCTGCAAAAAACCTAGATATGTTTGGTAGAAAAGTTTATTCTACTGGGGGACTGAAACTCGGGATTGCCAACCAGCAAGCATTTTTGGGTAGGTATGATTTTAACGTGTGGGACTTCATTTTAAAGTTTAGAAACATGCTGTCAGAGGACACTAGGCAGGAGTTTTAGGGGAAATCTGTAGCAAGATCTTTGCTACAGACAGCACTGGATGCAGCAGACTTGGCAGCTGGGACCATGGCTTCTGTAGTGGCCATTTGCTGGAGCTCTTGGCTGCAATCCTTGGGGCTTCCATAAGGGGTCCAACAGACTTTATTGGACCTGTCCTTTGAAGGGAATTTGCTGTTTTTGGAGCAAACTGACTCTAAGCTCCATGTCTTGAAGGACTCTCGGGCAACTGTAAAGCCTTTGGGGTTTTACACTCCAGCCTCATCCAGAAAGCACTTCTGCCCACAGCAGACCCACCATTACTCTGCCCCTGCTCATCAGCTGGACATTCAGAGAAGGAAGAGTAGGGGTTACAGACATAGACCTCCTTCTGCCTCTGCATCAGTGCCTTCTCCATCTCAACACCCCTCTATTTAGAGGGTGCTAAATAGGTGTTTTGATGGGAAGCTCAAATATGCCATGTCAGTTTCCAAGATGTCAGATTCCATTTTCCCCATATTTGCAAAACTACATTTCCCACTTTCTCAGTGCTTGGTCCTGGATTACCTTGGACCGAAGGGTCTTAAACACTGTGGCAGCAGTATATACCCTCCAATTTATTTCTACCCCTTCCTCCCACCTTCCCTTTCTGTCCCTCTTCAGAGACCACTCTCATGAGGACTCCTAATCCAGGAGGTTCAATCTCTCCTTGAAGTAGGAGCCACAGATTAGATTCCTTGGTGTTACAAAGGTAAGGGGTTTTCTTCCCGTTATTTCCTAATCACAAAACCAAAGGGAGGTCTCAGATCAATTTTATACCTGAGCCAGCTCAACAAATATCTCAGAAAGATAAAGTTTCACATTGTCATTCTGGCTTTCATTATTCCTCCTCCTGGATCCTAGAGATTGATATGCCACCCTAGATTTAAGAGATGCCTACTTTCATGTGGCAATTTATCAAGGTCAGACAAAATTTCTCATGTTCATAGTGAACCATTGGCATTACCAGTTCATTGTGCTTCCTTTTGGCCTGTCAGCAGCTCCTCAGGTTTTCACAAAATATTTAACAGTGGTAGTGGCACTACTGAGGAAAATAGGAGCACAAGGAGTCAAGGGCAAGTACAGGGTTCGGGTTCTCTCCAGTGTTCAAATTATCCAGTCAACCTTCAAAGCCCTAGGTATGCGGATCAACTTAGACTAGTCTACCCATTGCCCAGTACAGAGGATAGAGTTTATAAGAGCAGTACTGAGCTCTACTCGAGCCAGAGCTTTCCTTGCAGACACAAGACTCCAAACAGATTTATCTCTTGTGGCAAATCTCAAGGTTCATCCAATCACAACAGCTTGAAACTGTATTAGACTCCTGGGGCATATGCCTTGATGCACATATATAACCCAGTGTGCCAGGCTACATCTCAGGACTCTACAAAGTTGTCTGGTCTCTGTTTATTCACTAAGTTGCCACCATCTGAACCCTGTGCCCTCATAGGTAGTGAGATAGCTAGATTGATGGACAGACCCACTCAGTGTTTGTGTGGGCATTCCCTTTGTCTGCCCTCAGCCTTTGCTTACACTAGTTATGGATGCATCTTCCTTGGGAATGGGGAGATTGTCTGGGCACCCTCTGAACTCAAGGATTGTGGCCTTCAAAGGATTTCTTTTCATATAAGTGTCAGAGAGCTAAGGGCTGTCTGCCTTGCGTGTCAAGGGGAAAAAGCCTGTTTGTTCTCACTGACAACACTGCAGTGATGTTTTACCTCAACAGGCAGGGGGGAGCTCATTCTTCCCTGCTTTGTCAGGAAGCAATTCACCTATGGAATTTTTGCATTGCCAATTCAATTAGTCTCTAAGTCTCATATCGTCTATGGGTGCAGAAGGAGGTGGAAGTCCACCTCAGCAGATCATTTACAAGTCACTAGAGTGGTCTCTTTGGGCGGATGTAGGAATATGATTTTTCCAATAGTGGAGGACTTTCCAGATAGACCTATTTGTTAACAAGGCCAACAGGAAATGCCAACAGATTTTCTCCCTACAAGGCTATGGTCCCAGTTCCTTCACAGATGCCTTCCTGTTCCCCTGGACGAACAAGCTCTACTATGCTTTTTCCCTGGTCCCACTCCTACACAGAACTCTGCTAAAGATCAGGTGGGATCAGGCCTCAGTTACATTAATAGCCTCAGTGTGGCATCAACTGAACTGGTTTTCTGCTCTATTGGATCTGGCACTGACAGCTCTGATTTTGCTCCTGACCTGATCTCCCAAGATCACAGTTGGCTGCTCCACCCAAACCAAAACTTCATTTAATGGCTTGGAGGCTCCATGGCTAAATCCTAGGGAACAATCTTGCTCGGAGCAAGTTTGCCATGTCTTGTTAAATAGCAGGAAGCCATCTACCAGAGTTGCTTACATGTCAAAATGGAGGCATTTTTCCATCTGGTCTCATCGGTCTGGGTCTTGGCAATGCAGTCCTCTATTCAACATATTCTGGAATATCTGTTGCACATGAAACAGCAGGGGTTAGTGATTTCTTCTATAATGGTCCACCTGGCAGCAATATCAGCTTTCCATCCCCATATGGACAACTGTTTTATATCTTCTAATGATATGACAATCAGATTCGTGAAGGACCTGGAAAAGTTGTACCCTCAAATAAGGGAATGTATCTCCTATGCGACTTGAACCTAGTTTTGTCAAAGCTCAAGGGGCCACCATTTGAGCCTCTAGTAATGTGTTCCTTACTGCATTTCTCTCTAAAGTGGCCAGGAGGGTAGCTGAACTGTGTGTTCTGACATCCAAACTGCCTTATACCATCTTTTTTAAGGTTAAGATCTACTTGCGCTTCGTCTGAGATTTCTGTCTAAAGTGATATCTAATGTTCATGTTAAGCAGTAAATTTACCAATCTACATTTTACCCCAAATCACTCGCCAATAGAGAGGAACAACGTCTGCACACCTTAAAGTTAGACGAGTATTGGCATTCTACACAGACAGGACTAAACAATTTTGTTTGTTGACACAAACATTTGTGGCTGTAGCAGACAGAATGAAGTGTCTCCCCGTCTCTTCATAAAGAATTTCAACTTGTATAACTTCCTGGATTCATGATTGTTATGATCCGTCAGGCATTTCCTTGATGGGCAAAAAGATGACATATTCCACAAGATTGCAAGTGGCCTTAACAATGTTGCATGCACAAGTTTCTATCCAGGACATTAGCAGAGTGGCTACATGGTCTTCAGGTCACATATTTGCATTCCATTATGCCCGTGATGGGGTATGTACCCCCCACAGACCCTGAAGGGGTTAATGTGGGCCTGAGGGGTATCTGACTGCTCTTGGAGGGAGAGCCAAGCCTAACTAAACAAGAATTTCAGCTGGCAGGAGTAGGCTGAATTAATAAACCAGGATGCTTGCAGCAGAAAGGGGCTGCAGTGAGAGTCTGCAGAATTTGCTCTTTCTGGGAGCAGAGAGGAGAAAATCTGAGAAGGAGACTAAGACCCGGGGTTTTAGCCCTGAAAGAAGGGTCAACCCCAGAGGAGTTGTAGGGAAAGGAAGCCTGAGAGGGCTAGGTAGGAAGAAGCCCAGGGAAACAGCAGCAAGAGGTAAGACAGTACAGACCTGGGCTGCTTGTTATTGGGTCCCTGGGCTGGAACCAGTGTAGAAGGCAGGCCTGGGTTCCCCTACCAGCTACTGGGAAGTGCCACAGAAGCATTGCAGATGCCAACCAGACTGCTTTGTTACTCTGGAAGGGGAGGACTATCAGGGCCGGCTCTGGCTTTTTGGCTGCCCCAAGCAAAAAAAAAAAATGGAGCGTGGGTGCAGGGGGACCGGCTGGGTGGGGGGAGGAGGAGGGAGTGGGCAGGAGAGAGAGAGAGAAGGGGGCGGCCAGGGCTACAGCAGGGGTGCTTCCACGCGGCCCCTCCTGCTGCGCCGCCTCCTGCCGCCTGCCACGAGGGCTCCGCTCCGGTCAGTGGGGAGGGAAGGAAGAGGACTGCCCTGCAGGGCGCTCTGGTTCTCCGCGCCACCACCCCCTACAGGGCGGCTGGAGCAGAACAACAACAACAACAACAACAAAGTGGCCGTGCCGCCCTAGGAGGAGGGGACAGCTCAGTGGTTTGAGCATTGGCCTGCTAAACCCAGGGTTGTGAGTTCAATCCTTGAGGGGGCCATTTAGGGAACAGGGGTAAAAATCTGTCTAGGGATTGGTCCTGCTTTGAGCAGGGGGTTGGACTAGATGACCTCCTGAGGTCCCTTCCAACCCTGATATTCTATGATTGGGCAGAATGCCGCCTCCAACAGTCTGCCGCCCCAGTCTCCAACAGTTGGCCTGGAGCCGGCCCTGAGGACTATATAGTGACCTGGCTGGGGGGCTGCGTCAAGAAGAGAGAACATCCTGAGTCCTAAAGAGAGGGGTAACAGCTTGAGTAATCAATGGAAGAGGGTGCCAGACCAGGCGAGAGCTGATTGCCAGATCAGCCACAAGGTGACACCACCTGTGGTGAGTGAATCCCATCACAATGCCATTATTCAGTACTCCAGAAATTAAATTTGGATGAGTTTTACTCCAGTCTGTGTGTACATGAACTCTGATCCCTCCTCCTATGTTATGGCTTGTGAGTCACAAAGAGTGGACTGCACATGTGCAATCATTCAAAGAAGAAAAATGATTACTAACTTTGTATAACTGTTGCTCTTCAAGATGTGCTGCACGTGTCCATTCCACGACCAACCCGCCTACCCCTTTGCATCAGAGTTGTCCAGCAAGAAGGAACTGAGGGAGCTCGGGGATAGGTGGGCCTTTTATACCAGCATGCAGGGGGCATGACAGCAGAGGGCACTCGAGCTACCCTGATGGGTACCACTGAGGGAAAAAAATTACATTTACTGTTTGCAGGGCTCATGCACACCACGACTGGAATGGACATGTACAACATATCTTCAAGAACAGTCCTTATAGTTACAAAACATGATGTATTCTATAGTAGAGGAGTGTAATCTTTGAAGGGCTGCTATATTTTTGGAACTCAGATGATTGCCTGCTCTGTCAGTGCTGTCCTTGTTGCTGGAAAAATAATGAGCAGCATAGTTTCATAACACTTTAAAAGAAAGAGACCCAATGGGCTAGTGAAAAGCACAGCAATCTTTCAGTTCACCTTGCCTCCTCTTGAGGGTGAAGCCCAACTACCATGCAGTGAAATCATCTAGCATTCTTGCCTGAGTAAAGACAGAGGAAAACTGAGGGCCATGATCTGGTTAGGAAGAGGAGGAGGAATGCAGATTTTGGCCCTCAGTTACAAGGAGGAGGGAGAAAACTTGTTCTCCGTAACCTCTGATGATAAGAAAAGAAGCAAGGGGCTTAAATTGCAGCCAGGGCAGTTTAGGTTGGGCATTAGAAAAAAACTTCCTACTATTAAGGTAGTTAAGCACTGGAATAAATTGCCTAGTGAGGTTGTGGAATCTCCATCACTGGAGATTTTTAAGAGCAGATTAGACAAACACCTGTCAGGAATGGTCTAGATAATACATAGTCCTGCTCTGAGTGCAGAGGACTGGACTAGATGACCTCTCATGGTCCCTTCCAGTCCTTTGATTCTATGATTCTAAGATTTTTCCTTTATAGAGAATTATAGAAGACAGTGTAGCAGCAAACTGCATCCATAGTGGAGAGAAATAAAGCTAAAAGTACATCAAACTTGGCAAGGTTTTCTACCAGCAGTGTTATGTTGTTTAAAGTGTATTTCCAAGTAACAGATCTAATTTCCTAAATCTTCCTCCTTTTTGTGTAAAACATTTACATAATTTGCAAGCCACAGTAGTGCATCTTTCTAATTTTCTACTGCCTCAACTTTCCCTCCTTTTCAAGTCTTTCACCATTGTTTGTTAGTTCCTTTTTGGCATTCTTCCAAAACCAGATGTGTTCCAAGGAAGCAGGGGTGTTTACCCTGTGTCATGTGCAGATACAGTTGCCTACTTATTCCTGCCACTGTACCTACCACCACATCCCAGGAATTCAATATTGTCTTCAAAGACTTGTTTGTAGAATTCAATGTAGCTTTGAGATCCCTAATACTCACCTGCTTTTTCATCTGAACAGTCAATCTATCGAGAAGCATTTGCTGCTTTGTTTTGTCCTGTTGCCTTGGCAGCACAGGGGCTTCTCAATCAATTATTTTAATTTCTTTGTTTCTTAAAAAAGTAACACACAATGAAGAACAAACACTTTGAAGAGTGAAAAATTGTGAAGCTTAATGTAGCTTTCAAATCCGGACCAAGTTTAAAGCTGAAGGGGGTTGGGCGTGGTGAAAAAGATTGACTTTTTACTAAGAGCATGATTGATTGATTTATATTTTAACTTAAAAAAAAAAAAAGACCACATGAAAATTTTGAGTAATGTCACCTTCACCCTGACACCAAATGTGACATTAAAAAAAGACTGTCCAGGTAAAAACCTGGCAAGTGGCAATCCTATGAGCCGATGAAAATGTGCTTGTGAGTTATATGATGATTCAGTATCCTTATGCATTCATTGCAGATCAACTTTGTGCTACATACATGCATATATAGACACTGTGGGTAGTTGTTTATGAGGAACTATTGGGATATGCACAATGCAGAAACAGGGCTGTGAGGTTTATCTACCACAAGGGAAGGTATTGAACATTGTGATTTAAAACAAAACAAAACAAAATATCACCATACAAAAATTATGTAGCCCATATCAAATGGATTAAAAATCCAAAACTGGTAAATTGATAGATTGCAAAATTAATTGTAAATGGGGAATCATCATCTAATGAGGTCTTGCAGAGACATTTTTTTGGCCTAGTGATATTCAAAATGTTTATCAATGATCCAGAGGAAAATACAAAACCTTTGCTGGTAAAATTTGCAGATAACACAAAAGTTGGTGGTAAATAATAATTGGAACAGGTCAGTTATACAGACCAATCTGGATTGCTTTGTGAGATGAGGGCATTTGAACAACATGTGTTTTTTAATGCAGCCAAATACAAGGACATATATACTAGAAAGAAATGCAGGTCCCACTTGGAAGTTGGAGACCTGTATCATGGAATACAGTGACACTGAAGAGGACTTAGTGGTCATGGTGGAGGACCCTTTGAAAACAAGGTCCGAGTGCAATGTTGTAGCAAAGAGGGTGAATATGATCCTTATATGTATAAGCAAAGAATATCAAGTAGGAGTAGGGAGGTGGTATTATCTCTCTATATGGCCATTATTGAGTTCATTAATAGAATACTAGTGTCAATACACAGTAATACATTACTGTGTCCAGTTCTGGTATCCATGTCAGAAAAACAATATTGAAAAATTGGAAAGGATTCAGAAAAAAGCTACAAGAGTTATGTGAGTTCTGGAAAACATGCCTTTTACAGTGAAGTTAAGAAGTGAAGTTAAGAAGTTCAATCTAGTTTATCCAAGATAAGGTTAAGAGGTGACTTGATCACAGTCTACAGCTACCAACATGAGGGAGAGATTTCTGATAATAGATGGTTCTTAATCTAGAAGACTAAGACATAATGAAATCCAAAGGTTGGTAGCTCAAGCTAGACAAATTCAGACTGGAACTAAGGCTTGAATTTTAACAATGAGGGCAATTAATTATTGTAACAATTTACCTAGGGATGCGGTGGATTTGCCATTATTTGAAGTCTTTAAACTGAGACTGACTATTTTTCTCAAAGGTACCCTATAGCTCAAGCAGAAGCTATGAGCTTAGTGCAGAAATTACTGGGGGAGATTCTACAGCCTGTATTATGCAGGAGATTAGACTAGGTGGTCCTAAAAGCCACACCTGGCCTTGAAATCTATGCACATGTGTGTTCTGTGTATAAGGGCTAGTAGTTTTTTGAGAAGGCTTTCTTTAGTAGCTTATTAGGCTTGAAAGGTGACCTGAACTACTCCAGTACATTGGTAGTGAGCAAACAGAGTGGGGCAGATTCTCTGCTGGTGCAGCAGCAGATCGGTCTCATTAAATGGTTATGCTTTTTGTGACTGGTTTTATCAAATTGTACGGAAGCTGTTCTTCTAATAAAGTTCAGCTCTTTTATAATACCTCTCTTCTGAGTCTCTGATACTGCTTTTAAATCAACTAAGCCTCATTATGTCCCTGGGGAGGTTGTAGCCATTCATATTATAGCCATTGAATAGATGTGTAAACTGAGACAGCAAGGTAAAGGGCCTCCAAAAGGTCACATAACACAACAGTGGCAGTTTTCACGTTCTTAACTTGGAAGGGGAACAACCTCTTTACTTATCTTCAGTTGATTTACACTATTCATAGACATTTACCACTCACAGTAGCTTTATTTAACATTTATACACGAATTACCACAAATGATATGGTAAAATAAATCTTATGATGTGGCAAAGGGATATTTCTTAATGGGCCCACTGTGGGTGAACTACCACTTTTTCTCACTTTCAGATACCTTGTTTCTTGAGCACAGTTCATTCATTTTAAAGGTTGCCTTTTTCCAGCTTCTGTACTGTATCTCTGGCTGGCAGAAGATGTAGAAAGAGTGAACCGGGAGGGGTGGGGCAGCCTGAGGAGCACAACCCTTAAAAAGCGTGGCAGGTTTTAAAACAGACACATATTACACAGTATTCACTGGCAAGTCTAGACAACAGGGTGGTAAAAATACCTGTGAATGCTCCCACCATTGCTAGCAATGGTGTAGTTGCTGCAGCAGAGAAGAGGAAGGAGAATTGCCTAAAATGTTAATTGTTGACTACAAGTTTTTTGGGGGGTTGGGTTTTGGGATTTATTCACTGCTCCAAGAAATGCTTCAAATGACTGGTGAGAAACAATGAGCTGAGATGGAGAGAGAACTGTAGTAGGAAAGGGTAGGAAGAAATAGGGCCGAGGAAGAGTGAAGACAAGAGAACACTGGTAATGGAGAAGGGAAAGGGATATTAAAAGATGGGGAAATAAAAATGGATAGAGAAAAGGAGGAGGAAAAGGTTGGTATAAAAATGTAAATAGCTATGTAGATTTTGAGTCTGCCTGCATATTTTGTTACTAATTTGGCACCTTAAAGATGTTTTTTTCTAGAATTATTAAAAGCTTTCCCCTTCAGCCTTCAAGTTTTGTTTTAGTCAAGGCTTAATACATTTATTCAAGTTTATGATGAAGAAAAAAATTCTACTTTGAGGGCCTTATTTAGCTGGAGTTTGCAATTCTAGTTTGTAGTTTACTGCTGTGTTTACCGTCCATCCTCTATTTACAGTACAGCAAAGCTTTGATAATATTTCCTGTAAAATGAAAATGTCTCTTGGCCCCTCCTTTTACATAAATACAGTAGGTTGAACATTAAAGCTGTGCATGAACTGACAAATCCAAACACCTGAAGTTTAGGATTGCATTTATCGATGGCATCAACAGTATATCAACATAAAACTGTCAGTGACATTAAGTCACGGAGGGGAAGAAGTTTATATGGGTTTTAGAACTTTCAGTTCATGTCTTCTTTGTGTTATCTAGTACTGGTTAAAGCAGCAGGGCTAATGTGGACTTGAGATTTATTCAGCATCACAATAGTCCTTCAAATTAAAAGTTTATTCTCACACTTAAAAAAAATTCTGAAGGAGAGAAAAGGAAGGGAAATTTGTGTGGTTGGTGAAATATGAATTGGGACAAATTCTTTGTCACTAATCCCTTGTGCACTCATGGGTGTGAAGCCTCTGAAATACCAGTGTTGCTAGTTGCTGTGGGAGAGTTATCCCTAAACTGAACTCACATTTCAATTTTTCCATAGGGAAAAGGGTAGTAGTTCAATTCCCATTCAGTGAAGCTGTGCTGGTGATTTCCATGGGAACAAAATTTAGCCTAAAGACTACAATATCACTGCAGGTGAGTAACAGAGTGAGATTGTGCTGTTGGGTGGATTAGATTTTAGAAAGTATCAGAGGGGTAGCCGTGTTAGTCTGAATCTGTAAAAAGCAACAGAGGGTCCTGTGGCACCTTTAAGACTAACAGAAGTATTGGGAGCATAAGCTTTTGTGGGTAAGAACCTCACTTCTTGCATCTGTTGCTTTTTATAGATTTTAGAAGGGATTTTTAAGGTAGAACTTTACATATGAAAGATCTCATTTGATCAGTGAGAAAATCCTCCTCTTCCTCCCACTATGCGCTCCCCTTCACAATAGGGTTGTTTTTTTAAAAAGGGCTGTTCCCAAGATTTGTTACTTTAACTTCTGCTGGAGACATCCCCAGGTTGGCTCATAAATTCAGACTTGCAGAGCTATTCAGTGATGCAGCTGAAAGCTGCAGTGTCATGTATTTTGTGATCTGGGAAGGGCTCCTGTGAAAATGATCTTGCCGTATACAGGTAATATAATTGATGTCAATAATGCATTTGGGTTAGGAGGTGGACAAACCATGACTGTTCCTGGCAATCACCCTCTCCTGTGATCCTAGGAGAGAGAGATGTTGATTATGGTCTGGCTTATAAAGACTACCATATTATCTCTTCTCATTCCTCTGCATATGCTGCTATTGGTGTGAATACTGGCAGATGCTTACAGCTGTTGACACAAGATTTCAACTAAAAGGCAGCTGTGAAAGCAATGACACAGCTTGATGAAGGGGGAGGATCCTGGGAAAGGGAAAAAATGGAGCTTAAGACAAGCAGGGCAGGTTGGGTGCAGAAACTTTGAGAAGAAAATAGAGATAGTTGAGACAAAAAAAGACAAAAAAGGAAAATGGAGTTGGAGCAAATCCACACACAGGGAATCTCCTTCCTTACTGAGAACTGACTCCTAAATATTGTACATAAAATAAATGATTCTTAATTTTCCAGGTTAGAAATATGTTAGTTGTTAGCCATTGAATGGCAATATTGATTATTTCAAGGCAGACAACACCCACCATACATAACCTTTTAAAGTTTCTCAACAATCAAAAACTTTCTGAGCAATAGTTAACATTCATTTATTTTTCTTAAAGGATAAAGCTGGGTTTGTAATAAAGCAAATCCCTTATTCACACAATATCACTGAAATGGAATATAAAAGACTCGCTTGTCAACTGTAGTCCAGTGGGCAAGTTTGCCTTTATTATATTTACTGCTTTGCATTATATTCTGCCTTGTATTATATTCAGCAGTAATGCAAGAAACCTACAGGCCTGTATCTTGTAAGACATTAGCTTCAGCAAGTTAGCATAAGGCTTCAGACCTATGAATTTTAAGCAGATAAACTTTGCACAGATAAAAAGCCCAAAGGAAAACCCCAAGTATTTGGGGAGCTGAAAATAGAGTTTAAGGGGAATTTCTGTCCACAGGTAAATAATTCAATCACAGAAGCATCCTGGCAACGAACTGACGTACATAACAGGTACATGAGATAAATTTAAGACTAGCTTGCTTGCTTCCCAATATATCTTTTCTTATAAGTTTCTTATTTTCTTATGGGTTTGATTTTATAGCTTAGAATATATTTTGACTGTAACACAAGGGACTTGCAGGCCACATCCTGTATGGTGAGCTAAGGCAAAGTTAGCATACATATGTTTGGGATCTTTCACTAATAGATGGTGAAGAGCTAAAGCATAAGGTCCATGTATGGCTGTGACCTTTAACATAGAGATGTGTTAAAGCAGGTTGGTATAGGGGCTTTCCTAAATTCATACCCTTTTAAACTTAACAAGTACACCACAACTTGGAACTTGGAAAGATCCAAAATAACTGGTTAGGACAGAAATAACAAATGTGATGCCTAACCACAAAAGGGCCATTGTAACAAATGGACATATAAAATAATAAGTTCAGATCATTGATATACTAATCTATAGGAAAAAAGACAGTCCAACATTAGTAAAGTGAGGAAATACAAATAAGGAAAAGGGGGAAAAATCCCCTACTGAATATGCATCAAACATAGCAGCGGCAGCATAACATATTATAAAAGTGGCATCAAAGCCTAGGGGTGGTAGGAGAGAGAGATGTAGTCCTTGGGAGGTGCCAGAATGATAGCCACTGGTGGTGATGGAGAAGGTGATGGTGGTGAGGAAGATGATGGCTAACATTTCAGGTTGTTCTACAAGAGATGGTGTGAGTATATGGGTGTGCAGATGTACATTCTGGAGTATCTCTATCTATCTTACTCATTTGGGGTGTTTGTGACTGTGCTAATGTATTAATAAACTATATTTGTAAATATAAAAGCGTTCCTATAGTCTGAGTGTTGCAACTGTGCACACCAGGGTTCCCAACTATATAATAACTGAATAATACTGGGCTTGATCTTGGGGCAAGAACCTGGCAACCCTCAAAGTGATAACTGGGGATTCTTAAGTAATCAATATAATTAGTACATAATCTATAGATCAATTAACAGTTGAAAATATCATTCCAGTAAAGTATACAAGTTACAGAAGAAATGTCCCATAGTTAGTCAGATTATCCATTTTTTAAACTGGAAGATAACATCAGTTTTTTCCTCCAGGAATAAGAGGAATTTTCAGCAGCACTTAATTTAAATGGCACACAGTTTCCCAACTAAATACATAATCTTGAGAAAAACTCAAACAGCAAAATTTGGGCTAACGCATTCTACAATGCAAAGTTTGGAGTTGTTCAGATAAACCGATGCACAGTGTATTTACAGACTGCAAGCTCTCAAATGAAGGAAAATGGTAAATTACTAGAGCTGTGTGAAACATGACAGTTTAAGTTTGGATGGAGTTGTGTGACTATCTTCTTCAGTGTCAGGGGATTTTAATGTTTCTTGTTTGCAGCTGCCACCTGGCCGGCGATTCTGTCCAGATCTCTCTGTCCTTGGGGGGTGAGTTTGTGACCTCCATCCTGATCCTTCTCCACCATTTTCAGCCCCTCCAGGGCCTGCAGCACCCGCCTGGCCACGCTCTTGGAGCCGCGGCTGAAGTGGCTGGGCATGACGCCGTTGCGCTGCCGGCCCCCGTAGATCTTGGTCATGAAGCCGCCGCCAGCACCGCCACGGAGGTACAGGTGCCGGGCTGTGGAAGCTGCTTGGGTATAAAACCAGTTCTCATCATACGGGGCCAACTCCTTGTGCTTGGTGAGTTTGACTGTATCCACCCACTCAGGTACCTTCAGCTTTCCTGACTTCTTGAGGAAGGCAGCCAGGGCTCTGACGAACTCCTGCTGGTTAACGTCTTTCACCGTGACACCAGGCATCTCGCTGCTGGCTCTGCGCTGCCGGGCTCGGAAAACTCTCTGGGGATTTTAAAACTCTCACAAGGGCACAAACCTGTCTCAAAATGAAATAATTGAATTTCACCAGATTTTGAAGTAAAATTGTCTAGAACACTAAGTTTCGTGTGTTTTCAATATTATACATCATCCTGGATTTTCTCAAAACTAGTCTCAGGTACACAGACCTTTTCAGACACCTGAATTGTGAATTGTGAATTGTGAATCTGAATTGTGTGTTTATAAAGTACTCAAGCCAGGTGAAATGAACAATGCTGGGTTGTGTTAAAAACCATCTGGACATCCCTGTATATTTTCCCAATTCTTACTTTGCTGGCAGGCCATGGAGCAATGTTATTGACTATTTAAAAAATCCTTCATTGTCACAGTTATTCAGCTTATCCTGTAAACCTCCGTGCTCCTTATTAAAGAAACTGCAAAAATCTATAAAGAAAAATCACCTAACCTTTAGACATGTTTAGAAATAGATCCCCACATCTTCGCTACCAGAGTGTTGTATTGACAATTTTTCCAATCTTGAGTGCTGCTCCAAGGTTAGTGGTGTTAGTGGCACTCTTTGAGTGGAACAGTCTGCACTACAGAATTATGGCCTTTCCTCACTGCCCACACACTGCAGCAGCTCATGCTCTGCTCTACACTGGTGTGAGTGGCCTTAAATTAAATTAAATTAAATTAAATTAAAGATGAGCATGGCTACACTTCAAATCTAAGAATGACATTTAACTTGCAGTCCACTCAAGCTAAATGGCTGGACAGGACTATCCATATAGCAACCTCTACCCCAGTTCAGGGAGCTTGTGCACGGGAGCACTCTGTTCCATGTAACTCGACAGCCCTTCCTTGCATACTGGTTCTTCTAGCAATGTGCCTTCCACAGCCATGGAAGATGGGGCTGGATTTGTCCCATTTGTGTGTACTTTTAGATATATGGCAGTGAGAAATGGGTTAAGGGGACAGCATGGTGTCTGTTTCCACCCTCCTCAAACCCTTTATTTTGAGTCTTGGCTCTGTTATACCAAACAGGCATCTTATATTTCTAGGGAATATCTTCAAAACCCTGGATCTTTAAACTTTTGAAATTTTCCATCAAAGGGGCAAAATGCTATTTTCCATGTCCTTTCCCTTTTTAACTGTTTTTGGTGTGCTTTATGTGGATGTGATGCCTCAAGTTTCAGAATCTTTAATGTATTAATCATCAGTTTCTTATCGACATACTTAAGGATTCCTTTCCTGCCATTTCTGAAAAATATGGTTCCTTTAGGCAAATCACTATATAGTTCTTCATTTTTTTAAAATTCAAGCACAGCAAGAAGCCATAGACAGAAAGTGAAAACAATTTCTCAGAGAGAGAATGGAAATACAGGCTGTGCTATCATGTTAGCTTCTCTCCCACTCATGACTTCACATCTTGGTGATTAATCTTCAATAAATATTTTGTTAAATGCTTCTAGTTTTAAATGTGTTGTGTTAAGCTTTGAGCAGGGGATTGGACTAGATGACCTCCTGAGGTCTCTTCCAACCCTAATCTTCAATGATTCTATGATTCTAAGTGATCACTAAATCCTACCATATCTTCCTTCCATATCCACCCTAAACTAGAATGACAATTTCAAGTTGTCCTTTTAAATTAGCACTGCCTATTAATTGAACTATCCCACAAATCAGGAATTATTCCTGTTCTCCAAGATCTGGAGTGCAAATGGAGAAGTAGGGGTGCAGCTACTATTCTGTGGGGTAGTAGAATTTCTTCAGGACAGACAGGAAGGATAGGGACTCACTTCTTCAGATGCATGGAGTGAAAATTACAGATGCAGGCATAAATATACTGACACATGAAGAGAAAGGAGTTATCCTACAAGTGGAGAACCAGTGTTGACAGGGCCAGTCCAATCAGGGTGGATGTGGTCCACTCCCAATAACTGATGAGAGGGTGTCAATTCCACGAGAGGGAAAATCGCTTTTGTAGTGAGCCAGCCACTCCCAGTCCCTATTCAAGCCCAAATTAATGGTGTTAAATTTGCAAATGAATTGTAGCTCTGCAGTTTCTCTTTGAAGACTGTTTTTGAAGTTTTTTTTCACTCCATGCATCTGAAGAAGTGGGTTTTTTACCCATGAAATCTTATGCCCAAATAAATCTGTTAGTCTTTAAGGTACAACCAGACTCCTTGTTGTTTTGGGGGATACAGACTAACACGGCTACCCCTCTGATACTTGAAAAAATAAAAGGCATTTCTGCTAAACAGAGTTCAGAGTAATAAAACAAATACAAACAATGCCGGTACAAATATTCATAATAGATTGTTTAGAATAAAAAATTGATTGTTTTCAGGTTTGTGAAACATCTGAGAGAAAAATAGCAGTTTTACTAACAGTCAAACATGTTCTGATTTTAAAAATTGCGTACATTTTCTTTTTACCACTGAGATGGTTAAAAAAAAAGTCTGATTTTGATTGGTCACAAGTCACATGGTCTGAGCATATATACCATGTGTGGTATTTCTGAAGAAGCAAGGATTCTCAGGTTTCAGTGAAATACTTTTTATTTAAAAATTACTATCAATATACTTTGTGAAATCGGATTCTACATGTGACACCAAGAACCCTTAAACCGTCTGACTGCATGTTTCTCTCTGGCCTACTATCTGTTAGGTTCTTGCAAGCAGCTATGCCACACCCTGTATTATTATTGCATTCCAGGTTGCACTAATTCAAGTAAAGCCTGATCACATAAATGTGCATGAAAAAGGCAATGCAAAAGTGGTGTAGACACAATTGAGGAGAATTCATTCAAAAATTTCAGAACATCTTTTGTGCTATTTGCCCAGCTCTCATAATGAACTTGAGAGGGATAAGGCACCCACACAATGTATTGAGGAATTCAAGTTCTCCCTTAAATATCAGCAGTCTGATCTTTCTGTATTTGTTTCCCATGTAGCTTGTGAATCTCATTGTTCAAAAGTGCTCTTTGATTTTCAGTGGAAGTTAGACACCTAACTGCCCTTTGTTCCTTTGAAAATCTCCTCTGGAGTACGTACATAGCTATATAAATATAGGGGAAATATTATGATTGTTTTCTTTTTACTGCACTTTTAATATTAGGATTCTCTGTATTAGGCTTGGGGTTAGTGCCAAAAGTCAATTCTAGATGGATATTACAGAGTGACTAACACATTCTTCCCTCCATCTTATAGAAATTTCTATTTGTTCTTTATTTATTTCCCCTAATCTGAAATAAATCATCCAAACCAAAAGAACATGCTTTGCCCTTTGTGCACAGAAACCATAACAACTCCCAGGATGATTATGGCAGAAGTACTATCTGAGTTATTTATTAAAGCTGGTATGTTTTCTTATCCCAGCCTTCCTGTCCCCAGAATAGGACAAACATTGGCAAACTTGACAATTCTTTCAGTGCTGAAACTCGAAGTAGTAAAGGAAGAACATCAACAGTTTCTTTGGTGGTTAGAATCAGTGTCCCAGTATAGTTTGTTGCAGTGTTGTTGTAAATGTGTTGGTCCCAGGATATGAGAGAGATGGGTAGGTGACGTAATATCTTTTATTGGGCCAACTTCTTTTGGTGGAAGGTACAAGCTGTTGAGCTGCACAGAGCTCTTCCTCAGGTCTGGGGAAGGAAACAGAGTCCCTGGACCAGAAAAGCTCTGTGTAGCTGGACAGATTGTACCTTCCACCAACATAAATTGGTCCAATAAAAGATATTGCCTCACCTACATTGTCACTTTAGTATAGCTTTGCTTTTTTAGAAATGTGTCAGCTTGTAACCTTGGTTCTCCTCCCCTTCCTTCTCTATAACACAAAATACCATATATTGCTGTATACTATATATTACTATATATGCTGGGGAAGGTTACCCTGAAACTGGTACTTATATGTGTATCAAATTTATGAACAATAAGGACAGATTCTCAAATATCTATAGGAACTTGTGTAGTTTTTTACTATTGCTGGTTTCTATTTCTCTTTAGATTTAATTGAACCTTTGCCACATTTCCCAACAGCAGATGCTGGGAAGGTCAGGTAGGCTTGAAAGCAACTGCCATACAACAGAAGACCAATACAATAAAGCAACTGAATAAATTGGATTTTTTTTTGAGCTGGAGAAGGTTGTACAGTTAAAAAAAAATCTTCATTTCCTACACCTGTTCATGAAACATATACCTAGTTTTTAAATAATTTTTGGCTGAGTTTGTGGATTGCCCTGGAACATATTGCACATCAGTGCACAAACTTGCAAGTACTGTAAGAAATTAATACCATATACCAGGAACATTTCCATAATTACATTGGAAGCACCCTGTAATTAGAGACACTCTATTAATAATGTTACCAAAATACATTTAAAGACTTCTGAAGAAATTTCAGATTAGTTTAAAATTTCACAATCCCCAAAGATATGAGGAAGCTGCTCAATCTTCATTTGATGTAAATCCAAAATAATCTCGTGCCTAACACAGTCAATCTTTAAATTCATTAAAAGAAAACCCTTTCTAATTAGATACATCACATCAAAATTAACCTAAATCAACTAATCCTTTAAATGAGATCACCTGGCAATGGAGCTCATTTCCCCTTGTGTTTGTAAGGCCCAAACTCTAACTTGAATGTAGGTTTTGACAGAGCTGCAGGATTTGCCCCTATGTAATTTTTATGGTAATATATATCATCAGAGCTTTTTATGGCAACAGAGCTCAACATATCTTTGCCCTGCAGACTTCTGATGTTAATGCTTTGCTTTGCAGATCCAGACTCCCAGAGATGGTGTGCAGAACATGGATTAATTTTAATTTGATGCTTTTAGTAGTTCTGTTGGTGTGTTGTCCATTGCATTAGGGTTTTACTATTTTTTAACTGCTTTTTTTTTAGTTTTGATCTAAATGGGGGGAGGTTTGTGGTTCAATCAATTCTTCTCGTCCTCCTCCATGTGTCTTTGATAATCATTGGATGTGCAGCACAGTTCTTCACGGTATTCCTTCCAGCAATATATGTGAAGATTTTCCATTCTCCTGATTTAATAAATTGGAGTTTTGACTTGAATGAATGTTATATGCCTCACTGCAGGGGTGCTGGAACTAGGGGTGCTGGGGATGTAGCAGCAACACTCACCTTGAAATGGTTTCCATTATTTACAGTGTTTACAGTTTTGTTCAGTGGCTTTCAGCACCCCCACTATACGAATTGTTCCAACACCACTGCCTCATCACGTCAAATGAGGTTTTCATTTCATCTGAAATTTGTGCCGTTTCTGACTACAGGAACACTTACAGGAGACAGTTGTCTTTGTCCCTTCCTGATATTCTCTGCTGGGTGCTTTGATGTTCAGCAAATCAGAGTATATATTTTGTGCTTCTTAGGATGAAAACTGTTTGGTTCCTCTCACCTAGTAAATGACCTTGCTTGGCCTGGCTTCTGTTTCCATCTAGGTAAATTCAGAAAACTTTCTTTTCAGAGGGACTGTTGCAATGTTTTTGCTAATCTGGTTTTCCATCTCCCCTCCCCCCCCCCAGTTCTTCATGGAAATGCCTTGATTATATCTTTTAACTTAAAGAGACAGAGCCAAGGATTGTTGGCTACAAATTTTACCTACTACTTTATTTATAGCTGGTAGGGAAAAAAATAATTCATTTTCAAAACAAATACCTTAGGTCTGAGGAAAAGTCAGTGTCAACACCAGAAGCCTGGCATTTGAGCAACCCTACCATAATAAATTAGTGTGCATAAAATCATAGGGCTGGAAGGGACTTTTATTCCAGTCCCCTACACTCCAGGCAGGACTAAGTATGATCTAGATCATCCCTGACAGATGTTTGTCTAACATCTCACCTTTGTCAGGCTTGTCCTCGTCTGCGGATGCAAATTGATACCACACCATTCTATTTTATTGCGAGCATGTTCCTTCCATTTCTGGCCAAAGAGTTTTGTCATGGGATCAGCCCAGCATGTCTTCGGTCTACCCAGCGGCCACTTGTGGTCTCTGGGAATCCAGTCAGTGATGGAGATTCCACAACCTCACTAGGCAATTTATTCCAGAGCTTACCTACCCTGATAGTTAGGAATGTCCAACCTAAACCGCCCCGGCTGCAATTTAAGCCCATAGCTTCTTGTCCTATCCTCCGAGGTTAAGGAGAACAATTTTCTCCCTCCTCCTTATACCACCTTTTATGTACTTGAATACTGATATCATGTCCCCCCTCAGACTTTTGTTCTTCAGACTAAACAAACCCAATTTTTTCAATCTTCCCTCATAAGTCATGTTTTCTAGACCTTTACTCATTTTGTTGTTCTTCTCTGACTTTCTCCGATTTGTCCACATCTTTCCTGAAATTTGGTGTCCAAAACTGGACACAATACTCCAGTTAAGGCCTAATCAGCGTGGAGTAGAATGGTAGAAATATGTCTTGTGTCTTTCTTACACACTCCGGATAACACATCCCAGAATGATATTTGCTTTTTTTGCAACAGTGTTACACTGTTGACTCTTATTTAGCTTGTGATCCACTATGACTGAAAGGTGAACTGTCAGGTTGGAGGGAGGTTACCAGTGGAGTTCCTCAAGGTTCGGTTTTGGGTCCAATTTTATTTAATATATTTATTACTGACCTCGGAACCAAATGTAGGAGTGGGCTGATAAAGTTTGCGGATGACACAAAGTTGGGAGGTATTGTCAATTCGGAGAAGGATTGGGATATCCTGCAGGGAGATTTGGATGACCTTGTAAACTGGAGTAATAGTAATAGGATGAAATTTAATAGTGAGAAGTGTAAGGTTATGCATTTAGGGATGACTAACAAGAATTTTAGTTATAAGCTGGGTACGCATCAGTTGGAAGTAACAGAAGAGGAGAAGGACCTCAGAGTCCTGGTTGATCGCAGGATGACTACAAGTCAGCAATGTGACGTGGCTGTGAAAAAAGCTAATGCGGTCTTGGGATGCATTAGGCGAGGTATTTCTAGTAGGGATAAGGAGGTGTTGGTTCCGTTATACAAGGCACTGGTGAGACCTCATTTGGAGTACTGTGTGCAGTTCTGGTCTCCCATGTTTAAAAAGGATGAAATCAAACTGGAACGGGTACAAAGAAAGGCCACTAGGATGATCCGAGGAATGGAAAATCTGTCGTATGAAAGGAGACTCGAATAGCTCAGTTTGCTTACCTTAACCAAAAGAAGGCTGAGGGGGGGATATGATTGCTCTCTTTAAATATATCAGAGGGATAAATACCAGGGAGGGAGAGGAATTATTTCAGCTCAGTACTAATGTGGACACGAGAACAAATGGATATAAACTGGCCGTCAGGAAGTTTAGGCTTGAAATTAGACGAAGGTTTCTAACCATCAGAGGGGTGAAGTTTTGGAACAGCCTTCCGAGGGAAACAGTGGGGGTGAAAGACCTCTCTGGCTTTAAGATTAAGCTTGATAAGTTTATGGAGGGGATGGTTTGATGGGATAAAGTGATTTTAGTCAATAGGTCAATAACGTGCCATCGCTGGTAATTAGTAACAATGATCAATGATGGGATATTAAAAGTTACTACAGAGAACTTTTTCCAGAGGGTCTGGCTAGAGAATCTTGCCCGCATGCTCGGGGTTCAGCTAATCGCCATATTTGGGGTCGGGAAGGAATTTTCCTCCAGGGTAGATTGGCAGAGGCCCTGGAGGTTTTTCACCTTCCTCCGCAGCATGGGGCAGGGATCGCTTGCTGGAGGATTCTCTGCGATTTGAAGTCTTTAAATCATGATTTGGGGACTTCAACAGCAGAGTCAAGGGAGAGAATTATTCCAGGTTTGGGTGGGTCAGCTTTTGTGGCCTGCATCATGCGGGAGGTCAGACTAGATGATCATAATGGTCCCTTCTGACCTTAGAGTCTATGAGTCTATGACCCGTAGATCCCTTTCTACAGTACTCCTTCCTGGGCAGTCATTTCCCATTTTGAATGTGTACAATTGATTGTTCCTTCCTAAGTGGAGTACTTTGCATTTGTCCTTATTGAATGTCATCCTATTTACTTCAGACCATTTCTCCAGTGTGCCCAGATCATTTTCTATTTTAATCCTATCCTCCCAGCTTGGTATCATCCGCAAACTTTATAAACTTTATCTAAATCATCAGTGAAGATATTCAACTAGACCCAGAATTGATCCTTGCGGTACCCCCACTCAATATGTCCTTCCCCAGCTTGATTGTGAACCCAAAGATAACTATGCTCTGGGAACAGTTTTCCAACCAGTTATGCATCTACCTTATAGTAGCTCCATCTAGCTTGTATTTCCCTAGTTTGTTTATGAGATGATCATGCGAGACAGTATCAAAAGCCTTACTGAAGTGAAGATATATCTCATCTACCGCTTTTCCCCCATCAACAAGGCTTGTTACCCTGTCAAAGAACGCTATTGGGTTGGTTTAACACAATTTGTTCTTGATAAATTCATGCTGACTTTTACTTATCACCTTATTATCTTCCAGGTGTTTGCAAACTGATTGTTTAATTATTTGCTCCATTATCTTTTTGGGTACTGAAGTTGAGCTGACTGGTCTGTAATTCCCTGGGTTGTCCTTATTTCCCTTTTTATATATTGGAACTATATTTGTCCTTTTCCAGTACTCTGGAATCTCTCCCATCTTCCATGACTTTTAGAAAATAATCACTAATGGCTCAGATATCTCCGCAGTCAGGTCCTTGAATATTCTAGGATGGATTTCATCAAGCCCTGGTGACTTGAAGACATCTAATGTGTCTAAGTAATTTTTAACTTGTTCTTTCCCTATTTTAGCTTCTAATACTACCTCATTTTCGCTGGCATTCACTATGTTAAATGTCCAATTGCTACTAAACTTTTGGTGAAAACTGAAAAAAAAAAAAAAGAAGTCATTTAGCACTTCTCCCATTTCCACATTTTCTGTTATTGTTTTCCCTCCTCATTGTATAACAGGCTTACCTGTAACATGTGTGTATGTTACAGGAGCAACTGTAATTAAAGAAACAGCTTCATTCACTTTTAAATTACAGAGGGTTATTCTAAATGTGAATATTTTTTTAAATGCTTTAATAAAAAAAAATGCAGCAGTGCTTTGTTCACCTGATTTTTTGAATTCTCTCTTTATCACAGCTACTAAGTTCAGTGCTAGCTAATCTTTTTTTTTTTTTAAGCCGGAGTTGAAATTTGTGGTGAAACTATTCCAAAATCACCCCAGGGTAAGCTCCAAGCCACAGGGTACACACCTTTTCTACCTATTCATGAATCAGGCTAAGTCAGTTTGACTGATTCACCATCTGACCACCAAGCAGATTATAAATCATGTAGGAAAATGTCAGCTGAAATGTTAGTGCATTTTAAGGTCATTCCTTGCATTTTCAATATTACGTCTGTATCATCTTTGGAGATTCCCAGTCACAACTGAGTCACAAGGCACCAAATGTTGATTCCTCTTTTTTTTTTTTTTAATCAGTGTTTATTTAAATTGTTACAACTGTACATGATAAATCACATAATAATGCTAGCTTTTGGGGCTGCTTTGCACAGTCAGGTCAATGCATTGAGTGTGGTGGGGAGACCAGTTCTCCGCCCCGCCAGTTTTAGTATTTTAAATTGTAATATAGTCATCGGATAATTATTTATGGGAAAGATTTACAGAGGTACAAAGGTCAGTTTAGATGTCATGAAATGGAAATTGGATGCCTGCTCCAATTTGTGCTATTGAAAATCCTTCACATGTTACAGCAATGCCCAGAAAGCCCAGTCATGATCAGGGCCCCTTTATGCTGAAGAAACATAAATTAAGAGATGGTTCAGGCCCTGTAGAAATGCTGTTTTGGATCCTTACACATCCTAGCAGAAGAGAACCCAGGAAGACAACTAAAGCCTGTTGGTGTTAGGGTGACCAGATGTCCTGATTTTATAGGGACAGTCCCGATTTTTGGGTCTTTTTCTTATATAGGCTCCTATTACCCTCCACCCCGTCCCGATTTTTCACATTTGTGGTCTGGTCACCCTAGGTGGTATCAGTGCTTCCTCTAGCGAGTTTGAACTCTCCACCAATTTAATTGAGTTACAGAGGCAGTTGCAATGTTTGTTTAGAATGTCCTGAACACTATCCAGCTGTAATAATTCCATTTTAATATAGTCTTTGATGACTAAAAGATACTGATTGATTAGTAGTGTACAAATCAAAAAAAGTTTCTTATTTTACTTATGATATTCAATCTGAATTAACCTATTGCTTTTGTGTTGTTCACAGCAGAACACATCCGTCTAAAAATAGGTAATGCAATAGGCAATGAATCCTTTTATCTCATGACTATCATTTAAGCAGTCAATAGTATGCCCTGCATTGATATTAAGCAGTGTAATGAAATTATAGTCATGCTAACATTTTTAGAAATTTTGACTTTTCAATGAGGTAACCATATTCGTTGATTAAAATTACATTTTTCTAGTCCATCTATTTTTCATAGTGCTTGCAATTTACATGTTGTACCCTGTTAACCTCCTGACAGAGTAGATTTAGCTTTAGCAACTAATACGATATTCTCAGATTCCAGGTCAGTAACTTCAGCTGTTTGTGTAGAGGAAGCCCAGTGTTCTCATGCATGAGAGTTTGGCAGTGTTCCGTTTTTTAGTGCTGTCTGGCCCCAATTGTTTTTGCAGATGAAGCCTCAGATTGCTCTCAGGCCAATGAGATGAGGTTTGAGATTGTTAAAAGTATTTCTAGTCCCATATTGTCATTCTGTTTTGTCTGGCAAGAAAAGTTATGATCTGAGTCCGCAATTGCCTTTTCAGTAACTAAAACCAAGGCACTTTAAATATTGGGCTAACTGTTAATGATGTGTGGTCCTCAAAAAGTTCAGTAGTTTGGTTTCAAGAAGCAATAAAGAGTTAATATTTATCTTAACCTCTTGAATCTACAAAATTGGGTTGGAAATCTCACAACGCTGGCCTTTCCCTAAACATCTTACACATTCTGTTTCCAGCTCTGTCCAAATGCAGCTAGTGAATCAGTTTCCAGTTATCAAATTACCACAAGCCCCCTTCAACATTGGGGAAGGTTTGGTTTGATTTTCATTCAGGTTTTGGGAAAAGGTCAGGTTTGTTCATATTTTATTGGAAAGGGTTCAGCTATTTCTAGCTCTCATCCAGCTTTTGCATGGTCAGGTTGAAGGAAGATGTATTAACTTCATTTTTAAATATAATTTTCTCAGTTTCTACCACAATTAGAATTAGAAGCCAAGCAGCAATATTTATGCATAGATCTGAACTGACCCAAGTTCAGGGGTGTTGAGATATGCCTGGTTTTGGTTCAACCCATTGTGGAGACAGGGGTCAGCAGCAAAACTTGGATCTGAACTTTCATAAAATTAAGGGAAGGTGTTCTGACTTGGGGTGTTGGACTTGCCCTCTCTAGCCAGGTTAATGTAAGTGCCATCCACGTAAATGTTGTGTGTAGGAGGTGCTTGGGATCTTTCAGGAAATGGGATCACGGCCGGCTCCAGGCACCAGTTTGTCAAGCAGGTGCTAGGGGCGGCCACTCCGGAGAGGGGCGGCACGTCCAGCTATTCGGCGACAATTTGGCGGACGGTCCCTCACTCTGGGAGGGAAGGACTTCCCACTAAATTGCCGCAGCAGATCGCGATTGCGATCACAGCTTTTTTTTTTTTTTTTTGGCTGCTTGGGGCAGCCAAAACCCTGGAGCCGGCCGTGAAGGGAGTGCACCCACTCTCTGAAAATCAGGCTCCTTTAAGATGTTTGAACTTGTACTTCTGAAATCACTAGTCACTCTTGAAAATCTTGTCTTGTTAATCATTATCATTCCGCAAAAACAGGACAATTTCTTTTTCATTAAAATGTATGTTTACAAGTGGCAAGGTGATCGTCCCTTCTGTTTACCAGTACACTAGACTGCCTTTCTGCCTGCCATTGGGAATAAAAGAAGAAAATGCAGCTGAAAACATGTATGGAGTGAGTTAATGGCTCAGTTTTCACCTGCAGACTGTGCTTTAGTGGACCTTTGCTTTGGAGTTAATGTTTCATTCGGTTCCCAGTAGACTCTTGCTCAAATTAGAAAACACAACAGAAAAACAGCTGTGTGCAAATTGTGCATGATTACACGTTGCTGTTTGTAACAGATGAATGGCATAGGCTGCAAAATGAATGCCCTTGTAGAAAGTGGTGTTCCTGAATGGTAGCTGAGATCATTGACAGAGACATATCAACTAGAGAAGAAATTAAAGCACCCCATTTTTACCTTGGTAACACAGAATTACCAATTAAATTGCCTTTGAATATGTCTCTATAAATATTCAGATCCACTACTGTAAAGAAATAAATTGATAAGGACATTGGAAAACAGATATTTGATAAAAAGCTACTACTTATTCCCCAAATCTGGAAGGACTTGTTTTAGCAATCCATTGATCATTAGATATATTCCATTGTTATGAATAACAAAATTGGTAAGATGTATGTTTCCATTATAATAGGCTAGAGTGTTTTTTGTAATACAGTAAAGAATTGCTTTAATTAAAATGAATAAGAAGTCATTGAATATTTGGGAATATGTTCAGCATATTCAATTTCAACTTCAAATATGTACATTGATGTAAAACTTTCTGCTTTTCCTTTAATTATAAAGCATTGTGGGGTGGGGGGAAGGAGGGGAGAGAGAGAGAGATGCTACACACTTACAGTGTTTCCCCAGGGAGAATTGAACTGTAAAACAAAGGCTTCACCTGTATGGTGGAATTCGGGGAAAGAGGGTATGTTTAAGCAACTGAGCTGTCTTGGGGTTCAGTGCTGGTCCTGGTGGGCTGAGACACTCCATTTCCAGGAAGGGATAGCAGACTGAGAGCTAGTGCCCAGGAAATGTGCCAGTGAGACTGAGGGAGGAAACCATGTTGCAACCTGCTGAGGCTCTAAAAAATTAAAACACTCAATATGGATATGGAGGAATGGATTCCCCTCACCGCATTCCTAAGGGTGACTGAAAGGAAGCCTCTATCCAGATCTGTGACAAGTTGCTAAAAGTCTTAGTTCCAATAATTAGTTATATCTTTAAAAGAATAAATAACCAGCATGTGCTGAGAGCTCCATGTAGATCTGGGAACATATAGTGAAAAAAATTCTGTTGGATACACAGGGCCATCACTACAGCTGGTGGAAAATGCAGTTCTTCTTCGAGTGATTGCGCATGTGTATTCCACAGTAGGTGTGCGTGCTCACCACGTGCACTGGTGCCGGAAGTTTTTCCCTTAGCAGTACCCATAGTGGGGGAGCACCGCTGCGATGCCTGGAGTGGCATCTCTATATTGCGCTATAAGCTGCGCGCTCCCCCCACCCTCAGTTCCTTCTTGCCGCCAGTGAAGGTAGTCGGAACTTGTGCTCCAGCATTGCTGCAGCATCTTCCTTAGTAGTACGATCTTCAACCCGTTACTAGTTTCTACAGTTAGTAGCACGCGACATCCTCGTCATGCCGGTACCGAGCGGGCCGCCCGAGTTGGGCCCCGGTCCCGAGGAAAGCTGCCGTTGGGTGCCCACCAGCCCTCACCGGCCAGGTCGGAGGTCGAGGTCTCTGCTCGATCCACAGGGCCTTCCCGTAGCCCACGACAGACCTCCATTCTGTTGTCGGGGTCGCCTGGGAGCGAGTCGCTGGAGTCTTCCTCGGCCCACAGGGGCTGCAGGCGCCGTGACAGAAAGCATCAATGCTCCTCGTCCAGCCACAGTGATAGCAGTCTCAACGCCATTGGCACCGCCGATCATACCACGTTGTGCACCATGCTCGGAGTGCATCCCGACAGTCACCGGCACCGAGGTGTCGTAGCCGCAGTCACCGACAGGACTCCAGAGATAGCACCTCCGACGTATATGTCTCATCATCGTCGAGATCTAAATCCTGGGGCCGGACCCGACATGGACGGGACCAGTCGAGCTGCTCCCACGACACCGTGCGCTCCTCGGTCACTTCCGCTTCAGCTCCCAGACGTCCGTCCCTGGGCTGCACCGTCCCCCAGGAACATGTTACCCTGGTAGGACCTCAGACGGCTCAGTGGCAAGGGGCACTATGGTAAGGACAGTGGTGCCAGTGGGTACCACGGCCCCAGGTGCCCGCACCGCCGAGGCCCCGCTCCGTGGCTGGGGCATCCCAAGCACCCTCGGCGTCCCTGCCTCAGCACCAAAAGCAGTCCTAGGGTGCCGAACCACTGCCGCACCTGGACCTGGACGCGGAGTGCGGCCTACCGGCATAGCCCGATGCCTTAGGGGCCATACCACTCATTTCGTCGGCACCGGACAAGTCCATAGCGGCACCGCCCCCTCCTTCTCAAGATGATTTCAAGGCTCATCAGGAGCTCCTCCGGCGTCTAGCCATCAACCTCCAGATCCAGGCGGAGGAGATGGAGGAGCCGTCGGACAATTTGTTTAATGTCCTGTCCTCCTCGACACCGGGCCGCATGGCCCTACCACTTCACCAAGGGGTAGCCAACATTTCTATTGGACTATGGCAAACCCTGGCCTCTCTGCCACCCATTTCCAAGAAGGCAGAGCAGAAATACTTTGTGCCAACAAAGGGACATGAGTATTTGTACACTCACCCTGCCCCGAACTCACTGGTGGTGAAGTCCGTCAACCAACGTGAAAGACACAGCCAGCCCGCACCAACCCCCAAGGTCAAGGATGCCAGGAGACTGGACACTTTTGGGAAAAAAGTTTATTCCTCTGCAAGTTTCCAGCTCAGGGTGGCAAACCATCAAGCACTCCTGAACAGGTATGACTTCAACTTGTGGGGGTCTCTGCCAAAATTCGAGCCCTCCCTCCAAGAAAAGGACAGGAAGGAATTCAGGGCTCTAGTTGATGAGGGTGCAGCAGCGGCAAAAGCAGCTCTCCAGGCTGCCTCAGATGCGGCTGACACAGCGGCTCGTTCAATGGCCTCGGCTATCTCCATGTGACGAGCGTCGTGGCTTTCGCTGTTGCGGCTGTCCGTGGAATCCCAGTCCTTGATGCAAGACCTGCCATTTGATGGCAAGGCTTTATTTGCGGACCAGACGGACACTCGTCTGCACGGGATGAAGGACTCCCGCACCACCCTGCAGACTCTCGGGCTGTATGTCCTGCCAGCCAAGGACAAACCCAGACCACAGCTCTTGGCTCCCCCCATAAGGGGCAGATACGAGCCCCCGCCCAAGAGGCCTAGAGACCAGAGGTGCAGATCACAGCACCAGTCCCGTTCGGCCCCACGCCCTGGACCCTCGAAGGGCAAGAGGCAGGGGAAGAGGTGTTTTTGACTTTTTGTGGGGGGCCACCTGGCCTGTTGCCAGGGAAACCCCCCAGTTAATAAAGTTGTTTTTTGGCAACCATTTATCGGCCTTCAGAGTGCATTGGTCCTGTATAACGTCGGACCGGTGGGTCCTCAGTACCATCTCCGAGGGGTACAGGCTGCAGTTCGATTCATCTCCACCGCACCATCCTCTGTCCCGGGATGCCCCAGGGGACCCGGAACACGCCCTCCTTTTAAACTAGGAGGTGACGCGCCTCCTCACCCTGGGTGCGGAGGAGAGGGTACCTCAGGAATTCCAGGGCAAAGGGTTTTACTCCCGGTATTTCCTGATCTCGAAGGCGAAAGGTGGGCTCAGGCCCATCCTCGACCTGTGGAATCTCAACCAGTTTCTGGTTTGCTGCAAATTCCGTATGGTGTCCCTGGCCTCTATTGTTCCGTCCCTGGACCCGGGCGATTGGTTCGCAGCCCTGGACCTCCAGGATGCGTACTTCAATATCCACATTTTTGAGGGCCACAGGCGCTTCCTCCACTTCCTGGTAGGGACAGACCATTACCAGCTTACGGTCCTTCCCTTTGGTCTTTCTGCGGCCCCCAGGGTTTTCACCAAATGCATAGCGGTGGTCGCAGCCCACCTCAGGAGGAACGGGCTGCAGATCTTCCCCTCCCTGGACAACTAGCTGCTCAAGGGCAAGTCTCAGTCCCTGGTGCAGGCGCAGATGGAATTCCTGCTAGACACCTGCATGAGTCTAGGCCTAGTGGTAAACGAGGAAAAGTCCACGTTAGTCTCGGTTCAGCGCATACACTTCATACGGGTGCTGTTAGACTCGCTGGCGGCCTCGGCCTCCCTCCCCCGGGACAGATTCGAGACGCTCAAAGGTCTCATCACCTCGGTCACGGCCTTCCCTGTGATGACGGCACGGGTGTGCCTTCAAATCCTAGGCTATATGGCAGCATGCACCTTCGTGGTGCAAAATGCCAGGCTCAGGATGAGGCCCCTCCAGCTCTGGCTGGCCTCCCAGTATTCCCAGGCCAAGGATAGCCTGGACAAAGTCATCATGTTGCCATCCTATGTAGTGGCCAACCTGCAATGGTGGTCCCTCCCAAGCAACATGCTTTAGGGTATCCCCTTCCAGGAGCCCCCTCCCTCACTAGATCTGGTGTTGGATGCCTTGGACCTGGGATGGGGAGCCTATGTGGGGAGCTTCAAAACCCAGGGCAGATGGTCGTCCTTGGAATTGTCCCTACATATAAATGTCAGGGAGCTCAGGGCCATGCGCCTGGCATGCGTAGGCCAGCACCTAGGGGGAAAGGTGGTCAAGTCCTAATGGACAATACGACCGCGATGTATTATATCAACAGACAAGGGGGCACGCATTCCGTGGCCTTGTGCCAGGAAGCCCAGCTCCTGTGGGAGTTCTGTATAGCCCATGACATCCTTCTGAGGGCTTTTCACCTGCCCAGCAAGCACAATATGCTCGAAGATCACCTAAGCAGGTTTTTCTCCCAACAACACGAGTGGTCTCTACACAGGGAAGTGGCCAGGTGGCTCTTCCTACAGTGGGGCACTCCAAGTAGATCTGTTCGCCACCTCCCAGAATCGCCTATGCCCATGATTCTGCTCCAGGGTGGGAGAGGGCGAAGGGGCGATATCGGACACATTCCTAATCCCATGGTCAGGCCACCTGTTCTACGCCTTCCCGCCCTTCCCCCTGATAGGCAAGGTCCTACAGAAGGTTAAGGCAGATGGGGCATGGATTAGCCTCATAGCCCCGGATTGGGCCCATCAGCATTGGTACGGGACCCTCCTGCAGCTTTCAGTGGCCCCCCCGCACAGGCTGCCGCTTCGACTGGACCTCCTGTCCCAGCAGGGAGGGCGTCTCCTCCACCCCAACCTGGCCGTGCTCCACTTGACAGCATGGCTGCTCCATGGTTAAATGAGGAGGAGGGGAGGTGTGCTGAGGGGGTTAGACAGGTCCTGCTGGAGAGCAGGAAACCGTCCACACGTCGACCCTACCTGGCTAAATGGTATTGGTTCTCCAGGTGGGCGAGGGAGAAGGGTTCCTCCCCCTCCCCTGCATCTATCCAACTCATCCTTGATTACCTCCTGTCCCTTAGGCCCCAAGGGCTGGCGCCCTCTTTGGTCAGGGTGCACCTGGCAGCCATTTCGGCCTTCCACCCCCCGGTGCGGGGCTACTCGGTGTTTTCACACCACATGACGTCCCGGTTCCTAAAAGGGCTGGATTGGGCTTTCTCTTACGCTAGACCCCCAGTCCAGCTCTGGGACCTGAACCTAGTGATCTCCCGCCTCACAGGGCCCCCTTTCGAGCCCTTGGCCACGTGTTCTTGGTCCCACTTGTGGAAAGTGGCGTTCCTTGTGGCTATCACCTCAGCCCGTTCGGTCTCGGAGCTTAGGGCCCTGACCTCCAAGCCCATGTATACGGTCTTCCACAGGGATAAGGTCCAGTTCTGCCCACACCTGGCTTTTCTGCCGAAGGTAGTCTGGGCTTTTCACATGGATCAGGACATTTTTCTCCCGGTCCTCTGTCCTAAGCCCCATTCCTCCAATGAGGAATGGCACCTGCATATGCTAGATGTGCGTAGAGTGCTGGCTTTTTACCTAGACTGGACCAGGCCATTCCGGAAATCCCCTCAGCTGTTTATTGCATTGGCCGAACGCATGAGGGGGCAAATGGTTTCCACCCAGCGGATTTCCCACTGGATCACCTTGTGCATACGCACGTGTTACGACCTGGCAGGGGTTCCCCCGCCTCCTATAGTAAAGGCTCATTCAATGAGAGCTCAGGCCTCGTCAGCTGCCTATGTGGCTCATGTCCCTATTTAGGACATCTGCAGGGCTGCTACATGGTTCTCTGTCCATACCTTTTCGTCGCACTATGCGATCGTCTCCCAAACGCGGGATGACGCGGGGTTTGGTAGGGCAGTACTCCGCCCGGGTAACCCTTAAACTCCTACCCACCTCCATCAGGTATAGCTTGGAGTCACCTACTGTGGAATACACATGAGCAATCACTCAAAGAAGAAAGGACAGTTACCTGTTCTGTAACTGGCATTCTTCGAGATGTGTTGCTCAGGTGTATTCCACATCCCGCTCTCCTTCCCCTCTGTCGGAGTTGTCTGGCAAGAAGGAACTGAGGGTGGGGGGAGCACGCAGCCCCTTTATAGCGCAATATAGAGGCGCCACTCCTGGGGTCACAGCGGGGCTCCCCCACTACGGGTACTGCTAAGGGAAAAACTTCCGGCACCAGTACATGTGGCGAGCACGCACACCTACTGTGGAATACATCTGAGCAACACATCTCGAAGAACGCCAGTTACGGAACAGATAACTGTCCTTTTCATTGAAATTAATACCTTTCATAGGAATGAGGTTTTTTGGCTAAATTTTTGACAGAAATTTTTTTTAAACCATTTGAATAGAAATAGGTATTTAATTTCAACTTTTTCTCCCCCCCATTTTGTTTCATTTCAACTTTTAATTTTTTAAAACTTTTAAAATTAATTTTAACATATGACATTGACATGAGAACATTTTGACATTATGGAGGTGAATTGTTTTGGAATTTTCATTCCATTGTAAGCATTTACTTTTTGTCACGATTTAGGAATTTGTCAGAATTTCCCACAGGACAGAAATTCTATTTTTTGACCAACTCTACCCACAGCCAGTGAGTGCTTTAAAACCATGGTAAGCAACAAAACCTTGAAGCCTCAGTGATGAGTCTTACAGGGAGACAGTGTAAAGATGTTAAAATAGGTGGAGAACCCATAAGGATATAGGTACCTGGGCTCTGTGTGAGCTGCATTCTGGACGTGACATAACCAGGGACTCCTGTAAGTAGAAAAGTAACAAAAATGAGTCTTGAGGAAAGCAGAGAGGCAAATTTGTGAAACCAGCATTCTGATGAGGCGAAATGGCAGAGAAATAGCATTTCCATTTTAGACAATCTCTATTCCCTCTTGACAGAGTCTGTTAGCCAGTACCTCCTTTCTGTGCTTCCTGTCACATCAAGAGCCTTCCAATACAAGTACACAGCTCCTGTGGGGAAAGTCTAGTGGCGATAGTGCTGAAATGCCATATGTGAAAATGATATAAAATCAAATTTAAGCAGAACAAAACAAACTGTGATTGTCACCTCATGCAGTGCAGTAAATGAAAAGACAGTTAAAATGTATGAATTAGTCCCTAAACTCTCTTCTTATTGTGAAAGCACTGTTCTGGTTTTGACTCAACATGCTGGGACTTTTGGGTCCTAAAAGCAGTGAATATTAGAGGGAGAGAATCTGACTTTGCTTTAGAGATGAGGTTATTGTCTGGCTATGCCGAAAGAATGACTGGAGACATTACATTTGGATTTAATCAGGCCGCAACTTTATTATTAGACAGATGTCAGGGACTAACCCAGCGGATAAAATGTGCAGTGCAGGTGAAACCCCCACAATTAACCGGGGGGAGGGGAAGGGTGAGCGCTTTTACCAGCTCCCCACCCCACCTTTCTGTTCATGTCCCTCCAGCAGATCCACTGCCAGGAACCTCCAATTCTAGCCAATTCCAGGCCCCTTCAGAGAGATGAGGGGAGGGTCCAGGCCCAGGCTGACCTTTTTAAACCCCTTATTTCTAGGTGGTGAGTCATCCACCATGCTGACTGCTTTTCCAGCAGTTTTACGTCTCCCCTCCTCCCGCCCAAGCCAGAAAGCATTGCCATCTTCTTCCGGCCAGGCAGACAAACCCCACTCCCCTTGCTTAAAGTGCCGGGCGGTGACCCTGCCTGCCTCTGATCCTACATACTGTACTGTACTGAAGGAAGTAAATATATGCACACATGTAAATATATGAAGATATATTTTGTTGGCAGACCACCAGCAAGTGGTGACACACTCTATTCATATATTACTGACTGACTTCCTACAGTAGTGTTGATGTTTCAGGGTATGCTGTAGCATAGCCTCAGAAGGATGTACTATTATTAATACTTATAAAATAACCGCAACTCTTATTTTCCCTATGCCGACCCATTCCATATTCTATTCTAGTCCTCTCACCATACACGTCACTTCATATTATGTCTAAACCTTTTATGCCATCCTATTCTCCTCTGCTAAGTGCATGATCTTTCTTCCTTCCAGTGCCTCTTTAAAACATAGTCTATCAGATAGTCCCTTTTTCAAATTAGGCCCTCTCTGTCCCAAAACAATTGTATTGGTCTTATTTAGACAACAAGCTCCTCAGGAGATGTCTTATCTATGTTCTGTAACATTCCATGTAAATGTATGGCATTAGATACATGTTTAATAATAATAATTAATAATAAAAATACAGATACCATGACTTGTCAATCATCTTTAGAGATTCAAAAATGTATTGTAATACAAAGCCTCCTCCAACTCTCTTTCAGATCAAAGGAAGCCTGAAAGTGACTTGAATGGATGTTAGATCAGGCCCATAGTGAATAATTTTTACACATTTCCCTCTCTCCCCACGTTTGTAAACTGAATGAAATAAGCTGATATTCTTGAATTAATTTGCTATTCAAAATATTTGTTAAATAGCTCCTGTGAATAATATCTGGACTGCAGATTTGTAGACATTGTGCTGAGAGTTTTTAATAGTAACAATAACAAATGGGAGAAATTGGCTATTGTTGAATGGATATATAGGTCACATGGTATTTGTTTCTGCTTCCTGACTGCATGAGTGTAATACTTTGAGAGTCAGGTTTCTGAGTGCAAAAGCTCACAAATACAAATTCAAAATTCACTCTCTGGGAATACAGTATTCTTTAGTATTTGCTTTAATGGCCTCATTCAAGGCCCTCTGAATGGGGCCTGTCAACTACCACTCTAGAACTGTGATTCTTGGTCTTTTCCAGACAGCTCCCCTAACCCACTGGCTTCCCCCTTTTTCATTCCTGCGGGCCTGATGGTTGAAGATCACGAAGCCACAACAGTCTCCCTGTGTGACCACTATACTATGTCTGAGTGTAGCTTAGCATAGTGGAAAATTGGGCCCTTTGTCCAGTCCTAGGTATTTTAACTTGTATTAAAATTCCCAGCATGCAACAGTAAACTGTTTAGCTCAAGTTATTCTGTTCCTGGTGATTAAAACAATGTGTAAAATGGAACCTTATTGTTTATTGTCACTAAAATGATTTATAATTGAGACACAACACTGGAAAATATGCTGAAATCAGGAACTACTGTGATTTAATGTGGATTTCATTTGCTGTATACTGGGATTACCAGAATGGTAGCCTTCTTTGTGTTTAGCAACTGAAGAGTAAGTGGTAAGTGATATCTTAAAAGCGTAGGAGAGAGCTTACAAAATTGATTCATGTAGAAAATAATGAACTATTAGTTAAAAAGATAAATTGTACAAATGATGTTCTTGTAATGCTATCCTTACAATAGCCATCACTGCTGAATCAGTAGAGAGCTCTTTTTGAAAAGAATGTTTCTGTAGTAATACGATAAATTACACCAAAATATTATTATAATTTATCAAGTGATTAAATTAGAGCCTGGGAATTTATTATACTTTTAATATATTTTTCTCCTTGGACCAAAATACATTTTACAGCCTCACATTTAGCACTTTTTCTACTGAGTAATCAATATTGACTTTTTTCTATAATATATTAGTTTACCATTTATTTACTTCTTTTGCTTAAGATAGAAATGCTAATGTAGTATATAAATAAGCCATATTTTCAAGCTTCAAGAAATATTATTAGCATAATTACTTTTCCAAATTTCTCATGTGACAATAGGGAAAAATCACATAAAGATGGTTGTTCTAACATTGAACAAGCAATTTTTTTTAAAATAAAGAATGTGGGCCAGAATCTCATCTGTTATAAATCTGCAATTAACACCAGCTGAAGATCTGGTCCTATATCTTTTCCCTCCTAACAACTTCAGTGAGTCTCTCTATTCAATGGATTTATGTATGTGACCTATTTTTTCATAACAGTCCCCACTGAGACTTATCACTATGTTTAATAATGAGCTCTATTACACCATTTTTCTCCATCCTACCCACTTCTTCCTTCACCTTGGAAAGCTGCAGAATTTGTAGTTTTATCATCCTCTAGGCAGGGCTGAAATCATAGGGCATGACCCTATGGTCTTCACTGGTTTCCTTTTAAGCAGGCTTTTTTCCACTGAACACGTCCTCTGTGTCTTAGGAAATCCATCTGACTCACTGTAGGAAATTACCTGTGGTGGCCCAATTAATGACCACGATATCTAATATCATATCGTGTAGGTAGTATGTTCTTTGAATGATCCACGTATCTTTTCTCTCATACCAGGCCTCTTTGGGTTTCTCTCCCAAAATATTTATTTATAAAATCAGTTTACCTGTTTTAATTTAACATCATTACAGATCTCAAGATTGCTAGTCCAGTCTGGTTGTTGAATCCTGCATTTGGATACAGACTCCAGTGAAATAGGCATCAGTCATCTTGGCTTGGACTCCAATTCTTTTGCTTTGATAGGCACAGTCCCAATGGATTGCCTTTCCTTACTTGCTTCCACTGGCTGGGCAAATCTCATCTGCCCTGTGGATGTGAACTCTGTGATCTTAAGAGGTGTTTTGTTTTTGTTTTTTTACATGGTGCTTCTCTTTTCCCAATGAGAATTTTGCTTCTTTTTGATCTCCGCTTCTCTACTTCTACTAAGCTAGGTGACCTGCATTTCTGCTAGTTGAGACTGCAGTGCCAATTGCATTTGCTCATCCAAAGTTAGTTCAATCATCAACTGTAATTTTTTCTTGAAAGGTCCGTGTTTTAAATCCCCAGTTACTATGCAGTCTCTTCTGTGTACTTTTCTCAGATCAAAGTTACTATGTCTTGCTTGTTCCTTTGTTGCCTTCCTTTCACCCTTTGATAAACACCTTTGTTTGACTATTAACTTTCTTTTTATTAATGAAATGCTATGACTGAAGAACTTATGACAGTTATTCTTACCTCTTGTCTCAGTGAAGGCACATGACTGATAAATATGGTCGGCTTGACTCCCCACTGCAGAAATAGATGTGGTAACCTATATTTTGCTTCTCTTTGTTAAGTTTTGTTGTGGTTCACATTCTGGTAAAAAGCACTTTTAACTCAGCCATCCTATATAGTTTATCAAATTAAAATATTGAGGAGGATTGAACTTTGGTATCATGAGAGACTGTGTTGCCTTATGGATAGAGCACTGGCCTGGGATGTAGGAAACCTTGGTTCTGTTCCCAGCTGTGTCACTGGCCTGCTCGGTTACACTGAGCAAGTCATTTTACCTCTGTGCTTCAGTTTATATACCTCCTTTATAAAGCGTTTTGAGATCTACTGATGAAAAGCACTGTATAAGAGCAATGTGGTAGTTTCTGTTCCTTTTATTTATGCTTGTACAGAATGAGTGAGCTTCTCATCCCATATGTGACAGTGGAAGAAAATGACTCCTTATAATTTAATTACACGGGGAAAACAAACATTATTAGACTAAATAAAACAGTGTTATCCCTAAAGCTAATTTTTGTGTCTCTGTTTCACTGTAGAGTTTCTGTTTAGAGACCTTCCTTGCCCCTCTTCTACATGGCTTGTCTGTTACATTTTAAAACTAACAGTATCCATATAATCATATCATCTTCCTCTAACTTTCAAAACAGAGCTAAATTTCAGAGCTATACCTGCTTATACCAGTGGCAAGTTTGTCCATAAATGTTTGTTTAACCACATTGTCTTTTAGATTGCTATTTGTTTTGCTGTGCTTCTCTACATGATATAATACATTTAAATTATTTTCTTTAAGAAGGGGGATAAAATTAATGATGCTTCAAAAAAGGATTAAATGCAAAGTCCCTTTTAAATCATTTTATTTATATATTTGATTACAATATCAATAAAAGCAATGTATTGATAAAATGACAAATTTTGGTGAATAGAGAAGAGATTAAACAAAAAACAAACATTATTTTTTAAGAATTTAACTCGATACTCTAGGTTATTTCAGGGGAAACATCCATTGAAGATCTAGACAGTTCAACAAAGAGATAGCTTTAAAAATTTAAAAAAAAGATATATGGTATATAATGTCTGTCATTCAGAGAGTGAAAAGCAGCCAAGATTAGAAAAAAAACAAAGCAAAAATCCTTCAGACTCAGGAACTGATCAATTCAATAATTTATCCACAAAGCCATTCAAATTATCATATGTCAAGTTCCCCTTTTTACTGCTTACTTGTTATATAAGCAGTGTTTTGGCATCATCGTATTAAAAAGGTATTCTCATTAATCACAATGCACAACTTTGACAGAAACAATACTGAACCTGTAATTCCAAGAAAAATAAACTCAGCTCTTAAATTTGCTAGTATTTTTTTATGCTCTGATTGTTTTACTTCAGCACTATTGGGGACTATAATTCTCTCCCTCTCCTCACCCTCCTCAGGAGATCAAAGAACCTTTAGGCTTCCCAATTGCCTGCATAATTCTTAGTCCAAAATACTCACAAAAGTAAAAATTAAAGTTCTACAAATTATTGATGATGCAAGGCAATTGGAGCTGTGTTTGCGATAGGTTTTCTGAAACATTTGAAAATTTGACAAGCAGGGATGAACTTTAGCTCCAGGATAGATATTTTACCACAAGAATCAGTTTCAGAACTTTAAGGCAAACCTAGAACTTGCAAATTACAGACCATAACATTGTTCTCCATAACACTGATTTTTCAACTGAGCTTAATTATTACACCAAGTTTTACTAGTGCTGGTCAGAACCTAGAATTCCCATTCCATGCAAAATTCTGAAATTTAAAAAAAAAATGTTCATTAGGCAGTGGAACTAAAACTCAAAATTTTGATATTTCCTGCAGAGTAGGGGAGTCCAAAATTTATGTGTTGAAAAATATGAACAATGAGGTTCCCCAAGATGGTTGGAGCTCTGGCTGCCACTCCTGCAGGCTTCTGAGAAGCTGAGAGTGTAGCAGACCTGATAAACTAGAGCTGCCCAGCTTCCAACTGTCTGGCAGGTAGCCTGGAAGCCCTTAGAGCCTCAGCTTGAGCTATGCCTCCCAGAGTGCCCAGGGTCCTACCTCTGTGGCAGGCTGTAAGGCACATGAGCTGGTAGGAACTGCTGGAAGATTTGACAAAACACAAGTGTTCCTGCAAAATGTTTTCATTTTCACAAATTAGTGTTTTCCATTCACCCATGTGACACAGGGCCAGCATAAGGAACATGCACAATTTAAGATCTCAAATTAAGTCTCAGTGGGGAATTAGGTGGTGCATAGGCCATGGGATTCTCTTCTACATAGGGTGAATTTCACCCCAGATGGTTAATCTTTGAATTATAAAAAAATCAATTTAGAATCTGTAGACTCAAATAAAGACTGTCGGCCTCATATGGCCAAACAAACAACAAGCCCCTCCTTAATTTTGTTTTAAAAATAGTTCTGATGGGGTTGTGACAAGAGGATCATAACTTTTCAATGGCTCTTACTGCATCAAAAGTAGCTGAAGTAAAGGGAGACTGTGCAGGGAGAAACGGAATCCCTTCTTTCAACTGCATCCATACAGGAACAGCTCATGATAAATATTCATCCATGATTAATCCTACCTATCAAACAAGGTTTGAAATCTAGAAACCTCTGATCATTGGCTGAGCCTTAGTCAGGAGGCGGGGTTATCGGGAAGCCCGGGGCTTTATAAAGCAGTGAGCAAGCGACCAGGGAGCTTTGCGAACAGGGGCCGCTAACAGGGAGTTTTGAGAGGAAGTTAGGAAGGGGAGTGGGAAGGGTGCGAGGTACACTTGCCATTCTTTAAAACCTCTAAACGAAACTATAATAAAATCTCCTTGATTTAAACAAAACCCCTTTTCATTAACATAGGTAGCTGTAGGAGAGAATGCAGGCAGAGGCCCAGCAGCAGAGTGGGGGCTATCCTGTTTATTATGCTTAGTGTGGCATGTATGATTACCTGCCCTGTGGGCGGGTGTCGTATGTGTGCATTTGGTGCAAGGAGCTCCTGGCCCTCAGAGATTGCGTACGGGCTTTGGAGGCCAGGGTGGTGGAATTGGAGGCGCTAAGGGAGGCAGAGAGGTATGTTGATGAGGCTTTCTGGGACACTGTAAATTTGTCCCACCTCTGGTCAGACAGCCCTGCACTGTTAAGGAGGATGAAAAGCTCAGGGAAGGAGAGCAGTCAACGGGAGCAGAGGGAAACCTTCCCATAGTTGGGACCCTCCTTCCAGATGATGTTGGGGGTATCCTCTCACACTGAGGTTACCTCTCCGGGGGAGGGAACTCCAGTCATTAGAAAAAGGCAGGTGTTAGTAATGGGAAATTCAATCATTAGAAACATAGATAGCTGGGTTTGTGATGACCGGGAGAACCGTATGGCGACTGGCCTGCCTGGTGCAAAGAGCTGCATCTCTCAATGCATCTAGACACACTTATGTGTAGTACTGGGGAGGACTGGTGATTATGGTACATGTAGGTATCAATGACATAGGGAAGCACTGAGAGATATAAAGGCATCTTTTAAAAAGATGAAGTCAAAGCCTAGAGAGGTAAATAGAAGGGAGTATAAACACTGCCATATTCAGTGTAAAAATGTAATAAGAAAAGCCGAAAAGGAATTTGAAGAACAGCTAGCCCAAAACTCTAAAGGTAATAACAAAATGCTTTTTAAGTATATCAGAAGCCTGCTAAACAATCAGTGGGGTCCTTGGACGATCAAGATACAAAAGGAGTACTTAAAGACGATAACGTCATTGCGGATCAACTAAATGAATTTTTGCTTCAGTCTTCATGGCTGAGGCTGTTAGGGAGATTCCTAAACCTGAGCATCCTTTGTAGGTGACAAATCTGAGGAATTGTCACAGATTGAAGTGTCGCTAGAGGAGGTTTTTGAAAGTGTGAAAGAAAATGTAGAATCAAATGAAGTAAAAATCTTAAAAGAATCTACATGTTCCATAGTAGAAACTATTCTATGGATAGTAATTCCATGCTTTAGCAAGAATATAACAGTAGGGATCTATTATTGACCACCTGACCAGGACAGTGATAGTGACGATGAAATGCTAAGGGAGATTAGAGAGGCTATCAAAAAAAAGAACTCAATAATAGTGGGGGATTTCAATTATCCCCATATTGACTGGGTACATGTCACCTTAGGACAAAATGCAGAGACAAAATTTCTCGATACTTTAAATGACTGCTTCTTGGAGCAGCTGGTACAGGAACCCACAAGGGGAGAGGAAATTCTCGATTTAGTCCTGAGTGGAATGCAGGATCTGGTCCAACAGGACTGCCTGGCAATAGTGACTTTAATATAATAACATTTAACATTTTTGTGGTGGGAAGAATACCTCAACAGCCCAACACTGTGGCATTTAATTTTAGAAAGGGGAACTATACAAAAATGGGGAGGTTAGTTAAACAGAAATTAAAAGGTACAGTGACTAGAGTGAAATCCCTGCAAGCTGCATGGACACTTTTGAAAGACACCATAATAGAAGCCCAACTTAAATGTATACCCCAAATTAAAAAAAGACGGTAAAAGAACTAAAAAAGAGCCACGATGGCTTAACAACCATGTAAACGAAGCAGTGAGAGATAAAAAGGCATCTATTAAAAAGATGAAGTCAAATCCTAGAGAGGTAAATAGAAGGGAGTATAAATTCAGTGTAAAAATGTAATAAGAAAATGTAAATGTAAATGTAACTGCCAAATTCAGTGTAAAAATGTAATAAGAAAAGCCAAAAAGGAGTTTGAAGAACAGCTAGCCCGAAACTCAAAAGGTAATAACAAAATGCTTTTTAAGTATATCAGAAGCCTGTTAAACAACCAGTGGGGCCCCTGGACGATCGAGATACAAAAGGAGTACTTAAAGACGATAACGTCATTGTGGATCAACTAAATGAATTTTTGCTTCAGTCTTCATGGCTGAGGCTGTTAGGGAGATTCCCAAACCTGAGCCATCCTTTGTAGGTGACAAATCTGAGGAATTGTCACAGATTGAAGTGTCACTAGAGGAGGTTTTGGAATTAATTGATAAACTTAACATTAACAAGTCACCGGGACCAGATGGCATTCACCCAAGAGTTCTGAAAGAACTCAAATTTGAAATTGTGGAACTTTTAGCTATGGTTTGTAACCTGTCCTTTGAATCGGCTTCTGTACCCAATGACTGGAAGATAGCTAATGTAACGCCAATATTTAAAAAGGGCTGTAGAGGTGATCATGGCAATTACAGACCGGTAAGTCTAATGTCAGTACCGGGCAAATTAGTTAAAACAATAGTAAAGAATAAAATTGTCAGACACAGAAGAACATAAATTGTTGGGCAAAAGTCAACATGGTTTCTGTAAAGGGAAATCCTGTCTTACTAATCTATTAGAGTTCTTTGAAGGGGTCAACAAATGTGTGGACAAGGGGGATCCAGTGGCCATAGTGTACTTAGATTTCCAGAAAGCCTTTGACAAAGTCCCTCACCAAAGGCTCTTACGTAAATTAAGTTGTCATGGGATAATAGGGTACATCCTTTCATGGATTGAGAACTGGTTAAAAGGGTAGGAAATGATGGTAAATTTTCAGAATGGAGAGGGGTAACTAGTGGTGTTTCCCAAGGATCAGTCCTAGGACCAATCCTATTCAACTTATTCATAAATGATCTGGAGAAAGGGGTAAACAGTGAGGTGGCAAAGTTTGCAGATGATACTAAACTGCTCAAGATAGTTAAGACCAAAGAAGACTGTGAAGAACTTCAAAAAGATCTCACAAAACTAAGTGATTGGGCAACAAAATGGCAAATGAAATTTAATGTGGATAAATGTAAAGTAATGCACATTGGAAAAAATTAACCCCAACTATACATACAATATGATGGGGGCTAATTTAGCTATAACTAATCAGGAAAGAGATCTTGGAGTCATCGTGGATAGTTCTCTGAAGATGTCCACGTAGTGTGCAGTGGCAGTCAAAAAAGCAAACAGGATGTTAGGAATCATTAAAAAAGGGATAGAGAATAAGATAGAGAATATCTTATTACCCTTATATAAATCCATGGTATGCCCACATCTTGAATATTCCATACAGATGTGGTGTCCTCATCTCAAAAAAGATATACTGGCACTAAAAAAGGTTCAGAGAAGGGCAACTAAAATGATTAGGGGTTTGGAACGGATCCTGTATGAGGAGAGATTAAAGAGGCTGGGACTTTTCAGCTTGGAAAAGAGGAGACTAAGGGAGGATATGATAGAGGTATATAAAATCATGAGTGGTGTGGAGAAAGTAAATAAGGAAAAGTTATTTACTTGTTCCCATAATATAAGAACTAGAGGCCACCAAATGAAATTAATGGGCAGCAGGTTTAAAACAAATAAAAGGAAGTTCTTCTTCACACAGCACACAGTCAACCTGTGGAACTTCTTGCCTGAGGAGGTTGTGAAGGCTAGGACTATAACAGAGTTTAAAAGAGAACTAGATAAATTCATGGAGGTTAAGTCCATTAATGGCTATTAGCCAGATGGGTAAGGAATGGTGTCCCTAGCCTCTGTTTGTCAGAGGGTGGAGATGGATGGCAGGAGAGAGATCACTTGATCATTACCTGTTAGGTTCACTCCCTCTGGGGCACCTGGCATTGGTCATTGTTGGTAGACCGGATACTGGGCTGGATGGACCTTTGGTCTGACCCAGTATGGGCATTCTTATGTTCTTATGTACCTCTATTTTTTTAGATTCCTTAGGATTCAACTGAAAATATGTGTATGTGGGTGTATTATTACATATAAATATATATGAAATCATATTAGCTATTGGTGTACCAAATACCCATCTATCCAGAGTAGGCTGTGCCACCAGGAAAGGAAGAGTAAAATCCCTCTTCTTTCCTGTAAGAAACAACCACTAATTTCCCTTTCCCTTCCACCCCCAGCTTATGGCAATGACCTGCTCACGTTAAAAATGGAATGCACACTTCAGAACCCCGAGCAGAAGAGTGCCTTCTCTGGCACTGCATATGGGGCAAGAGGGTAGCTGGAGTCATCAGGAGTTTATGAATTTGCCTTCAACAAATGAAGAAAAGAATTCTGAATGATTAATAAGGAAGGAAAACCATTTTAACATACCAACAGATACAGGGCAGATCTCGGTATACTTGGACGTGGGGGATGGAATCTATGCAAATTGGTCAGTCCAAGTAACGTGCATCTTAGAATGTTAAAGGAGCTAGCAAAAACCTCTATGCAGGCAGACTCTTGAACCCATGCATAGTCCCACTGGCCATGCCTGCAGTGGGAAAGTGTCATGTTAGTATATGCTAACTAATCTGTTTTAACTCTGGTGCTTTTGCTGTTATTGTGGATAAGTACAGTTGTGTATAGAAACATGTGTGTATAGCTGCTGAATGTTCACATGTTTTCGAAACACGATTTGTCCCAGTCTATACTAGGTGCTGAGTCCCCCATCCTGTAAACATCTATGCACCAGTTTAATTTGGAACACTGCAAGTAGTCTATTGAAGTCAATGGGACACTGCTTGCAGTGTGTAATTTGTAGTGGTCAGTGATCACATAGGGCTTAAGGTGTTTGCAAGAGCTTTGCTTTATTCTGTGTTTGAGTCAAACTTGTTATACATAGAAAAAGAGTTTCACTGTGCCCTGCCCAAACTCCTTCTCTGGGATGCTCTGCCCTTACAGGCACCAGCCCCTTATACCACAAAGTTAAGCATCTGTGAAAGCATGTGATCTTTCCAGGGTCATGGTCTTAATCATATTTAACATCATCTTAGATAAAATGTATTAACTATCTTTTTAATATTAAATCTTTTCCCAGTATAGACATAACCACAGATGTGGGGCTTATTGTACAGTTGAGAATTGCTCTGAAAAATCATTGACAACAGTGGATGTACTAAAAGTCTGCAGGAAAGAGATTGTAAAACTCATGTTGAAAAGGAGGAGAAAAAGTGATCCTGACAGTTACTCTCCCATAAATCTAATTTCTGTCTTCTAGAAAAATAATGGAACAAGTATTAAAAAGAGCAGTGAACATGTGGGTTTAGATTCTGCTCAAGTCAGACACTGCTATCTGGAAGGGAAAGGAAAAAATGGTAAGGACTCTCCCATTAGTATTTTCTCCTCTTCGGGGACCAGGTATGATGGACATTGTGCATTCAGATACTCCAGAAGCTCCTACTGGGGCAGTTGCTTATACATTACCCCTAATGCAGGGCTGTATTTTCAAGGTACATTCTCTAGACCATAGATGGTAATGGAACTATTAGCTAAAGCAGCATAGGTTTATAAGATTAAATCTTTCCAGGCTAATTTCATTTTTTTTTTAAACAGAATTATATATAGTTGGCTAGTGGAAGATAGATGTAATCTAGAGTTGGATATTAGTAAAGATAAAAAAATTAATCCAGATACCTTTAGAATTTTTAGGAACATTGTCAATTATAATTGTCTTACAGACATGAAAAACAGGGTAAAATACATGGTAATATATCCCACTTTGGGAAGGTATTTAGCAAGGTGCAGCAGGGATTGGCATTAGGTCTGCTTTTGTTAGACATCTTCATTAATTATCTGAAAGATGGAGAAACAGTAACCTATTTAAATTGAGGGATCTGATAGGAGTTGCATATGCCAATTAGGACAAAGAAGTAAAAGAAAGGGGCCTAAAGAAATTGTGAATGTGGATCCAACATAACAAACAGAGATTCCGCCTGGAAAACGTGAAGTCAATCCAATGAATAAAATAATCTGAAACACATTTACTCAATGGGAAGGAGGGACCATGTCAGCAGTGTGCTAAAAGAAACCTGGGAAATTATGATAGTGGAAGGTAAATGGCACATAAATATACAAGGTGATATGGCAGCAAAAAAAGCAATGTACTTTAAGTGCAGATGCATGTAAAATGTGACACACATTTAAAGGCACTTAATGTTAATGTTTTAATCTATATATTCATGCACAAACAAAGCTAGGAGGCAATAGGCCATTCTTTAGGACTCCGTGTCAGCATCTTGAATATTGCATACCTTTTTTTTGCACCACTGTACCACATTTGACAAATTAGAGGAAGTTCAGAGAAGAACGACAAAAATGAGCAGTATTGGTGGAACTGACATATGAGGAAAGTTTGAAGAACTTAATATAGAGAGTTTACCTAGGCAATGACTTAAGGAGAAAATAAGTCTACGTGTATTTTAAGGGTATAAATATGAAGGAGGGAGAGGAATTACTTAGTTTGTGGTACATGGATGTACAAACTTGAAGTGATGGGATGAAATTAAGAAAGGGCAAATGGAGGGTGAATATCATGAAAACCTGACAGTGATAAGAATTGGGCTGTGGAATATTCTCATGAAATACATCTGACTGACAGAAGAATAGATATATTCACAATGCATGCATCCCTTCACACTGCCTGATCGCTGACCCCAATTCAGGAATGCATCTCTATTCAAGAAAGCACTAAGCACATACTTATATCCCATTTAAGGCTATGGGATTTAATTGTGTGCTTAAGTGCTTTTCAGGATCAGGGCCTGTTTGACTTTCCCTATTCTGGAGGTACCATCTCTAGGGTTGTTCAGTCCTTTTCTCAACTTGTCCAGTATCTCATTTCTCTTAGGCTATTTAATAACCTTGAGATGGTAACACTGTTGTTATTAACAGGGGCCGGGATCTGAACTGGCGACTCTCAAGTGAATGCTTTCACTCTATTACTAATCTCCTGAGGCAAAGAGTGCCCCAAAATATGTGCCTCTAACAATTATCTCCAAAAATATTCACTGTAAAACTAGTTTGAACCATAATGAATAAGAGTTTTAAAACAAAGCAAAAAATATTTACCTTTTCTTTTACTGATGAATTTGGCTCTAGGATTCTTCCAGGTAATCTGGGAAATATGGTCCTTCTATAATAGTATGGTAGCTCAGTGTCAGGAATAATAAACCATTTTGAGAGGAAAAATATAAACAGGTTCCACCAGAGATTAGAGAGAGGAGAATTTGTGCTTAAATCAAGATGTGAAGCAATGTCAGCTCCCAAAACTAGACTTTCAGTCTTGAAGACAGTGGTACTTTAAAGCCTAAATCCTTCAGGTTCTCTTATCTGTTAGATTAAAAAACATTAGACTTCAAGTGGGAAAAAAAAAGAAAAGAAAAACTGAAAGGACTGTCATTTCTTGCCGAGATCATTCACAGTATATTTTTGTAAATAATTTTAACTGTCCTCTGTTTTAACTACTGACTTATTTTGAGAAAGACCTCTTTTTCTGATGCTTTACTTAAACAAATGAAATCCCAAATATTGTAACTTTCAGGGCACTGTATTGTTTACAGCATGGGATTTTTAAGTGTTTGAGATTAATAGGCTGAAGTCAGTCAGAGGAAATATTGATGTTCTTGTGCAGTCTTTGCTCTAAATCTGTAAGAACATTTTCATTTGTTTTTTCCTCCCTCTCTTTCTTGCTGTGCTTGATATTTCCTTCATATTTTCTTTTTTCCATGCACCATATAGCCTTTCCATTGCACTTTGTCAATGATCACACTTTTATTGCAAGTCTCATGATATTTTATGGGGGTTTTTTAAAGCCTCAGCTCCTGGAGACAAGTGAATGCCTGAGATTTTCAGTTTTCATTAAAAACACAAGGTAAGTTTATAGGTCATACAGTTGTGGATAAAATCTTGTAACATGAGACCTAAAGGCTTGGAATCCAGAAAGAAAGTAAAAATAATTAATTTTTTTAAATCCCATCATTTTTAATCTAATCTTATGACTGGGGGGGCATGACTTTTGATTTTTAAGGCTTGCATGCTGGAAATACTGTGTTGTGAACTTAGATTTGCTGGTCAAATTTTGACATGGCCTCTAAATGTGAATACCACATAGGTAAACACACACATCAGAATATGCACTTTTTGAGTGCTTAAGGTTTAATGTCCCCCAAAGCTCGGATGTATGTGAATACACAACATGTATATGTGCACAAATCAGGCAGATATGGGTCTGATTTTCTTAACTGTCCATGTGCAGATAATTGTGCACCTTTTTTGCACAGTTATGTATTGAACTAGTGATTTGCACTTACCCAAAACAGTTGTGTTCTCACCATTGCACTACTTTGGCATACAATTGTGTGCATCGTGTGTGCACCCATTTCTGTGATCAGAGTTTAAAATCAGACCATAATATTAATCTACCTATTTTGTATGCATGGATGCAAATATGAATTTTCATGAGCACAGAAATTACATGCCCCAAAATTGCGCACATGATTTTAAATATCTGACATAAAAGTATTTAACATAAAATTATGGTTTTCTTGGAGTTAAGAATTTGTCAATAATGTAAGCATCTGGTTAGGGTATAAGAGTTTATGTACTGGAAAAATATTTGATTATGGATATTTCCCAAGCCCCCATTGACACTATCAGCTTGTGTATAAGCCCACTGAAGTCAAGAGTCTTTCAAGTGATCTCAGTAGGCTTTGAATCTGGCTCTGTACCATTTATGGGCTATTTCAGTGTGCAGTCACACTCCAGTACATTCCTTCATTCATCCTCCTAGTATGATATGGTCAGTTTTAACCAGAAAAGGCAAGAGGCCTAAATATCAAGACTAAAATACGTAGGTGTTAGACTCACTGGAATCAAAGCTTTAACTCTTCCAAGCTACACTCAGCTCTTCATCCTTCCATGGTAGATAGATTTCTTTCAGCAAAGCCTACAAAGGCAGGTATATTGTGAGGGTTCAGTCATCATTCATGCCCTTTGTACATGGCTATGTATCATTTAGCTCCTTATTTGTTGCACAAGCCTTGTGCCTACTCTTTCTCTGATGTAAATTTCACCCATTATAGACCAACACAATGTAACAAGCTATGCTGAGTTAAAATACATGTTCAAGAAATGTATTTTGGTTTTATAAACATATAACTGAGATGAGATTTTAAAGTGGTTTGGTTTTCATCTCTGATAATTGGCTTTTGGGTTTTTCTTGTAGCAGGTTACCAGAAGAAAGTTAATGATGCCAGTTTTCACCAGGAGCATTGAAAATCCTAGTGTTCTAGTCAGCATTCCCTCTTCTCATGGAAACCGATTCTAATGGGTAATGTATAATCACTGACCCATATTTACTTTACATCTTTGAGCTACAGATTTGAGAACATAGTCATACTAGCAATTATAACATAGTTGCAAATAGCTCCCGGTGTGCAGTGGGTTGCTTTTCCCACACAATCAAGGAGATAGACCAACCTGGAAAATAGCATCCAATGGTTCTCACACTTGAGTGTTCAAAACGTTCCTTTTTTTTGTTTGTTATGAGAGAGAAAGTGTCAGATATGGAACTTGACTAATAAAGAAATAAAGGAGTATAATATAATTAATGCCAATCAATACGGGTTTATGGAAAATAGATCCTGTCAAACTAACTTGATATCTTTTGTTGATGAGATTACAAGTTTGCTTGATAAATGTCATGGTGTTGATATGATATACTTAGACTTCTGTAAGGCATTTGACTTGGAACCACACAACATTTTGATTAAAAAACCTAGAATGATACAAAATTAACATGGCACATGTTAAATAGATTAAAAACTGGCTATTCAACAGGTCTCAAAATATAATTGTAAATGAAGAATCATCACTGAGTGGTTTTGTTTCTAGTAGGGATTCATAGGAATTGGTTCTTGCTCCTATGCTACTTAACATTTTTATCAATGGCTTGGGAGAACATAAGAAAGGCCCTACCGGGTCAGACCAAAGGTCCATCTAGCCCAGTATCCTGTCTACTGACAGTGGCCAATGCCAGGTGCCCCAGAGGGAGTGAACCTAACAGGCAATGATCAAGTGATCTCTCTCCTGCCATCCATCTCCATCCTCTGACAGACAGAGGCTAGGGACACCATTCCTTACCCGTCCTGGCTAATAGCCATTAATGGACTTAACCACCATGAATTTATCCAGTTCTCTTTTAAACGCTGTTATAGTCATAGCCTTCACAACCTTCTCAGGTAAGGAGTTCCACAAGTTGACTGTGCGTTGCGTGAAGAAGAACTTCCTTTTACTTGTTTTAAACCTGCTGCCTATTAATTTCATCTGATGACCCCTAGTTCTTGTATTATGGGAATAAGTAAATAACTTTTCCTTATCCACTTTCTCCACATCACTCATGATTTTATATACCTCTATCATATCCCCCCTTAGTCTCCTCTTTTCCAAACTGAAGAGTCCTAGTCTCTTTAATCTCTCCTCATATGGGACCCGTTCCAAACCCTTAATCATTTTAAAAAAAGAACAGGAGTACTTGTGGCACCTTAGAGACTAACAAATTTATTAGAGCCCTTTTCTGAACCTTTTCTAGTGCCAGTATATCTTTTTTGAGATGAGGAGACCACATCTGTACACAGTATTCGAGATGAGGGCGTACCATCGATTTATATAAGGGCAATAATATATTCTAAGTCTTATTCTCTATCCCCTTTTTAATGATTCCTAACATCCTGTTTGCTTTTTTGACTGCCTCTGCACACTGCGTGGACATTTTCAGAGAACTATCCACGATGACTCCAAGATCTTTTTCCTGACTTGTTGTAGCTAAATTAGCCCCGATCATATTGTATGTATAGTTGGGGTTACTTTTTCCAATGTGCATTACTTTACATTGATCCACATTAAATTTCATTTGCCATTTTGTTGCCCAATCACTTAGTTTTGTGAGATCTTTTTGAAGTTCTTCACAGTCTGCTTTGGACTTAACTATCTTGAGCAGTTTAGTATCATCTGCAAACTTTGCCACCTCACTGTTTACCCCTTTCTCCAGATCATTTATGAATAAGTTGAATAGGATTGGTCCTAGGACTGATCCTTGGGAAACACCACTAGTTACCCCTCTCCCAGGGCTGGCTCCAGGCACCAGCCCACCAAGCTTGTGCTTGGGGGGGCACCCTGGCTGGGGCTCGCCACCCTCTCGCCGCCCTGCCCCCTGCGCTCTGGCCGCCGGGGGGAGAGCGGAGCCCCCGCCGGGGCTCACCGCCCTCCTCCCAGGGCTCCGGCCCCCCTCCCCCCGGCCGCCGGGGGGAGAGTGGAGCCCCCGCTGGGGCTCACCACCCTCTTCCCAGGGCTCCGGCTGCCCTCCCCCCCGCGCCCTCCCCCCAGCTGCCGGGGGGAGAGCGGAGCCCCCGCCGGGGCTCACTGCCCTTCTCCCAGGGCGCCGGCTGCCCTCCCCCCGGGGCTCCGGCCGCCCTCCCCCCACCCTGCGGCGGCAAAAAAAGCCAGAGCCAGCCCTGCCCTCTCCATTCTGAAAATTTACCATAATTTCCTACCCTTTTAACCAGTTCTCAATCCATGAAAGGATGTACCCTATTATCCCATGACAACTTAATTTACGTAAGAGCCTTTGGTGAGGGACCTTGTCAACGGCTTTCTGGAAATCGAAGTACAACATAAAATCATCTCTCATAAAGTTTGCAGATGACACAAAAATTGGAAGAGTGGTAAATAATTAAATGGAGAGATTACTGATACAGAGCATACAGGATTGTTTGGTAAATTGGGCATAAGCAAACAATAATGCATTTTAATATGGCTAAATATAAATACATAAATTAAATAAAGGAACAAAGGATGTAGCCCATATTTACATGATGGGAGAACTCTATCCTGGGAAGCAATGACTCTGAAAAAGTTTTGGGAGTCATGGCAGATAGTTAGCTGAACATAAGATCCTTGTGCAATGCTTTTGCCAAATGGATAATGCAATCCTTGGATGTGTAACAGGTAGGAATAGAGAGACTCTTTTATTTCTGTATTTAGCTCTGGTGCAACTGCTGCTGGACTAGTGTCTCCAGTTCTAGTGTCCACAATTCAAGATGTTGAAAAATTGGAGAAGGTTCAGAGAAGAGCATGAGAGTGGTTAAAGGAATAGAAAACATGACTCTCAATGATAGACTGAAGGACCTCAACTGGTTTAGTTTAACAAAGAGAAGGTTAAGGGGTAAGTTGATTGCAATTTCTCAGCACCTACATGGAGAACAAAGTATAACAAGATACTAGGGCTGGAAGTTGAAGCTAGACAAATTCAGACTGGAAATAAGGCAAAATATTTTAAAGTTAGATAATTACTGGTAACTATTAGAACTGTTTACCAAGGGTTGTTGTGGATTCTCCATCACTGACAATTTTTAAATCAAGATTTGATGTTTTTCTAAAATATATGCTCTAGAAACTATTTTGGGAAAGTTCTGTGGCATGTGTTAAACAGGAGGTTAGACTAAAATGATCACAATGGTCCCTTCTGGCCTTGGAATCTATGAATATGACTTGGTTGGAGGAAAGGAATGTTAGTTATTGTTCAGTAATGAAAGATGTATAATTCTTTAGAATTATTTATTCAGGTGAAAAATAAATCTACATGTTCCTGAGATACATGCTCTCCCTGAAACTGATCTGAACTGCTGTTAATGAGAAAAAACCTTGTCCCTGGGTTGGAGTGGAAACAAACAAATATAATTGCGCTTTTTCATATACCCTCCATATCATTTGGAAATTAAAAAAGAAAATAGTTTTTAAAATCCAGTAGAACTTTCCTTTCCAGCATTATTATACTCTGAACGTTTGCCTTTTCCAACCTTTCTACTGGGATGTACACTAGATAGCTACAGTATACAAATTTATGATACGATTGCATTTCCTATTCGATTGCATTTCCTATTCTTTTTGTGATGTCAATAGTTCAAAAAACTGTATAATGTAACAATCTCTATTATGTCCCCAAATTTCCTCAAAGTTGCATGTTTCAGAATGTTTTTGTTATGTATAGGTATGCAGATGTTGGTGGTATTTACTGTGGTAATTCTGTGGTGCACTGGGGCTTGGAATTGGTTGTAGACTTCAGAGTTATGTTAGATCAGCTTAAACTTTGTGGTGGCTGATGTTAACAATCTCTTTAAATAAAGTATTTGAATCACATACACCCAAAGTAGCTTCTTCTGTATTGGTTTGTAATGGGCAAGTGTGTAACCTATGAGAACAGAGTTCCACTAAGTCATTCCACTTCATTTGCTTTAGAACAATTAGTATAATGAACTGTTTGTTCTTCTTAGTGTTTTGCTTATGTTCTATTAGTCATCATAGAGGGGAGTGTTGTTTTCTTTTGCAAATTGCATCAAGCAAATCCTGAACAGTAGTCACACTTTTTAAAAGAGCTAGTTAAAGGACACTACTAAATCCGTAAAGAGCATTTTCAAGGTGTCAAAAATACATGTCGGGGTCCAGTTTTAGTAGTATGGTATCCTGCAATAGAGGATGCTTCAGTAGGCAAATAGAGACAAGACAGAAGAGTGAACTAGGTGCTTGCAAATGTTTTATCTGCTGTCACTTGCAGGAGGACAGCCATGAATTGAAATCATGTGTCACACGTGCAGTAATGGCAGTTTGAGCATTAGAACTGAAGAGTAAAATGATAGGTCACATGTCTACCTATTGCACTATAATTCACCAATGTTTGCTGATTAACTGACTGAGATGCAAGTATGTGCACTGTGGATATATCTGAGACATTTGACAATCATATTTGTAATAATCTCTACATCACAGTTGACTCACATGTTCATACTTCAGGGCTGTGTTGCCAGGGAACTGAGGAAGTAGGGGCTCTAGAGCCAGTGCAGAATCACAGACTTTGATGGAAAGAATGAAATCTTCTCAGGGAATGATCAGGTGGAAGCACCAGGAGAGAACCTTGAAGAGTTTTTCTCTTCTCTGGTACTTTTTGTTCTTTGTTTTTTCATGATTGGGATACTTCATGGCACACTGTAATTTGGCAGCGTGTAGTTTCCTTGGGTTTTAAGAGGGCATTTTAAAATAGAATCTGACTTGGTAGGTGTGAGACTAGCAATCGTGGTTTAGATAGAACTGTTTTCTTATAAGAAATTGTTTTAAGTTACAGTGGGCATGTTTTACTGAGCAAAAGGCTACCGGTATTAAAGAGGGGAAGGGATGCTACTACTAATGACTACAGTTTCACAGGTATCACTAATGAGTCTAATATTTTCTAAACTGCTTTGTAAATTAATTCTACAGGGAAGATCTACAAACATAGGTTCAAGTGTGCAGATGGTATTTGAAAGAGTAGCCAAAGCCAGCATATAACATAGAGGAATGAGATGTAATGCAGAAAGACTGTGTCTCCTGGTTTGTCACATGCATGGACATGAAGTTCACCTTTGAGTGAATTAGACAAAATGTGCACTGGGGCAAATTTTGGTTCCTCTGCAGTGAATAGCTTAACTCAGTGGTTTTCAGCTTGTGGTCTGCGGACCCATGGGGGCTTGCAGACTATGTCTAAGACTACCAAAGGAGTCTGTACTTCCATTTGAAATATTTTAGGGATCCACAAATGAAAAAAAGTTGAAAACCACTGGCTTAACTAATTGATTTTAGCATGAGCAAGTTTGAGGCCAAAGAGGGAATATTCTAGAGAATGTGATGAAGGAGAAGGACCTGGTATTGATCCTGTGCTTTGAAGCAGGGCCACCCAGAGGGGGGAGGGCAAGTGGGGCAATTTGCCCCGGGCACCGCAAGGGCTCCTACGAGAGTTTTTTGGGACCCCTGGAGCAGGGTCCTTCACTCGCTCCAGGGGCCCTGGAAAACTCTCGTGGGGCCCAGGCCCCCGGAGCTTCTTCCGCTCCAAGTCTTCGGCAGCAATTCGGTGGCAGGGGGTCCTTCCGCCCCGGGACCCACCGCTGAAATGCCCTGAAGACCCGTGGCGGGGGGTCCTTCCACCCATGGACCCACCGCTGAAGACCCCAGGACCCCTGAATCCTCTGGGCGGCTCTGCTTTGAAAACATCACAACTTGTCATATACTGACATCTGTGTCTGTATTCCTTTGCCTTTGTTGATTATCCTCGTTTTATTGGGAGTGGCCATCACTGATGACCAAATGCAGTTAATAAAACCAATAAACTGAAACTTTCTGAGAACCAGGGAGGAAATGTGTTAACACTAGCAACCCAGCCCTTAGTCATGACAGCAAAGTGACTAGACAAAGATTTTGAATATAGCAATAGAAAATCCTTTTTTAAACAAGGGGCCTGCAATAGTTTACTCACCATATTTTTAAATTTAAATAATAATTTGCTGTACGCCAATTGGCACTGCAAGATGTTGGGCTGCACTCTGCTAGGCCTTTGCCTTCCCAGGTACTAGTGCCCCTTTGTGGCTTCCTCCTTCTATCTGCCTGGTCCTATATCCAAATTCTAGGAGTCCTCAGTGAGTATTAAATAATAAACATTATTAAAGAAATGAAAGTAAACCCATAAGCACTGGAGCTCTGTTGCATAGGCAAGATCAAAGTGGGGCAACCATTCAGCTCACTCTCCAGATTGAACTGGTAACAATGCATTACATATAATATAAAAAAATCAATTGACCAATCAATACAGAGAAACAGGTTACCAAATCAGAAACTGTGACTGTGTAAGATAAGAAACTGGTGCTAGGCAGAGTAGGACTAGTAAACTTCACCTGAGTCACAATCACAACAGAATCTGGAGACCTGCACTTCTCTGATCAGGAGTCCCTTCTGCACATGTGCAGGACACCTTGATTGACAGCACCTGCTAGGCTGTACTCACTCTACTGGCCCTATGCTGTTAGCCAGCCTACACAAGACGCAGGTTGATTTAATGCTTTAATCAAGCTCCCAATCATAGATGGTGCAAACAGTCCTGCTCCTGCACCACCCTCATCAGTCATAAATAGCTTTATTAATGGTCCATAGTCAAGCAAGTGCTTGCCCAGGGAGGAGTCTCGCACCAGGCCTAGAAGGTTAGTAAAACCAAACTCTGGCAGGCTACTTGAAGGAGCAAATTACACATGTTGAGGACCTCAATAAAGAATGCGATGCTCAAGTTTTTCAAAAATAGCTAATGATTTTGGGTGCCCAACTGGAGACACTTTAAAGGGGCCTGACTTTCAAAGCTCAACACTTCCTGATAAGCCAAGCCATGGTTTCAATGGGCATGATGCCTTCTTGCTTCTCAGGTGGCCCCTCTCCAGAGGGCTTAGGAACATTTGGCGAGTGGCAGTTTACTCTTCTGTTATTGGTAGTGATCTTGTTCTGCAAGTGAATAGAAGTCTGAAAACATGCACTACATTTACATTAAAATATATTTTTCCACAGTTACAGTACACACACAAATATTTTCATCCACAAGGTACACATTGAGCATGTGCTTCAGTCAGTTGAGTATGTCAAAGTAAATCTGTCCTCTAAATGAATTCCACTCAAATTCTGGTATTATTTTGAAGATGTTTGTGGTAGAAACCTGCAGCTCACTTCTTCTTAACTAATTTTCTCACATATTAGGACTGAGGATGTGCTTTATTAAATCTCTCTCACAGAGTGCTGTAGAAATGTTGTTTCTCCTCAGTATTTGTTTCTGTAGGAACTTCTCAGACTTGCAATTAATTTAGAAAGATTATCCTGGGAGTTTGGAGGGTTCCAAAATTAAAAGATATATTGCACTGCTCATCTGCATGTTGTTACTAGGGTACACATGCTAATCTGGCTGACATTTGTAAGCAAAAAAACTTATTAAAATGTTGTGGAGGTGGAAAGACTTATTGTTTTAGTAGCTTTATAAATTGGGTGGCCTTAGGCTTGTTAGGGCTACTTTTCATTTTACCTCCTGCTTGCAATCCTCTTTTAATGGAAGAAAAGCCTATTTATTTATTTAAAGTAAATTTCAGTAATTGCTCATGGACCTAGTTCATAAATCAGATAACTCTAAACTGTTTTTAATATGCATTTACATTTTTTCTATTATGAATACTTAAAGGCTTCCAGTGATAGCACATTATCAAACATTTTTCTCAGCAGTGTGAACAAACACAATGGAAAATAGTCTCATGAGAAGAAATATGATTTTTTGTTAAACACTCAGTTCTTAGCAAGAGGGGTGGCTTCAAGTCCCAGAGAGTGTGCTTCCAGAATCATAGATTTTTTGCCTGTATTTTATCCTATTTTCTTTCTTTCTTTCTTGTCTAGTGCTGGTTAAAGGCACCACTCTCAACAGTCTTGCAGTAGAACTTGACTATCAGCAGGAAAAGCATAGTATGGGCAGTGCCAGTGCAAGCATCTCCCCCATTTCCCTGCCAATGTGCCTTGTCTCTAGGGGCAAGAGTCTCTGTGTTCAGTCAATACCTGGCCACTTTGGATATTTTGTCATCTTGAAGTATCCCACCCATTCTACCCCACTTTAGATGCATTTTAAGGATGGACTTGGACTTTCCCAGATCATTTTGATCCAAGTCTCTTCCACCTGGTGTCATTAACCTATAACCTGTGGATTAGAATCACAGGAAAGATTCCTAGGATTTCCGACTCTTTGAGACTTGCTGCTGGAATTAATGATTTTTACTTATCATTTATTAACTGGTTTTACCATTACACTTGATATGTTCAAATTGACATTAAACTGTATGCCATACTGGAAATTAATATAGGCAAACGTACATAAACAAAAATAAATAGGAAATGGGTGACTCTTGAATCCAATATATGTTGGCAGTCACCTAGTCATTACCATCTTATGGTTGTCTCGCCACTCTGAAATAATTTCTAATGGACACAGTCATTTAGTTCATTAAGAGTATCTAAACCTTAAAAATCTAAAGTTGGCACTAAATGATTAAAGTCTTCTCCCTAACTGAAAAACAGGAAGAGGTAAGGACAAGGATAAAAACAGAAGCAGTGATCTGCCCTGGCTAGCAACTTCTGTATCTAAATCACCCAGTAAAGTGAAGATGATTAACTCATTTCTGAGAGTTTCAACTATCAGCTCCTTGAAATCAGTTGCTAGCCAGCGTGAGCCCATACACTCTAGGCATTGAGAAAGCAAAGGGTCAGAGCCAAAGGGTGACAACAGGGGTGGGAAGATAGATGCAATGGAACTTTTTGATATTGCTCTTTTTTTTTTTTTAAGTAGTCAGAATTTAGAATGCAGGAAGGCTTTTGATACATTATCCATTACAGAAAGGCACTAGAGAGATGGAAGTGGAAAAAAAAATTCAACGTATTTTCTGCCCTGGGCATGTTTTAGTTTGCTATCCAATTCAGGTTGCTTCATTCAGCTGGTTGTGACTAAAGATGAAATAACAACAAAAGTCCTCCATGAGAAAAACAAAACTAAAAAACAACCATTGAGTTTTGTGGGGTCTCTGTGGCATAAAATTATATAGAGAGGTGATAGGCATCCAACTTTTCTATTCCTCTTCCATGTGCCATTTTTGTTATTAGCACTCTTGACAGAGTGGGTCCCAGATTGGTGCTGTATAGAGGTTAGCACATCTGCCTTATCTAGGTCAGGGTGTTAGTTTCACAGGGAGCTAGACAGGTAGAGAGAACTACAAGGTCCTTTGTCCAGTAACCTCAAAACCAAGTCCTCTTTATATTTTTTACAGTCAGGTCCTGTCTCTTCCCTGCCGTTGGGGACACTACAGGTGGGAGGGTAAGAAGAGTTGAGCTATACAGCCCATTTTCCTCCATGTGAATCTGAGAACATTATTGGTTTCTGGAATGCTTAAGCAATCACATGGTTTATAACAAATGGTGATCAAAGCATTGCAGGGCAGCCAATAAGATATTTTCCAGCTGATACAAAGAAATGTGTTAACTTGTAGCTTGCAGCAAACACTGAAAAACTTTATCTTTTAAAATAAATGGCTCATATATAGCAGAGCTTTTTCCACTAAAAAGAAGTAATTTTACTTATTCTGTTTAATCTGTTGACTTTAAAACAAAAGTTCCTCCTGTCTTTCATTTATTTGGATGTGGTAAGGCAAAGGAAGTGAGACCCCTGGAATCTCCATAGTGCAAGTGCAATGGGTCACCTACGTGTCAGGATCTGTCTGCAGCCACTAAGACTCACTATATAATTATGGAAGTTGGCATAATTCCAATCAGCAAATAGACATGCAGGAACAAATTAATTTTTAAATAGTGATAATGAATTCCAAAACACTCACCTTTTCCCTTTATGCTAATGTGTGCATGCCTGGAGGCTGCACAATACAAACACGGCTATGTGTCTGCACATCTCATTCAGAGTTTGAATTATTATGTCCAAATTTCTCATTTAGAAGTTGCTACTTAACCATTGCTGTTTATTTGTCCATTTGTGGCAGACTAATTTAACTGACACATGAGGTTTTCATGAGCTTCATTCTATTCAACTCTCTCTGCTATCATCATGCTAAGTTTCCAACTCCTGTGTTCAGCCATTTCCACACAATACTTGCTACAGACAAAACAAACACAGAGAAAACTCAGGTAACTGACACGTAAGGGATCCTCGTCTCACTTCAGTTGCCTCAATCTGCTTAAATTATCATATAACGAAAATGCATTTTTCCGTAGACTGTAGCATGACATGAATGCTGATAGAAAGGCATGTATAGCTGTGTGGAATACATGTTCACTGTGATATTAAGCACAATATGATAATAGTATTTACTCTTTGATTTTGCAAATTGACTGTAAAAGCGGATAAATATTAGTATGTGCTAGGCCTCTAAGAAGACATCTAATATTTTTTTAAATCATTCTTTTTAAAGGAAGTTTATTTTAAAATAAAAATGCAGAGATTCTTTTTTGTAAAGTACTTAGAGATCCTCAATGGAAAGTTATAATAGTGCTGCCCTTTCTAGTTCATTCTTTTAATATTATTCAGGGCATGTTATTATATTTGCATATGTATTGTTTAATTATTCTTCATGCATCATGTAACCCAGACTGTGTCTCAGTATTTGAAATCTCCCACTACTACAAGTGATATTTCTTCTCTTTGCTCTCCCCCTTTGGATTTTTTTTTTTCTCAGCTCAAGTAGCAGTCTCTGATCAAGTTACTTAAAATGACAAGGTGGATGAGGTAATATCTGTTATTATTGGACCAACTTCTGTTGGTAAAAGAGGCAAGCTTTTGAGCCTACACAGAAATCTGCTTCAGGTCTGGGAAAGTTACTCAGACTGTCACAGCTTAAATACAAGATAGTTGTAATAGCCATAAATCCTGGGACCAACACAGCTGCAACCACACTGCAAATAACACTGGTTACCTAAAACAAGTTTATATTATCAGTTCTGTTGCTGTTTAATTCTGAACTATAATAATTCCATCCTAACAGTATGTCCCCCTGTCTGTTAACTAGATAATCATGCAGCTTAGAGATCTACCTGTCTTCTATCCTCTTTCTCTGATCACTTCTCAGCAACAACAAGATTATCTAGCAAAGTGGTTTGGAAGAGTAAAACTTACATTTTCTAGTCATGGATCAGTCTCATTGATGGGTGGATCATGTGCAGTGGCCTGACCCTTCTTTACCTCTCACTGTGGATGTTATTTGCTGTGCCCTAAGAGTGCCAGTTTGTTTAAACTCTTACTGTGCATAGTGTGTGCTGTGAAACAGTCAGACTCCAATAAGTATCACAAAAACGGAGCCTGGGAAGAAAAGAAAAATAAAATCTGCTGATTCTCCTCTTGAATTTTCCATAGGAATATATAAATATATAATAGCTAGTAAGGAAAAGAGAGAGAACACCAAAATCCCATGTTTATGCTTTCCATGTTTATGCTTTTCCATTTTTATTATTAAAGTTACAATGTTTCTTAAGAAGTTTTATGAATAAAAGAAGTAGTTAAAAAGTGACACAGTTATAATAGAAGAAAATAGAAAAATGAATCAGTATCTAATAAGTTCTCCAGGTGTAAAACTTGTTTTCATAAATTAAGGCCAGAGGGGACCATTGTGATCTTTTCAGCCAGGTCTACACGACAAGTTTTTACTGGAATATTTATGTCAGGGAGTGAAGACGCATGATCTCTAACCAATATAGTTGTGCCAGCAATAGCCCCTGGAGCAGATGCAGTTATACCAGCAAAATGCATTTTTGCCAGTATAGCTTTTTTCAGTCACGGAGGCTAGAATATGCTGAACGAGCAAAATCATGCCTTTCTGGGGTAATCTGCATCCACACTTGGAGCCCTTTCCTGGTACAGTAACTCCTCGCTTAATGTTGTAGTTATATTCCTGAAAAATGCTACTTTAAGCGAAACAATGTTAAGCGAATCCAATTTCCCCATAAGAATTAATGTAAATGTGGGGGTTAGGTTCCAGGAATTTTTTTTTCACTGGACAAAAGTCTCTCTCTCTCTCTCTCTCTCTCTCTATATATATATATATATTTATAGTCTTATATATATATATATATATATATGACTATAAATATATACAGTATAAGTTTTAAATAATTTAATACTGTACACAGAAATGATGATTGTGAAGCTTGGTTGAGGTGGTGAAGTCAGAGGGTGGAAGAGGATGGGATATTTCCCAGGGAATGATGAACTAGCACTCGGCTGAGCCCTCAAGGGTTAACACATTGTTGTTAATGTAGCCTCACACTCTACAAGGTAACACGAATGGAGGAAGGGGAGACAGCACAGCAAAGAGAGACAGAGACACACACCGTGTGAGAGAGAGAGAGAAAGACACTCATTGCCCCTTTAAGTATGCTGATGCCACTCTAAGTACATTGCCATTTTAAGTAGATAAGCAAGTTGAGACAGCAGCTATTGTGTACCCCCCCTCACCCCCCACTCTGTGGATGGGGTAAAGGAGCGGGGGGGGGGAGAGGGACACCCTGATATTAGTGCCCCTTCCCCCTCCCCCCTCCTTGCACAGCAAGCAGGAGGCAGAGGGCAGGAGCAGCTCCAAGGCAGTGGGGGGAGGGACAGCTAAACTGCCGGACAATTGATAGCTTGCTGGGTGGCTGCCACACAGGGAACTTAGGGGAGAAAGGAGCTGATAAGGGGGGCTTCTGGACCAGTCTGGTTCCAAGCCCCCACCAGCTAGCTCCAATGGGCTGCTCTTTCTGCAAGCAGTAGACAAAGCAAGCGGTTGCCAAACAATGTTATAAGAAAGCATTGCGCAACTTTAAATGAGCACATTCCCTAGTTGATCAGCAATGTAACAATGAAACAACGTTAACTGGGATGACTTTAAGTGAGGAATTACTGTATAGCATACCAGTATAGCTATACCAGCAAAGTGTTCCTAGTGTAGACCTGGCCCCCCTCACCTCCTGCTTAACAGAGGCCATAGATTTCCTCCACGGATTCCTGAGTCTAACCCAACATTGAGTGGAATAAATAGAGACAAAAGGAACTATAGTAATAGCTTCATCTTCTCACATCCCAAAGAAATGTCTGTCTGGTCAACATACCTGTCCAGTGATTGCTGGGCCTGCTGTTTCTCTCACTTCATTCCTTGATCTTTTTCTGTCTCTTTTCAGCATTGTACAAACAAAATCAGACAGCATGCACCACAAAACCCAAGTACGCCACTACACATTTAAAACACCGGCAGCAACTCTGTGGTATTTCCCAAAGTTATACTAGTCTGTAACCTTGTGATGCCTTGACTAACCAACATCATCCTGGTGAAATGAAAGCCTGATAAGTAGCTGGAAAGATGCTGCTGATGAACTAACAAGTAGTATTCATCGGGGAAAAAATTGACTAGACACTTTTCTATTGGAAAATGCAGTTTTGTTGAAATTGAAACATGTTGATTTTTGGCAAAATTTTGTTGGGAAATTTTCTAAACTAATTGTTTCAACATGTTTCATTTCAGTAATATCAAAACATTTGGATATTGACTACAGTTTCATTTCATTTTATTTCAACATTTATCTTATATCTGATATATATATATTTATCTATATACATATATAGCTATAGATATTCTTTAGTATGGTGCATGCTTTTATGTTCTCAAAACAATTTGATGTTCCAAATTGAATATTTTTTAAATTTCCATTGTGTTACAAATTTTGACTATTGTTCCATTTCCGAACAAAAGCAAATTTTGAAATGTTGGAATTCCCCATGGGACCAGCTCTGATAAGATGTGCTCCCCTTCACAATACTAGCTTGAAAATTCAAGGAATTAAATGAGGGATATAGTATGCCCAATGTCACTGGAGGAGCATGCAGGACTTTTCCTACACTGGTGCAAAGGCTGTTAGTTACTTTGCAGTAGTAGTATTTTTCCTGGGGACTGAACTTTGATATGGTGGGAAGGTGTGCATGCTTGAACAACCCTGTGCGCTATGCTGGTGGGTATTTTAATTCCTAGTAGTCACCAAAGCCAGACAGATCAAAGGATAAGGACAGATGAAAAGCAGTCCACTGGCCCTCCAGGTTGCCACTACAGGTCCAACAACCTATCCTCTTAAAGTTAAATTATGGAAACACAAGACGATAGCCAGACATGCCAAAGTAATAAACTCTGTCTTGGCAGGAAGGATGAGTCTTTGTTAAATCCATCGAGAAGTCAAGATGTTGAGAAGTTCTTTACTGAAGATAAAACAATCTATGATGATAGTGAAAAACAACAAGGAGTCCGGTGGCATCTTAAAGACTAACAGATTTATTTGGGCATAAGCTTTCGTGGGTAAAAAAATACACTTCTTCAGATGCACAAAGAAGTGAGTTTTTTTTATCCATGCAAGCTTATGCCCAAATAAATCTATTTGTCTTTAAGGTGCCACCGGACTCCTTGTTGTTTTTGTGGATACAGACTACAACATGGCCACCCCCTGATACTATGATGGTAGTGTTTGGAACTTATGGCAGTGGCTGCAACAACAAAAGCCATGCAGATGTTGAAAAAAATGGAGGAATATTATCCTTTGAGTAAGCAAATATTGATGACAATTTATCATAATCTTTATAGATTTTAAGAGGATTTGACAGTCTCTACCTTGATTGATTCTGGAACACATTGAAATGTGATGGCATGCCAACAAAGATAATTAACCTCATTGAGCCTTTATATGAAGGTGCCACAGGCATAGTTAAACCAGTCACTAAACTCTGCATTTACCCTAACATAGACACTGGCAAGCAAACAAGGATGTGTTCTCTTGTCTCTTCTGTTTGGCATTTCCATTAACTTCATTATGAGAAAAACTGTAGAAGGATACAACACAGGCAACGTGTGGTTTAACCTTGTACACTAGCATATTTAGAAGTTGCTGCTGATGTTGCTCTTCTAAGTGACAGCTCAACTAACATGCAAGCAACGATCAAAAAATGGTCCAATATTACAAAAAGATGAGATCCATATCAACTCCCAATTCAAGCATTATGTTAGAAGGCAAAGGGATACAAGAGATAAGCCAGTTCACATATAGCTTGACAATCAAGTGCAAGCCAATGGGGATGTCCAAAGGGAAATAAAGTCATGCATTGGCAAGGCAGCACCTGTATTCACTAGCTTGAACAGGATTATAAAAGACCAAACTACAAATATTCAATTCAGATGTTATTTCCATCTGAACATATGGATATGAAAGTTGGAAATCCACCAAAGGTATAGACAGAGATCCAAATGCCTTCAAAAGCGAATACCTCAGGAAAACATTAGGTATTAAATGGAATGAATTTATAACAAATGCCTAGGTTCAACTCCTTATTCCCAAAGTTATCCAGAAAAAAAGATGAAAATAACTGGGACATGTATTAAGAATGAAGCCAGAGCATCTGCCATGGCAGGCATGCCATTGGACAGCTGGAGGAACATGTAAAAGGGGCCAATTGAAAGAATCCCTCTGTCAAACAGAGAGGGAAAACCTAATGGGACTTAACAACCTAGAGGACATATAAAGAGCAGCCCAGAATGGATAGGATTGGGAGAGCCTTGTTTGTGCCTAAAGCAATGTTTGATGGCATGTGAAGGATTCAGATTCAGAAATATTTTACATTTCTGTAGAACGTCTTTACTGTGAAGTATTTCACAGTGTGCCTATGTTACCACTACTTTTTTGAAATTCGCCCAACTTTCTGACAGAGGGAGATAGAATATAGGACAAAAAATGGAGGCTAGAGCAACAGATAGGATTTTTGTTTTTTTTTTAAGCTCTGAAAAACTTTCCCCCACAGTAAACTTCATGATACTATATGCACTACATGTTGATGCTGCTGACTTTTAAACACATGGCTCCAGGAAGCCTAGATATGCCAAACTAGGTGCTTATGCAACTAAACTATCTCCCATCTTGCAGCCATATATACTAATCAATGAGAATTACTGTGCGGAGTTCTAGATTTGAAAAATAATCACTTTCAGTTTCTATTACTGATTACAGCAATAATAGGTCAATGATTGCTTTTGTATCCTGTCCAGTTGCATGGAGAGTCTCTTTGGACTGCAGGAATACTAGATCATCATTGTTTATGTTCAGGATGTCAATGACAGAGACTATTCAGGAAAGGAATTTAAAGCATTTAGAGGTTGATTTCATCTTCAAAAGGGACCAGGCTTTATTTTTAAAGGCAATCTCATAATTTGTGACATCTCAGAAATTCTGATTACAGGGAACTTAACTGTTGCCAGTAGTTACTTTAACAAGCTTGGCAAAGACACACATGAAGATACTTTGAGTTATAATTTACACATTAATCTCTGATGACCAGATCAATCTTGCCCTTGTGCAAATGCTGTAGTAAGAAAGAATGCAGCCTTTCCTTTGGTGCATGTACCCCTTGAAAAAGTAGGTACAGCTGAAGTTTGTTTTGGGGGAAGTGCAAACTATATGCACCCTTGGATGGGGGTGTGCATTGTGCCAAAGGGTTTGGAAGAGCCCCTCTCCCCACCTTCACACAGATCTGGCTGGCTACACCATGGGAGGAAAATGATGCACTATGCAAAAAGATGTTCCAGTTCGTGCACTCCCCCTGCACAGTAGCTGATGGATTGTGTTTACAGTTATTGAGTTTTGGTTTCACAATGGATTTTCTTTTTAGGTCAGTGTCTTCCCGTGTTTGTTTATTAGAACACATCTTAATTGCATTAAGCACCAGGGTTTCTTGTTATGCTACACGGGAAACTTCACATTCAGGCATGTTTGCTTCAAGGGATGGAAGGTACCACTGACAGTTATCTTCACAGCTGAACACATTCTAGCAAGAAGATATATTAGCAGGCAAAATACATTTAGTTTACAGCAAACTGTATAAATATTCTGACTGCTAAAGTAGTAATGCCTTCTAAAAGCTTAAGTGTCTTATTTTCTGATTTTATTAGAATTCAGTCTTTTCCTTAGTGTATCCCTGTTAAGAATAGCATTGAATATCTGGAGGGCTTCCATTGCATATTAGAGGAAGGATGCTAGGAAAAGCAAGACATCCTTTCTAAATTTTCTTCTATTGGAGTTATGTCATGGATCTCCATGCACTTTGCATAAGAGTCAAAAGGCATTTAGCTCCTGCATGATATTAGTTGCTGTCATTTCCAGTTTCAATAGCTATTGAATAAACCATAGACTGGTATGATCACCTTCTTTGTGGTTCAAAAGTCACAGAAAACCCAGAGTAAATCTGCTCTAAGTCCCTTTTGAACAAAGTACTGACCATAGTCAATGTGTATAACTGTAATGTGGAAACAGTTCTCCAGAGATTGAACTGAATCAAAAAGGTTTGAATTTCAACCACAGTGAAAAATCTGACAGGAAAGTTATTTATCTTGTTAGCTGCCCAGCTGCTGCACTGCAGAATAAAGAGATCTCATTCTCTTAAACCTAATATAATCCAGTGTTCCTAAATCTTTATTTTATCCTCATGATATGGTTTCAGAAATGGGTCAATTCTGCCGTTCCTGAGATTTCCAGCTTGTAGGGCTTTTTGTATATGGAACTGCAAAAGCAGGTTAATATGCAGCTAAATTAATATCCAATCAACAGAACAGGTGAAGTCTTCCCACAGATCCAGACAAGGTTGTGTCAGTATTTTCAGAGCTAATCTCATTTTCCAGCTATCTCTGCCAAAAGCTAAAGTTTAATTTAGGTGAAGACCATAATTTCAACCAGAGATTGATTTTATTTACAAAATATATATACCTATGAAGTGTGTTTGTGTGTATGTTTGGGGGGGCATTATTTAAATGAGATATTGTGCGCGATTTATGGTTGGAGTATAGGCCACTAGTGAGGGTGGATTAATTCAGAAGAACTTGGGTTTTAAATACTGTGTTAACTCTCTTCCCATTGTTCTGATCTGGAAAAGATGATCTTTCCTAGTACTCCACTCAGATTGGTCTTTTTTTAAGGTAAGGTTAAGTTTTTAGGTAAGTTGTCCTCACTTCCAGTATCTGATCAAGACAGGAAGTGTGCCACAAGAAAATATTTTCAGAAGGCAACAGAAGTGCCACAAGAAAATATTTTCATAAGGTCTCCAGCTCAAGTAAGCAGGGGCTTCATGTGCTGTGATATAATAATTTTATTGAAATAAGTTACTTTTAACCCTATATAACATTTCACACTAATTATTTTATTTATTCCATACATTTTATTTTTATATTTTAAAAAATCTTATTGTTTTCTACTTTAAATTAGTAAAATTTCTTATCTCTTTCGTTCAGAGTTTTCTCATTACTACAAATCCCACAGAAGGACAAAGGGAAGTAGCAAACAATAAAGTGAGGAAACCACTAAAAATGATATAAAATAGCTTTCTGTATACCATAATATTGCAACTTTAAAGCATGTACTGTACACTCTTGGGGCTAGACAACAAGTTATTTTGCTGGGATGGGAGGTTAAAGGGGGTTGTTTCTTGTTATGATGGTTCACAAGAAATTTAATCTTAAATGTATCACTGATCCATGACTATCCTACACTGGAGACAAAGTGATTTTGAGGAAAGAAAGATACAGTTTATTAAGCTGCGTTCATTAAACCAACCAAATAAAAACCTCAGGCATCTGCTTGAAAAGCGTGACATTCCAGTACTAGTTTTGGTGGGGATGGATAGAGGAGACAGTGGAAATAGATAGTCACAGGTACAAAAAAACAACTGTTTATCAAATGGATCTAGTACTTATCACATTGGATCTTAGTTCTACGGATATGGTTACATGTTCACCCTTACAATTCTCCTGAAAATTTATCAGCTCAAGCACAACTTCAACCCACCTGTCCTTTAGTTCGATATAATGAAGAAACTAATTAAAGCTTACGTGAATGCTAGAAAATATACATATACTCACCACAATGAATGAGTCAGTAAAACCTGGCAAGACTATGGATGCTCGCTGGTATATATGGGTGTCCACAATGTTCCATCTTGCAGGATGGAAAGTACTATATAGATCAAGTTTTACGATCTTTTTTATGAGATTTGAAAGAATATCTGAAGGCAGTTGTGTTTGTTTATTTTTCCATACTGTTGGTTGATATTTTAGCTATGTCCCAGAAGTGCTGAGTGCAGCTGGTGATGTACAGCAAATATGGTACTACACTGCTAGCACGGTCTGTCCCTACCTAGCCCTGCGCCCAGTTATTTTTAGTAAAGTAACAGACAGCTCATGGCTTCATGAATTTTTGTTTATTTGCCATGACCTGTTTGACTTTTACTAACAATAACCATGAAAAAATCTTTGCCTTATTCATATAGCATGGTGGACAATCAAGCTCTTATATTGGAGGATATGTTCTGTGTTTGTATATTGTCTAGTACAACAAGGTCCTGGTCCAGGACTAGGGCTCCTAGGTGCTACAGTAAGACAAATAATAATATGACCCTAAATTTTTACTTGAGTAGACACTGCAACATTGAGCCCTAAAGTTGCAAAATCTGAAAGGCATGCTGACAACTGAAATCAGAGAAAGTGAAACCACATTTAAGCCTTGTTTGGATGGGGGAGGGAGGGTGTTATGTGGGTAGATACCATCTGTAGAGGATTATAGAACAGTCTTGGTAAAGATACAGAATAGAGCAGCAGTGTTCAGATTCTCCCTTTGTGTTTTACAGTAAATATTATGTTTTAACACCAAAAGGTATCATACAAAGTATTGTGAGAATTTACTGTACATATTTTTGTAAAGAAAGCTTTGAAGAATTCTTTTTATTGAACCAAACAGAAGAAACCCTGAGAACGCTGCCCTGAAATATCAGTGTTTAATATACAGTAGCAGGTCTGTTCTATATCATCTCTCTCTCTTTTTTTTTAATGTTTGCTAATCTTCATAAATTCTACCTCCCTCCCTCCCTCTCCCTCCCCCCAAGATTTTCATTTTACAAATAAAAGAGCTTAATTATTTTTATAATAGAAGGATTAGAGTTCCCACAAACTGATTCTTTCTGTTTAAAAATCATTGTGGGTATAATAAAATGCGAGTAGTTGGTGACCCATGCAGCTGCTTCACAAATTACTAGAGTGAAAAATGAGAGAAAAAATTCTTAAAAAGGATGGCAGTACACAAAACCGTTGTCATTAGTGGATGAGAGAATTCAGGTCTAGACTAAGGAAAATAAATTAGTGAGGGAAACCATGGTACAGCAGTTTGTACTCAAGCAACCTTTTCTGTTTTTGTGGGTTTCACAATATGACTGCAACAAAGGGTACGGGCATTATCTAGCCGCAGCCAAAAGAATTTCTCTCTGCTGTAGTTAAAGTGTCTAGGGTACTCTGCCCTCTTTACGGTATGTATCATATTTATTAGTTATTGGAGAACAAACTTGGGTTTTTCTGTTCTCACGTACACTGGTATAATTATTTATTTTAACATAGTAACTCATTGGTGTAAACCAGGAATGTAAGATTAGATTCCTCCCCATAGAACAGAATGTTATCTATATAATGAAGACACCACAGTGCATTCTGGCTCTCTTAACAGCCTCACATATATTTTAAACAGGAAGGCTGACAGAGTAGAACCACTGAGAGTGACTTTAAGGAAGACAAGGAATTTTCCAGTGCTGCCCTTTGAGCCCATTCAGGGTAGCTTAAATAGCAGTAAAGATACAGACCCTGGTGGGCTAGGAATTCAAGCATATACCCAGAGTTTTGGGTGTGCTTGTGCAGCCTGTGCTGAAACTTGCACTGTTGCCTCTTCTTCTATTTTTAGCCACACTACTTTAAAGCTAGTGCAGGCATGTCTACATGGGAAGAAAGCATACCTGCGACTGCAGTGTAGAAATACCATCAGTTAATAGAGCTCAAGAGTAGCTCCATCTATTCCTGTCTGGGATTGCAGATTTTACCACTTCATCTATTGCGGATCATGAGCTAATTAGACATTGTCTTCAGTTTGGACTTTAAAGTCATACTGAATTGTCTAGTCCATCCACATCCCCTTCCAGTTAATGCTCTGGGGATATGTTTTCTGTTTTATTTGGTTTGTTTCATATTAACCAATGTGCTTTACACCAATTATCTCAGGATGCTATTCCACATCCTATAATCTCCGGTGAGATTGTGCTGCTCCTTTTAGAAGTAAAAATAATTTACAATCAGAATTGGGGTATGGGGCTAAAGCACCTTTAAACCACTTTTGTGCCCTCTCAGTCCTGGGCTACTCTGCATGTTGGAGGGGCTTCCATATAAGTTTGGACAGTCCTGGAGGCCTGTCTAAATTACAACAGGATCTTTCAAATCTTGTGTACTGCACTCTCACCCCTGACACACCCTCTCTTTGCCCTAGGCCTACCCCCCATGCTAGGGCTTGTGGGGGAGAGGTCCTCAGAAGGCAGGCTTACTGCTGTCATCTACAGTGCTTACAGCAGGGTAATCCTCTGACAACTGGAACGGAGGCTTTTTAGGGCCCCTTTACTTTGCTCTGGACCCTTCACATGCCACAGAGGGGCCAGACTGGGGGTGAGGAACTCACCGTTACTGTTAATTTTTTCTTAATATGAAATACCTCTTGTCAAGGCTGGATCCCCACTTTGAACTTTAGGGTACAAATGTAGGGGCCTGCATGAAAACTTCTAAGCTTAACTACCAGCTTAGCTCTGGTTCCGCTGCCACCATTTCAATTTTTCCCTCCCTGGGAAGCCTTGAAAAACCTTCACCAATTCCCTGGTGAATACAGATCCAAACCCCTTGGATTTTAAAACAAGGAGAAATTAACCATTCCCCCTCCTTCCTCCCACCAACTCCTGGTGAATACAGTTCCAACCCCCCTGGGATCTACAACAGGGAGAAATTAACCATCCCCCATCCTTCCTCCCACCAACTCCTGGTGAATCAAGATCCAAACCCCTTGGATCTTAAAACAAGGAAAAATCAATCAGGTTCTAAAAAGAAAGCTTTTAATTAAAGAAAAAGGTAAAAATCATCTCTGTAAAATCAGTATGGAAATTAACCTTACAGGGTAATCAAACTTAAAGAGCTCAGAGGACTCCCCTCTAGTCTTAGGTTCAAAGTACAGCAAACAAAGATAAATACTCAAGTAAAAGATACATTTACAAGTTGAGAAAAACAAAGGAAAACTAACACACCTTGCCTGGCTATTTACTTACAAGTTTGAAATAGGAGAGACTTGTTCAGAAAGATTTGGAGAACCTGGATTGATGTCTGGTCCCTCTCAGTCCCGAGAACGAACACACTCCCAAACAAAACACAAACAAAAGCCTTCCCCCCTCAAGATTTGAAAGTATCTTGTCCCCTTATTGGTCCTTTAGGTCAGATGCCAGCCAGGTTACCTGAGCTTCTTAAGCCTTTACAGAGAAAAGGATTTTGGAGTCTCTGCCCAGGAGGGATTTTATAGTACTGTACACAGGACAGCTGTTACCCTTCCCTTTATAGTTATGACACCTCTGAAAGTAGAGTCCTAGGTGTCTCTAATTGGGCACCCAAGCCTAGAATGAATTTTTGACAATGTTAATCTTATTTCTTTTAATTATTCCCCATATTTTGATCCTTCTGGCCTGTATCATTTTCATTGCTCTTCTCTAACTGTTGCCCAGTTTTGGTAACATATTTTTGATGTTGAAGATATTTGTAACTGAAGTCACATCAGCACATTATAATTACAGACTATCCTCTTCCTGCTGCTTGATGCAATGCTTTATGTAGTCAAGCATCAATCACAAAATCAAATTTACCTTATTGGCTGCCATATTGAAACTGCAAACTCCTATCTAACTTGCTGTACATTCCACAGCTCATTCAGCATTACCATGGGCTTTTCACTTCTACTCAGTGTATATTCTAGAATATTTCCCCCTTAGCTATTGCCTTGCTTTTTTCCAGGTTAGCATCTCATTTCAGTTATTTCCTGCCCATACTTCTAATGTCTCTTGGCCCATTGTATTATTCTCCATCTTTACTAGCATCTTGGTTTAGTATCATGTATTAGTTTAATTAACATGCCATTTCACTCCTTCTTCCAGGTTGTTAATGAAGATGTTAAATAAAACGGGACCAAACATTGATTCCTGTGTTGCCACACTAGACACCTCCAACCAACTTGATATGTTGCCATTTCTCATTACCCTTTGTCTGCACTCAGCTAGCCACTTTTAAATCTGAGTGACAGTGCTCCCATTGCCTGAACAACAACAAGAACAAAAAGTAAACAAATAATACTTTAAAAGAGGGGAAAGTTCACCGAGAGGCACAAGGTGACAGACTCCTGCTTTTGCTGCTGGGACAATGTGAGCCACGTGGCTAGAGAGAGGAAAATAGGCAAATAAAAACAGAAAAAAGGAACAGGCTGCTGCTTGGAGCTTCTGCAAACAAAACATTGAAGGGGAAGAAAGCAGCCATATTGGCTGATCACATGCAACCAGGCAGGCAAACAGCTTAGTTTGCCCTGAGGGTTTATAGCCAGCAGAGGATGCCTAAATACAACCAACGGAATAGTTCTAGATGCAGTGTTGGCACACAGCCAGAAGAGGTAGATCAAGCACAGATAGTGCTGTAACAATAAAATTAGTTTCCTTGTGGAACCAAAAGTGTCGAAGAGAGCATGAAGTCCAACAGGAGATGAGAGAAAATGGCAACTTTTGTGGTCATTGTAGGTAAGTTTAATGACAATCGTGACTCATGGGTGATGTACTTTGAATATTTTAAGCAATTTATAATCTGCAACATGTTTCCAGATGGATGAGTTCCAACCTTGTTGATAGCGATGGGTCCAAAGATGTATCAACTGCTACATGATCTATTGTCTCTAACTGTGCCTGTAACTGCCACATATGTCACAATTACTGCAGCAATGCAGAATATTTTTCTTCTCCCCCATCAATGATACCAGAATATCTGATCCATCAGTGACATCAGAGAAGTGGAGAGTCAGTAGCATAGTTTGGTGCTTCTCTATGGAGGTTGTCAGAGCATTGTCAGTTTGGACAAACATTAAGCGTTGCCCTGCATGACCAGTTTGTCTCCAGATTATGCAATAACAAGGTTTGGAAGAAGTTATTGATTGTATCAGCACTTATATTCAAGAAGGCTATTGAAGTATCAGTTGCCATGGAGACCACAGAAAAGGATTCTCTGGAATTCTGTGGGAACCAAGAAATTCATCTTGTGAATTGTAAAGACAGGACCACAGGAATGTAAGGAATTTCCAAGTGTCTGTTATGAACAAACTGCATGCTGAGAAGGATTTCTGGGCACAGCAGGTAATTTGCAGATAGTTCCAGAATAAAGGACACATTGCTGTAACCTGATGCACAGTTCAATGACCAGCAACATCCAAGAAAGCACCTCTGATGACTGAACATAAGCAGGGATGGATGTCAGAAGTTCATAATGTGAAAAAAGACAAGTTTTAGTGACAGTGACCAAAATTTAGCACTACATGAGTTATTGCAAGCTGGAGTCAGAGATGACATCTAGGTCTCACCTTTAATTGAAGAATTTCCTACAAGAATGGAGCTTGATATTGGAGCTGCTGTTTCACCAAATTCTGCATGTACCTAGCCCAAGTCATTGTCACAATTTCCTCTGGAAGAAAATTCCACAGTTTTGAAGACTTATCCCGGGGAAAAAATTAGTCCCCAAAGGGATACTCAAGGTGAAAATTCAATGAGATGGACAATCAATCGTTTTATCCTTGTATGTGATTGAAAGAAAGTATCTGGCTTTATGTGGTTGATTTTGGCTTGAAAAGATCAAGGTGAATTGGACAAAGAGTAAGGTGATCTTGAAAGCACATCAAAATCTTCAAGAAATACTGGACAGACATTCCAAAGTTTTTGAAAAAGAGCTTGGTCAGGTGAGCAACATATCAGTGAAGCTCACTGTTAAGTCTGACAGCCAGACAAAATATTGCAAGCCCAGAGTTGTGTTTTATGCATCTCTTGTGGAAGCTGATTTGGATTGTTTTTAGTGAACATTAGAGTCCTGTCACCAGTTTCACACAGTCAGTGGTCTACACCCATCTTACGACTGATCAAGAAAGATAGCTCAGGCTGAAATTGTGGAGATTTCAAAATGTCACTGAATCCAGTTTTCTATGCAGACCAGTATCTGCTACCTCATATTGAAAATTTGTTTCCTAATTGTAATGGGGGCAGTGTTTCAATAAATATGGATTTGCTCAATGCATATCTACAAATGGAGATTGATTTGGCTTCTTGCAAAATATCTCACATTCAACACACAAAGTCTTATTCTGTTACAACAGGTTGCTTTTCAGTATCACATCTGCACCTGCCATGTTCCAGAAAACCATGGATGAAATCCTGAAGGGACTGAATGGAGTTCAGTGCTATTTGGATGACATCCTTGTTACAGGATAGGATCAAGAGAATCATCTTTGAAATTTGGATGTTATTGTACAATGTTTGGAAGACTGTGGACTGAGAGTATGTCAAGACAAATGTGAGTTTTTCAAACCTTCAGTTGAATACCTGGGGCATGTAATTGATGTGAAGGGCTTAAGGAAATTGCCAGAGAAAGAGAAGGTGGTTATTTAAGCTCCACCCCCAGAGAACATGTCACAGTTATGTTCATTCTAGGAACTGCTTAATTACTATGGTACATTTCTGCCTAGTCTGGTGATAGTATTGGCACCTTTACATGAACTGTTACAAACAGAAAAAGTGGAAACAGACTAAAGAGTGTGAGTTTGCATTTAAGGAGACAAAGAAACTGTTGACATCAGCCAAAGTTCTTAGGCACGACAGTGCTTCACTATCATTGCAATTAGCTTGTGATACTTCACCATATGGAGTGGGTGCAGTTCTTTCTCACATTTTTCCTGATGGCATGGAAAAACTAATAGCTTTTGGTTGAGCTTGAGAAGAACTGTGCACAAGTAGTGTGAGAAGCTCTCAGCATTATCTTCAGAATTCAGAAGTTCCATACCTATCTCGTGTGGTAGACATTTTAACTTGCTGATGGATCATCACCCATTAATTTCAGGTTTTGAACAGAAACATGGAATTCTGTCATTAGCTGCTGCTCCTATACAACGATGGGCATCGCCATTTTCAGATAATTCTTATACTATTCAATTCTGTAAAGAGACTCAGAACGGCAATATTGATGGTCTGTCATGCCTGTCTTGCCCAAAGCTCTCATCAGTCCAAAACAACTTTGAATGAAATGTTCTCTCAACTTAATGGATAGATTACCCATCACTAACACAGACATCAAGAAAAAAACTAAGAGTTATATGCTTTTCTCTTGTGAAGAGAATGATTCTACAAGGTACAGCATTAGATCATAAGAATTCCAAGTTTTCACAGTTTGTGTCATGTCAACATGAATTATCTGTGAATCACAGTTGCATCTTAGGGGGAAAGAGAATGATCATTCCGAAATCACTTTGATCTCAGGTTTTGGCAGCTCTTCAGAAAGGTCATTTTGGCATTGTACAGATGAAGGTCATGGCCCGGAGTCATGTCTGGTGGCTAGGTATTGACAAAGACATTGAGAGGAAGGTGAAGTGCTGTACTACATGTCCTGGCCCAGCTTATCTACACTCTTAGCCGTGGCTTTAGACTCCTGGGACACATTTTCAAGTGAACTTTGCCAGACCTTTAGAAGGTTATATGTTTTTGGTTGTAGTCCATGCCCATTCAAAATGGCCAGAAATTTTCAGAATGTCTTGTATTACAGCTACCAAGAACATTGGACATCTTTGTATCTTGTTTAGCCAATTTACTTCATCATTACAGTTGGTAAGTGACAATGGACCTCAATTCTGTTGTGAAGAATTGCAGAAGTTGCTAGCTTCAAATGGAATTCAACACGCACACTGCTTCATACCATCATGCTACAAATGGGCTAGCAGAATACTTCGTACAAATACTTATGCATGCCTTAAGAACTAACAAGTCTATTTTGAGTCATCAGCAGAAATTGGACAATTTCTTGCTTGTCTACAGGAACACACCATATGCTACTACCCTGGAATCATCTGCAAATCTTTTCTTGAGATGATGTTTGTGTATCTGTTGGGACCTGCTATGTCCTGATATTGCCTCACAGGTGGCCAAATCCTAAACTATGCAAACTGACCAACAATGTGAGACTTGTCATTGTTGTTTTCAAATAGAAGACTTAATGTGGACTCACAGCCATGGTTCTAGAGTGAAATAGGTATCTTGAGAAGTGGTAAAATGCACAGGACCTATTTCATTTGTGGTAAAACTATCTGATGGTATTTATAGAATGACATATGGACAAGTTGCAGCCTTGACAAGTACCAGAGTTTGGGAATCTCTATTCCTCTGATCAAACCTCCTTCTTTTACAATTCCTAATTTCAACAACTTGTTGGGAGAAACTTTGATTCCTTACCACTGTTCCTGTTGTTCAGGACATTGCTACACCACTATCACCATGTTAAGAGCATGCAAAAACTAGTTATGCATCTGAACTTAAAAGTTGTTTAGCTAGTGAGTTGCTGTTCCAGGGCGGAATAATCCTTTGCAATTTGAGAGTCTGTAGTAGTCCACCTGCAACTTGTATTTAGGTTATATAGTGTTTAATGTTAGCCACGTAAACAATAATGTGTATACATATTTAGAAAGTTTTTTAAAGTAGGGTGCAGGAATGTGATATCCTGTCCTTTTAAATGTTTGCACATTCACCCCTTTCCAAAGCTTCCTCAAAGTCTCACTTTCATGCTCGTTTCAGTTTTACTGCCTAAACAATAAAAGCTACCACCACAGCAGACAGGTGTGTTTCAGTCTCCTTCTCTGCTGAGTCCAAATATAACAGTTTGGGGTTTGGTAAACAGAGATGGCAGCCAGCTTAGTATTATAGCAAACACACATTACAATTTTTTAACTTTTTGTTGAGGTACAGAAAAGAAGTAAAAACATTTAAAGCTTTTGAAATGTAAAGTATTAAATAAAGGTTTATTTTAACAACATTCCTTGTTTCCTTTCCTGTAACCAGAAGAGAGATTTTTTTTTAAATTTTGATGAATCAAAAAAAAAATTCTAAAAAATTGAAGTTGAATTAAATATTCCATATAGGCAAAATTGAACTGTATTTCAAATTTGACCATTTTAAATTATTTTTGATTGTTTTAAAAACAGAATTAGAGGAAATTTTGAACTGAAAAGTCATTCTGAACTGAAAAAATCCAAATATTTTATTTAGAAAATGTCAAAATGAAACATTTTGATTTTTTGAAGATTTTTCTGGCTGGATTTGACTGAAATAATTTGGCAAAAATAGACACGAATCTGCAATTTTTGCCAAAAAGGTCAAAAAGTTGCTGAGCTCTACTCAATATTAAAGGAAACTCCTGATGTCTTGAAAAAAAATGCATTGATTTGAAAACCTTACATTATCTCTTCCATAATTTCCCTACTTCTCTAACACATTGAAATGGTTTAAGTGGTCAGATATATATGCTAAGTAATTGTCTTGAAGTTCAAGCTCCCAATTACTATAGGCGTGGTTCTGCAAACTGCCAAGTACCCTCAATTCCCATTGAAATTATCAGTTTCCATGGGATAGGAGAGAGTGAACAGCATCTTGAAGACTGTAGTCTCCAGCTCTCTAAGCCTTGTATTAGAGAATGGGATGGGAAACTCTAGGCATGGGACTAGTAGTCAGGAAATCTGGGATATACTCCTGCTTTTGATGAATACTTGCTGTGTTACTTTGGGCAAATGACTTGGATCTAAATAGTCAGAAATGTCTGTAGTTGCCTCAAGTTCTGGGTGGTCAGGAAACCCAACATTTGTGCACACTTTTGAAATATTAATCATTATCCTCTTTGTGCTTCCATTTCCCCATCTGTAAAGTGGGGAAAATATTTTCCCATTTCATAGGTGTATTATGAACCTTAGCGAAATAATCATTGTGATGTGCAATTAATGTCTGGTCCTGCTACCAGTGAACTCAATGGCAAAACCCTAGTTGATATCAGGGGAGCAAGATCAAATTATCTAATGAGATATCATTAAGACTGGTCAGTGGCAAAGTGGGAGGAGAAATCAGGTTCTCTTAGCTTTCAGTCTTGTGCTCAGTCTACTAGATGAAAAAGATTTTAGGTGTCGTAATTACTCCTGCCAATTCCTGCTAAACTTTTTGCTGCCTTCCTTAAAAATTCATATTATTCCTGCTGGTCTAAGTTTCATTCTAAAGGTTGAATTTTGATAGGTTTTACTGTGACAAGTGATTCTATCTCCCAGCATTTTGTGGGCGGGGAAAAAAACTTCTGGGTTTCAATAGGTGTAAATATTTTCACCAATTTCACCCAGCCTTCCCCACTATTTTCCATCTGCTCAATATTTCAGTTTAGAAGAAACAGACGATATGGCAGTGACAGATTCTAGTGGCAAAAGTGGCTTAAATAAGCACCTGTAGTGGGTGATGTAACTTCTGTTTCATCCTAGTACTTGGAGCTACAGCCACCGGCTATTTTTTAAATAAATCTCATTTTCATGATTCTCATTCCAGCAGTTGAACACCTTCAGCCTCAGCTCTACTGCCCCTTTGTTCTACTGCTCTGAATTGCATGGAGTATGGCTGCTTTGGCAGAAGTACTTAAAACACCCATTAGAGTAATCTTCAATGGTATCTTTTCCTAGCTGAAAATGTGTGTCATCATTTGGCTTCTGTGAATCTGTTTCAGCCTCTGTACTGATTTGCACTGCTACTCCTTGATATGTATTAGTGGCAGAGATACAGTATAGATAAGTCAAGGGGTAAAGCCAAAAAAGAACAGTGATGTTGCAGTAGCAAAGGAAAGAATGGGACTGAAGGGTGTTTAAGTTGACCCTATTGATTCTTGCAGAACACAGTTCAAAATGAAGCTTTCTTCTTGTGGGGAGGGCTTTACTATATAAGAATGGACAGTGCTCCTTGCTGGTAACTACTGTTTGTTTTGTTAACTCCTTTTTGAGCCATTGGTTTCTTGTTAACAGACAAATAATGTTAAAATTTTCATGGGTAGTTTGCTGCTAAAAAATGAATGTGGAGGCACTGGTAGTAGCTCCACGTTCACAGTTGTGTTGTGATTTGCATTTAGAGCAAGAATTAAATCCTTGTTTCACACACACTGATTGAATTTATTCTCCAGATTTAGTATCTTAACTTGAGAGAATGGAATTTTCCACGTAATACTTTAAAAAATATTTATTAACTGTTGCAAAGTAAAGCTTTTAAAATTTATTTTTTAAAATATTGTCCTGTTTTCCTCAATTGGGGGGGGGAAGGGGGGGAGGAATCTTATTGCTAAACAACTTCAGCCCTACCTAATTTCAAATTTCACAAAGTCTCCTAACCTCTGAGACATAGGCCACTTTTGAACTTTTAAAATTAAATGTATAAAGAGTAGTTCCCATATTCTTGGTAATCTAATTGTGTTTTACAAACGTTGTCCCTAGAAACTCAGATCCAACTGTTAGTGCCATTTTCTGATGCTGCCCATCTCATTAGGGCCCAAAAAACAAAACCCACCCCAAAACCTGCAATTGACAAAAATATAAATTATTTTTTTTAAATATTCCACCCAGTTCTATCCCTGACACACCACCTGTGCTTTGCATTTATCTATGGTGAGTCAGGCTGAGCGTTTATTACAAGGCATAGTTGGACTTTGGGGAAAAGCTAGAAATCTGGAGGGTTATGGGAGTGAGTGGAGATTTAGAAGGGCAGGCAGTTGAGCAAGGCTTCTTGGGACATGGAGGCTGATGGAGCTTTGGGAAGATCAGGGGCAGCGAGTCCTCCTCAGACCCTTCCATTTTCTGGCGGGACCCTCTCCACCAGCACAGGGGGTCCCCCCACCCACAGTCACTGCTCCTGCCCCACGCTGGACAAGGGGCAGCCCCACCCCCCATCCCCAATGAGGCTACAGTGAGGGGCAGCAGCAGGGGAGGAGGCGCACATGTGATGGCAGCCTCTCTCCCTCCTCCCCACCGTAGGGGAGGCGAGGGGGCTTCCTGTACCTGAAAGGGGCCCTAGGAGCATGTGGAGTGACAGTGGTGCAAGGTGAGTGTGGTGCAGCAGGGAAGTGGGGGAGCCCTCCCCCGGAGCTCGCTGCTGCCTGCGGGGAGAGGGCTGGGAGGAATCCTCCTCTCTGGCCCTTGTCCCGGGCCAACCTGCCTACACCACAAACTCCTCATCCCTAGCCCTGTCCCACCCCAGAGCCCGCATCCCCAGCCAGAGCCCTCCACCCCTGAACCCCAACCCTCTGCCCTGCCCTGAGTCTCTCCTACACCCCAAACCCTCATCCCCAGCCCCATCTTACCTCTGAGCCCCCTCCCACAACCCAAATCCCTGATCCACAGCCCTCAACCCTGTACCCCAGCCCTCTGCCTGAGCCCCTCCCACACCCCAAACCCCTCAACACCAGTCCCACCCCAGAGCCCGCACATTTTTACATTATTTTAAAAAATATATAGTAACTCCTTGCTTAACGTTGTAGTTATGCTCCTGAAAAAGGCTACTTTAAATGAAACGATGTTAAGCGAATCCAATTTCCCCATAAGAATTAATATAAATGGGGGGGGTTAGGTTCCAGGGATTTTTTTTTTTTTGCCAGACAAAAGACTATATATATATATATATATATATATATACACAGTATAAATTTTAAACAAACAATTTAATCCTGTACACAGCAATGATGATTGTGAAGCTTGGTTGAGGTGGTGAAGTCAGAGGGTGGGATATTTCCCGGGGAATGCCTTACTGCTAAATGATGAACTAGCATTCGGCTGACCCCTCAAGGGTTAACTCGTTGTTAATGCAGCCTCGCACTCTACAAGGCAGCACGAAAGGGGGAGGGGAGAAGACAGCCTGGCAGAGAGAGACAGACACACACCCTGTGTGTGTGAAAGAGCCTTTGAGACAGCAAGCTCCCTCCATTCTGAGCCCTGTCGTGTGTCCCCCTGCTCTGTGGCGATGGGGGGCAGGAACGGGAGAGGAGGACACCCTGACAACAGCACCCCTCTTCCCCTCCTCCACCTCACACAGCAAGCAGGACGTTCAGGGGAGCAGCACCAAGACAGAGGCAGAAGCAGCACATGACAGTGGGGGGAGGGACACCTGAACTGCCCAGCAATTGATAGTTTGCTGGGCGGCAGCCACACAGGAAACTTAGGGGAGCTGATAGGGGGGCTGTTGGCCCACCCTGGTTCCAATCCCCCACCACTAGCACTCGAATGGGCTGCTCTTTCTGCAAGCAGTGGACAAAGCAGGTGGCTGCCAAACATCACCATAAGGGAGCTTAGTGCAACTTTAAACGAGCATGTTCTCTAATTCAGAGGTTCTCAAACTGTGGTCCACGGACCATCAGTGGTCCAAGCTTCATTCAGGTGGTCTGTGGATAGTTCTCTCTAAGGTGCACACCTGGGCAGCTGCACATGAGAGAATGAAGGGCCACCCACCTTATTAGTGGAGCCACGCAGGTGTGGCTCCACTAATTAGGTGCCTGGACCTTGGAGAAGATGCATATGGAAGGTGAGGTGGTAGCCTTGAGGGGAATAGGAGGTAGGTGGGAGGGGGCAGTGGCATGAGAAGAGGGGGTGGGGGGAATTTGGGATGTGCAGAGCTACGGCAGCCAGAGAAGGAGGCTCCAGGGCTGCGGCTGCTGGGGAAAGACCCCCTTCCTTCCCAGCTTCAGCTCTGTGGCTGTTGTGGCAGGGGAGAGATCCCACTCCTTTCCAGCCCAAGCTCAAGGGCTGCTGCGGTGGGGGAGAGAGGGAGAGAACCCCACTTCTTCCCAGCCCCATCTTGGGGGCTGCCGCGGTGTGGGAGAGAGGGCATATCCATCACATTAGAAAGGTTAAGACTACTGATATTAAAATATGAGTTGTGTGCTTTTATGTGTAGAACAAAAAAAGTTAATTATTATTAAGGGTATTTTTTTATATAGCAATTTTATCCAAAGCACTTTACAATAGTTAGCTAACAGTACAAACAACATTTGGAAAGACCCGCAGCAATTTTCAAGTAGTCTGCAGAAAAAAAAGTTTGAGAGCCACTGCTTTAATTGATCAACAACATAACAACAAAACAACGTTAACCAGGACGACTTTAAGTGAGGAGTTACTGTATACAGGCTTACAAGACAGGTTTGTGTGTGGAGGGGGAGGACTTAGACCTGTTCTGGGCACCACCAAAAATTATACAAACCTGCCCCCCTGGGGAAGATAGGTGAAGATAAGCAGAAGTCCTGGGGGAAGAAGTATGTATGGAGGAGAGAGAACACAGATGGAGTATTGCTAACCCCAAAAGTTCAAAAATCATGAGTCAGGCCAAAATTATGAGTGGTATAAAAATCTTCAGTTTTAAAAAACCACAACAAACTTTAGGTGTTTTTTGCCTTCTGGTGTTTGAGCCTTTAAGGTTCATGTTTTCCAGGTCTTCTTCACAACCATGAGGGCTAGAATCTTACTTTATTTAAAAAAATGAGCACTGAGTGTTTCACATGATCATATGATTCCAGGAGCTCAGGCTATTAGAAAGACACCAAATATAGTGAGACTCTTACTAAAGTCATAAGAGTTGGCAATGCTGGTGAATGATTCATCGGTCAATCCTATAGCACTTTCTCATAAGTAAATGGACCCAGTTTCCATTCAGGTAACTATTTTCTGCCCACTTAAATTCCCTTCCTCACCTTCAGTTGTGTGAAATATTGTCTCTGCCCTATGCTGTTGTATAGCATTGCTGTGGAAACTGCCAAACACTAATAATAGTGTCTGTGGACCATCTAGAGGCATTTGGTTGTGAGAGAAATAATCCCCATGTATCCCTTACTTTCCTGATTGTGGTGAAGTGAGGCTTAATCAGTTTCTGTTTGTGAAGTACTTCACACTACTGCAGCATCTTTCATCCAAAATTATCCATGTTTCATTATTTAAAAAATAGTTGTGTGTTCCCTTATAAAAATGCTGAATGAACATTTATTAATGGCTGTCACTGAAGGAAAATCAAACCATATGTAAAATGGATCAAATCTGGGGTATAGTAACATACACGTGAAGGTAACTTCTTAATTGTTGTTGACCAAAAATATGTTTACCTTGATCATATTTTCCTTGTCCCTTAAGAATGTTTGAATTAACAACCTTTTTTTTCTGATTTCCAAAAGGAAATAAGGGGATAGAGAAGTAGAGTATCAGTATTTGGCAAGAAACTAGTACAGTATTAATTAGTTTTAGCCCATGTTATTTTGATTTGTCCTTTAAATTATTTGCCATTTCAGCATGCTTGAAAGTATTCGTTTTATTAAATCAGTATAGTTAGACAAACCTTAATATCAACTTTTAGGCCTAGTTGACTTCAAGAAGCTATATGAAAGCTAAGCTCTGTCCATTCGGAATTTGGAAGTGTGCTAGCTATTGTCATATGCTGTTGTGGTATATAATCTTGGAATAACTTAATGGAAAGAAAGAACGGGGTGGGAAGCAACCATTTAGCGTCCTATCAGAGCTTGATGGAGCCTGATATAATTAACAAACTTGTGATATCGCTAGCAATTGTAATTCCAATTATTTGCTAGCTGAAGGCAAGTTTCACTGCTCTAAGTTAGGAAATCATGTAAATAGCCTAATTAATATAATTTGCCTTATGCTGTACTAAGAAAACAAAAACAAATATGTCATTTTTTAGAATAAATAGCATGATATAGACTAAATATTATAAATATTCAGTAACTTTGCTAAGCAAATATTGCATATTACAGATCCTTTTCAGCATTGCTAAGTAATGCAACATGATTTAATGAAATTATGATGGCTTGTTTTAGCTTTACCACTACATATCAAAAAGGAGAGCACTTCTTTTGCATGGATTAGAGCTAGTTCCTTAATAAAATAGCATGTGACATGTACTACAGCGGACTGAAAGATATAAAGAAGATTTCATCCTTTGGTATCTTCAGTATTTGAATATCAAGAGATTTCCCCAAAACTTAAAATAAATCTTTGAAAAATTCCATGGTGCTGTGGTGGAAAGGTACAATAAATAATACTGTGCCTTTTCCTTCTGTGGAATGAAGAGATAAAGCTATTTATAAAAACCTAAAAGACCTACAAATCATTCTAACAGGTTGTCATATATTAATGTCAGTGAGAATTTAATCACCCAACATAAAAATCTATATATTTCTTCCTCCAACGCTGTCTGGTTTTCATAACGCTGTCTATTGACAAATTCTCGTATGATGATAAATTAGAGGAATGACTAAAAACATAACAGGTAAAGATAGAAAATTTTAAAAAAGGTAGAAGCAGCAGGGTCTTTGAGTTTGTGTGTGTGTGTGTATGTATGTTTATGTATATACATAAAGTTCCTAGAGGACCCACTTAGGTATTTAGAACTCCGTTGTTCTAGGCATTGTACACACGCTTAACAAGATGACAATCCCTGCCTTTGAGAGTTTACAAAGCAAGTATGTGCTGAGAGACGACATGTGCATACAGCAAACAGATGCAATGTGAGAATTAAGATTAATGTAATAAGAAGTAGAGCTGTCCAGAAAATGGAAATCACGTCTTGTGAAAAATGTCCCATTTTTGAAAATTCTGTTCCTGAATCAGGATTAAAAGTAAATGTAAATTTTTCATGGGAAGGAATTTACCGAAAAAATTCATTTTGGAAAAACCAAAATGGAATGTTTTGGCTTGTTTGCTGCCTACTAGAAGGTGCTTGTCAATTTCATGGTCTGCCTGCACACCAGCTGTCCTCCCTACTGCCCGGATGCCTCTCTCAATCAAACAGAAAATTCCCAACCAGCTCGAATAAACAGGTCACAGCTCACCAGCTGCTTAATCATAGTCAAATATTTGGTAGGCATTGTGACCGCACAAAAAGCGGTGCCTGAATGGATGAAGAAATAAAAGTAGCAAAATGGTCAAAATAAGCATGGGTCACAAAAATAAATCGTTACAAATTGCTTAATCATGATCTATTTTAAGAAATTACTCTAAACCTCAGTGTGCTTTACTATTAGCAATGATGCTTTGCACATATATACACCACTTTTTATTCAAGGGACTCAAAGCTTCAAAAACTAACTAAGAGGGAGGAAGGAATTTGGGCAGATTGACCTAGGACAGTCCTTCCCCTCTCAAGATTCCCATTAGCACCTAAGGGAAACCCAGCTATGCACACTGTCTAGTGGAGACCTGCTCTCTCACTTCACCCTCTCCTAGGAACAAGCTATGAGAGACACCAGCTTCAAAAGGGGTTCTATGCCCCATTCCATCACTACAGAGGACCTCCATCTGACTAACCATCTGATAGGCAGAGGCTGTAGAATGACCACTGCTGCCTAGAGGAACCAGATAAGGGTGTTTCCATTAGATGCTGGAAAATGGAAAGATGGTGGATGAATGGGGGCAAAAGAACTGATGGAGTTTGGGTGGACTGAGAGGCTGGAATGTATGATTTTTTGGAAAAAGACAGGAAATGTATTTTAGCTAGTGAATCTCATGAGTACCAATGGAGGTAGAAAATTTGAAAATTGTGTTAACTGTGTTAAAATTTTGGCAGCACATCTCTTGCCCTCACTTTGGAGTCTGAGTGCTAACAGGCACATTTAAGTGTGTATAAGGGATCTGAGAGACTCAGCCTTTTCTTAAGGAGTCCTGGGATATTCTGATTTTACAACTATCATTTAAAAATCGTGCTGTGTAAAATAAGGCAATAATGTCCTTACCACTCATTATACTGAATCACCCCTCATCCTCATTGCTTTGGGTTACTGGTATGTTTCCTCCTCATCTGTATATCTGTAATCTTCTACTCTACATAATATAACAACCAATGGTGCTTGTCCTCTGAGCACTTGCACTCCCCCACTTAATCACCTACCCCCAAGTCTAACTAATTTGCTTTTTGTACTTTTATTTTCATAGTCTGTTAATTGTGCATATGTAATCAGAATGACATCCAAAAAAACTATGGTAATGTATGTGGGGTGTGGATAGTGTATCCTGCTGGAAGGTAGAAGTAGATGATGTTGGGACCTGAGGATTGATAGGCACAGATCATGAATCTCCCAGAGACACTAAAATGAACATATATTATAAAATCTCTTAAACAAACCACAGTTAAATAAAAATAATCAGCGTTTCACCAAAAGTGTGACTCATATTTTGTTACAAACTTCTATGAATTGTCCCTGAATTTCTAATATTTTATGGAATTTAGTGATATTATCCATCGGGATTCATTGCTAAATTTTCTGAGAACTTATGCAAATCCCTGTTTCCCAATGCAAAATGTTAATTCGCAAACTATAATTAGTAGATCCACAGTGACATAGACTCTATATTTATATATACTCATATCACTGGGACCAAAGTAGTATAAAGGAAAAATGAAGATATGTAGAATTGCTAGATTTAGTAAATCATTAGCTTCTTTTCTTTAGGTACTTTGATAAATCTGGTATTGTTCAGATCTTCGGTTACCAAATAGAAGGGAGTGTAACACTTTTTTCAGGGCCTCAACCTGCTTCCACTAACTTCACTGAGGATGGATTCAAGCCCTAGTCCCTTTGTTTGCTTTAATTATTTACCATAATTCTCAGGAAAAAAAGGCTGTGTATATTAAAAAAAGGGAAATGAACTTCCTTACTCATCATATCTTCTCTGTTTGCCTTCAAAAGTAATCCCTGTATACTTGTTTATTCCATTGATCAAACCAAGGCTCAGAGTGTGTTCCCATTAAATTGAGCTCCAGGCATTCATCTGAAAACAGATTTTGGTGCCTTTTACTTCTTTTAGCTCTGCAGAGTCAATGCAATTCTGGAACAAAGGGTTTGATTCTATTCTGCTTTCTGTGAACCATAGAATCGTAGGACTGAAAGGGACTTTGAGAGGTCATCTAGTCCAGTCCCCTGCACTCATGGGAGGACTAAGTATTATCTAGACCATCCCTGACAGATGTTTGTCTAACCTGCTCTTAAAAATCTCCAATGATGGAGATGCCACAGCTTCCCTAGGCAATTTATTCCAGTGCTTAACTACCCTGGTAGTTAGAAAGTTTTTCCTAATGACAAACCTAAACTGCCCTGGCTGCAATTTAAGCCCATTGCTTCTTGTCCTATCATCAGAGTATAAGGAGAACAATTTTTCTCCCTCCTCCTTGTAACCTTACAACCTTTTTTGTACTTGAAAACTGTTATCACGTCCCCTCTCAATCTTCTCTTCTCCAGACTAAGCACACCCAATTATTTCAACCTTCACTCATAGGTTGTGTTTTCTAGACCTTTAATCATTTTTGTTGTTCTTCTTGGGATTTCTTCAGGTTGTCCACATCTTTTCTGAAACGTGGCGCCCAGAACTGGACACAATACTCCAGGTGAGGCCTAATCAGTGCGCAATAAAGAGGAAGAATTATCTTGCTTACAACACTCCTGCTAATACACCCCAGAATTATGTTTGCTTTTTTTGCAACAGTGTTACACTGTTGACTCATATTTAGCTTGTGATCCACTCTGACCCCCAGATCCCTTTCTGCAGTACTCCTTCCTAGGCAGTCATTTCTCATTCTGTATGTGTGCAACTGATTGTTCCTTTCTAAGTGGAGTACTTTGCATTTGTCCTTATTGAATTTCATCCTATTTACTTCATACCATTTCTCCAGTTTGTCTAGATCACTTTGTATTTTAATCCTGTCCTCCAAAACACTTGCTATGTGTGGACTCCCAGCTTGGTATCATCCACAAACTTTATAAGCGTACTCTCTATGCCATTATCTAAATCGTTGATGAAGATATTGAACAGAACTGGGCCCAGAACTGATCGACAGTGAACCGCTGATAACTACTGTCTGGGAACGGTTTTCCAACAAGTTATGCACCCACCTTATCGTATCTCCATCTAGGTTGTATTTCCCTAGTTTCAAGTACCTGGGGGGTTGCCGTGTTAGTCTGTATCCACAAAAACAGTGAGGAGTCCGGTGGCACCTTAAAGACTAACAGATTTATTTGGGCATAAGCTTTCATGGGTAAAAACTCCCACTTCTTCAGATGCATGGAGTGAAAATTACAGATGCAGGCATAAATATACTGACGCATGAAAAGAAGGGTGTTACCTTACAAGTGGAGAACCAGTGTTGACAGGGCCAATTCAATCAGGATGGATGTAGTCCACTCCCAATAATAGATGAGGAGGTGTCAATTCCAGGAGAGGAAAAGCTTCTTCTGTAATGAGCCAGCCACTCCCAGTCCCTATTCAAGCCCAGATTAATGGTGCTGAATTTGCAAATGAATTGTAGCTCTGCAGTTTCTCTTTAAAGTCTGTTTTGAAGTTTTTTTGTTTAAGTATGGCTACTTTTAAATCTGTTATAGAATGTCCCGGGAGATGGAAGTGTTCTCCTACTGGCTTTTGTATGTTACCATTCCTGATGTTTGATTTGTGTCCATTTATTCTTTTATGTAGAGACTGTCCGGTTTGGCCAATGTACATGGCAGAGGGGCATTGCTGGCACATGATGGCATATATCACATTAGTAGATGTGCAAGTGAATAAGCCCCTGATGGTGCGGCTCATGTGGTTGGGTCCTCTGATGGTGTCACTAGGGTAGATATGGGGACAGAGTAGGCAACAGAGTTTGTTACAGGCTGACTTACTATAAAAGTACTTTTCCCACTTTTGAATATATGCTTAAATCTATCCCTGTTTAGGAGGGATAAATTAATGAAACTTCAATAAGTGCTTAAATGCTTTCCTGAATCAAGGCCTTAGAGTCCAGTGGCACAAGAAGCTTAAAGGACACACAATTTTAAGATTTCTGTTCCAAGGTTGAGTCTGTTGCACTGGCAGTTAGAAGAACCATCTTTTGACATATAAACAGAACATATTTGATCAGGAAGTTCTTCATCGAGTGATGTCCCTATGGGTGCTCCACTCTAGGTGTTGGTGCGTCCCTGCACCGGAGATTGGAGATTTCTCGCAGCAGTACTCAGCCCAGGGAAGGGCACGCATAGGAGTCATCTTGTGCAGCCGTTGACACCTCCTGTAGCGCGCGCTTCCCCGACTGTCCCCTCAGTTCCTTCTCAACCGTTCTCGGCTGCAGATGGAGCTCCGCGGCAGGGCTCTCTTTGATACTTTCTGGAAAAAAAAAGTTACAAGTTACATAGGAACTTCTTTTTAGTCTATACTTAGTCTTAGCCTATACATAGTTACATAGTTTCCTAAGTTCATCTTAGAGGTTTTTCTTTTTAAAAAAAGGGAAAAGAGAAGAAAGAAGGCTTTTTCTCTCCTTAACTCCCTATTTGGGAAATTTCCACAGTTTACCTTTACAATTAACTCCCACCCTTATCTCTTGAGAAGCGGGAGAGGCTTAACTGCAGTCATGCCAGGCTCAACAGGATTTAAAAAGCGTGATTCCTGCCGTGAACTGATGCCGGTCTCTGATGGCCACACATCCTGCATTCACTGTCTGGGAGAAACTCATGTCTCCCAGAAATCCTCACATTGCACCAACTTAACATCAAGGGCAAGATGTGACAGGGATCTCCGCTTGAAAATGCTTCTGCTGGAGAAATTCCTCCAACCTCCTCAAGAGATGTCCTCTGGGGAGTCTCTTGAGACCGAGATCCATGAGCTCTGATAAGGCTCTGACTTCCAAAACTGTCAGGAAGCGAGCCTTGACTTTTCCAGCAAGGGTCTCTCAGAAAAAGAGAGCTTCCCCAGTGAGGTCTTTACCCTCAGTGCTCCACTAATCCAGAGTGAGCCCTTATGAGGCACCGGGCTCCTCTGGCACCCTCCCTTAGCGGACCCCTGCTGAGCCCCAATGCACGGCACTGGAGTTGAGACGCCAAGTCTCCTCTATGGCACCGACTACCCCAGTGCAGAGCGCGGCACAGGCAGCAGCACCATGATCAATGCTTCCGCCACCAGCACCGATCCAAGACTTGATGCTGGCTAACAAGCCAAACCTGGCACCGGTCAGCGCTCCAACGGTCGACCGCAACCCCAAAGCGGGACCAGCACAATTCCTGCATCCTGCTGACATAGCAGTTTCTTCGGCACTGCAGTCACCACTGCTCGGCACCGAACACTCCCCGAGCTACATAGTCCAGTACCATCCTTCATCTCCTGCACCATTCTCCATGCATAGTGGCGAGAAAGGAGACGTGCAGGACACTCGCTTCTCATCTCAACGTTCATCCCCATCACAGATGAGATCTACATGGAATGCTGTGAAGCCGAAGCCTCATCCCTCAGAGCATTCACAGCCCTGGTATGCAAAGCACTGGCCTTACCCATTACCACCTTACCCCATGCAATGGCCACAGTGGGGTCTTGGCCCACATACCAGAACACCTATTCTGGTCCGCCTTCCCCAGCAACAAGAGGTTCCAGAGTACATCTATCATTACCACACAGAGAAACCTCTGACCTTCCTGAGACAGAGATAGAAGAGGAAGAGATACTATCTTAGGCAGACCTGGATGATTCACCACCTGCCCCACACTTATCTTCTGTACCAGATGAAGCAGTGATGCCATCTACTCCATGACACCAGATGACTTGAAAGAAGTTCCAAGAACTCTTCGAAAGAGTAGCAAACAGCCAAGAAATTACCTTACATGAGGTGCAGGAGAAACAACATATATTGTTAAAAATCTTACATAGGCATCATCAACCAAGATTGCCCTCCCCATGGATGAGGCTATAATAGAGCCCGCGGAAGTAATATGGCAAGCACCGGCATCGGCACCATCCACCAACAAAAGGGCTGAGAGGAAATACTTCGTTCCAGCCAAAGGCATGGAATTTTTGTTTTCACACTCTCAAGTCTGCTCTCTGGTAGTAGAGGCTGCTAATCAGCACAGTAAACAGCCTCATTTCTGCTCTTCATTGCAAGATAAAGAACATAAGAGACTTGGACCTCTTTGGGCGGAAAGTTTACTTGTCAGCCACCCTTCTGCTTAGAGTTGCCAACTATTCTGCTCTACTAGCAAATTATGACTACTCTAACTATAGTAAAATACAAGAGCTCGTGGAGGAACTCCCTGAGCATAAATGTCCTCAACTCACTGCCATTATCAATGAGGGTCATTAATAGCCCGCAGAGCACTGCAAATGTCAATGGATGTAGCGGACACAGCTGCCCGAACAACCGCAATAGCTGTGATTATAAGAAAAACATCATGGTTGCAGGCTTTGGGAATTCCAAAAGAACTACAGCTAAAAGTGGAGGACCTCCCCTTTGATAGGCACAAACTATTCTCGTCACAGACGACATCTTCCATACCATGAAGGCCTCCCGAGCAATGCTGCATACACTAGGCATACACCCACCGCCTGACAAATGCCCTCGCTTTAAACCAGGCCTGCACAACACACTGCCCGCGGGCCGCATGTGGCCCATGTGGGCCCACTGTGCGGCCTGTGGGCAAGCGGTGGGGGGCGGTTTCTGGGTTCACCCCCTGCCCGGGGGGCCCGACCTCACAGCCCCACGTGCCACGCTCTGACTGCCCTTACAGTCAGAAGCACAGCTGCCGGGTTTGCCCCCTGCTGGGGAGGGGGGCCCGACCTCCCCCACCCCTGGGCAGGGGGCGAACCCGGCAGCCGCGCTTCTGACTGTCAGGGCGGTCAGAGCGCGGTGCGCGGGGCTGAGGTCGCCTTCCCCCCCACGGCAGGGGGCGAACCCAGCAGCCGCGCTTCTGACTGTCAGGGCGGTCGGAGCATGGCGCGCGGGGCTGTGAGGTCGCCTCCCCCGCACACACGTCTCCATCTCCCGCTCCTCCTGCCTGGCATCCAGCGTCACTTCCGGGGCTGCTGAGGCGGGAAGCTCTGGGCACGACGCAGAGCCGGTAAGTCCGAGCGAGGGGAGAGGCACCCGGCCTGGGCTCGAGCCGCAGCTCACGGGGGCTGGGGTCAGGGGGATGTCCAGCTCAGAGGGGCTGGGCTCAGAGCTGGGGGTCAGGGCTGCTGGGGGATGGGGTCGGGGGGTGCTCAGCTCAGAGGGGCTGGGCTCAGAGCTAGGGGTCAGGGCTGGGGGAGGGCTGGGGTCAGGGGGTGTCAGGCTCAGAGGGGCTGGCGGTCAGGGGGTGTCCGGCTCAGAGGGGTTGGACCTGGAGCTGGGGGTCAGGGTTGCTGGGGAATGGGGTCGGGGGGGGTGTCTGGCTCAGAGGGGCTGTGCTCGGAGCTGGGGGTCAGGGCTGCTGGGGGATGGGGTCGAGGGGTGCTTAGCTCAGAGAGGCTGGGCTCGGAGCTAGGGGTCAGGGCTGGGGGGGCTGGAGAGGGGACGGGGTTCGGCGGGGCTGGGTGGCGCTGGGGGGAGAGGGTGGCCTGTTTCAGCACGGCCGGGGGGTTTCGGCCCTCAGCTATTTTCTTTGGAGTAATATGGCCCTCGCCGCTTTACGAGTTGTGCAGGCCTGCTTTAAACCATACCAGAGTCACAAGACTCCTCGTTTAACGGTCAACAACCATGATATTTCACTCAAAACAGACCCAAACAATGGGCTCAGAGATGATGAGCTCCACAGAACCAGGCCTCGTCCACCCATCCATCTACATCTAAGCCACAATTTTGAAGTCTTGGTTGAGGGTATGCATGACTTCCCCATACCTCTAGTGCCAACAGATACCCCATCCCACAATTTTGGTCACCGCCTATGCCCATTTTACCATGCCTAGGCTATGATAACCACAGATCAATGGGTTTTGGAAATCATACAATCTGGCTACAACATTCCTTTCACAGTCATCCCCCATCCCCTCCCCCCTTTCCTGTCCCTCTTCAGGGACCCCTCTCATGAGCACCTTCTGCAACAGGAAGTAGACCACCTTCTACTGCTGGGTGCTGTAGAACCAGTACTTCATCAATACCGAGGGAGGGGTTTTTATTCCAAATATTTCCTGACAGAGACAAAAGGAGGGGGATGGAGACCAATCTTAGATCTCCGAAAACTCAACGGGTTTGTACGCAACCACAGGATAAATTAAAAGAAATCCACCCTAGAATGAACCCAGCGGTTGGAGTTTATCGGAGCTGACCTAGACTCCATACAAGCCAAGGCATTATTTCCAAACCACAGATTTACTACATTGACCAATCTTATTTCCACGGTGACCATCAGCCCACAAACTTCAGTGAGGACATGCCTTCAGATTCTGGGACATATGGCAGCTACGACTTTCATAGTAAAGTATGACAGACTCCATATGCGCTGTCTGCAGCACTGGTTGAGCACAGTCTATGCACCCAGGAAACACTCTCTCAACAGATGTGTGACACTACCACCAAGGGTTATCCTCTCCCTACAATGGTAGACACAGCCAGGGAATGTATGCTCCAGGATTCCCTTTCAACCAGACCCCACATCAGTGATTATTACAACAGATAGGTTGAGGTGCTCACTTGGGTCACCACAATGTACAAGGCAAGTGGTCTGTGACAGAAACCTGACTACATATCAATCTCCTTGAACTCCGTGTGGTACACAATGCATGCCAACACTTCCTCCCACTCATACGAGAGACCTCAATCTCTATTCTCACTAACAACATGGCGTGCATGTTTTACATCAATCACCAAGGGGGAGCCAGGTCTCACTTGCTATGCGTAGAAGCCATGAATTTATGGAACTTCTGCATCCACAACAATATAAACATCACAGCATCATACCTACCAGGGTGCCAAAACACTACAGCCGACAACCTCAGCAGGCACTACTCACAGGAACAACAGTGGGAAATCAACAACAGTGTTCTTGACACAATATTCCAAAAATGGGGTCACCCAGTAATCGACCTTTTCACCTCAGTGACAAATCACAAATGTCTACTATTTTGCTCCAGGGCAGGCCTGGCACTGGGATCGTTAGGGGATGCCTTCCTCATGCCGTGGAACGTGTCACTCATGTACACCTTCCCGCCGATCCCACTGATCCCATGGGTCATCCGCAAGATACGACTTGACAGAGCATATATCATTCTCATTGTCCCCACATGACCCATACAGACTTGGTTTCCGTACCTCTCATGTCTAGCAGTCTGTGCCCCACAACTGCTGCCTTTGAGGATGGACCTCCTGTCCCAGAACAAGGGCCTGACGCTCCATCCAGACCAAGTGAAACTCCATCTCAAAGCGTGGCTCCTCTCTGGTTCCAACATGGGGAATTGAACTGTTCGGAGAAAGTAAAACAGCTATTACTAAATAGCTATCACCTCACCACTAGAAATACTTACTACCACAAGTGGAGAAGAACAAAAAAGGAGAGCAAAAACAGCTGGATGCGACCACAGCGCCTCTATCTATGATCCTAGACTGCCTACTAGAACTGAAGGAAACGGGGTTAGCCATAAGCTCTATTAAAGTACACGTCACTGCCATTATGGTCCCCCACGAACAGATAGAAGGGGCTTCAATATTCGCTCACCCGATTACACAGTGCTTTCTAGCAGGTATACAGAACGTGTACCCAGAAGTACGCTAACCTGCACCACCATGGGATCTCAATCTTGTGCTCAAATGTCTCACAAGACCACCCTTCGAGCAACCTGCTCGCTCCTTCATATGTCAATATAGGTCGCATTCCTAGTGGCAATCACTTCTGCCAGACGTGTCAGCGAAATAGAAGCATTGATGTACACTGAATTTAGCAAAGACAAAATCATGTTATGTCCTCACCCAAAATTCTTACTCAAAGTGGCTACAAATTTTCATATTAACCAAACCATACACTTACTTGCCTTCTATCCCAAGCCACATAATGACACTCGAGAAGCAACGTTGCACATGCTGGATGTCAGACAGGCTTTAGCCTTCTACTTGGACAGAACTAAACCATTTTGCAAGTCACCAAGACTATTCGTGTCTACAGCAGAGCACTCCAAGGGCTCTACAATATCGACCCAGAGACGCTCCAAATGGGTCTCTACCTGTATTCAAACTTGCTACCACCTGCATCACAAAGAACCCCCTGTAGGCATCAGATCCCACTCAACACATTGATTATGTTCTTGAACAATGTCCCCTTAACAGATATTTATAGAGCTGCAACCTGGACATCGGAGAACACTTTTGCAAAGCATTACACTATCACCCAAGGCCTTTTCTCAGACTCTATCATTGGCCTTACAGTGCTCTCATCACACACTTATACATAACTCTGAACCCCTAGGACTCCTGGTGGGGTACTGCTCTACAAGCACCTAGAGTGGAGCACCCACAGGGACACCACTCGATGAAGAAGAAGAAGAAGTTACTCACCTTGTGCAGTAACAATGGTTCTTCAAGATGTGTGTTCCTGTGGGTGCTCCACTACCCACCCTCCTCCCCTCTACTTCAGAGTTCATGCAGCCAAGCTTTGCGGTAGAGAAGGAAAGGAGGGGATGGTCGGGGGAGCGTGCGCTACAGGAAGTGCCAACAGCTGCACAAGATGACTCCTGTGCGTGCCCTTCCCCCGGCCGAGGACTGCTGAGAGAAATCTCCGCTCTCCAGCGCAGGGACGCACCGACACCTAGAGTGGAGCACCCACAGGGACACACATCTCGAAGAACCATCGTTACTGCACAATATGAGTAACTTCTTCTTTCTGAGGCCTGGCGTACACCTAAATATTAGATCAAAATAGCAACATTGTTCAGGGCTGTGAAAAATGTTGCACCCTGTACCAATTAGTTAGGGTGACCTAATCCCTGCTGTAGACACTGTTAAGTTGATGGAAGAGTTCATGGAGAGGTGGATTAGCTATGACAGGAAAAACACCTTCAGTTGACATAGGAAGTGTCCTCATGGCGGCACTATAGAAGTAGAGCTACATTAGCTGTGCTGCTGTAGCCACTGCAGTAATAGACATCATATCAGAGAAGCTACATTTTGGATCCAATGGTGCCACTTTCACAGAACTACTTTTCTGAGTAGGACCACCCTTTTAAGGGTATTCATATATCCCCATTGAGTTGTAGAATAAGCTATCCTTTTCCTTTCTTAACTTTCACTATTTAAGAGCTGTTCATAAACATGGATTTTTAAATTCATATACTTTATTTATTACCAGTGTAGAACCTACTTTATATTGTGAGACTCCCTTATGAAAGGTTAGTTACCCAATGGTATGGGTTTGGTGGCTATGGTGTAGTGCTCTATTCTAGGGCTGTAATAGGAAATCAAATAGCTTATTTCAGAGCCTTCAAATACATGCCTAGCTGCCTCACTGTTTTATGCTGCTCTATCTTTTAGGATATAAAACCTATTCTTTCTTTATGAAAACAGTTCTTTTTGTTAGATAATCATTTCATTTACATAGAAAGGTTATACTTAGTAAAAATATATGAACCAAAATTGAAACAAAGAGACAACATCATAAAGCACCTTTTTGGAGTGTACTGTATTTTCCCCTTGAAAGGCTTCATTGCTTTTAGGACAGGAAATATTGCTTCAGAACTGAAGATTTAAAGCTTTTTTCTTCTGCCCATAGTAAAAGTAATAAAGCTTTTTATTGTACAAAGACTGTAAATATATTTAGCAATAATTTCAACAGCTGGAAGTGTCTAAATGTCTGTAGTGAAAATACAAGGGTCATATCTACCTAGGCTCAATCTAGAAATTTCTATTGCCTCTTTTTTCATTTGAGCAGTACCTAACAGTTATTGTTGTAAAGGTTGTGAGTGAATCAGATGGTGGAACTGGCTTATTCTAGTCAAAAATACCTAGATATAACTTTGTTAATGCAGTAACAAAAATAATCTAATGCCACCAATCATGCAAATTGTCTCTTATGTGTGGACCCCTGCCTCCACATGAAGTCAATAGAACCCTTACTGGGCTCTCCAGAGACAGATTCTGCTAGGGTGGATGAGCTTGTGTGGTTGAGGCCATCTATAAAACCCATTCTATGCCCCAAGGAACTAACAATCTTAAAACAAAACCAGGAACATGGTTTTGGAAGGAACATATGAGAATGATGAATGAAGAAAAGGGGAAAGGTGAAGTGCCTTGAAGAGATGAATTTTAAGGAAGGTTCTGAAGGAGAATAGAAGGTGCAGGAGGGACTGGGACAATCCTTATGGAGACCTCCAGTAGAATATAATATGGATTGAACCAATAGGATTTTATGGAAGTTAGTCTTAAAAACCCTATAAATTAATGTTTTCAGAGTTGGATGCCTATATTTTGGAAATGACGGTGCCAATTCAGCAGTGAGAGATGTGAGTGTTCAGGCCTAAGTTTTCTCATGTCAAGCACCTAAAATCACTAGCCACTCTTGAAAATGTTGATCTTGATTATGTCATAATAGAATCTACTTTAATATAATAAAAGATCTGATCATCACTTCACTATAGTGGTTCCTCCCATTCCCGGTACTTAACCAAGACTTCTCAATAACTTGTCAAACTCAGTAACTTCCTGTTGCAGGTTTTCAACTTCATACAAAGTACTAGAATACAAAAAACAAATGAGAGGAAGGATGGATCCTTTCACAATTAATTCAGGGCCTGGTCTCCTCACCCATTGACATTGGTGGCAAATTGCCTATTGACTTCATTGGCACTTGATCAGTGCCTTAGTCCCTTTTTATATGTTATATCTGGAATACAAATATTAAACTCCTTTCATGCATACAAACATCATAAAGAAATGGCTAATTTATTACTACATAGATTAAGTAAGCATGTTTCAGAGAAGGGGATCTGGGTTTCTTTTAACTGATAAATAATTCAGTGCTAAATGATCAATATGGACACATCATTTAACAACAACAACAAAAATCTCCTGCATACTTGGAAGTTGCCTTCTCTTGCATAATCCAGGATCAAAATCTGTTCTTCTCAGCCCCATTGCTCCCTTATTTCTCAACCTGCTGAAGTCTCAGTGAGGGGCAAAGCCCCAAATGAGTGGTATATGAATGCTAATGAAGCAGAAACCATAAAATGCATTGGGATCCAGTTCTCTCATAGAATTAACTTTCTCTATAACCTTTGTTGTCTGATTCTGCATTGTTTATGTAAGTAATTTACAAGAGGGAAAAATGAAATGGCATCAGGTCTTTGTGAGATGGAAGTGAATTTAGAATAGGATTAAAATAAAGGGAGATCCCTGTTAATGAAGAACAGCAGAGAGACAAGTCTCTGCAAAATGAGTCAGTGGAGTGGGTCTCAGTGTACAATTTTAAATAATAGTTGAACTCAGTGAGTTTCAGTCTGAAGAAAGATTTGTTAGGAGGATAACCAGGAATAAAAGCCCAGATTCTCACCTGTTATAAATGGACACAACTTTGATTTCAATGAAATTTTGCCCATTTACACTAGTGAGAATCAAGCCCTAAAATTGTAAGCAATTATTCATACTCCTCTTGTTGTATGGAAGCGTTCATGGATAATTGGCCATTAGCTCTGGAATCAAACAATAATTTATGTTGACTTAATTATTACTATTTATTTTAATATTTCATATGTTGATCCTAATATTTTTATTTGCTTGTACTCCTTTACTGTCTTCCTTCTGGCTTGTCTGATGTTTGTTTTCCCTTTCATGTATTATCTTTTGATGGTAATTTAAGTACCTGTTTTGTATTTCTTTCTTATTCCCAAATGTAACAAAAAGTTGGGAAGAGGGAAAGATTAAGCTTATCTTTCTTAAAAATAGCTAAACTTTAATAACAATCTCAAATCTATTTTCATTCCTTCTAACAGCCTACTACCCTCCTCAGTAAATATCTCAAGCTTGTTAATGTTTCACTCCTAAATCAATATTAGTGTATTTCCAAAGTTTCAGTTTTATACTACACTCCTGTTGACTTAAGATTACAAGTATCCTCTCAGCTCCTAAATCTTATTATCCTCAGTGGAACAAAATGTACAAAGAGCTGAGGGCACTCTCTGAATAGCGTAGGAGTCTACCTTTCAGCCACACATTCAAAATACTGGTGGTTGTTTTCCTTTTGTACAACAATTGCGATATAAATTCTATGCAGTTATGAATTACAACTGGTCAGATAGGGACAAAAATGAATCACAGATACATTATTTGTTAATTGATGTGGAAAACAATCATCAGTAACATATTTGGTGAGCATCATTAGACCATCTATTGGGTTAGATGAATAGTGGAAGAAAATTTAGTGAATAATTAATCTGACAATTGCCAGAGGAAAAATAAATTAAACGATTCCCAAATATTAGTCATGATGCAAGGAGAGAGTGATTGGATGATCCTTTAGAGGCCTTGTCTCAGCATTTTGTGCTCCGACCTGTTCAGCGGATCTCTACATAAGATAAGGATTTGTCAGACTTGTTTAACAGTTGTTCACCTCTGCCAACATATGCATGGAGTTCTTGCCGATGTCCGTGGCAGCTCTAACCAAGTAGGAGGATTTTGACTATTGGAACAAGACTTAGCTCCATGTGATACTAGAAAATGGGGAATACATGATAGTATGGTTCCTATAATGCTCACCTGGTGTCTCTCCTGTCTTGGGCTCTTTCAAAGACAGGAGGAATTATTGAAATAAACACAAGCATTCATGAAAAGAATTAAAGACACACTGAAATAGTGAAATATTGACAGGCTTTTAAGAATTGCCAGACTGGGTCAGACCATGGTTGGTCTAGTCTAGCCCAGTATCCTGTCTGCCGACAGTTGCCTGTGCCAGATGCTTCAGAGGCAGCGAACAGAACAGAGCAATGTATCAAGTAATCCATCCCTGGTTGTCCAGTCCCAGCTTCTAGCAGTCAGAGGGTTAGGGACACCCAGAGCATGGGGTTACATTCCTGACCATCTTGGCTAATAGCCATTGATGGACCTATCCTCCATGAACTTATCTAATTCTTTTTTTAACCTACTTATACTTTAGCCTTCACAACATCCCTGGCAACAAATTCCATCGATTGACTGTGCATTGAGTTAAGAAGTATTTCCTTATGTTTGTTTCAAATCCAATTTAATTGGGTGGAGTTCTTAGTAAATAAAGATGACTGGAACTTAAGCTATCTGGAAGCCTGTTTGTGTCTATGGTTTGTAGGTTTGTTTGTTTTGGGGTAGGTGGGGTAGGAAATGCCTTCTGTTTAACATGTCCTGATTCTATATACAGGGTATTACAACAGGGGTATGCCTTGAGCTACATATAGTACCTTGTGACTCCTGCTCTAGGAGACAGTAGAGCTCAGGTGCTTCATTGAGGTACCATATTTTCATTCTTTGTAGAGAGGGTGCCAGATGTTGTCAGTGTTTCCAGCAGTAAGCGCTGTTTGTCCTGGAGTGGGACTGCACATCCCACCCTCGAATCAGTGCTAGAACCGTAGAACGTTAGAGTCACAACTCTGGTGTTCGTAATTCTGACATTCTACTGTGTTAAACATAAGCTACTAAAAAAAGTAAAAGGGAACATTTGAAAAACGGATTTGATAAGGTACGGAAACTGTTTCTGTCCTTGTTTCATTTAAATTAAGATGGTTAAAAGCCTCATTTTTCTTCTTCATAGTGAAGTTTCAAATCTGTATTAAGTCAATGTTCAGTTCAGTTGTAAACTTTTGAAAGAACAACCGTCATGTTTTGTTCAGAGTTACAAACCTCCATTCCTGAGGTGTTCATAACTCTGAGGTTCTACTGTATGTCTGGTGAATGACAGCAATTTGGGTGTTTGAGGTATCATTCCTAGATAAATATATATAGTAATATGTTTAAACAAAAAGGTCATGCTGGTAAAGAGCTCTATAATAAACAAATGAACTAATCATCAATAGTGATTAGATATGTCTCTTACTACACTGCAAACAAATATGTGCTGAGAAAATGAAGCTGATAGACTTCTAGAATAGGAAACCAAGTATTATTGGAGCTGACTATGTTAACTGTTTTAATGTTCAAAAAGTTACTCTTTACAAAGCTACCGAATCTGCAGGTCATATTTGTTCAGATAATACACCCGTTGTACAAGTTAATATCCAGAATTCAATTAACAGTCCCTTAGGAACTATTAATGCTTGAAGAATCAATTCTCCAATACCTTTTGAGATCAGAGCTATTGAATTTAAGTTTCCTAAAACAGAGCTAGATCCTCAGCTGGTGTAAATTGACTTCAGTGGTGCTAAACCAGTTTAGGTTCTGGCTTATAAAGATTTTATGTTCCAGAGTTAAAGTCCAAGAATTATGTTAATGATTGACCAGGGTTGTCTGGAGTAACACATCAGAAGAGCCTCATGACACATTAGTGCTAGGTATGCGGGACCTATATGATGTTTATACTTCAAGCAATTTCCCCCCTCATAATAGGCCTTATGTGTAGCACATCTTGACTTCATATCAATAGTCCCAAAACCTTGAAAGTGACAAGCAATGGAATTGCAGCAGTACTGTATTGGTGAAACAGGATTTATTACTTTAAGCAGAGAGGGCTTGGGGGAGACTGATAATGGTGTGGAGCATTGGTTGAGGTTAGGTCTGTTTCAGGTAGTAAGCTAGCTATAGGAATACTGGACATTGTGGGCCACCTGACCAAAGAGAACAAGTGGACTGTGAAATGATTGGAACAAATTAAAAAAGGCTTTTAAAATGGCCAGAGCAGAAGTGGTAATGGTAGAATTTAACTATCTAGGCATAGACTTGCTGCATTATGTAGTGGAAGATGTTTGCAGTTATGTTAAAATACTGCTTTTTAACTCCACATTTATTCCATGAAACAAACTGTTAAGGTTGAGAAATCAAGCATTCAAATGGATATACTAAAAATGAGGGTTGCCCACTAAATTTGAATGTTGACCACTTCTGAGAATAATTTAAAATGTGGTCTTTGTTTATTTTATATAAAAAAACCACAATGTGTAAGTTAATATACTGAAATTTTGTATACATAATTACATACAGAACACAACCTGCTCTGATTTACACTCTCTTATACCAGACGGAGAAGCTCTGGTCCTTGGAATGCAAAATGTGTGATTGTAACATACAGGGGAAAGAGTGTATTTATTTATTTTCATGCTTAAGTAAGTGAAAATTGACTGAACTGATTTTGCTTAAACTTTCCAAACAAATTCACCTGCTGGCTAAGAAGCAGAATGGGAATTTCAGCCCCTGAAAAAATTATCATCAACTTAAATATAGAAAACATTTAGAATGGAAGTTATAAGTCAATATTAACTGTTGTGTGCCCAGTGCTGATACATGCTATCTAGCCCACATGACATGTCAGGATTCCTCTCATTCACTCATATGCATATCACAAAACGCTGAGTTTCAGACCAGGTTATCAAGAGATTCATGAATCTTCCAAGTTAAGTTTGGCTATATTTTGAACAAACCTGCAATGATATGTAGCTTCAACCCAAGACAAGGTGAAAGCTTGTGGCTTCATCTGTATGCTGTTTTGACTTTTGGGGAGGTTCATTGTATTCAGAATCTGAGAGTGTGTAAACCCACATCAGTCAAAATTGATGAAAATGTTTACATGCATCTGTATGAAGTAAAATAGCAAAACAACCCCCCCTGAATTTTGTACAGCAAAGGGTTAACTCCAGAGAAGCAGAATGTCATTTTTGCTATTCTTCTTATGATCCTTTTAGAATAAATTTTTCTGTGTCCAATGCAATTTGGAATCCAGACAGTGCTTCTGAGAATGGATGTCTCAGTGCAAGACAAATGGCATTTGTGGTACTACAGATTCATTCCCTGAATGAGTGATGTCTGTGATAGTATTGCTGGAATGATATCAAAAGCATAGGAGTACCCAGGCTGTTCAGAAGCTTAGCAATGTAGACAGTAAAATACCTGCTCTACTTTCAAATCTGTTCAGTTCATCATCTCTAAGAGCGTTCAAAAAGTATTCAAAGGTGGTTGTTTTTCTTGAGGGAAGAGGGGCTGAGGGGAGAGTATGAGTTTTGAATGAAGAATAGTACTATTGATGCTTTTAAAGAACATAAGAATGGAATAACGTAGAGGAGTATATGATTCTGAAGGGACAAGATTGCACTAATGCTGATAAGCTATATGAAAGTAAGAAATGCAAAAACAGAAGGTTATGCACTGAAGTTGAGGTGGAAATTATATAAACATCTAAGCCAGACACACAGAATGTCTTTATGCAGAAGTGATTAGAATGTTACAAATAGTAAAAGACAGCAACTGAAACAGGTAATTTTATTCCACTTTGGGGGACTTCACATGATATACAGATACACTAATTAGTATGTGTAGGTGTGTAACAAGTTGGCAATATTTTCCCCAAACACCCACACCTTGTTAGCAAGTCTTGATCATGCTGGGTAAGGGTTAAATCAGACTTCTTCCAACTTACTAAATATTGATAAATTTTATAAATGCTTGTATACAAATGCTACAAATCTAAATACTAAAATGGATTAACTTAAATGCCTGGTATTAAATGAGGATATTGGTATAAAAGGCATCATAAAAAATTGGCGGTACTATGAAAATGAATGGGATATGGTGATACATAGAATCAGAGAAGATTAGGTTTGGAAGGGACCTCAGGAGTGTTATGGGTTGGATCACAGAAACCCTCTGGGAGCTGCCACCTGATATGCCCAGACTACTTCTACCCTTGCTTTCCCTGCCAGCTCGGGACTCCAGCACCCTGTCTTGCAGAGCCAGACACTCCCATCTGCTCCAACAAAGACCTACGGTCTGAATTACTTGCCCCAAAGCTGCAGGTTTACCTGAAAGCAGCTAACAGAAGTGTTCCGGTCTTTAACATTCAGATGCCCAACTCCCAGTGGGGTCTAAACCCAAATAAATCCGTTTTACCCTGTATAAAGCTTATGCAGGATAAACTCATAAATTGTTCGCTCTCTGTAACACTGATAGAGAGATATGCACAGCTGTTTGCTCCCCCAGGTATTAATACATACTCTGGGTCAATTAATAAGTAAAAAGTGATTTTATTAAATACAGAAAGTAGGATTTAAGTGGTTCCAAGTAGTAACAGACAGAACAAAGTAAGTCACCAAGCAAAATAAAATTAAATGCGCAAATCTATGTCTAATCAAACTGAATATAGATAAGATCCTCACCAGTTCCAGAATGCTCCCTTTTACAAACTAATCTTCTTTTAGTCTGGGTCCAGCAATCACTCATACCCCCTGTAGTTACTGTCCCTTGTTCCAGTTTCTTTCAAGTATTCTGGGGGGCGGAGAGGCTCCCTCTTTAGCCAGCTGAAGACAAAATGGAGGGGTCTCCAATAGACTTTCTCTTGTTGGTGAAGACCCCCTCCTCACTCCTATGCAAAGTCCAGCTCCAAGATGGAGTTTAGGAGTCACCTGGGCAAGTCACATGTCCATGCATGACTCACAGTTTTTACAGGTAGCATCCATTGTTTACATGCTACCTTGAACTTCTTATGTGGATTGGAGCATTCCAAGATCCATTGTCCTTTAAGTGTTTCTTGATTAGGTACTTAATTTCAACATTCCTTCCTCCAGGAACTGACCAAATGCTCTACTAAGGTTATTTAGAAATCAAGCCAGTACACAGCCAACATTCATAACTTTGAATAAAAAATGATACATGCATACAAATAGGGTTAATACATTCAGTAGATCATAATCTTTGAGATACGTTACATGGCATATGTAGCATAAAACACATTCTAAGCATATTTCTATAAAGCCTTATGGGAGGTACCGTCACAAGGAGGTCTTCCAGTCCAACCCTCTGTCTCAAAGCAGGACCAACCCCAATTAAATCATCCCAGCCAGCGCTTCGTCAAGCTGGGCCTTAAAAACGTCTAAAGATGGAGATTCCACCACCTCCCTAGGTAACCCATTCCAGTGCTTCACCACCCTCCTAGTGAAATAGTTTTTCCTAATATTCAACCTAGACCTCCCCCACTGCAACTTGAGACCATTGCTCCTTGTTCTGTCATCTGCCACCACTGAGAACAGCCTAGATCCATCCTCTTTGGAACCGCCCTTCAGGTAGTTGAAGTCTGCTATCAAATCCCCACTCACTTTTCCCTTCTGCAGATTAAATAAACCCAGTTCCCTCAGCGTCTCCTCATAAGACATGTGCCCCAACCCCCTAATTATTTTCATTGCCCTCTGCTGGATTCTCTCCAATTTGTCCACATCCTTTCTGTAGTGGGGGGCCCAAAACTGGACACAGTACTCCAGATGTGGCCTCACCAGTGCCAAATAGAGGGGAATAATCACTGCTGGTAATGCTTCTACTAATGCAGACCAATGTGCCACTAGCCTTCTTGGCATCAAGGGCACACTGTTGACTCGTATCCAGCTTCTCGTCCACTGTAATCCCCAGGTCCTTTTCTGCAGAACTGCCACTTAGCCAGTCAGTCCCCAGCCTGTAGCAGTGCATGGGATTCTTCCGTCCTAAGTGCAGGACTCTGCACTTGTCCATGTTGATTTCTTTTGGCCCAATCCTCCAATTTGTCTGGGTCACTCTGGACCCTATCCCTACACTCCAGCAGATCTACCTCTCCCCACAGCTTAGTGTCATCCACGAACTTGCTGAGGGTGCAATTCATCCTATCATCCAGACCCCTGGGCACGCCACTTGATACCGGCTGCCAATTAGACATTGAGCTGTTGAACCCTACCTGATGATCTAGCCAGCTTTCTATACACCTTATAGTTTATTCATCCAATCCATACTTTTTTAACTTGCTGGCGAGAATACTGTTGGAGACCATATCAAAAACTTTGCTAAAGTCAAGGACGTGATGTCCACCGCTTTCCGCATATCCACAGAACCAGTTATCTCATCATAGAAGGCAATCAAGTTGGTCAGGCATGACTTGCCTTTAGTGAATCCATGTTGAATGTTCCTGATCACCTTCCCTTCTGCCAAGTGCTTCAAAATAGATTCCTTGAGGACCTGCTCCATGATTTTTCCAGGGACTGAGGTGAGGCTGACCAGTCTGCAGTTCCTCAGATCTGCCAGGGGGACAAAATACATAGGAATGACATAGTAGGTCACACTGGTGGGGGAGTGGCACTATAAGTAAAAGAAATCATAGTGTCAAATATAGTAAAAAACTTAAATGAATCAAACTGTACCCCGGAATCTCTCTGGATAGAAAGTCCACACTTGCATAATGAGAGTATAGCTGTAGGAATATACTACCAACCACCTGACAAGGATGGTGATGATGATTGTAAAATGCTCAGGGAGTTCAGAGAGGCTACAAAAAGAGAAAACCCAAGAATAATGGGGGGATTTCAACTAGCCCCATATCAAATGGGTATATGACACCTCAGGATGGAGTACAGAGATGAAATATTTAGAGATCATTAATGACTGCTTCTTGGTGCAGCTACTCTTGGAACCCACAAGGGCAGAGGCAATTCTTGATTTAGTCCTAAGTGGAGCACAGGATTCAGCTGAATAATATAAACCACAATGTACCATATATACTCGTTCATAAGCTGAATATTTTGGTAAAAAAGTGATGCATCAAAGAGTGGGGGTCGGCTTATAAATGGGTCTACACCAAAATGTGATGATTTTAAACTCTATGGACTCATTGAATTGAATATCTAATACATTGTCGTTTTGTTTACTTGGAGCGTCTGCAGGCATGGAGTTCCTCAGCTCCCTGTGGCCGCGGTTCGCCATTCCCAGCCAATGAGAGCTGCTGGAAGTGGCGAACCGCAGCCACAGGGAGCTGAGGAGTTCCATGCCTGCAGATGCTCCAAGTAAACAAAACATCCCGACCTGCCAGCCGCTTACCTTGACGGCTGGGAGCCAAAGTTTGCCAACCCCTGAAATATAGGGTCGGCTTATGAAAGGGTCATACAGCTATTTTTACCTAACCATCTTGGGGGATCGGCTTATAAACGAACGGGCTAATGAACGAGTATCCTTTTTGGGGAGCAGGGATATCAAAGAAACCCACCACAATATTATTTTACTTCAAAAAAGGGAAACTACACAAAATTGAGTAAGCTAGTAAAATGGAAACAAAAAAGGAACAGTCACAACAATGAAATACCTGCAAGCGGTATGGAAACATTTTAAAACCATCATAATTGAGACTCAAACTAAATGTATACCCCAAATAATAATAATAAAAAAGTTAGAGAACCAAAAAAAAAAAAAAGCCACCTTGACTAAACAGAGTAAAAATGGCAGTTAGAGGCAAAAATACATATTTTAAAAATTGGAAGTCAGATCATACAGAGGATCATAGAAAGGGGCATAAACTCTGGCAAATCAAGCGTAAAACTATAATTGAGAGGCAAAAAAGCATTTGAAGAGCAACTAGCAAAAGACACAAAAACTAACTAATATTTTTTAAGTATATCAGAAGTAAGATACCTGTCAGACAATCAGTGGGGCCATTGGACAATCGAAGTACTACAGGGGCAATCAAGGAAGACAAGGCTATTGCAGAGAAGCTAAATTAATTCTTTGCATCAGTCTTCACTGCAGAAGATATAGTGGAGATCCCCACACTCAAGCCATTCCTTTTAAGTGAAGATCTGAGGAGTTGACTCCAACTGAGGAGTCTAACCCACCAGTCTAAAATACAAATGCACCACAAAAAGTTGCATTCAATTTTACACCACCATCCAGATAGTTAAGAATAATGCATGCCTAAATTCCCAAAAGATTTGTAGACCAATAAAATACCTAATTGTGGAAACTTTATCTGCCCCTAAAATAATAGTCAAATTTGGACTTGATTTCCTAATTAATATGTTAAAAATCTGCAGTAGTGGGTAGTGGAACTGGAGCTGATTGAGAACACAATGGTATACTGCATTCAATTCAGACACATGCAGTATAGCCTCTCTCAAATTCAGTACCTCTGTGGCATTTACTGTTATAACTTGGCTATTTGCTTGTTATTACAAAATATATTAGGTTCTTCTTTGAGTGCTTGTTCATGTTCATTCCAATCCGGTGTGTGCGCGCTGTGTGCACGCCACCCGGAAGATTTTTCCCTTAGCAGCATCCGTAGGGTTGGCCTGGGAGCCCCCTGGAGTCATGCCTAAATGGCGCCCAATATAGCGCCTTGCCTACTCCCCACCCCTTCAGTTCCTTCTTGCCGCCAGTGTCGGCTAACTGGAACATCACTCGCTCTTGCTTGCAAGTGCTTTGACCCTTTAGTTAATTGTATAATAGTGTAAATAGTTAGTGAGTTAGAAATCGTTGTTAGTTCTTGTAGTAGTTGAGTTTCTTGGGGGGTTCCTACCCCCCCCCAAACAATGCCTTCCCCAACTCTGGGGTATGCCCGGGTCCCCAGAGTTCAAACTCTGTGAGGATGGTGGCAAGTTTATGCCCAAGAGTGACCCACACTCTTCTTGTCTGCGGTGCCTCGGGGAGAGCCACACAAAGGACAAGTGAAGGATCTGCAAGGGCTTTCAACCTAGGAACCCTAAAGACCGGGAGCAGAGACTTAAGATCCTGATGATGGAAGCTGCACTCCAGACACATTCCAACCCTGGGTCCGCAGAACCCACGCTGAGTACTTCATCATCGGTCTGCAGTGCTCCAGCACTGACGGTGCGCGAGCCGGCACCGAACAAGGACCCTAAGGCCTCACGGCACCACCATGGCTCCGCCCATAAAAAGCCATTTTTGGTGCGGCACTGCTCTCAAGTGCCACAAAAGAAGAAAAGGCCAGAGAGGGGTTGGTCTCCCCCTCTAAAGTCCATGGGAACTGTGGTATCGGCGAGCACCTCGAGCCAGGCTACCTCGTCCCTCCAGCCCTCTAGGGTTTCACTGACTCCTGCCCCAGCTGGGGTTCAGTTGAGTCCGAAGCCCCCATGGTCCCTGGAATGTCAAGGTGACCACCTCCAGCTCCTCTCTACACTGGAGGCATTTGAGGCGGCTAAGGACCTTATGCACCTCATGGTGCCATCCTCCCCACAGAGGAGGGACAAGTCACAGTGACTGTGCGACCCCACTTTCAGTCGAGGGGCAAACAAGTGCTGATGGTGCGCTGATCCCCATCCCCGGTGCACCTCTCCCCGGCACGGCCCACCCACGCAGGGGAGCCACACCGATCCCCAACCTCTCGGCTCCGATAGAACCAGGATCAGAAGGTCCAGATCCCGCCGTAACCATCAGCCCTACCCACCACTGTGGCCTCTGCAGTGGCAACCTTCATCACAGTGGCCCTTTTGGACAGCCTGGGTGTATCAGACAGGGACAGGTCCAGGGCCCAAGGTCCAGGTCGGCGTCGGTGTCCTCGGCGTCCTTCAGCACCGGCACTGCTGTTACACTCTACAGCTCCAGCACCGACCCTCCTATCAGCAGCACTGCCAACAGCTTCGACTTTGATTCCATTGGCATCAATGAGATCGGCACTACCAGAACCAGCAGCTTCAGCACCTATCTTGGCACTGATATTTCTGCCTCCAGCGGGCCAGGCAATGCAGACTGTGGAATACCGCGTGCCGCAAGACCCACGGGGAGCTGAAGGGAGTGAGCAGGGTCCACTGCCAGCCCTCTCCTCCTCACCCTCCCCAGATGAAGCGGTCATCGGGACGTTGATGGCCCCAGTTCTGGAGGATAACAGGGCACTCCAGCAGCTCTTATGCCATGCTGCCCAGAACCTGGGCATACAGGCGGAGGAGGTGGTGGAGGAATCGGACCCAGTTGTTGGCATCCTCACACCCTTTGGTCCCTTGCGGGTCACATTGCCTTTAATAAAGATGATTGTTGAGTTGACCAAAATCCTGTGGCAGATCCCTGCTTCTCTGGCCCCTACAGCCAAAAAGAATGAAAGGTGGTACTTTGTCCCTTTTAAGGGATATGAACATTTATATACCCACCCACCCCCCGACTCACTGGTGGTTGATGCAGCCAATCAGTGGGAGCGCCAGGGCTACCAGGGCCCCTCCCCTAAAAATAGGGAGGCAAAAAGACTTGACCTTTTCAGCAGGAAGGTATATTCTACTGGGGGACTACAGCGCCGAACCAACAGGCCATCGTGAGCAGATATGCACACAACACCTGCGCTGCGATGGCCAAGTTTGCAGAGCTCCTGCTGCAGGACTCTCACACTGAGTTCTCTGCATTAGTGGAGGAGGGAAGCAGGCAGCATTGGATGCAGCAGATGCAGCCTCACATACAATGGCTATGGGGGTTGTAATAAGAAGGGGTTCCTGGTTACCGGTCTCTGGTCTGTCCCAAGAGGTCTAGCAAACAATCCAGTGGAAGAGGTTCCTCAGGAGCAAAGGGGCAAGGGCCTCTACACCCGGTATTTCTTAATACCAAAAGCCAAGGGTGGCCTAAGACCCATCCTGGACCTGTAGGAGCTCAACAAGTTTGTCAAGAAACTCAGGTTCCGCATGATCTCCTTGACCTCTATTATCCCCTCATTGGATCCAGAAGACTGATACGCCGCTCTCGACTTGAAGGGCGCATATTTTCACATAGCAATAGTTCCACCTCACAGACAATATTTGTGGTGAACAACAGCCACTATCAGTTTACTATCCTCCTTTTTGGCCTGTCAGCAGTACCTAGTGTTTTCACCAAGTGCATGGCAGTCATCACGGCATTCCTGCGCAAGCGGCAGATACAGGTTTTCCCATACCTCGACTGGATGATCAGAGGCCACTCCAGATCTCAAGTGGAGGAGCAGGTCGGCTTCATAAGAAGGATGTTCATTGAACTGGGTCTCCTTCTAAACGAGGCCAAATCCACACTGTCCCCAGTGCAGAGGGTAGAGTTTATAGGCACAGTGCTAGACTCGACTCAAGCCAGGGCATACCTCCAAGAAGCCAGATTTTGGTCTCTGGGTGACATCATATGGGGCCTCAGACAGTTCCCCACGACCACTGCAAGGAGCTGCCTGAAACTGCTGGGGCATATGGCCGCTTGTACCTACATAGTGCAGGATGCCAGACTCAGACTTCGCACGCTCCAGGCATGACTAGCGTTGATTTATCGACCAGCTCGGGACACTTTGGACAGCATTGTAACCCTGCCTCGCCCAATATTAGACTCCCTTCTGTGGTGGCTTGATCCACAAGTAGTTTCTGCAGAAGTGCCCTTCGCCAGCCCCAAGCCATCCCTCTAATTAGTGATAGATGTCTCGGATCTGGGACGGGGGGCACATTTGGTAAAAATGTCAAAAAAGAAAAAAGATTTTATCCAAAACATTTGACTCCCAAGGAAGTGAAAATTTTCTGCCACAATTTTATTTTTAAAATAGGTCCATTTTTTGAGTGCTGATTAATCAGATACTTATACTAGATGACCGTGGTTTTCAAACGTTTTTTCTGGGGACCCAGTAGAAGAAAATTTTTGATGCCTGTGACCCAACGGAGCTGGGGATGAAGGGTTTGGGGTGTGGGAGGGGCTCAGGGCTGGGGCAGAAGGTTGGGTGGGTGAGGGCTGCAGGGTGGGGCCGGGAATGAGGGGTTAAAGGTGTGGGATGAGGCTCTGCGGTGGGGTAGGGAGTTGGGATGCAGGAGGGGGTCAGGGCTCTGGGTTGGGGGTACAGGTTCTGGGGTGGGGCCGGAGATGAGGGATTTGGGGTGTAGGAAGGGGTTCCACATTTGGGGGGGCTCAGGGCTGGGGCAGGGGCTTGGGGCATGGGATTGGGGCACAGGATTGGGGCGCAGATTTACCTCCGGTGGTGAGGGCAGGAGATTGGCTGGGGCAATTGCCTGGAGCAGGGGATTGGGGTGCGGGATTGGGGTGCAGACTTACCTCCTAGGCGGAGGCACGCAAGTGGCTTTGTGCGACTCTCGCCTGCAGGCACCGTCTCCCCAGCTACCATTGGCTGGGAACCAATCAGTGCTTGGGGCGGGGGCAGCGTGCGGAGTCCCGTGGTCCCCCTGCTTAGAAGCCAGGCCCACTGCTGGCTATTTCCGGGGCCCAGTGTGGTGTTGGGAAAGGTAGGTACTAGCCTGCCTTAGCTAGGCAGCATCTTTAACGGCCTTTAACTTCCCGGTCGTTGGTGCTGTTCAGAGCAAGGTGACCCAGTGCCTTACATGCTGCGACCCAGTACTGGGTCATGACCCACGGATTGAAAAACACTCTATATGAAGAATATTCCAATCCTTTTAAAGTTCCCATGTTACTAAGTTTATACATATTTTACCTTTGTTAAGGCTGGTTTATTGCATAATTTTAACTGTAGTTTTGAAATGATTACATCAATTGGACTACCCATGTGAATAAGTGTTCACCAACAGGAGTAAAGATAGTGCAGTATAACCCTTAATAAACATGGCTATGATGTACTGTATGGACAGCCACTTTACACTATCATGGGGTGTTTAATTGCAGCACACAAATATATTATCGTAATGTACTGAAACTAGTATGGTGGACTAGCTCCACAAAGCCATGTATCTTTTGGGCTCTGCTACTCCTTGACTTGAGTGCCAGAGGCAGAAATGGAAAAAAATGTCTAGAATAAACATTTTAATTTATTGTGGACAAAAGGCTTTGGCTAGAGGTGTCCATATTAAACTGAATTCCACTGAATAAAGACATCTCTTATTCACTTCAACTTGTCTGGTTGGAAAGGATAAAAACAAAGGCTACATTACTTGCTGCATATTATGCAAAACATATCCCATTTCAATCATTTCCAACCTTTTAACTTAATGTGAAAATGCAAAGAATTTAGATTGAAGGCAATTGATTCTTAGTTTCAAATGATATTTTTCCCACTGAAAACTGTCATTTTCATCATTCCCAATATTGCTTTATGTCCAGAAGGAAAATGCAGAATATCTGCCAAAAAACTGGTTGATTGCTTTCTATTATGTATTTTGAATTCAAAGGATATAGAAACCTGGTTACTAGCAGATGCTGCTGCAGTGGCTGGAAGATGGCCAATGCAAAAGCAACCTTGAAAAGCATATATTCACATGACCAAGTGCAAATGCCATATACATTCTGTATACCTTTGCTATCTAATTACTCTTTTATGTTTCAAGTACTTCCAAAGCCATGTATTTTCTTTGAGTGGGAGAGAAAATTGAATATGCCTTGTTAGAGTAAATAAAGAAAGGAAACTAAAAACAGCTCCATTAGAGAAAAAATCTGTTGAACAGTGTGTTGTTTCTAAGGTACCTCTCTCAATAACTGTGTGTGTGTTTTTTTAACCAACATCTCTTTAGTGCTAGGCAATATCTAATTGAACATTGTATCATGATTTTTTGCTCTCCTTCTATTTTCTTTGTACATGTACATTCCATGAGAAAGGTTAAAACAAGATGCATATGTTTAGAAAGTGTGTGCTGCATCCTTCTCTTGTGGTTGGTCCACATAGACGATAACAGCATAATATGGCTGCCAACTAATCTAGATCAGTGTTTTTCAATCCGTGGGTCGTGACCCAGTACTGGGTTGCGGCATGTCAGGCACTGGGTCGCCTTGTTCTGGTCAGCACCGCCGACCGGGACGTTAAAAGTTCTGTCAGCGATGCTGCCCAGCTAAGGCAGGCTAGTGCTTACCTTTCCTGACACCGCACTGGGCCCCAGAAGCAGCCAGCAGCAGGTCTGGCTTTTAGGCAGGGGGGAACGGGCCTCCGTGCACTGCCCCCACCCCAAGCACCGTCTCTGCACTCTGGCCAATGGGGGGTGGTGTCTGTGGGTGAGAGTCGCGCACCTCCACCTAGGAGCGGGACCTGATGCTGGCTGCTTTCAGAGTGCAGCGCGGTCTGTGGTGCCAGGACAGGCAGGAACCCTGCGTCTGCACCCTGGCTGCGTCGCTGACGGGGAGCTGCTGGAGGTAAGTCTGTGCCCCAACCCCGTGCCCCAATCCCCTGTCCCAGCCCTAAGCCCCCTGAAATCTGGAACCCCTTCCTGCCTCCCAAACCCCTCGCCCCTGTCCCCACCCCAGAGCCTGCACCCCCAGCCCAGAGCCCTGACTCCCTCCTGCACCCCAACTCCCTACTCCAGCCCAGAGCCCCCTCCCACACCCTGAACCTGTCATTCCTGGCTCACCCTGCAGCCCTCACACCCCCTCCCACACACACACACCCTACCCCCAAACCCTTCATCCCCTGCTCCATTGGGTCACGGACATCAGCAATTTTCTTCTACTGGGTCCCCAGAAAAAAAAATTGAAAATCACTGCTTTAGATAAAATGGTAGAGAGGTCTGTGCTTTCGTACTGAAGTTATCAGGGTTAGTCCTTGCTGATGTCCCATTGCAGAAGTTATTAAACATATAGGAAATATTTATTGATTTCTATTGGGTGTCAAATATTGAGAACAGTTAGGTTTTGTGAATAGCTGATCATCGTTAATTTCTAGCTGGGGTAGTCTTTTGTCTTTAACATAAGAATTGTAATATTATATAAGACCTGAGGTCCAGTTAATCTAGTATCCCAGTTTTAACAGTGGTTAGGGAGAGATGCTTTAGGAGAAGATGCAAAAAACTATATAATGGATGACTGTGGAATGGACTGCCTATAGGAGAAATGTATTCCTCACTCCATCAGTTAGTGGTTGGGCTATACCCTGAAGTATGAGGTTTACATCCTTTTTAAACTTGAAAACATTGCTTTTCTTGTAATGATGGATAGTCTCATAATCTTTATAAATGTCTAATCCTTTTTTTTTAATCTTAAATTCATGGTCTCACTGATCTGTTGTGGCAATGAGTTCCACAGGTGAATTGTGAAAGTAAAAAAGTTTCATTTCCTATTTTCAGTTACCTTTCAATTTCAGTGGTTTTGTAATATGATAGTGTGCATGGTTGAGACTGATGCTCGCATAAAATAAGCTAGTTGTGGTTCCATCCAGATAAGACCGATCTGATATTGATAAGCAGGATGAAAAGCAGCTGTATGAAATGAGTGGAATTAATATCTGTCACTTCTACTGCTTGCCTTTGTGACTCATGTTTGTAATTTAGGAGTATTGCTCGGCCTTCATCTGCTTCTCAATGCCCTGAGAGCAGTACAGAGTGTTATTTTTCTTTACTCTGAACTAGAAAAAGAGATTGTGTCTGTTGGTCTCAGATGCAGAGATCACCTCCGTTACGTATAAACGTGACATCTCCAGAATGGATTAGTTCAATGCTCTCTGGGTGGGCTATACATGAAAAACCACTCACAAACTTCACCTCAAGCAGAATTCAGCTACTTGCTTATTCAGGAGTGTTTTGTGACCAGAATATGCTCTGGCTGCCAATTCATTTTGGGGTGAAATTCTAAGTGTTACTTTTGATCTATAAAGTCCTCTATAGTTTGCACCCTCAGTATCTAAGAAGGCAGCCCTTTTTTCCTGCAGTATATTGACAATCAAGATTAACTAAAATGTGCAAGGTTACACTTGCAAATTATTTGCATCAAAGGGTTGCAGGCAGGGCACTTTTTCTGAAAGACCTTTAGCTCTGGAATAATTTGCTCCTCCATTGGCCTAAGTCTATTGAAATTACAGGCATATTGTAATACTCACTTATTTAATCAGATCTTATCTGAAAGAGAGAGTTTTAGCTTGGAGGAATATTTTATCTGGGTTGGAAGTACTCTTACAGTATATCTACACTGCAGTTGGAGGTGTGATTATATCTTTGGTGGGCATACACGTGCAAATTTTAATCTAGCTAACATGGCTAAAAATAGCAGTGAAGATGCAGTAGCACAGACCCCAGTGCAGGCTAGGAACATGAACAAATACAATACAGACTTCTGGGAGGACTTGTGCAGCCCATGCTGAAGCCTGCATATCCGTATCTTCACTGCTATTTTTGGCCATGCTATCTAGATTAAAGCTGGTGTGGGTATACCTACATGAACTGCAATTACACCTTCACTTGCAGTATAGATGTACCCTGTGAGTCTTTTAGCCTGGAGTTTAATTTTATTTTTGAATGTGTTATGTAAAATGCTTGCATCCAAAATTTCATTGGTAAGTGTAATGTCTAAAACAGAAGAATAAACAGTCACCGTGTAGTTCAAAGTTTGAGCCATTCTCTCTTAGTGGCTTTGTGCAAATGCTGAAAAAGGGTGGTAGTAAGACTCAACCCCTGTAGAAATCCACAGCTGAGAGTTCCAGGGAAGGAGTTATCCTGCTCTGTAAAATCTCTCCCTTTCAAAGAATAAGACAAACTAATTTAAAGGTCATTGTTGGCATAGTAGCCTCATTAAAATTCTAAACGATACTTACCCAGATTAGTGCAGCTTCTGAGACTAAAACTGTACACATTTTGCCAAAATTGTCAATTATTTGTGAGAGGTAGATTGTTCTATGTTGGGCCACATTCTGGTAGGATTTTCTGGTGTGTTACAAAATAATTTGTACCTTGTTTTAGGAGTAATTGCTCAAAAATACAACCAAAAATACCATCTTTACTCTAAAATATAGGCCAATATGATAACTGCTAGGTTTGAGTGAAAATAATAATAAGTCCAGGGAGACTTCAGCTCTATGTAACACCCGTGTCCCTTATTCTTTAAGTGTTTTCCCACCACTGTGTCCAACTATATACAGTCCTTACAGGTTTCTCGCCTACCACAGGCTGGGTCAGTAACCGTCTAGAACAGTGCTTCTCAAAGCCGGCCTGCCACTTGTTCAGGGAAAGCCCCTGGCGGTCCTGGCCGGTTTGTTTACCTGCCACGTCTGCAGGTTCGGCTGATCGCGGCTCCCACTGGTCATGGTTTGCCGCCCCAGGCTAATGGGGGCTGCGGGAAGCGGCGCAGGCCGGGGGATGTGCTGGCCGCCCTTCCCGCAGCCCCCATTGGCCTGGAGCGGCAAACCATGACCAGTGGGAGCCGCGATCGGCTGAACCTGCAGACGTGGCAGGTAAACAAACCGGCCCGGACCGCCAGGGGCTTTCCCTGAACAAGCGACGGCCGAACTTGGAGAAACACTGAGCTAGAGGGCTTCTGGTTTCCACCTCCCTCCCTCCCTCCCTGACTCCTCTCTCTCTCTGGCTGTTCCCCTCCTCTGGCTCCTTCTCAGCCTTTGTAGCTCCTGGCCTATCAGGCTTGCAGGTGTTGCCAATTGCCAGGCAGACATAGGCTTTTCAACCAGCCTCAATCTATCCCCCTTGATTGGAGCTGGTGTGGCAGGGGCTGACTAGGTGTGTTTGCAGCAGCACCCTGCCACATGCCCGCAAAAGAGAACAACTTTCTGCCTGCTTCTTCATGCTCTTCTAGCTCTGTGGAGAGGAAATATTGTCATTGCTCCACCCACTCCACCCCATCCCTGCCCACTTCCTCAAGGGGGAGAGCAACCAGTCGTCAGGGGTTTTGCATAGCAGGGAACACAGAGTGAAAACAGGGGTGGCGTGTTAAAACTTCAGTCCTGTGCCTGGCCACATTAGGGCGAGTTAAAATCTAGCTCATAATGAACGAGATACTTCACAAGTTAAACTTTTAATTTTTTTGAGTTGTTTTCATAAAGATCACAAGATTCTCCTCTTTCTTCTTTAAGTGAGTGCACATGTGCATTCCACTCTAGGCATGTGTGCATCACGCTCACAGTCATCAGAAATATTTCTCTCAGTGGTACCAGTCGTGGCTGCCAAGTGTCACTGGGTGCTAGTATAACGTCCCAATCATCCCAGAACCACACAATTCTTTCTTACTGCCCGAGACAGTTGTAGGAAATGCTTGGCTTGCCTTAGGAAGTGCTCTGTGTGCTCATTGTAAATTTACTATAAATTAGTTTTCTAGTTGATCAGTACTTAGTTAAGACTGCAGTCAGGATTAGTTTTGTTTTCAGTCCCCAGTTTTGGGGTTTCCATATCTTAGTACTGAGGGATGCCTTGGTCACTGAGCTTCAAACCCTGCATCTCTTGTGCTAGTGCCGATTTCCATGAGTGACCCATACTCAAAATGCTTGAAGTGTTTAGGTGAAGCTCATAATTTGGATCATTGCCAAATTTGCAAAGACTTTACGCCTAGGAAAAAGAAAGACAAACAAATTTACTTACCTACATTTTATCCTCAACCACACAACAATAGAGAGGAGCAAAGCCCAAATACCCTAGATCTTAGAAGATCATTGGCATACTGCTTAGACAAGACTAAATAATTCTGTTGGTCAACCAGTCTATTTGTGGCTATCACAAAAAGGATGAAGGGTCTTCCAATCTCTTCTCAAATAATTTAATTATAGATAGCCTTCTGTATTCAGGTATGTTATGATATAGTAGGCATTTCCACACCAAGCAAACAGGGCTGGATTAACTTTTTGTGGGCCCAGCGCCAAACATATTTGTGGCCCCCCCTGGGGAATGAAGAGGACAGGGGCAAGAGCACAGTGGGCAGGGTGGATTTGATTTAAATCATGATTTAAATCAGTAGTTAGGAAGACTCAATTTAATCATGGGTTTCTACACAGAAGTCCATTCTTGTTTGTTGTTATAACCTTAAAACATATTCTTCACAACTCAGATAGATGTAGGTTTCATTTTTAGAAGATACACACTATACATTTTTAAACCGTGATTTATTTTGAAAACTTTTCCGATGAGTTTTACAGCTATATCAGAAAATGAATGATTGGTTATTTCATTTACCAAAGATAATTGAAGCAGATATTTATGAAGTCATTGGGAGGTGAACTATCTCCAATTCAAGAGGTTAATCATTAATATTTGGAGGATTTTCTTGCCATGCTGTATTAGACGGAGAACATCACCAGACAGACATTTAAATTGTTTTATTTAACTAAAACAACAATGTTAAGTATTCTGGATTTTTTCCCTTCAACAGCAAACATAATATTTTAACAAAAAAAAAAATGTCCCTCACGTCTCACATTTATCTCCAGACTTCCCTTGTCCAGATCTATTCTGCTCCCAACAATCTTCTATTCATTGAACTTTTTGAAACTTTTCACTTTTAAAGAGAGAAAAGGGGTTGACCCTGTGTACACAAATTTGCAGAGGAACAATACAGTTGAGGTCTGTTATTTCTCACCTCTATACATTATTTATTTATTAAAAAACATTTTTTGCAGTTGACAAGCATGTTACCTCTGGAGACACAAATCCACAGTTTGAGAACTGCAAAACTAAGCATCTCTGATGGTATCTTCTAGACTGAGCACTGAGTCCCATTGGGTAGATAGAAAAATTAACCTGTGTCCCCCTTCCCATCTCTGATGCCACAGAGCCTTGCCTGCGTCCCCATTCCCTATTTCCTATTCTCATTTCCCATTCCCCCCTCCTCCTTTTTAGCAGGCCCAAATATATCTGCAGTGCACACCCACAGACCCATCCCTTACAACTTAGGGTCATGTTCCATTTTGGGTCTGGGATCTTCGTCCCACCTCTTTTGTATCCCATGGGAGGGGTAAGGAGTGAGGTTGTGCTGCTGTCAAGGACAGGCATTTCTTTGGCCCTTTAGGGTATGTCTACACTACGAAATTAGTTCGAATTTATAGAAGCCGGTTTTATTGAAATCGGTTGTATACAGCCGATTGTGTATGTCCACACAATAAAATGCTCTAGGTGCTCTAGTCGGCAGACCTCGTCCACAGTACGAGGCTAGCGTCGACTTCCGGAGCATTGCACTATGGGTAGCTATCCCACAGCTATCCCACAGTTCCCGCAGTCTCTGCCGCCCCTTGGAATTCTGGGTTGAGATCCCAATGCCCGGATGATGCAAAACAGTGTCGCGGGCGGTTCTGGGTACATGTCGTCAGGCCCCTCCCTCCCCCGTCACAGCAACGGCAGACAATAGATTCGCGCCTTTTTATCTGGGTTACCTGGGTTACCTGTGCAGACAACATGGAGCCCGCTCAGCACAGCTGAGCTCACCATCACCATATGTCCTCTGGGTGCCGGCAGACGTGGGACTGCATTGCTACACAGCAGCAGCTGCTAACTGCCTTTTGGCGGTAGACGGTGTAGCATGAGTGATAGCCGTGGGGCTGGCAGCCGTAGTGCTGCATTGCACCAGCCCCTTGCAGGCGATGGTATATTATGACTGGTACCCGTCGTCGTCGTACTGGTATGGCTGTCAATCATGGCCACCTGGGCAGACATGCTACTGTTTCGATGATGACGGTTACCAGTCATAATATACTATTTTCTGCCAATTGCCCAATATTGTCTGCTAAGCACCCAGAAGAGGCCGAGGGCGATGCTGGGTGCTGGCGGACGTGGGGCTGGCAGACGTGGGGCTGCATTGCTACACAGCAACAGCCCCTTGCCTTTTGGCAGATGATGGCATATTATGATTGGTATCCGTCATCGTCATACTGGTATGGCTGTCACTCATGCTGCAGCGTCGGCTGCCACCTTAAGATGTAAAAAATAGATTTGTTCTGTGTTCATTTGCTTCCCCTTCCTCCGTGAAATCAACGGCCTGCTAAGCCCAGGGTTTCCAGTTTAATCTTTGGGGGGACCATTCTGTGTGACAGTTGTTTGTGTTTCTCCCTGTTCCTGTACCTGTACGCCATGTCGTCACTCGGCCCTCCCTCCCTCCCGCCCTCCTTCTCCTGGTCCATCAGATACTACTTTCGCGCCTTTTTTCTGACCAGGCGCCATAGCTAGCACTGGGATCATGGAGCCCGCTCAGATCACCGCGGCAATTATGAGCACTATGAACACCACGCGCATTGTCCTGGAGTACATGCAGAGCCAGAACATGCCAAGGCGAAACCCGGACCAGGCGAGGAGGCGATTGCAGCGCGGCGACGAGAGTGATGAGGAAATTGACATGGCCATAGACCTCTCACAAGGCACAGGCCCCAGCAATGTGGAAATCATGGTGTTACTGGGGCAGGTTGATACCGTGGAACGCCGATTCTGGGCCCGGGAAACAAGCACAGACTGGTGGGACCGCATCGTGCTGCAGGTATGGGACGATTCCCAGTGGCTGCGAAACTTTCGCATGCGTAAGGGCACTTTCATGGAACTTTGTGACTTGCTTTCCCCTGCCCTGAAACGCCAGGATACCAAGATGAGAGCAGCCCTCACAGTTGAGAAGCGAGTGGCAATAGCCCTGTGGAAGCTTGCAACGCCAGACAGCTACCGGTCAGTCGGGAATCAATTTGGAGTGGGCAAATCTACTGTGGGGGCTGCTGTGATCCAATTTGCCAGGGCAATGAAAGACCTGGTGATAGCAAGGGTAGTGACTCTGGGCAACGTGCAGTCAATAGTGGATGGTTTTGCTGAAATGGGATTCCCAAACTGTGGCGGGGCCATAGACGGAACCCATATCCCTATCTTGTCACCGGAGCACCAAGCCACCGACTACATAAACCGCAAGGGGTACTTTTCAATGCTGCTGCAAGCCCTGGTGGATCACAAGGGACGTTTCACCAACATCAACGTGGGATGGCCGGGAAAGGTACATGATGCTCGCGTCTTCAGGAACTCTGCTCTGTTTTGAAAGCTGGAGGAAGGGACTTTCTTCCCGGACCAGAAAGTGACCATTGGGGATGTTGAAATGCCTATCGTGATCCTTGGGGACCCAGCCTACCCCTTAATGCCATGGCTCATGAAGCCATACACAGGCAGCCTGGACAGGAGTCAGGACCTGTTCAACTACAGGTTGAGCAAGTGCCGAATGGTGGTGGAATGTGCATTTGGACGTTTAAAAGCGCGCTGGCGCAGCTTACTGACTCGCTCAGACCTCAGCGAAAAGAATATCCCCATTGTTATTGCTGCTTGCTGTGCGCTCCACAATATCTGTGAGAGTAAGGGGGAGACATTTATGGCGGGGTGGGAGGTTGAGGCAACTCGCCTGGCCGCTGATTACGCGCAGCCAGACACCAGGGCGGTTAGAGGAGCACAGCAGGGCGCGGTGCGCATCAGAGAAGCTTTGAAAACGAGTTTTGTGACTGGCCAGGCTACTGTGTGAAACTTCTGTTTGTTTCTCCTTGATGAACCCTCCAACCCCCCCCCCGACCCGGTTCACTCTACTTCCCTGTAAACCAACCACCCCACCCCACCCTCCCCTCCCCTCCCGCTTGCAGAGGCAATAAAGTCATTGTTTTTTCACATTCATGCATTCTTTATTAGTTCCTTACAGAGGTAGGGGGATAATTGCCAAGGTAGCAGGGATGGGTGGGGGAGGAGGGATGGAAAAGGACACACTGCATTTTAAAACTTTAACTCTTATTGAAGCCCAGCCTTCTGATGCTTGGGCGATCATCTGGGGTGGAGTGACTGGGTGGACGGAGGCCCCCCCACCGTGTTCTTGGGCGTCTGGGTGACGAGGCTATGGAACTTGGGGAGGAGGGCTGTTGGTTACACAGGGGCTGTAGCGGCGGTCTCTGCTCCTGCTGCCTTTCCTGCAACTCAACCATACGCTCGAGCATATCACTTTGATGCTCCAGCAGACGGAGCATTGCCTCTTGCCGTCTGTCTGCAAGCTGACGCCACCTATCGTCTTCAGCCCGCCACCTCTCCTCTCGTTCATGTTGGACTTTTCTCATCTCCGACATTGACTGCCTCCACGCATTCTGCTGTGCTCTATCAGCGTGGGAGGACATCTGCAGCTCCGTGAACATCTCGTCCCTCGTCTTACGTTTTCTCTTTCTAATGTTCACGAGCCTCTGCGAAGGAGAAACATTTGCAGCTGGTGGAGGAGAAGGGAGAGGTGGTTAAAAAAGACACATTTTAGGGAACAATGGGTACACTCTTTCATTACAAGGTCGCATATTTCGGCTTGCAGGCAGCCATCGTAGGCCACAGTGTTTTGGCTTATTTAACCTTCTTAACATGCGGGAAAGGTTGCAAACAGCAGCGCATTTCCCATCTCAAGGATGAATTGGGTTGTCCATTTAAAATGGGGTTTCAATGTAAAAGGAGGGGGCTGCAGTTTCCCGGTTAACATGCGGCACAAACACAAGTAAACCACCCCCCCCACACACACACACACACGATTCTCTGGGATGATCACTTCACCCCTCCCCTCCACCGCATGGTTAACAGCGGGGAACATTTCTGTTCAGAAGAGCAGGAACGGGCGCCTCTGAATGTCCCCTTAATAAAATCACCCCATTTCAACCAGGTGACCGTGAATGATATCACTCTCCTGAGGATAACAAAGAGAGACAAGGAATGGATATTGTCTGCATGCCAGCAAACACCGGGACCATACGCTGCCATGCTTTGTTATGCAATGATTCCAGACTACGTGCTACTGGCCTGGCGTGGTAAAGTGTCCTACCATGGCGGACGGGATAAGGCAGCCCTCCCCAGAAACCTTTTGCAAAGGCTTTGGGAGTACATAAAGGAGAGCTTTCTGGAGATGTCCCTGGAGGATTTCCGCTCCATCCCCATACACGTTAACAGACTTTTCCAGTAGATGTACTGGCCGCGATTGCCAGGGCAAATTAATCATTAAACACGCTTGCTTTTAAACCATGTGTAATGTTTACAAATATTTACAAAGGTACACTCACCAGAGGTCTCCTGTGTGCCCTGAGGGTCTTGGGTGAGTTCGGAGGTTACTGGTTCCAGGTCCAGGGTAACAAACAGATCCTGGCTGTTGGGGAAACCGGTTTCTCCGCTTCCTTGCTGCTGTGAGCTACCTACAGTACCTCCATCGTCATCTTCCTCGTTCCCCGAACCGTCTTCCCTGTGTGTTTCTCCAGTGAGAGAGTCATAGCACACGGTTGGGGTAGTGGTGGCTGCACCCCCTAGGATCGCATGCAGCTCCGCGTAGTAGCGGCAAGTTTGCGGCTCTGCCCCGGACCTTCCGTTTGCTTCTCTGGCTTTGTGGTAGGCTTGCCTTAGCTCCTTAATTTTCACGCGGCACTGCTGTGTGTCCCTGTTATGGCCTCGGTCCTTCATGGCCTTGGAGATCTTTTCTAATACTTTTCCATTTCTTTTACTGCTACGGAGTTCAGCTATCACTGCTTCATCTCCCCATATGGCGAGCAGATCTCGTACCTCCCGTTCGGTCCATGCTGGAGCTCTTTTGCGATCCTGGGAGGACTCCATGACGGTTACCTGTGCTGATGAGCTCTGCGTGGTCACCTGTGCTCTCCACGCTGGGCAAACAGGAAATGAAATTCAAACCTTCGCGGGTCTTTTCCTGTCTACCTGGTCAGTGCATCTGAGTTGAGAGCGCTGTCCAGAGCGGTCACAATGAAGCACTGTGGGATAGCTCCCGGAGGCCAATAACATCGAATTCCGTCCACACTACCCCAATTCCGACCCGCAAAGGCCGGTTTTATCGCTAATCCCCTCGTCGGAGGTGGTGTAAAGAAACCGGTTTAAAGGGCCCTTTAAGTCGAAAGAAAGGGCCTCGTTGTGTGGACGTGTCCAGGCTTAATTCGGTTTAACGCTGCTAAAGTCGACCTAAACCCGTAGTGTAGACCAGGCCCAAGTGTTTTATACCTTCTCCCCTTGTGAGTGCTGGTGATGCAATAGCTCTTTACCGCTCTCCCCCTTATAGCGGTGGGGGATAAGTAAAGGTCAGGGTGCAGTGTTAAGGCTCCCCTGGCCCCCAATGCCTGCACACTTCAGGGGTCAGCAGCTGTTGGAAGGGGCATTTCCCTCACTAGTGTTAAGCCGCCCGATGCTCCCAGGACTTGGAGGGACAGCGTGGCTGCTACTCTAGCCCAGGCTGGATCTGGGAGGAAGGACACAGGTGCTGCTGTGCAAGGTCCCTCGCCCCTGTTAGGAGTTGGAGCAAGGACGGGGCACCAGGGGCAAGGAGTGGGGAAGTGGGAGGGAGGAACTGAGGGGAGAGGGGGCCCCGGGCCAGGCAGGGGGCGCAGCGGGAGGAGGACGGAGAGGAAGATCTGGGAAAAGGGGGCAGCCTTTAAAAAAAATCACTTCCTTCCAGAGAAGCAGACTCACCGTGCCCAGGGTCCAGGCGGCGTGGCTGCTGCTCCCTCCCCCGCAAACAGCTGATCCGGAGCAGGGCGAGAGAGTAAGAGGAGGAGGGGCGAGTACACAACACACTGGGGAAGAGGCGGGGGAGGGGGAGCTTTGCTGCCGGCTGCCCTGCGAAAGCAGAACAGAGCCCCAGGCACCGCAGCGCCAAGCTTCCGGGAGAAGAGAGGCCGGGCCGGGCCCCTTTTGGAGCGTGGGCCCTGCGCAGTGGCGCCACTGTCGCCATTGTAAATCCGGTATTGCAAGCAAAGTGACTACGCTTTTCTCAAAATCGCAAGCAGCCTTGGCGGTGTTCTTTGCATAAGTTTCTATCCAGGAAACTTGTAGAGTGGCAACCTGGTCTTCAGTCTACACCTTCGCATCCCATTATGAAATAACTCAGCACTCTAGAGGCAATGCTAAATTTGGATAAATTGTATTCCAGTCTGTGTGTACATAAACTCCAACCTTTCCTCCTACTTTGCAGCTTGAATCACCAAGAGTGGAATGTACATGTGCAATCACTTGAAGAAAAAACAGTTACTAACCTTCTGTAACTGTTGTACTTCAAGATATGTTGCACATGTCCATTCCATGCTTTCCCTCCTATCCCTCTGCATCGCAATTGTCTGTCAAGAAGGAACTCAGGGGGATCTGGGGTGGCTGGGCCCTTTGTATTAGCACACTATGGTGTGCAGCAGCAGAGAGCACTGAAGCCACTCCGACAGATGCCACTGAGGGAAAAAATTGTTACAACAGTGCACCAGCATGTGCACATATAGAGTGGAATGGTCATGTGAAACACATCTCAAAGAACAAAAATTATGGAAGCTTAGTAACCATGTTTTTACTCATTGTTCAGAACAATTTTTGGATTTCTTAAGTGAATAGTTCCTGTTCATCAGATTCTTATATGAGTCATAGGTTGTGGAAACTTAGATTGTATTGGGCATGTGCAGTCAAATGGTGTTTCTTTCCCATGATTAGCTGATTTACGTATCCAGTCAGCAGTGCTAATTTTCAACTGTGAATTTTTAAATTCAATACAATTAAAAATGTACTCATGACCAATAATTGATCATTCAGACTTTCCACTTGCTATGAGAATTGTGCTTGAATATTTGTGGAAAGCAAATATGAAAGGGTTATGAACATGGTAGAATCAAACTTGACTTTCAGATTTAACTGAAATTCACCCATTTTCAATGGATCTCCACTCCTGGTGCATTAAGTATTTATTTATTAGCTACCTACATTGAATAACTCTTCACAGCTCCCTAGAATTCTAGTTCCAATACGTTATCCAGAGTGTAGCTTAGGGCTCTACCACAATACAAATCAATAACGACTTCAACATTACTTATAGCTAGCTCCCTGTGCAGCAAATTGTCAACAGAAAAATTTACAATTTTGGTGTGACTTTGTTAAGTTTTATATTTAAGGTAATAGGTCATTGCCAAATATTTAACAGTCCACTAAGCCCATGGATCTGCTTGATATCATCACTTCGTTTCCACAGTAGGGTTTGTAATTAACAATGTAGATGAGTAGCTACAGGCAAGATTTTTGTGTGTTGATATGTTAGCTTTCTCTCTCATTTGAAGGGAGCTAATCAGATTTGCATACTTTTTTCATTGCCACGACCTTTATTGCTGCCTATAAAGTTTTTAAATATCTCAAGCATAGCAGCAACTTTGCTCAATTGTTCGTGGGCTCAGTTCATTCACACTTTAATTGTTAAATGAAATCAACATTGCTGAAAAGGAGATGAACGTTTCAGAATAGGAGTGAGTGCACTGCTATCTCTTCTGCTTTTTTGAAGATAGTAAAAAATTAAAATAATTAAATGCAAATGGGAGCAAACTTAGTGCTATCTGGACTGTGTAGTAGAGTGCATGGTTTCTAACAGCTTTCAACTGGAGCAAAATTGCACATTTAATTTCTTTAAAAGCAAAATGAAACTTTAAACTATATAAGAGCCAACTGCATGGTCATTATACTTACCGAAAAAGCACAGTGGCAAACATCATATGTTTGAAAAGATGCAAGAAGAAATTTAAAAAGCATCCAGTTATATCAGACAAATGAAGCTTTAGATGAAGACTCCAGCAGAGAACAAATGAAGACTTTGGCCCAGAATGTGGGTGGTAGTTTTGGACTAATCTTGTAGCACACATTTGTATCCCTAGATGCACTGTGTAGAAAAATCTTTTGGTATAATTCCTTTCGATCCCACCACCATACTGTAACTCTTTGGGTGCCAGGGAAACCCATGCTTCACTGAGTACGGTGATGCATGTAAAAGCCCATTCACTTTATTCGTTCCTGTGAGTAAAATAAGGCAGGTTTGGGGACTATCACAAAAAGCAGACTGTGAGGTCAAGCCTAAAAATATTATGGGCAAGATTTCCAGAAGTTTTAATGATTTTGGGTGCCATGATTATTATTTTTTTATTATTTTTTTTTTGGAGGAAGGTAACATTGGAAGATCTTTGAGGGACTTGATTTTCAGGAGCTGGATGCTTAGCACTTTCTGAAAATCAGGTCCCCTTCAGGTGTCTCAAGTTGTGCTTCAAAATCACCGGTCCCTTTTGAAAATCTTGAGCTATGACTTTACTGCAGGATACAGAAAAGTATGTGAACATGTATTGTGAGCAAGGGTAGCCTGGCCAAAGGGACATGGAATGGTGAAAGCATTCTGGCCTGTACTTATCAGGCCTTCAACATCACTTAGATGCAATGACAGTCCTTCCATTCCTGTTAATACATGTTAGAGGCAAATAAAGGTCTCATTTAACTCAATAAAAATATTGTGCCTTGATAGGTAAAAATACCACTACCAGTCAGTACCTCTTGCCAGTCAGGTACTATATAGTCAATATAGGATGTGCACTGGGAAGGAAACCAGGTAGGAGTGCATCTTCAGGACAAGAAATAATTCACTTTGTGGGAGAAGCCATGTTCATTTAATCTTGTTTTTGCAGCATAAGATACTGGCTTGAACCAGCCAGCCAGCCAGACAAATCTTGAGAGAAGCTCCACAAGAATATTCAATAGTAGCTAGACGAATACAGAAAATTGCTGGCTAATTAATTTGCATATTGAAATGTTTTCCGTTTTTAGTTTCCTTTCTATGCAAAAGTCCTCCATTAAGGTTTTACGAAAATGTTAATACCTCCTACTGTGTAAATCTGTTTTAAACTGTTCTTCGTGATTCTAATGTGAAAAACTCTGAGTATATCTTGAAACAATTTATTGCTAGGACAGCTGCACTGAGTGAACTTAACTTACTTTTAAATTCTCCTTTTATTGATTCAGCTCTTTTAATTAACATTTGACTTTTACATCGTAGAAAAATAGGAGGAAACCCTAAATAATTACCAATATCAATGCTATTAAAATCCACATTTTATAATCCATTAATGAACATTACTAGAAGTAAATCCATATACATTATTTTTTTCCTGCAAGGGCATTATATTTGCCTGAATAAATACAATACTATATTATTTATTGGTAAGTTCCTTTATATACATTTTCTCTTTCCATCCCCCCTTACTCCCAAATGTTAATGAGCACATGGAATTTTTTGTGGTTCACTTGTAACATGGATTTACAATGTAATATTTCTGCAGGATCTTTCTTTGTTGTTTTCTAAGTTGTTTTCATTCATTTATTTTTAGTGATGACACATATGGCACTGGTCTACATAGCCTTTCAATAGCTGACTGCACAATATACAAGAGAGGAAAATATGCTCTGACATCTTTACTGGGCTACAATAATGCTATCTCTCAGCTTCCTGGTTTCACCAACTCTAGACAAAGTTGTTCATTTTTGGAGATATGAACTTCTTGCCTATACCTCTTTAAGTTAGCTAAGTCACACATGCAGCCAGTAAAACTCATGCTTGCTACATTCAGTAGTAAAAATAGCGTAACTGTGTAAAAAAACCAACTGTGCACCATTTACTTTAATAACATCATTACAATAAGAGTTTAATTTGCCATAATTCGATATTTAGAGAACAGTGGCTAAATGAATGTAGTTCACTTTGACACTGCAGTGATTGCAGATATCCTAATGAATAGTTCTATGATTGATTAGCTTGATGACATCAGCACAATTACAAGACTGTAAAAGCATTAAATAGCAGAATTGTCAGTTTAAAAAAAACAACAATGAAGCATGGAGCAGCATATAAATGGGCCTGCACTGTATATAGCGATCTTTTGGAACAGAACTGTGTTTCATGGAAATGCAGTTGGAGTAATTTCACAGGAAGCAGTCATGGTTAGGCAGTGTTCCATGTCTGAAGGAACAATATTCTCTTTTGTGTGCATAGTTGTTTTTCCCAATGCATTGCCCTGGCATCATACCATCCTTGTTAAGCTTGTTATGGAAGTCTTCAGTAATGAGCTCTTCAGATCTGGGCCACATTTCTGTTTGTTGTGGTGTAAATTAAGCATTAATGAAACAGTTGTAACCTTTTTAAAATCCCTGGTTATTTTCCTCATCTACAGCTTTTGGAATCTGATTTTAGGTATTTGCATTGACTGTAATTGACACCTGCTCTGCTCTCTCATTACACACACATACTGCATATGAGTAGATACAAAATAACTAGTTTGGATCAGGGCTGCTGTAGGCTTCAAGATCCTCTTATGTTTGTACTTAAATATTCCTATCATGTCTTTGAAACATAGCCAGAAATATGTATAGAAGTGAACCATCTGTCACATTGTCCTCACTGCCTGTTATTAGTGGATTTATGATGTATCCGTATTAAAGTAACATAAAACACAAATACAAAAAAGCAAGGAACTAATACTGCAAGCATTATTCACACAAATAGGCCTATTTAAGCCACTGATACAGCATGCTTGAGTAGTGACTACTCATACGAGTCAGTGTTGCCAAAGCAAGTTCTAGTTTTGGTATTTTATAGTTGGAAGATGCATGTCACAAAAGGAATGTTAAATTTCCTACTAGAATGGTAGAAGCAGTTAAGAGGGACATGACTGGTCAAGAGATGAGATACTAATGACACTACAGCAGTGCTGCTAAATTAATTCCTGCTGAAGGTCCTGATTCAGCAAAGCACTTGAGCACATGTTCAAGATTAATCACATGCTTAAGTGCTCTACTGAATCATGGTTTAATGGATGATTCTCTTTCATTCTCATTAGAGAGGTGTAAAATAATCCCACATGTATGGATGATATTGGGATATCCACACCATGCAGTATTTCAAACGTGGACACAGCAGGAAGTATTGACAAAAGTTCAACAATGAATATGTGGCTTAATGTGTACATTAAAGAGACAGAAATGAAGAAGGTGTGTGTGTTTTTAAAAATAAAATATATCCTAGAAACAAAGACAGAAATAAAAAAAGACCTGGTGTGTGTGTGTGTGTGTGTTTGGGGTTGTTCCCCCTTTTCTGGCCAAATGCATGGTTGTTCTCTGTGTTATAATCTGGTAGTTGGAAATCTAGTGAGTATACTAGTTGCATGTTTTATATGATAAACATGGAAAGATGAGCTGTTTAATTCACCAAACTATTAAATAGAGCTGGAGTCTTATCATTACAATTAGTGAAGTAGGTTTGACTTCTGTTTTTTCCAGAAAGTTTATTTAAACTTTAAAGAAAATATTAAATGTTAACTATGCTTTTTTTTTTTTAAGGTGAAGAACTACATCATAGGAAAGTTAACAAAAAGGCATCAGTTCTTGCCTTGGTGGAACTTTGGTTGAGCAGTTAGTTATGTTTTAGTGATGGTAAATGTAGTGTACATGTGTTGAAATCGTTTTTTCTCTGTTCTGTTCAACACCATGAGAATGTCGAAGAATGAAATTGTTATTCTAAGTTAGAGCACAGTTTTCCTTCCAGTCCTATTATCATTGAAGGTCAAGGCTGTCTGTACTGGTGCAGATGATCTGACTCTGCAACTGTCTCTAATGTTCAGTACAGGAAGCTCTGTGCCTAGTGGCTCTCTGACTAGATTCATTGCTGGGAAATAGTGGATTGAAGGACTTTCACAGCAGTTCATACCTTTGAAAAATCAATTATCAATTAATAGGGCCTTCAGGACACCCCAGTTTTGAAGTATGGCATCTTGCCATCAAAACACTCAAAACTTTTTGTTGTTACAGTAACATTGTTGGACTGTTCATATGGACAAAAGAACATTTGGTTTCTAACTGCTCCTGTGAATCAATGCTGGGACAGAGCCTAAGGTTTTGTTCTTTTAAAGGCAGACACATTTGGTATGATGATGCTTTGCTGTAAACATTTGTGTGCATAGCAAACTTCTAATTTTGCTCAGACGTTCCACTAGCTCTTTTAAGCCTGTACTCAAACTTCCACATAATCTCCTTGAAGCATAAAAGCAGCCAGTACAGGAAGATGCATTAAGCTTGCTTATTTCACACGATACATCAGCTACACTATAAGAATTCTGAAGTTGAATCCTTGAGGAATCGAAATATGGTCAAAGAACAGCTGGTTTGGGATAAACCTGAATGAAACTGAATAGCTGAGGATCCTCCTCTTCCCTCCCCCTCACCCCGAACAAAAATGTTTCAAGGCAATTTCAAAATACCACGAGAGTCCAATGGTATTTTCTTCCTAAAATAACAAGGGAAAATGGTTTTCTTGTAATTTCACCCCCTAAAAGTCTCCTCAAAGTGGCTTTTTTAAAAGCTTTTGGAAAAAAAACTTGAATATTTGAGGTACAGTGTACTGGACCCTGTGCAACCTTTTTCATTCTGTAATACCAGTTCTTTGAGTGATTGCACGTATCTGTTCCACTTCAGGTGTAAGTGCACTACAGTCAGAGATTTTTCATTTAGCAGTTGGGGCAGCATGCACATGCCCTCTGCTGCCTCACATCGCTGTGCAATGGGATAAAGGATGAAGCCACCCAGGAGCCCCATCAGTTCCTTCTTACTGCCTATGTTTGATAGTTGGAGCATGTTGCCTTGCTTTGCAAGTGTTCTTCCTTTCAGGGAATTTGTTCTCTTGTATATAGTTAGTGTGCTTGTCTATAGTTATTTAGAGCTTTAGAATACATTTCACTTGTTAATTTTAATAGTGTGTTGGTACCTATGTATTTCTTGGTACCAATTACTGGTACCAGGGCATGTTCTGGTCTCTGGGCTTTAAGCCTTGCACCAGCTGCAAGAGGTCTATGCTGATGAGTGACCCCTCTAAAGTGTCTTGAGGAGGTTCATATCAGGGACTTTTGTCAGATCTGCTGGGACTTCAAGCCCCAGAGCAAAAAGGATAGGGAAGTTTGCACTGCCTTCTCGTGGAGGCTGATTTGTGTCCTCCATCTGAATCTTCCTGCTGAGAATGGGCACTAAAACACTTTTACTTCCACCGGAAAGTGTTCCTCTGAATATGATGGAGTCTCAGCACCATTCCCCTTCTATGGTGTCCAAGAAGAGTCATAAATAGCATGCCTCAAAGGACCCTAGCTCCTCCACAAGATTATGGTCTCCTTCCTTCTACTAGCAAGCAAGCTGGATGGCAGGGTAGAATGTCCTTGAAGAAAAGGTGCTCCTTGGTACCGATTTCATCTCATCTAGAGTCATTGACTTCTGTGCCAGTGCCATTGAGATTGACTCTGACTATGGTACCGACACACCAGCAACAGCCTCTGGGAAACCTCTCAGACTGTGTCTACACTACGGACCTTACAGCAACACAGCTGTACTGCTGCAACTGCTCTGTTGTAAGGTCTCCTGTGTAGCCATGCTATCCCAGTGGGAGAGCGATCTCCCACTGGCATAATTAAACCACCCCCAATGAGCGGCAGAAGCTATGTCAATGGGAGACATTCTCCCGCCAACATAGCACTGTCCACACTGGCGCTTTTGTCAGTGAAACTTATGTCAGTTAGGGGGTGTTCTTTTCACACCACTGACTGACAAAAGTTTTGCTGACAAAAGTGCTAATGCAGAGAAAGCCACAGTACTGACAATACCAGAGGCATATGTCACAGAGTGCGGTCTGCTACCCCTCTCAGTACCAGATTCTCCAGCGATACAAGAGACAAATCATCTGGTACTGATTGATCTTCAGATTTTGTTGGACTTACCTGACAGCAAGGTCCAACCCTTGGTACCCTGGCTGACTTCAGACTGTCTAGTGCCACCTTGCCTGGTGCTGTTTAGAGGCAAGCCCAGTATGCTGTTTCCAGTACTGATGTCTCTGGAGTTACACTCCTGGCCTTCAGGACTGCATGGTACTGTGCCTCCTTGGTCGGGTTCCTCTTTGGAGTCTGGTGTAGGCTCCTAAACTACATGCACTCAGGATAGAAGGCGTCATTTACCTACATTCAGAGGATTCCACTCTTGGTACCTGACAGAGGTGTCACAGTGGTCCAGAGACATGGATCTTTGGGTTGGTCAAGGTTGGGCTCCTCACTCGTCATCTTTACCAGGTCCTTCTAGACAGCCCAGAAAGGCCAAGCAAGCAAGGTCGTGATCATACTGGAACATGTGGCATTTTCCCAACATCATCTGATTCTCCCTAGTTCCTCCTCCTCCTGATCCCTTAGCAGATGACAGGATAATTCATATGAGGAGTCCAGATGCCAATACCAAGCAGAAAAAACCTTGCATACCACAACCTCCATCTGGGGAGGTACAGGAGATTCCAGCTCAAATTCCTTTACACTCCATCTCATCACCTAATGAGACAGTGTGTCCTCCCCACTTCAGAATGACTATAGAGCCTAGCAAGAGCTCCTCAAGAGGGTTGCTTCCTTTTGCAACATCCAGGTAGAGATAGTGCAAGATAGTCGCCATAGACTGATGGACATACTGGGATCAGCATGCCTTCCCATGTGGCAAACACCATCATCTCTGCTGTCCACAGTCAAGAGAACCATATGCAGGTGGTATGTCCTTTTTTAGAGCTATTAGCATTTCTATACACATCCCTCACTGAGTTCCTTGATTGTCTCAGCAGTGAATGAAAAAGCGCATCAGGGACAGCCATCTTCTACCCCAAAGGATAACGAAGCAAAAAGACTCAATTTTTTTGGTAGAAAGATTTATTCCACTGCTCGCCTGCAGTGTCAGATCTCTAACCAGCAAGCCAGATGGCCAGATATGATTTCTCCCTCTGGGACAATGTTCTCAAGTTTGGGACAAGTTACCAGAGGATGCCAGGCAGGAGTTCCAGGCTATTTTGGATGAAGACAAGCTCATAGGCAAGCTAGGGCCTCTCTCCAAGCTGCATTAGATGGGGGCAAATTTAGCAGCCAGAGCTATGATATCTGCAATAACAGTTCACAGGTGTTCATGGCTTCAATCCTCTTCTACAGGAAGTCTAGAAGACAAGATGGGATCTTCTCTTTCAGGGTTCAACCTTATTCTCTCAGCAGACTGACGAGAAGCTTCAAAGACTCCAGGGCTACGCTGAAATCATTGGGGATTCACACTATATTTCCCAAAAAGAAACAGTTTCATCCTCAGTCATACCAGTGATGCCCACTTTTCCCACAGAGCCAAGCTATGACCCCAGAAGCAAGGGGGGAAAACTACAGGAGGCGATCCCCACCTCCTCACTCGTCATCTTTACCAGGTCCTTCTAGACAGCCCAGAAAGGCCAAGCAATCTGTATGACAGCTTTCTTGAGGGCAGATTACCAGTGCAAATTTCTCCTACCCCTTTTCCAACAGATTATTGCACTTCCTCTGTACGTGGACCCATATTAGCACAAACCAATGGGTTCTAAGTACTATGAAACTGGGATACACCCAAGCTCAAGCTGGATCAGGCCCACATAAACCTCCTGGGCCCAGCTTGGCCTTACCAACATTGGTTCTCAAGGCTGCAAAGCCTCTTCATGAGGGCACTTTTGACACTGTTTCCAGAACCCAACCTGATCTCCCAGGACCACAGTTGACTCCTGCATATCAACCCATATGCTCTTCATCTTGGTTAATGCTTGGATGGCCCATGGTTAATGCCTCAAGAAGTGGAGTATTTGGGGAATGTAAAAAATACCCTACCGAATAACAGAAAGCCTTCTACTAGATATGCTTAGCAATTGAAATGGAAACATTTCTCCTTATGGTCACAGCAGAAAGGTGTGCAAGTTGGGGCCCCTCTCCAATATGTTTTGGATTACTTGTTTCACCTGAAACAACATGCAACAATTAGTTCCATCTGTGTTTATCTGCAGCTATCTCTTCTTCCCACCCTCCAATCACTGGTTGCTCAGTATACTTAAATCTGAAATCAATTACTAGACAGGTTACATCCCCAGATGGTGGATCCTATCCCTCCCTGGGACTTGAATATGGTGTCATGAAAGTTGATGGGTCCACCCTTTGAACCACTGGTTGCCTGCTCTTTGCTTCATCTGTGTATGAAAGTAGCTTTTTTGGTAGCTATTCCCGCTGAAAGAAGAGTAGGGGTATTACAAGCATTGGTAGCTGTCCCGCCTCATGCTGTCTTTTATAAGGACAAAATTTACTTATATCTGTATCCAAAGTTTGTGATTAAAGCAGTGTCTGAATTCCACCTCAATCAAGCAATATACTTACTGACTTTCTTTCCTAAGCCCCAGTCTCATTAGGATGAAAGGAGACTCCATACCTTGGATGTCAGAAGGGCATTAATCTTTAACTTGGTCAGAACAAGATTCTTTAGATCATCATCTCAAGTGTTTGTAGCAACTAATTCAGTTCAAACTAAATGGAAGGATAAACAAAAATAGATTTAAGTATCAGAGGGGTAGCCATGTTAGTCTGAATCTGTAAAAAGCAACAGAGGGTCCTGTGGCACCTTTGAGACTAACAGAAGTACTGGAAGCATAAGCTTTCGTGGGTAAATGAACTGGAGCTCAGCAGTTTCTGGCCATCACCTACAGTCCTCAGCTTAAACCTCTCCAACGCATCATCAGTGATCTACAACCCATCCTGGACAATGATCCCTCACTTTCACAGACCTTGGGAGGCAGGCCAGTCCTCGCCCACAGACAACCTGCCAACCTTAAGCATATTCTCACCAGCAACCACGCACCGCACCATAACAACTCTAACTCAGGAACCAACCCATGCAACAAACCTCGATGCCAACTCTGCCCACATATCTACACCAGCAACACCATCACTGGACCTAACCAGATCAGCTACAACATCACCGGCTCATTCACCTGCACGTCCACCAATGTTATATATGCCATCATAGGCCAGCAATGCCCCTCTGCTATGTACATTGGCCAAACTGGACAGTCACTACGCAAGAGGATAAATGGACACAAGTCAGATATCAGGAATGGCAATATACAAAAACCTGTAGGAGAACACTTCAACCTCCCTGGCCACACAATAGCAGATGTAAAGGTAGCCATCTTACAGCAAAAAAACTTCAGGACCAGACTCCAAAGAGAAACTGCTGAGCTCCAGTTCATTTGCAAATTTGACACCATCAGATCAGGATTAAACAAAGACTGTGAATGGCTATCCAACTACAGAAACAGTTTCTCCTCCCTTGGTGTTCACACCTCAACTGCTAGCAGAGCACCTCACCCTCCCTGATTGAACTAACCTCGTTATCTCCACACTGATATATACCTGCCTCTGGAGATTTCCATTACTTGCATCTGAAGAAGTGAGGTTCTTACCCACGAAAGCTTATGCTCCCAGTACTTCTGTTAGTCTCAAAGGTGCCACAGGACCCTCTGTTGCTTTTTAAAAATAGATTTGTGACTAGGGTTTTTGATTTCAAAAGGGCTAACTTTAAAAAATTAAGGAAATTAGTTAGGGAAGTGGATTGGACTGAAGAACTTGTGGATCTAAAGATGGAGGAGGCCTGGATTTATTTCAAGTAGAGGTTGCAGAACCTATCAGAAGCCTGCATCCCAAGAAAGGGGAAAAAACTCATAGGCAGGAGTTGTAGACCAAGCTGGATGAGCAAGCATCTCAGAGAGCTGATTAAGAAAAAGCAGAAAGCCAACAAGGAGTGGAAGATGGGAGGGATCAGCAAGGAAAGCTACCTTATTGAGGTCAGAACATGTAGGGATAAAGTGAGAAAGGCCTTGCAAAGGGAATTAAAACCAATAGTAAAAGGTTCTATAGCCATATAAATAAGACGAAAACAAAGAAAGAAGAAGCGGGACTGCTAAACACTGAGGATGGAGTGCAGGTTAAGGATAATTTAGTCATGGCCCAATATCTAAACAAACACTTTGCCTCAGTCTTTAATGAGGATCATGAGGAGCTTAGGGATAATGGTAGGATGACAAATGGGAATGAGGATATGGAGGTAGATAGCCAAACTTGAACAGCTTAATGGAATTAAATCGGGGGGCCCAGATAATCTTCATCCAAGAATATTAAAGGAACTGGCACATGAAATTGCAAGCCCATTCGCAAGAATTTTTAATGAATCTGTAAACTCAAGGGTTGTACCATATGACTGGACAATTCCTAACGTAGTTCCTATTTTTAAGAAAGGAAAAAAAAGTGATCCGGGTAACTACAGGCCTGTTAGTTTGACATCTGTAGTATTCAAGGTTTTGGAAAAAATTTTGAAGGAGAAAGTAGTTAAGGACATTGAGGTCAGTGGTAATTGGGACAAAATACAACATGGTTTTACAAAAGGTAGATTGTGCCAAACGAACCTGATCTCCTTCTTTGAGAAGGTAACAGATTTTTTAGACAAAGGAAATGCAGTGGATCTAATTTACCTCGATTTCAGTAAGGCATTTGATACGGTTCCACAAAGGGAATTATTAGCTAAATTGGAAAAGATGGGGATCAATATGAAAATTTAAAAGTGGATAAGGAACTTGTTAAAGGGGAGACTACAACGGGTCATACTGAAAGGTGAACTGTCAGGCTGGAAGGAGGTTACTAGTGGAGTTCCTCATGGATCAGTTTGGGGACCAATCTTATTTAATCTTTTTATTACTGACCTTGGCACAAAAAGTGGGAATGTGCTAATAAAGTTTGTGGATGACATGAAGCTGGGAGGTATTGCCAATACAGAGAGGGACTGGGATATCCTACAGGAAAATCTGGATGACCTTGTAAACTGGAGTAATAGTAATAGGATGAAATTTAATAGTGAAAAGTGCAAGGTCATGCATTTAGGGATTAATAACAAGAATTTTTGTTATAAACTGGGGACGCATCACTTGGAAGTAACAGAGGAGGAGAAGGACCTCGAAGTATTAGTTGATCACAGGATGACTATGTGATATGGCTGTGGAAAAAGCTAGTGCAGTCTTGGGATGCATCAGGCGAGGTATTTCCAGTAGAGATAAGGAGGTGTTAGTACCGTTATACAAGGCACTGGTGAGACCTCATCTGGAATATTGTGTGCAGTTCTGGTCTCTCATTTTTAAGAAGGATGAATTCAAACTGGAACAAGTACAGAGAAGGGCTACTAGGATGATTCAAGGAATGGAAAACCTGTCTTATGAAATGAGACTCAAAGAGCTTGGCTTGTTTAGTCTAACCAAGAGAAGGCTGAGGGGAGATATGATTGCTCTCTATAAATATATCAGAGAGATAAATACCAGGGAGGGAGAGGAATTATTTAAGCTCAGTACCAATGTGGACACAAGAACAAATGGATATAAACTGGCCATCAGGAAGTTTAGACTTGAAATTAGATGAAGGTTTCTAACCATCAGAGGAGTGAAGTTCTGGAATAGCCTTCCAAGGGGAGCAGTGGAGGCAAAAGACATATCTGGCTTCAAGACTAAGCTTGATAAGTTTATGTAGGGGATGGTTATGATGGGATAGCCTAATTTTGGCAATTAATTGATCTTTGACTATTAGCGGTAAATATGCCCAATGGCCTGTGATGGGACACTAGACAGGGTGGGATCTGAATTACTACAGAGAATTCTTTCCTGGGTGTCTGGCTGGTGAGTCTTGCCCACATGCTCAGGGTTTAGCTGATCACCATATTTGGGGTCGGGAAGGAATTTTCCTCCAGGGCAGATTGGCAGAGGCCCTGGGGTTTTTTCGCCTTCCTCTGCAGCGTGGGGCACAGATCACTTGCTAGAGGATTCTCTGCACCTTGAGGTCTTTAAACCACAAGTTGAGGACTTTCATAGCTAAGACATAGGTCAGGGGTTTGTTACAGGCGTGGGTGGGTGAGATTCTGTGGCCTGTGTTGTGCAGGAGGTCAGACTAGAAGATCATAATGGTCCCTTCTGACCTTAAAGTCTATGAGTCTATGAGTTGCAGACAGGATGAAAGACCTTCCAATTTTGACTAAAAGGATCTCATCATGGATTTCCTCCTGCATACCAATGTGCTATGACATTGCCAACATAACCTCACCCAGCAGGGTGATAGCACACTTAGTAAGATATCAAGCAGTTTCTGCAGCTTTTTGAGCTCAAGTGCCTATAACAGACTTGTGTAGGGCAGCAACTTGCTCATACCCGGTACACAACTTTTCAATTCATGATGCCATATTTTAGCTTTCCAGGGATGATGCCAAGTTCACATGAGTAGTCCTTCAGTTGCTGTTCAGGTAGACTCCGAATTCTATCTCGGGATTGAATTGCTTCTGAGTCACCTGAAGGGACATGTGCAATCACTTAAAGAAAAAATAGTTACTAACCTGTTCTTTGAGATGTGATGCACATTCCATTCCACAACCCACCCTACTTCACCTCTATAGCGGAGTCTGCCTGGTAAGAAGGAACTGAGGGGGATTTGGATGGCTCTGCACTTTATACTATTGGGCAGCAGTGTGAGGCAGCGGTGATACCAGACACCTCTGTGTTCTTGGGGAACCAGGGTGCAGTATCCAGACAGACTCATGAAAGACACCCCCCCCCCCAGCCTCTGCTTAAACCAAAACCCATCAGAAGAAGAAAACTTGCAGAAAGCAGTGAAGGGCATTGGGAGACACACCTAGACCCCTCCTGACAAGGGTGACAAGATTAAGACATCTCCATTAGCATACAGAATGGAGAGCAGAGACTTCTGCTCCCCTTGCCTCATCTGCATGAAAGATGGGACAGGAAGACATCTCAATTTACATACAGAATGGAGAACAGAGAACCACACTGAATTCTGGGACCAGAAAAAGCAGGGAAGCACTGCATCATGGGAATCTCTGCTCTAGATGCTAATGAACCTATGTCTGCACACACCCAGCTCAGCAATTATCAGACCAATTCTAGTAATGAATCCTTAATGGATATCCAAATACTGAAGCAGCCTAGTTGCATTATGAGCTCCCTGGAAAAAAACACCACCCATAGCCAAGAGTGATCAGCTCCTATTGTCTAGTCTGAAGAAAACCCTTGAGTCATCAGTTTACCTATAAACAAATCTAGTATTCCCCCTTGAACCATTGTATTTTCCCTACAAAAATCCCTACTCACCCTCTAGTCAGGGTTCTGATGCTTAGATCCACATTATGGATCAGTTCCACTGGAACTCCATCTCCTGACTGATTGTGCTGGGGGCTCTGCCTGTCTCCAGCATTCAGGACCCTCAGCTATCACCATCATCTGGGAACCCTGACTAGTTCAAGCCTCATGGAGTGGGTGAGACCCCCCCGCTCTTTCTCTCTCTCTCAGTTTTCCTTTCTACCTTAGATATTAACCTTTAATAATGTATGGTTATGTTGGTTTAGTCCTCTTTGTGTAGTTATTACTATTATTCAATAAATAACTTTTATGGTTAACTTGGTTGCTTCTCTCTCTCTTGCTAAACTTTACTCTTTTATGTTTTTAGCTTCCCCCATTCACTCTACAGCAACGCTTCTTTTACCTAAGCTAAAGATCCCTGCAGTGCCCAAAATACTGTGGGGTTTGCTCATCAAGTAGGTTACTGCTAGTACTATTGTGTTGGGGGAGTGGGGATAGGGACATGCTGAATCTGGGATGCATAAGGGTAACAGCTTGAAAGTGCTGCTTGACCCAGTCCATGGAGCCCAGGGACATATAAGGGAGGCAGCTTGAAAGTGCTGCTTCCTCCAGCCCAGTGAGTCCAGAGACATATAAGGGGTCAGCTTGACAGTGCTGATTGACCCGGTCTGCTCAGACTTGCTCTGTTAATGTACGTGTGGGTGTTCATCCGGTTCTGGGGTGGGAGTAACCCAGCCCTAGGGAACCTAGGTCCTACAGGATAGCTCCATTGGGAGGGGACTTGCAGAAGGGAGAAGTAGAGCTCCATATATAAGCACAAGTGACACAAGCAGTACATTGACAGGATTACAGAACCCCCTTCCCCAGAGCAGTAACCCGAATAAATGAGCATACCCCAAAGTAATGGGCACATCTGGTAACAGTGGAGAGCACATGTGCCTTCCTGATGGTTACCACTAAGGGAAAGATCTCTGATTCTGGTGGTTTGGGAGCACACGCACCTGAAGTGGAATGAACATGTGCAACACATATCAAACAACAGTTACAGAACATGATAGGGACCTTTTCTTTTAATAGGTTTATATCAGATTGGCAAACCAATTTTGATTAGAAACTAATTAGAACATTCATTTCAAATGTGTGTCAAGTCACTGGGAACTTTTATTGAGGTTTGAGGAACATTGAATAATTTTGCTAAAAAACAATTTTTCATTTTTATATATTGTTCTGTTTGGAAACAAAATTTAGTAGATGTACCAAAATACTATAAAAGCCTACCCTAGATTTCCTATCCTAAGATTTCTAGTCTGGCTTTGCAGATATGAGAGTCGATCAGTTTGGAGAATGGTATGTTTTGTTTTAAAAATATATATATATTTCCAAAACTTTTGAAAAAAAAAAGACATTTTAATTTTATTCCCTCCTCTCTCCACCATGTTATTTTTCCTTTGTTGCAATGCGAAATTGGAAAAAAGTAAAAAATAAAAAGGAGAGAACAGAAGGAAAATGTGGAGAAGGGAGAGAAATTAAGATTTTTCTAACTGGAAAACTTCAAATAAGTTTTATTTTATTTTTTAAAAATGAAATAACAAACTCTATTCATGTGATTACCCCCCTCCCCTTATCATTTACTTCATGCTCTGGAGTATGTATAGGGTGACCAGATGTCCTGATTTTATAGGGACGGTCCTGATTTTGGTGTCTTTTTCTTATATTGGCTCCTATTACATCTCATCCCCATCCCGATTTTTCACATTTGCTGTCTGGTCACCCTAAGTATGTATCTTCACTTTCAGATGCATCTCTGAACCTTTTGAGGTTTGCCAAACTCAGGACTGTAATTCATTGTACAAATCTGTATGAATTGATTCTCTCCCAATCAGTTACACACACTGTAGAGTTCTTAGCACTACAGGGGTCAGACAGAATTCAAGCTCTCTATGGGTTATGTATTGTGTCAGGCCACATGCAGTATTTATTCTAATAGATAAATCTGCTCAGGCATTGTATTTTTTAGTATAAAAGCAAATAATATATTGGGTGGTTTCAGGTGATTTTTTGTTAAATTTCATCCAATATATGACACTTTTAGAAATGAAACATTGCACACAGTTTTTCTATTGTTTCTAGAATCCTTGTATTATTTGTTAAAATATGAAAGTAGATGAGAAATTCATGTATGAAAAGTACATACTGAGCTGCTACTCCAAGGGTAAAACTGCATGCTTCCTGCAGACCCTTTATCCTGAGTAAATGGGCCAGAGCAAAATAAATGGGCCCTATCACAGGGTGGCACTGTCCCTTTAAAAGGAAGCAGGCCCAGTGCACCTGTGTCTCATCAGCTCACTCCCATTAGGAGGGCACCTGGGTTGAAAAGAGAGAGATCTGGTGAGTGTGGGCTGCTGGGGAAGGGGCAGGTTAGAGCTGTCAGAAGCAGGAGACTATATGTGATTCCTGGGAGAAGACAGAAGGCAGGAGAGCTGCAAGAGGCATTTCTTGGCTGTCGTCCCTAACCCACAGTGCCAGGGCTGAAGGCGATAGAGCAGCAGAGCCAAAGACTGAGGAGAGCTAAAGGAGGTGCATGGTGGAGGAGATCACCCCCTGATATATCCAGAGCCAGAGACCTGGACCTGGGGAACTGTGAGCGGGTATGGGAGAGTGAGGGATACTCCTGTGGCAAAGATAATTTCCCAGTAGAGAGGTTGTGAGGGTTTCCACTGGAAAGAGTAGGATTGCACTCCAGTTGGAAGGACCGTGGTGACAGTTGTGGCAGAGGGATAAAAGAGGACCATCAGAGTCTGGGCATGGTTGAATGCACCTGTGGGTGGTCTGTAGGGCGCTAAGGGATGGGATGTCTTTGGATTGTAATGTCCAATTGCATGACAGTGATAAATGGACTATGTGTTTGGGATTTTTATTATGGACTGTTTTGAACTATGTTCTGCTAATAAACCACATTATTGGACTAGAGGATTGCACAGGTTCCTTGGGTTATCTGATAGAGGGAACTGAGTAAGGCACCACTGAGCCACCCTAGGGCACACTCAGAGGCAGCTGGTCCTGGTGCAGGCCCCGAAAGCTCTATGTCAGTCTGAGGGAGAAATTCCCCCACTGCAGGCACTGTGGAAGAAGACCATATAGGTGTCTCCGGAGGACCTCCTTCCCAAGCCCTAGTGCAGAGGGCAAGGCTGGGACATATCTATTCCATTGTTGGTCTACATTCACCCCATGTGCTCAAGTTCAGGTTCTTTTTGGTCAGCATTGTCCATGTTAGAATCCTGCAGGGTTGGAACCTGGGATCATGGGTGTTCGTGTCCTGTGATGTCTCTGCATCACTACAAGAGACTTAGGCTAGTCTCCCACAGGAGGAACAAGTGAGGCTGGGCTAGGCAGGAAGTACCACGCAGCAGGACTGGAGTGGTGGCCTGAGATGGCTCCCTGGTTGGCCGATACCAGTATATAAAGCAGGAAGACATGAAGGGGAGCTATCTGAGCAACAACATAGACTACCTTCCTGTCTCTGTTCCAGACCCTATTTGTGAGAGATCCTAGACTCCAGCTTCTGATCCTGCCTGTCTCCTGATGCCTGACTCTCAATTTACCCTCTGGTCTATGCTGAACTCTGACCTCCTGGGATCTGATTCCTGCTCTGACCACTAGTTATGATCGCCCACCTCATGTTTGTGGCAGTCCATTGCAAACTGAGTCTGCATCCTGGGTGTCCTTGTGCCTCCCACCCAAGGATGTAAAGGGCGGAGCTACTCCAACCATCCCTCTCTTTCTTCTTACTGATGGTGATTACATATACCTCGATGGTACCAGCTAAGGCATACATTGAGAGTTTACCTGAGATTTCAGTTAAGATTACTCCATCTCTGGAAAAGGAATACTCTCTCCCCTTCAGCCTTGGAGCGCAGTAGGGACGCATCACCAACACACTCCCTCAGGTCCTGGGTATTTGCTCCTCATGTCTCTGAGAACTCTAGGGCACAATATTGTTACCCTAGAAATATGGGTTCTGAAAGGGACACCTTCCCATAATACCCCCGAGGCCTCTTGCTCCACAACCCTACCATCAGTTTGGCTCTATTAGACATTGTGGCACCATGTGGCCAGTTAGAAAGCCATCTTCTGCAGCCCCATCCCAGAGCAGGTCTTCCTCTACACCCAGACAGTGGGGAGTTCTGCAGGGAGATCAGGCAGCAATTCCACCTGCTCGAACACCAGCAAGAACAGCGCTTTAGGAAGAGGATTTGCAGGCTAATGATCAGATAATACCAGCATCCATTTCCTCTTCATCACCTTATGAAGTAGTACCCTCATTTAGTACACAGCCTGATAATTATAAAACCTTTCTAAAATTATGACACTGGATGGCAGATCGCCTTGAATTTCCAGTGCACGTTGTCTAAGAGAAATCCCATAAGCTCCTGGGAATTTTGCTTTCATCTCTCCCTGGATATTTTGCAATGCCAATAAACAAGGACCTAGTGGGGCCAGCCAAACTCTTCTGGCAGACATCTGCATCCCTGGTGCTGGCATACAAATGGGCTGATCACTGATATAAAGTCTTCTTATCAGATTTTGAGCATTTCTGTATGTATCCTGTGCCTGGATCAGTAGTGTCAGCCATCCATAAAAGGATCAAACAATAGGGATTACCAAAATCCATTCCCCAAGACAAAAAGTCTAAAAGATTTGATTTATTTGTCCTAAAAATTATTTTTCAATCTGCAGATGAAAATTGCCAACAATCAGGCTTTATTGGGAAAACATGATTACGTAAATTGGGACAGTATTTCTAAATTCATGGTCAAAATTCCATAAGACAACATGGAAGAATTTAAGTCTCTTGTCTCAGAAAGTCATCTCATGACATACACTTCTCTTCAGGCTGCTCTCAAGGCTTGATGCGGTAGCAAGATCCATGTTGTCACCTCTATTGTCGTGAGGGAGTCCTCTTGACTTCAGTCATCAGCATACCTAAAGAAGTGCAACCAGTGACAGAAGATCTCCCATTAGAGAGATGTAAGCTTTTTAACGTAAAGATGGATGAGGCATTCTTTGAAGTGGATAGAGCATTGGGGCTGGGACTCTTGAGACCTGTCTTCTATTCTTGGCTCTTTTATTGGTCTTCTGGGTGACCTTGGGGAGGTCACTTCATCTCTCTGTGCTTCAGTTTCCTGATCTATAAAATGGGGATAATGATACTTGCCTGATTTGTAAACATTTTGAGATCCATTGATGAAAAGAGCAATATGCAAGCTAAGTAGTATAATTCATTGAAATATTCTTGTATGACACTGAGATCTTTAGGTGTTTATACACTTTCATCAAGAAGGATGCAAGTCAAGCAACAACCCTGTTTGAGAAAAACATATTATGCAGAAAGACCATTTGATTCTGAACCTCCTAAGAAAAGGCAGAGGTTCTTCTTCGAATAGAGTCCCTTTGGGCGCTCCACTCTATGTGCACTAGCACTCCATGCGCCTTTGATCAGAAATTTCTCATAGCAGTGTCTGTTTGGCCCACTCATGCATGTTAGTCAGTCTCGTGCCCCAGGCCATTGTTATGTAGAAAAAAATTATTTCTTCTACATAGTATTTAGATAGATTTTTTGAATCTGGGAGGTGATGCCCAGTTCTCCTGGCTTCAAGTGCTGTTTGTTGTGTTGGGAGGTCAGTCACAGACATAACTGCTTGTATCCATTGCCTTGGGGAGTCTCATGTTGCTCAAAAGGGCAATTTTTGTCAGGTGTTAAAATCAAGAGCCAGGAAAAACAGAGAAATAAAGCTTTGCCTCCTTATGATGGAGAGCTCTCTGCATCTGGCCTCTGATTCAGGCCAAGGGATCTCACCATATATCAGTCCCCAAGCAAGTCAGATGCTTTGGAGCCCTACAGTTCCAGGGCACCCCAGGGGAAGATTCAGGACTCCTCTCACAAGTCCTCCAAAGAATATACCCTGGGTTCACCACCTAAAGATTCTACCGCTAAAAAGTGAAGGTGATCAGTTCCCTCAGTTACCCTGACACCTCTCCAGTCAGATACCGATGAGGATCTCAGTTCCTCAGGTACCCAGGACATGGCTAAAACACAGCTAAAAAATGGACACAGTTTACCAGTTGGTGTGACCACAGACAGCTGTCACCAATGACTGCATTGCTAGACTACACCCTAGCTCTGAAAACCTCAGGGCTATTGATAAACTCCATAAGACTCCACCTGGCAGCCATCCTGGCTTTTTACCCCCAATAGAGGGTTATTCTGTCTTTATCCACCTAACCACAGTGAGATTCCTCTCAGGGCTGGGAAACCTCTATCTGCCGGTCCAATGCCCTACCCCAATATGGGACCTCACTCTGGCCTGTCAAATACCTCACAAGACCTCCCTTTGAACCTCTGGTTACCAGCTCGCTGCTCTGTTTATCAATGAATAGGGCATTCCTGATAGCTGTCACGTTAGCATGATGAGGGTTGCTGAAATAGGGCCGCTGATGGCATACCTCCCCCTTCACAGTGTTTTTAAGAACAGGTCATGCTGCCCCATCCCAAATTCTTACCTAAGATCTCTTCCGAGTTTCATTTCAATCAGCCCATTTGCTTGCCTTCGACCCCAAACCGTATCTGAATCCCCAGGATGCACTGCTGCCTACCCTGGAGGTCAGGAGAACTCTGGCATTCTGTCTAGACAGAAAAAAGTCCTTCACAAAGACCAAGAAGTTATTCATCTCGATAGCAAAGGGCTCAGCAATTTCTAACCAGAGACTTTTCAAGTGGATATCAGACTGCTTTATCTGTTGCTACCAATTTCGTAACTTCATCGACCTTCACTATACACACACATTCTACAAGGTCTATCCCCACTTCCACAGCCTTCCTCAAAATAAACTGATTATTGAAATCTATACAGCTTCTACTTGGGCATCTATACCTACATTCTCCGAACACTATGCAATCACTCACAACACTGCCTTTGAAACTGTGTTCAGCTCAGCTCCAAAGCCCTCTTCTCCTTAGATGGCTCTGCTCAGTAGTCACCTAGAGTGGAGCACCTGTAGGGACACTACTCAAAGAAAAAGTGGTCAATCACCCTGTGTGGTAAGTGTGGTTCTTTGAGATGTGTGTCCCTATGGGTGCTCCACTAACTAACCCACCTTCGCAGTAGAGAAGGAACTGAGGGCAGTTTACTGATGCAGTGCTATATAACAGCAGTTTGGGACATGAGACTGATTAACATGCATTTGCAGACTGAATGGACACTGCTGTGAGAAATCTCTGATAAAAGGCATTGGGGGCACTAGTGCACCGAGAGTATAGCACCTGTAGGGACACACATCTCGAAGAATCACAGTCACTGCACATGGTAAATAACCATTTCTTCTAGAGCAAGAGACCATCTGGCTCCCTGTCATCTGCTCACACTGCCACATCCTCATCAAAACAGAAAATTTGACTCCTTTGTTGGGAGCCACATAAACCTTTGGCAGGATCCTTCTTTCATCATCTCGGCATCACACTTCCATTTGAGAACTGTTGGTTTTATTTTCTTGGGGCCTGGAAATTTGTCACTATGGATTATTGGGTCCTAGAAATCATTTAGATGGGGTATTCCATACAATTCCAGACCCTGCCCCACCACCACCCACCTTCCCCATCCCTCTTCAGGGACCCTTCTCCCAAGATCAAGCTACATCAAAAAGTTGAGTTACTTCGAAGTCCAAGAGCTGTGGAAGAGGTGCCTCAAGAATACTGGGGAAGAGGCTTTATTGCTGTTACTTTGTAATACCCAAGAAAAAGGGGGAATGGTACCCTATTCTGGACTTGAGACAGCTAAACACCTTCATCCAGAGATTCAAGTTCAGGATTGGAATGCATGCCTCCCTCCCTAGAACCGCAGGACTAGTATGCAACTCTTGACCTCAGAAATATCACTTTACATAAAGCCAGATATCTTCTCACAGGAAATTCCTAAGGTTCCAGCTGGGCAACTTCCATTATCAGTACGGAGTTCTGCCATTTGGACGCTCCCCAGGTTACGCAAACCTGATTTAAATCCGCACTGTAGGGAGACAGGGTGGCTGTCCTCCGAACCTGAGGGTAAAGGGCCTTTCCCTCAGCATGAGTGGGCGGGGCCAGCCCAAGCTTGCTCCACCCCCCGGAAGGGGAGGGGTGGAACAGGAAGTATAAAGGGCGGGGCCCTGAGCTCAGTTAGGGCAGCACCAGGGAGGGAGGCAGACGCAGACCGCGGGCTGCTCCCTTCAGACCCTGCTGCCACGCCAGGGGAGGCCCTGGACCAGTGGAGACCTCACCTGGAGGACGGACTGGGGCTGCCAGAACTGCCCGCGGCCGAGTACCCAGAGGAACTGGAGGAGCCGGAGGGGGAGTTGGAGCTGCCAGCCGCTGAGTACCCAGAGGAGCTGGAGGAGCCTGAGCCTGAGGGGGAGCTGGAGCTGCCAGCAGCGGACTACCCCGACGCACCGGCGGGACCAGAGGGATTCGGACGAGCGATCGGGTAGGAAGTAGCCCAGGGACAGAGCTGCACACTGGTGAGTCTACATTGCAGAAAGACACCGCTGATCCAGTGGCAGGACCCTCGTCCTGCCACTGTCAGGGCCCTGGGCTGGAACGCAGTGGTGTAGGGTGGGCCTGTGTTCCCCTAACTGGCCGAGCCACACTACTGACTTTGCCGGCGCTCCCCTGCCTGAGGGGCACGCTACTGACCTTTGCCGGCGCTCCCCTGCCTGAGGGGCGCGCTACTGACCTTTGCCGGCGCTCCCCTGCCTGAGGGGCGTGCTACTGACTCTGGCTGGCGGCCGCCCTGCCGCTAATTCCCCATGGACGGAGGCGTGACCCAAGCCGGCCAGTGACCTCGTAACTCTCCACCGCCCCCTAGCGGGTAGGTGGGCTGACGCGGATCACACGCACTCACAGGAAAAGTTCCGTAAGTTCCATAAGCTTTTTTTTTTTTTTGCATAATTGTTGGGTATACATTCCCGACTTATGCAAAATTCGACTTATGCAAGGCGTTCCGGACTCCACCACAATCTTAGGACAGATCTGATACTGTAATGAACCTTGTCAACCAACTACAGGCCTAGTCACAAACATCAGTGACTTGCAGGGCACGTGGCCTACTGTATTCATGTAATTCAGCATCCCAGACATCCCTTTCAATGCATGGCAAGGTGTTTGAAGTCTCTATATTGGCTCAGCAGACATAATCTAGACATGACAGTCCAGGGCCTTGCATATGTCCTATCATCCTTAAATTGGTGGAAGGATCTTCTAAAGGTACGCACTGGGGTACCCTTCTCTCCACCATTGCCATCCAACACACTGGTGACTGATACTTCTAGTCTAGGCCTGGGAGCTCACCTAGACCATCTCCAGAGTCAAGGACTCTATACTGCTCAGAAGCTTACTCTTAAATGTCCTGGAACAAAATATGCTCATTGGGCTGCATAGTATTCCTTCTAGTACTGAGAGGATCAACCACTCATCATGTTAGACAAAACCACAACATTGTTTTAGATCAACAGGCAAAGGGGAGCAGATCTCCCCACCTCTTTGTCAAGAAGCTGTGTGTCTTTAGAACTGGTGCATTTCAGACATGAAATTACTCTGGTAGCACTTCACTTATCAGGCTTGCAGAATGTTCTAGCAGACCATCTCAGCAGGTAGTTTGCAAGTGAGAATGAGTGGTAAAAGGCCATCATAGAGGAAATAGAGGAGTCAACTTTCCACAGACCTATTTGTGATTAGGGAAAAAAACACATAAGAAATGTTATGTTCTGCCCCAGAGGAGGTCAGAGCCTGGGATCACTGTTGGATGCATTCCTAAAGCCCTGGGGATAATATCTCCCATTTCATACCTCCTGTTGCATACCTCCTATTTCACTAATACCAAGAGTTATAAAGAAATCAGACAGGACTCAGGCAAGATGTCCACTCTGGCACTAACTTGGCCAATGCATTTCTGGTTCTCAGACCTCATGAATCTGGCCACTTGATGTCCAATACATTTACCTTGTCAACCAGCCACTTTGGGGTGGAGAGCAGGAGGAAACTGGTACTCTGTGCATTACCCCATTTTGTTTTAGTTTTGTGTGGCCTGATTTCCTTTTCTATCATTGCACAACCCCTTAGTTTTATTTTTTGTTGTTTTTTATTATGTTGACTTAAAATAAGAACTTCATTCACATGGAGCAAAGGTTCACTTAAGTTATGTCATCCTCCAGGCTACTGGGTTAAAATATTTACCAATTAACAACCCAAAAGCTTTGGAGGGAAAGACATCAACTAATAGCTTCATGGCATGTATCACTTGCACTTTATGTGCTAGACCGTGAACCCCTTAACTCATATTGACAAGCAATTACTCACAGAAGTAGTCATAGTAACTTCAATTGTTGCATATTTAAACAACCTTGTAATATCACAGGGAATGTATACATCATTAGTGAAACAACACATCCTTTCTGTCCACATTCTTCAGTATTGATACTTTTTGATTCCCCCCACCCCACCCAAAAAGGGACATCATTAACAGGACCGGCTCCAGGGTTTTTGCCACCCCAACGGGCGGAAAAGAAAAAAAAAGCCGCAATCACAATTGTGATCGGCGGCACTCCAGCGGCAGCTCCACCGTGCCGCTTTCTTCTTCAGTGGCAGGTGCTTCCCTCCAAGAGAGACCCGCCGCCGAATTGCCACGGAACAGCCCGACGTGCCACCCCTTCCCCTTGGCCGCCCCAGGCACCTGCTTGCTGGGCTGGTGCCTGGAGCTGGCCCTGATCATTAACATGGGCAAAGAAAGTTAAACACCATTATTTGAACTCTATGACTGACAAATACATGGTCTTAATAAAGAAACCAATTACAAAATATTTCCTTACAGTGTTATGCAAAAAGATATAGAATTAAGATCAGATTCTATCAAGCACTTTTCAATATTCTAATTTTTCAGGGTCCCTTTTTAATTTTGATGGTTTTGATCACTTTTATAAAGACATGGAGGGTGCAAGTGAGGACTGCAAGAGTATCCAGCCCTTTAGTAGTCTTGTGGTTTTGCAAATACAATTTTCACAGTTTTGGAAGACTTGTCACGTCTTTCAAATACAGTAGATGTACCCCTTTTAGTAGTCTAGATTATTGCCTCTGAGGTTGGATTAGCTGGACATCTAGGGCTGGGGATTTTCTGTTCCTCTTTAGAGGAATGCATTGCTGCCATGTCATTCCTCTGATGTCCATTCAGAGGATCCTGTAGTCACTGAGATGTGGTGAGATGCTGCTTTATCCTGGCAGGTTGTTGCAGGTGAAACAAAAGACAGGAATTGCCTAGTTTGTGCTGAACATTCCTTGAGGAACACATGAAAATCAGCTGCTTAGTAATACAGTATCATTTCTATACCGGGGATGCTAAAAATGTGTTCTGTTTGTGTCTGGGAATTATAGAGCTGTGATTGTGTTCACCTCTGACAGTTAATAGATGCTGCAACATGATTGTTTGAGGAAGGAAAAAAAATAACATACAGCGTTTGCATCTGATTAGCTTGTTTGTCTATAAAGTAGGATGATGTGAACTGTTTCTGAAATAACCAGACCAAACCAAACCTGAATGTCTTCCAGGCTTAGATTAAAAATTGCCTCCCTTCTTCCTATATTCCCCAGTCTCTCCATGTGCCTCACTCCCCACAGTCTTCCAGCAAGCCCTAGCTCCCTGCTTATGACCATTTTGAGCAGCATGCCTTTTAGGTTCTAATTACACGTGGCTTGACATTTTATGCATATGGAGAGATGCAGGTAGAAGAAGAAAATGTATAACAATTGAAAAAAGGAGAAGTGAATAATAATTAATATAGTTCAGCAGCTAGGATTTGTAGAAAATCGATAAGGAAAGCAATTGGACACAAGGAGAAATCTATAGCCAGCAGGGTCAAGGACAATAAGGAGTTTAATTATGTTAGGAAAAAAAGTATTCTAACAATGGTATTGGTCCATTACTAGATAGAAATTGTAGAATTATCAACAATAATGCAGAAAAGGCCTTTCTGTTCTGTGCTTGGGAATGAAACAGATGGTGTAGTCATATGCTATGATAGCACTCCTTCCATTCTGCTAGTATCTCATGAGGATATTAATCGGGAGCTACTAAAGATAGACATTCTAAAACCTGCAGGTTTAGATAAATTCCATCTGAGAGTATTAAAAGAGCTGGCTGAGGAGCTTGCTGTACTATTAATGTTGCTTTTCAATAAGTCTTGGAGCACTGGGGAAGTTCCAGAAGACTGGAACAAAGCTATTATTGTGCCAATATTTAAAAAGAGATGACATGGGTGATTATAGAACTGTCAGCCTGACATCGATGTCAGGCAAGATACAGGAGTGGTTGATTCAGGACTCAGTTTAATAAAGAATTAAAGGAGGATAATAAAATTAATGCCAATCAGCATGGGTTTATGGAAAATAGAACCTGGCAAAGTAACTTGATATCTCTTTTTAATGAATTTACAAGTTTGGTTCATAAAGATAATAGCGCTGATGTAATTTATTTGGGTACCAGGGTACGAAATATATAGGAATGACAGAGTGGGTTGTGCTAGTGGAGGAGTGAGCCTATATGTGAAAGAAAGCATAGAGTCAAATATAGTATCAGGGGGTAGCCGTGTTAGTCTGTATCTACAAAAACAACAAAGAGTCTGGTGGCACCTTAAAGACTAATAGATTTATTTGGGCATAAGCTTTTGTGGGTAAAAACCTCACTTCTCTTCAGTGAAGAAGTGAGGTTTTCACCCACGAAAGCTTATGCCCAAATAAATCTGTTAGTCTTTAAGGTGCCACCAGACTCAAATATAGTAAAAATCTTAAATGAATCAAACTGTACCATAGAATCTCTATGGTATAAATTCTATGCTTGAATAATAAAAGTATAGCATTAGGAATATACTACTGACCACCTGACTGGGATGGTGAAGGTGATTGTGAAATGCTCAGGGAGATTAGAGAGCCTATAAAATAGATAACTCCGTAATAATGGGGGATTTATGGGCACGTTACCTCCAGAAGTGGTGCAGTGATAAAATTTCTAAACACGATTAGTGATTGCTTCTTGGAGCACCTTTAGTCCTGGAATCCACAAGAGCAAAGGCAATTCTTGATTTAGTCCTAAGTGGAGCACAGGATCTGGTCCAGGGAGTGAATGTAGCTGAACCACTCGGTAATAGCAACTATAATATAATTAAATTGAACCACCCTGTAGGCGGGAAAATACCAAAGAAACCCACCACAGTAGCACTTAACTTCAGAAAGGTGAACTGCACAAAAATGAGGAAACTAGTTAAACGGAAATTAAAATGAATAGTCACAAGAGTGAAATGCTTACAAGCTGTATGTAAACTTTTAAAGAACACTATAATACAAGCTCAAATTAAATGTATACTCCAAATAAAAATGAATAGTAAAAGAACAAAAACATGCCACCATGGCTGAATAACAGAGTCAAAGAGGCGATTAGATGCAAAAAGCATCCTTTAAAAATTGGAAGTCAAATCTTTTTGCAGAAAATAAAAAGAGCATAAACTCTGGCAAGTCAAATGTAAAAGTATAATTAGGCAGGCCAAAAAAGAATTGGAAGAAAACTAGCAAAAGACTCAAGAATTAACAGCAAAATAAAATTTTAGTACATTAAAAACAGGAAGCCTGCCTAACAATCAGTGGGACCACTGGACAATCAAAATTCTAAAGGAGTGTTCAAGGAAGACAAGGCCATTGTGAAGAAGCCTAATAAATTCTTTGCATTTGTCTTCACTGCAGAGGACGTGAGGGAAATTCCCACACCTGAGCCATTCTTTTTAGGTGACAAATCTGAGGAACTGTACAGGATTCAGGTGTCAATATAGGAGGTTTTGGAACAAATTGATAAATTAAACAGTACTAAGTCACCAGAACCAGATGGTATTCACCCAAGAGTTCTGAAGAAACTCAAATCTAAAATTGCAGAACAACTAACTGTGGTATGTAACTTATCGCTTAAATCATCCTCTGTACCAGATGACTGGAGGATAGCTAATGTGATGCTAATTTTTTTAAAAGGCTTCAGGGGTGATCCTGACAATTACAGGCTGGTAAGCCTATTTTCAATACCAGGCACATTGGTTGAAACTATAGGAAAGAACAGAATTATCAGACACATAGATGAACACGATTTACTGAGGAAGAGTCAACAGGACTTTTGTAAAGGGAAATCAGGTCTCACCAATGTATTAGAATTCTTGGAGGGAGTCAACAAACATGTGGCAAGGGTGATACAGTGGATATAGTGTACTTGGACTTTAAGAAAGCCTTTGACAAGGTCCCTCACCAAGGGCTCTTAAGCAAAATAAGCAGTAATGGGATAAGAGGGGCGGTCCTCTCTTGAATCAGTACCTGGTTAAAAAACAGGAAAGAAAGGGTAGGAATAAATGGTCAGTATTCAGAAGGGAAAGAAGTAAATAGCGGTGTCACACCAGAGATCTGTACTGGGACTGGTGCCGTTCAACATAGCCATAAATGATCTGGAAAAAATGGGTAAACAGTGAGATGGCAAAGTTTACAGATGATACAAAATTATTCAAGATAGTTAAGTCCAAAGCAGACTGTGAAGAATTACAAAGGAATCTCACAAAACTAGGTGACTGGGCAACAAAATGGCAGATGAAATTCATTGTTGATAAATTCAAAGTAATGCACACTGGAAAACATCCCAACTATACATACAAAATGACGGGATCTAAATTAGCAGTTACCACTCAAGAAAGAGATCTTGGATACATTGTGGATAGTTCTCTGGAAACATCGACTTAATGTGCAGTAGCAGTCAAAAAAGCTAACAGAAGGTTAGGAACCATTAGGAAAGGGATAGATAATAAGACAGTAAATATCATAATCCTACTATATAAATCCATGGTATGCCCACACCTTGAATATTGTATGCAGTTCTGGTTGCTCCAATCCAAAAAAGATGTATTAGAAATGGAATGGGTACAGAGAAAGGCAACAAAAATGATTAAGGGTATGGAAGAGCTTCCATATAAAGAAGAGATTTAAAAGACTGTGGCTGTTCAGCTTGGAAAAGAGACAACTAAGTGGTGGAATAAGATAAAGGCCTATAAAATCATGAATGGTGTGGAGAAAGGAATAAGGAAGTGTTACATAACCCATGAACCAGGCATCACCCAATGAAATTAATAGGCACCAGGTTTAAAACACACAAAAGAAAATACTTCTTAACAAAACATAGAGTCAACCTGTTGAACTCATTGCCAGAGGATATTGTGAAGACCAAAACTATAACTGTGTTCAAAAAAGAATTAGAAAATTTCATAGAAGATAGGCCCATCAATGACTAATATTTGAGATGGTCAGGAATGCAACCCCATGCTCTGGGTGTCACAGGGTCTCTGACTGCCAGATGCTGGGACTGGATGACAGGGATGGATCATCCTGTCGGGGTGGATTGCCCTATTCTTTTCATTCCCTTTGAAGCATCTGGCATTGGCCACCGTCAGAAGACAGGATATTTGGCTAGATGGACCGTTGGTGTGACCCAGTATGGTCGTTCTTATATTGACTTCTGGAAGGCATTTGACTGGGTACCGCACAATATTTTGATTAAAAAACTAGAAGGATATAAAATTAACATGCTGCACATTAAATGGCTTAAAAGCTTGCTAGCTGATATGTCTCAAAATATAACTGTAAAGAGAGAGTAATCATTGAGCAGGTGTTTGTTTTAGCAGGGTCCCGTAGGGAGTGGTTTCCTGGCCATACGCTTTTTAACATTTTTGTCAATAACATGGAAGAAAGCATAAAGTTATCACCGATAAAATTTGCAGATAACACAGAGAAACTGGGGGAGTGGTAAGTCATGAAGAGGACAGGTCACGGCTACAGAGAAATCTGGATCTCTTGGTTAACTGGCACAAGCCACCACTTGCATTTCAATATTGCTAAATATAAATTTATAACTCTAGGAGCTAAGCATGTAGGCCATACATATAGGATGGGGGACTCTATCCTGGGAAGCAATGACTCTGGAAAAAGGACAGTTAGGTGAACATCAACTCCCAGTGTGATGCTGTGTCAAAAAGAGCTAATATGATCATTGGATGCAAAAACAGGAGAATCTCAAGTAGGAGTAGAGCAGGGGTTATTTTACCTCTGTATTTGGCATTGGTGTGACTGTATCTGGAGTACTGCATACAGTTCTGATGTCCATAATTCAAGAAGGATATTAAAAAATTGGAGAGGTTAAAAGAAAAGTCACAAGAATGATTAAAGGAAAATGTATCCTATAATGAGAGACTCAAGGAGATCAATCTATTTAACTTAACAAAGAGAAGGCTAAGGGCTGAATTGATTACCATCTAGAGGCACCAACATGGGAAACAAAAATTTAATAAGTGGCTCTTCAATTTAGCCCAGAAAGGTATAACCTAATCCAGTTAGCTGGAAGTTGAAGCTAGAGTAATTCAGACTGGAACAATTTTTAAATCAAGATCGTGTGTTTTTCTAAAAGGTATGGTCTAAGAATTATTTTGGGGAAGTTCTATGGCCTGTATTATACAGAATATCAGACTAGATGATCACAATGGTCTCTTCTGGTCTTGGAATCTATGTAACTATGAAAAAAAGATATTATCTTGCCTGAATGTACTGAGTGACAGAATGTACTGTAGTGGCGCAGAGTCTTGAATAAGGGGGTGGATCACATAATCCTGGCCAGTGGTTGTGCTGGTCTCATTTTAAGGGCTGCCATCTCAGTGGAGGTAACACTGAGGAAGTAGCATCAAGCAACACTTGTTCTTTTGGAATAGGGTGGAGCCTTGAAAGAGGCAACAAAGAACACTCACGAGGTGTTGGCAGTTTCTCTGCAAGGATCCTCCCTGCCCCTTTGGCTAATTCTCAGTTATCTTTGAAGGTCCAGCTAATGAGAACAAATATTTGCCAGTCTGGAGAAGTGGTGCAGTGAGAATGAGATCAACACACCCATCATCTTTGAAACAAGTCTAGATAAAAGTTTTCCAAGTGGTGACCCAGAGAGAAGAGTTTGAAAACTTAGGGTATGTCTACACTACGAGAGTAGTTCAATTTTACTTAAATCAAATTTGTGGAACTGATATTACACAGTCAAACGTGTGTATCCACACTAAGGACAGTAATTCAACTTTGTGAGTCCACACTAACAGGGCAAGCGTCGACATTGGAAGCGGTGCACTGTGGGCAGCTATCCCACAGTTCCCGCAGTCCCCGCTGCCCATTGGAAGTTTGGGTCGAGCCCCCAATGCCTGCTGGGGCAAAAAATGTGTTCAGGGTGGTTTTGGGTAACTGTCGTCACTCCCACCCTCCCTCCCTCCCTGAAAGCGCCAGCAGGAAATCAGTTCGCGCACTTTTCTGGTGAGTGACAGCGTGGACACCACAGCACTGCGAGCATGGAGCCTGCTGCGACCATCGCTGGAGTTATGGCCGTTGTCAACACCTCGCATCGTATCATCCACCTTTTCCAGAGGCAGATGCTGAGAAATCGGGCGAGGAGGCTACGGCAGCACGGTGAGGACATTAAGTCTGAGAGGGGCACAGACCTCTCACAAAGCACGGGATCCCGCACCCTGAACATCATGGTGGCATTGGGTCATGTTGATGCTGTGGAACGGCAATTCTGGGCCTGGGAAACAAGCACGGACTGGTGGGACCGCATAGTGCTGCAGGTCTGGGATGAATCACAGTGGCTGCGAAACTTTCGCATGCGGAAAGGAACTTTCATGGAACTTTGTGAGTTGTTGTCCCCTGCCCTGAAGCGCAAGGACACCCGGATGCGAGCAGCCCTGACTGTCCAGAAGCGAGTGGCCATAGCCCTCTGGAAGCTTGCAACGCCAGACAGCTACCGGTCAGTCGCGAATCACTTTGGCATGGGCAAATCTACTGTGGGGGTTGCTGTGATGCAAGTAGCCAGTGCAGTCATTGAGCTACTGCTGTCAAAGGTAGTGACCCTTGGAAACGTGCAGGTCATCATAGATGGCTTGGCCGAGATGAGATTCCCAAACTGTGCTGGGGCTATAGATGGAACTCACATCCCTATCCTGGGACCGGACCACCATTAACCGATAGGGCTACTTTTCAATGGTGCTGCAAGCACTGGTGAACCATAGGGGACGTTTTACAAACAGCAACGTCGGATGGCCGGGCAAGGTTCATGACGCTCATGTTTTCAGGAACTCTGGTCTGTTTAGATGGCTGCAGGAAGGAATTTACTTCCCGGACCACAAAATAACTGTTGGGGATGTGGAGATGCCTATAGTGATCCTCGGGGACCCAGCCTACCCGCTAATGCCCTGGCTCATGAAGCCCTATATAGGCGCCCTGGACACTGAAAAAGAACTCTTCAACTATCAGCTGAGCAAGTGCAGAATGGTGGTGGAGTGTGCTTTTGGACGTCTCAAGGGGAGATGGAGAAGCTTACTGACTCGCTCTGATCTCAGCGAAACCAATATCCCCATTGTTATTGCAGCTTGCTGTGTGCTCCACAATCTCTGTGAGAGCAAGGGGGAGACCTTTATGGTGGGGTGGGAGGTTGAGACAAATAGCCTGGCTGCAGATTACGCCCAGCCAGACAGCTGTGCGATTAGAAGAGCACAGCGGGGTGCGCTGTGCATCCGGGAGGCTTTGAAAGCTAGGTTCCTCAGTGAGCAGGGTAACCTGTGACTATTAAGTTTGTTTAAAGAGAAGCTGAACCTGCCCCCGTTTCTTTACCCAGTTAATGTTGACTATCCTCTCCAGTTACATACCCCGTTCACCCCATTCCCCCCCTTCCAACACATGTTTAAAAATAAAATAAATGGAACTTTGTTAATGAACACTTTTCGGGACTCTGTGTGTGGGGGCTATGTGACTTTGTGGCGGGGGAGGACAGTTACAGATCCCCTGCTGTGTGGCTCTGTGATCCAGGCTAAGGACCGCTGCATAAGATCTCTAACCACCCTCCCCCGCCACAAAGTCACATAGCCCCCCCATACACACACACAGAGAACATGAAAACCACCTCCCAGACTGACCAGGGTGCCTAGTGACTGCAATGTGTGTGTGACCTTCTGCTGAACCTGCCCTCATGCCTGTACCCTGGTAAAGGTGACTGTCCTCTCCAATTACCAACCCCCTTCCCCCCTTCAAACACACTCTCCTCTAAAAGAACATGACGGAAACAGTAATTAACAGAAATGTATTTTTTATTAGCAACTACACAGTTAGGGGATGACACTGGGACGGGGGCTTGGGTGAGGTGCTTTTGGAGTGAAGGAAAGGACTTATCAAAACTTTGGGAATGAGAGCCGTCTGGTACTTGAGCAGTCTGCAGGGGTGGAGTGACAGTTTTCACGGCCCCTGCCGCCCTTCCTTCTTGGGACTTTGGGTGAGGGGAGTGTGGGACTATGTGGCGGGGGAGGGTGGTTAGAAATAGACTGCAGCGGGGCTCTGTCCTCCTGCCTCCGGTCCTGCAGAACATCCACAAGGCGCCAGAGTGTGTCCGTTTGCTCCCTCATTAGTCCAAGCAGCGTTTGAGTCGCCTGCTGGTCTTCCTGCTGCCATCTCTCCTCCCGTTCGCTGTGTGATCGCTGGTATTGCGACATGTTCTCCCTCCACTGGGTCTGCTGGGCCGCCTCGGCTCGGGAGCAGCCCATACGTTCTGAGAACATGTCGTCCCGTGTCCTTTTCTTTCTCCGCCTTATCTGCGCCAGCCTCTGAGAGGGGGATGCCGGGGTAGGTCGGGAGACAGTTGCAGCTGTGGGATGGGAAAAAGGGAGTGAATTCCTCACAAAGATAAATTTTTGTGAACAATGAACATAGTCTTTCTCTGTGAACAAGAACATGCACAGCACCTATCACATGCGCACTCAGGACAAGGTCGAATTTTCAGCCTTCGCATTCAGTCCCTGGGGTTTTGCAGTGGAGATCAGACAAGTGGGGCAGGACAGCGGAATTCGGGTAGCAGGCTGACATGGTAAGCTGTAGACTTTTGGCTGCTTAAAACTTAAATTATAGCAGTGCCCTCCTTTCACATTCAAAGCAATGCTCCTAGCGTTGGCCAGTTCCTGCTGCCGGCAATCCGGCAAGCATGAACTCTGCCCCTGTCGCACCCCCTCATGGCTGTCCCCCTGTATGCTGCCCCTCTCCCGTCTCCACCGCATGGTTGTAAACCGCCGGTTACAGTTATGTAAAGGAGCAGGCAAGCAGTCCCAATACTAACATTCCCCTAATTTAAAGCAGGTCACCATGAGCGACATCACTCTGCTGAGGATTTCTGAAACAGAGAAAGAGCGCATGCTGCGTGAAAGCCAGCAAAAACCAGGGCCGTATGCGGCCATGCTCTGCGAGGCAATGATCCCAGAGTACTAGATGATAGCCTGGCGCAGAAAAGTTTCCTACCACAGAGGACACAATAAGGCCGCTCTCCCCAGGAACCTCATGCAAAGGCTTTCCAATTACCTCCAGGAGAGCTTCGTGGAGATGTCCCATGAGGATTTCAGCTCTATCCCCGGACATATAGACCTTATTTTCTAGTAGCTGCACTGGCAAGGACTAAAAAGTAGAGCGCCTAGGGCAAAGTAATCATGATAAACTGGACATTGTTAGATTCTTTTGCAGTAGTTGCACTGCCAAGGACTAAAACGTTAAGCGCCTAGGGCAAACTAATCATGAAAAACCCATTGTTAATGTTCCTGTTCTGTTCAAAATAAATGTTTACATGTTTAACACACTTACCGACTGATCCTTCCCCTGATTCAGGGTCTGGGTTAACACGTGGGGAGGGTTGGTAGGGGATCTCTGTGAGGGTGATGAAGAGATCCTGGCTGTTGGGGAAATCAGCCTTGTAAGCGCTGTCAATTGCCTCATCCTCCTCATCTCCTTCCTCATCTTCCCTGTCTGCTAACATCTCCGAGGAAGCGGCCGTCGACAATATCCCATCGTCAGAGTCCACGGTCAGTGGTGGGGTAGTGGTGGTGGCCGCACGTAGAATGGAATGCAGTGCCTCGTAGAAACGGCATGTCTGGGGCTGGGATCCGGAGCGTCTGTTTGACTCTTTGGTCTTCTGGTACCCTTGTCTCAGCTCCTTGATTTTCACGCGGCACTGCGTTGCATCCCGGCTGTATCCTCTCTCTGTCATGGGTTTTGAGATTTTCTCGTAGATCTTTGCATTCCGTCTTTTCGATCGCAGCTCCGAAAGCACGGACTCATCACCCCACACAGCAGTCAGATCCAAGACTTCCCAATCAGTCCATGCTGGGGCCCTCTTTTTATTCTGAGATTGCATGGTCACCTCTGCTGGAGAGCTCTGCATTGTTGCCAGTGCTGCTGAGCTCACCACGATGTCCAAACAGGAAATGAGATTCAAACTGGCCAGACAGGAAAAGGAATTCAAATTTTCCTGGGGCTTTTCCAGTGTGGCTGGTCAGAGCATCCGAGATCGGACTGCTGTCCAGAGCGTCAACAGAGTGGTGCACTGTGGGATAGCTCCCAGAGCTATTAGCTTCGAATTCCATCCACACCTACCCTAATTCGACATGGCCATGTCGAATTTAGTGCTATTCCCCTTGTCGGGGAGGAGTACAGAAATCAAATTTAAGAGACCTCTATGTCGAACTAAATAGCTTCGTTGTGTGGATGGGTGCAGGGTTAATTTGATTTAACGCTGCTAAATTCGACATAACCTCCTAGTGTAGACCAGGCCTCAGAGTGGGATTTTCATAGCACTCAGCATTAGCCTAACTATGCTCTCAATGAAGTCAGTACTATAGTTAACTTCACTGGGAGTAAAGTTAGGCCAACACCTGAGTAATTTGAAAATCTCACCTTTAATTTTGTTTTCTACATAAGAACCTAGGCTGTCACTTGTTTTCTTGTTTTGGCATAGAACACTAAAGACCGATAAAAGTTAAGAATTGAGGATTTATTTATATACTTTGTGGGATTTATTCTTTTTATGTTTAGTTAATCATTTAGTTATGATTACATAATATATCTGCAATATTTGTAGCTTATGTCTAAGGCCCATATCCTCAGTAATATAGAACACCATAGGTCCATTGAGTTCTGTGGAGCTATGCTGATTTACATCAGCTGAGAGTCAGGCCGCTAAACTCAATGTTCTGTTGGCAGACCCAATAGTCAAAGGAGAGGAGACTGATCCACCCTTAATTAACTGACTCCCTAGATGTATCTACTGCTTTTCTTTTGATAAAAAGAAAGTTATTACAAGAATAAAGCTGGACATTCCCTGATGTGCTTAAATTATGGAAGGTTTGAAAGTCCTTTCTGCTTTTTGAAAGTGTAGTGTTTCTGTGTTATACTCTTACAGATTAAGAAGAGTGTAATGTGAAGTCTTTAACTCTCACATTAAAAAAAATAAATAAAATGGAGGTGTGGGGAAATCAAAGGTCTCCTGCTGTTAGGCGAAATGAAGGATTCTGCAGATTTTGCAAAAGAAATTATCAAAAGGTTTAGTACTATATGTCTGAGGGCTTGTTTGCTATGAAACACAACATGAATTCATTGAGCAGTCATGTTTTAAAGCAAGAAATCTTGCATGGTGAAGGGACTGCAAATTTGGAAATAACCACATGCATGAAAAGTTTGCGCATGTTTGCTGCTTGCATGAATGCCTATTTTATGTAATCCGCCTAACAACAATACGAAATCCAAGAGGACTTTATCAGAAATTGAAAGGGATTCAATTTGGTCTCATCTAATTCCTTACCTAATTATTTGATGTGGCATGCAGTGTAAAAGCTAATTGAAATTATATCATTTTTGTTGCATAAAATAGGACCTCAGATGAGTTGCCCTTCAGGTTCCTCTTGTTTGGAGTGCTTCTTGATTCAGTTCCAAAAGAAATAAGTCATCTAAATTTAATTGGTAAAATTATTACTCACACTATGAAACCTTTGTAGATGGCTATTAGTTTAAACATGAAAATGGGCAATCTTCTCCTTTTTAAAGAGCTGATGAAAGCATTGAAGGGAACTCAAGTACATGGAGTTACATACCTTCTACTCTCTTGAAAGGAACATAAGATATATTTTGAATATCTGATGAGCTCCATTGAATTATTTAATCACACTTAATTAATGTCACATTGAGAAAAAGTTGTCCTATCTAGCGGGACATTTGACCTTAGTACAACTAAAGTGGTGTTCAAAATCTAAAAATGTATCACTCCATTTTGATAATGTGGATACATACAAATAGTTGCTGATATGTTAATTCCCATTTTGCCAAGAATATAGAACTTCAACTTGAAGTGTTTAGTTCTTGTTCAAGCAAAACTTCCCATCTTCTATGCAGGTTTTAGCTGCAGGGTAGATCCATAGATGAGTGTTGAGCAATGCGCCATCCATAGGTTTACACAAATGTAAATCAATTAAGTCTGTTACACATTGATGAATTCGGTAATTCGTAGGCTAGAAGTGAACTACAGGATAATTTCCCATCGAAAAAAATCTCCCTAGCTTTGAAAGAAGAACATCAGTCTAAAGGTAATAGTCTAGAACAAAAATCAGTTGAAGAGGTGTTTGCTCGATTAGATTACCTTCACAGAACTAGAGTCCAACAGCACTGAAGGGTGACACTGAGAGTCTAAGGGTATGTCTATGCTGCTCTACAGTTTGGACTATGGGGATGTGAACAACAGTGTACACCAAAGTTCTGCACTGTAACTCCTCCATGTGGATGCTGTGGGCACAAACTAAAAGGTTCCTACTTCACATTAATGTAGCCCTGTTTGAAGAGATATGCCCTAACACACTAAACAATTCATTATAAAAAGTCCATGTTTTATTATGTTGAATGGAGAATTGGGGAGAATGGGATAAACACATGTTCTTGCTTAACAGAAATTATTCTATTAGATTTCCTGTTCTCTGATTCAAAGAAGACATTTCAGGATCTATATAATAGCAGCATGATGAACACAGTTACGATTTTGAACATGACTATTATGCCACTCGCCTTCCATGGAGTCATAAAGTCATAAATGGAAGGTGAAATAGTTGAAAATGTTCCCTGAGGTTTGCTCATAAATTGCAAGGAATCCTTTGAATGAGCTTCTGTTCCTCAAACCATAGTATGATTCAAAATATAATATGCTGAAACCAGTCAGTAATAGAACAAATCTGGTAGTGGATGGAAAATTAGGTTCTGTGATGGTAAGTAAGCACTGCCTATACACAAGCTAATCAGGGTCATATTTTCAGTGAAAACAATGAAAATGGGTCTGAGTTTCAAATGTGCAGACCTAGATTTGAGCTCAGTTCAACTTCCCCATAGCTTATAGAGCAAAGTGCAAGTCTAGTGTTCCAGTTTGCATCCATGTGTGACTATGAGAAGAGCTGGGAAAATTGGGCAGGTTTCCTGGCTGGAATACATTTCCTGCGATGTACCTACTCATGTGATTCCCTGTTGCACCAGCCAGCTGAATCAGCTGGTTTGGCATTTTATTGTGGGAGATGTAGGACTCCAGGCAGCACAGCCCATAGGAAACAATGAGGGCCTGAATTCCAGCTCCCATATGGTATGTGTAAAGCAGTTTACAATGTTCACCTCACTTGAAACAAAGTGTTTGGGTCCATTAAAAAATGAAAACACATTTGAATGCTGGAATTTCCTTCAGGATGCAAATTCAAATTTTGCTCAGCTCTAATTTCCAATACTTGCAATAAATTGCTCACAAGCTACAGACCAAGAAACATTTACTGAAATTATTAATCAAATTTCACATAAGTTCAAGGAAATTGTTAGCTGGTTGTGGGTCAGTATGTAAGAAGAAAAAGTTGAAAGCCATCTAGTTGTTTGCTAAGAACATTTTGTTCCATTCTGCTGAACAGAGTTGGGTGAACCCCAAGGAGTTTGAAATTTTGCAAGCCTTTCTAATAGACATGCAAAACAAAACATTTGGGGAGCTTTGCCAGTATATAGTGCTTCAAGCTGAATTTTTCATGTTGGCAAATCTTTACTAGTATTAGTGTAACCTTTGTGCTCATCTGGATTATTCCTGAAAAAAAGATCTGCAAATATCAGGGCAGCTTTTCAAAGTATATTGGAAGCTTTGAGTTGGGACCACATTTTAAGAGTACAGAGTGAAAATGACTGAAGTCTTCTTCAATCAGTTCCTTTCATTTTTTTAATAAGAGCAGTAGAATAAAATTTTTCACTAGGGGTGAGTTAGCAATGATTGTTCTAGCCTTTCACAGAACATCCTAAAAATAAGAAGAGCAATTATCAGAGAGTTTGAGATTATATCTGGATGTTAGAGATAAATGTGAAATGGGTATGCAAACGTATTCTTAATTTCACTAAGGCAAAAGAAACAAGCATTACAATGATACCAATGAATGACGTCTCCATACTTTTTCCATCCCTTATTTGCCATCAGTTATATTATAGCCCAAATATTGAAAAGTGGGGGGAAAGTGCAAATAGCCATTTAAATTCCTATATAGGATCTTCTGTGGGAGGTGGCTGTCCAGCAGTTTTTCAATGTTTCCGTTGTCTATTTTGAGGCGATACTCTGTTTTGAAGACACATCAGAATTTTTTAGACACTTTGCCTCTTGTCAAGTTCTGAGTCTCTGTTACTTGGGCACTTCAAAGAGGCTGGGTGCTGGTGGAGGTATTGGCACTCTCAGAATGGAGGTCAAACCTGGTAGTCCTATCCCAGGCAAATGTCCTATTAATCATAAAAGGGGTTGTCTATGCATGGAATGCAGGATCAGGTCCTGAATAGACCTGGCTAATAAATCAAAGGCAGCCTGGGCCAGAACATACAGATACATCAGTAGTGGGTGAATTGAATGTTCTCCCAAAACATTCTAACATCTTACAGACATTGTGTGTACTTTGAAAGCCACGTTCCATTCTGTGCACAATAAGTACTTATCCTAGAACATTTCAGACTGCAAATTGTTTATAAAAGGTTGGCACCTGCCAACCTAATCACCTATTTTGAGGAAATGCTCTGTTTTGATGACACATCAGAATTTTTTTAGACACTTTGCTTCTTATCAGGGTATATCCACAGATCATAAAACATTTGACACAATTCACAGGTTTCCAAGAGCCAAAACTATCACATTTATAAGATTTTGGGGGTCTTTTCACCATTTTATTCTTTATTTTGCAAGATTACCTTCAGATTGTACAGTGGTTTAGCTAAACACATTTAATGGAATTGGACCATTGATTGTAGAGAACAGCTTGAAGCCTTAAAGGGAGTACTGTAATGTTATAGCCTTTGATACTTACTCATCTTGACTTCAGTTTTCCTTTCAAAGAATGTACAGATGTTAACATTAGCAATATTGGCTTGGGAGCTGTTTTTACCCAATTGTAGAACCATGAGGAAAGCATAATTGCATATGTGAGCCATGTCCTTCAATTCAGAGAAAAAATATTCATCTAAACCAAAAGCATGTATTTGTGTTATATTGTCTGTGAAATTGTGGCAAACATACCTGTTAGGTGCAATATAAGATTCTGATGGTAGACAATGACACTAAAAAAAAATCTCTGGTGAACTAAGACTTTAGAATTATCACTTTACTAACATCACAACCACTAGAACTAGATCCACCTTGAACCAAAGTGACCAGAGATTAGACTCAGATTGTCCGGCTCTAGAAACCCAGGACGTAGAACTGAAATTCAGTTTTCCAGGCACAGTGAAAATTAAGCAGCTAGGGAACTGGGCATCTGATGTAGTTCTGTAACACTGGAATTGAATGGCTTCATGGATGGGAAATCAAGGCTGGATCTCAAGCTGGGAAACCATTGAAAATATTGGGTTTGTTTAGTCTGGAAAAGAGCAGATTTAGAGGGGACATAACAGTTTTCAAGTACGTAAAAGGTTGTTACAATGAGGAGGGAGAAAAATTGTTTTTCTTAACCTCTGAGGGTAGGACAAGAAGCAATGGGCTTAAATTGCAGCAAAGGAGGTTTAGGTTTGACATTAGGAAAAACTTCCTAACTGTCAGGGCGATTAAGCACTGGAATAAATTGCCTAGGGAGGTTGTGGAATCTCCATCATTGGAGATTTTTAAGAGCCGGTTAAACGAACACCTGTCAGGAATTATCTAGATAATACTTAGTCCTGCCATGAGTGCAGGGGACTGGACTAGATGACGTCTTGAGATCCCTTCCAGTCCTATGATTCTATGATTCTATATGGGATTCCTAGAGAAGTGGAACCCTATGCTGCAGCAGAGACCTAAAAGTACAATCTTCTTAGATTTTAATCTTAGATTTTTTCTAAAAAGCTACAAACCTTTAACTTTGGACTAATTCAGAATGAAGTTCATAGAACAGTTTTAATTTGCCCCTCAATAAGTCCTTGGGCTCTGGTGATTTTTAGAAAGATTTTTAAAATTTCATAACACATCTCTTATGTAAGTAGGGTCTGAATGAGCTCTCCCCTGACATCTAGTGATGAGCTGGGGGAGAAGACTTCAGGAACTGACCTTGTTTGCATAAACACACTCTAAGTGCACAGCATGATGGATCCGCTTTGCCCAAATGATCACTTTTGGCTGATGTTGGATTGCAAGTCACTTTATTATTGGGTGAAGGGGTAATAAAGAGTGTTATCTTTATTGTGTGAATAAAGAGCAGTAGAACTGTGCTTGCCCTGATTGAGGGGTTCCCTGACAACTTAACTGCACTTGCTAAGCAGAGGATAAGGGTGTCAAAGCCCAGTGGAGATGAAACGTCCATACTAACGGCTGAACTCACTCAGAGCTGTGTTAAGTGGTGGGACCTCAAGATATCCCAGAGGTTGCAGTAGAGAGGGCGATGGTGGAGTGGCTGGCGGTGGAGTGGGCAATGGTGCAGTGGTGGCAGTGGGCAGCAACGCAAAGTAAATGGCGCAGCAGCAGCAGCTGAGACATTTTTCAATGCCTTTCCACATACCCCCCTCCCCCCGGGTGGGAGGTGAACTCATGCAAATGCACCTCTGAACTCAATGAGCAATGACAACAACTGTGAGTGGTTTATAATGGAGGGAGAGGGGAGAGAGATGCTAAAGGAACTTTTGTTTGTTGGACTTCCTTACCACAAGCTGAGAACCTCAGGCAAAGGAAACTAGCCAATTGGTGTGGGGGTGTTTTACTCATGGTCATATGCCTCTTAATCATGCTATTGGTGTTTTCCCAAATTAATGCTTGGTTCCTTTCCCCATTTTATTAAATATTTTCTTTTCTACACACAAACTCAGTGTTTGAAAGAGAGAGGAAAAATTGCCGGGAGAGGGCGCCGGAGGGGGAGGGCGGCCGGAGCCCTGGGAGGAGGGCGGAGTCCCCGGCTGGGGCTCCGCTTTCCCCGGCAGCCAGAGCGCCGGGGGGAGGGCAGCGAGTCCCGGTCGGGGCTCCGCTTTTCCCGGTGGCCAGAGCACTGGGGGGAGGGCGGCGAGCCCCGGCCGGGGCTCCGCTCTCCCCAGCGGCTGGAGCACCGCACCGCGCCGCCCCCCTCCAGGTGCCGCCCCAAGCACAAGCTTGGTGGGCTGGTGCCTGGAGCCGGCCCTGCTCAAAGGTAGGGTAGATTATTAATTTTATTATTGTTATGAAGTATAAATTGTCAGACCCCAGGCCTTCTGTCAGAAAGCCTTAAACAATTAGGGAGAATAAATCCAACTTCTGAAAAGTGCATAGACTTTTCTTCGCTCGAGATCCCATTCTTTCCTTCAGCGACAGTTTACAATGTCAGTTATGGTGTGCTTTTTTCCCTCCTACCCTTATCCCTTCTCTTACTAATTGGTGCTAGAAATTCCTTTGTGAAATAATGAAGGTATACTAGGCTTCAAATTTATAACTTCATCAGCTCCCTTTTATTTTCCCATTCAAAATTTTGGGACAACAGAGGGTTTGACCCTGAATTTTCTTGTTTTATTGGGTTGATAGCTCTTTAATTGACAGTTATAATGGCTCTATGGATAGTATTGTTATCATATGATCACTTTCCTAAATGAGTGTTTCTGAAAACGTACAGTTATAGAAATGTGTTGCTTTTGGCTTGGTGTGTATAGTTTGTGAAAGTTCAAGGAACTATAATTTTCCCAATTTTGGTGCATTTTTGGCAGCTTTTCACTGGGAAAATGAAAGAATACAATCCACTGAACAGTATTTCTTAAAAATACTAAGTGCGATAAATATAACATTTTTTTAAAATGATTCCATATATAATAAACTTTAGTTTCAGACTTTTGTTTAATAGGTGAAAGACCTTATTTTTCTGTGTATGAAAATTTCTCAACCTTCCCTGCTTCATAATTCTCAAAATGCTTCTCTTTTCCATTGGAAAGAGCTGGTAAAAATGAGAAGGAAAAACTTTTCAATTTAGCTCTACACTACTTTTGTGAACTAAGGAACAAAACATTTATAGGGCAGAAATGGCATTTGTAAAATTCAGTAGTTCACCTCCAGATAATTACTGCCCAAGAGCTAACTACTTCACAACAACTCGGGGAACATGACAGATGCCACTCACCTACAAAAGCTCTTTTCCATTTACAAGTAGCATAGGGAAATATGTCTTGCACCAATAGCCACGGAGGACCACATACTTCAAAAAGATGTACATATATATCACACACTTTAACCTGTGTAGCTTAATTGGCTTAATGTGACCACATTGTGATCACATACACAACACTGCAAACAGAGCATCCAGACTATGTGTCTAAGTGAGAAATCCCTAACTACGGAGTGTCTAAATAAGGAGGACAGACATAAAATGGTAAGCATGTTAGATGTTGCTATCTAAAGTATATAAGTGTGCAAATTTGTACTTATTAGGACTGAGAGCCAGATTTGTAATGGTATTTAGACGCCTAGTGGGATTTTCAAAAGCATCTTGGTGCCCAAACTCCTGTTGAAATCAATGAGTGGTCCATGCCTAAATGCTTTTGAAAATCCAGTAGGCACCTAAATATCTTTTTAAAATGTGGCCTTAAATTATCTTCCTTATGCCAAGACTGAGTAACTCATTTTGGTGAAAAAATATGTTGCATGGGAAATGGAATTCACCCCCTGAAACCACACAGCATCTGTGGAGCTGTTCCATACAGTGTTAGGGTTTTGAAGTTGGTGCCTTTTCAGGTCCTATTTGTGGTTTGTGTGTGTGATATCAGTGGATCTATGTATTTAGGGGTCTGCTACCTGTGTTCTGTTCAGCCCTCAAAACACCTGAGTGTTGGGGCTGATGTAGTCCTTATTGTCCCATCTTTAAATGTATGGAGATATCCCATCTCCTAGAACTGGAAGGGACCTTGAAAGGTCATTGAGTCCAGCCCCCTGCCTTCACTAGCAGGACCAAGTACTGAGTTTGCCCCAGATCCCTAAGTGGCCCCCTCAAGGATTGAACTCACAACTCTAGGTTTAGCAGGCCAATGCTCAAACCACTGAGCTATCCCTCCCCCCACATCTTTCTTGTACTGTGCAGGCAAACTATACAGTTTCTGCTGCCTTGGGACAATATGTGTCTGCAGGTGAAGTGGAAAGTACTTGCTTCTCAATATGTAAAGCTTGGGGCAGGGAGTTAGGAGATCTGGGTTCTATTTCAGTCTCTGCCACAGAAGTGCTATGTGACCTTGGGCAAGTCCCTTTAACCTTTCTGTGCCTAATTGTACCCATGTGAATTGACTGTATTACCGGTCTTTCAGAGGGAATTGTGAGACTTAATGCGTTAGTGTCTGCAAAGTATTTTTCCGACTTCAGATGGAAGGTGCTATAGAAGTGCAAAGTATTATTATATTCCACATAATTAGATGATGTACTCAGGGAAATTTAAAAAGAGAAAGCAAATATTTCCAAAATGTCTTCAAAATCCAACCACTCACTCAGTAAGTCCATCTGAAGGAAATGGGGAACAACTTACTGCAAACACCAGAGCTTTGCACCTTTAAATAATGATGATTTATTTAAAAGGGCTCTATTAGGAATGCTTTGTTCCTTTATTTAAAAGGGCTCTATTCCCTTAGGTCAGATCAATGAGTGATTGGTTTGATTTTGAATATGTTGGCTCCGCTTTTAAAATTTCCTTTTCATTAAAGATGAACAATACAACTTCGTCTTGCACACTCTCTCTCCCCCATTAACCCTCCTTCATGGACACCCTCTCAAAAATCCTCCTTCTCCAGAATCCCCCACTTGTGGCTCCTATAGTATGCTCTTTCCTTCCTTCCTCCCTTCCTTCACATACAAAAGTCTTATTTGGAATGATGTCAGCCCTGCACTTACTTAATAGTGGTCTGTAATAGTACCCCTATTGTTTTTACTCTCCAAGTACTAAAAAGCCATTAAATAGAGCACATTACAAAAAGGTGGGAACCTACATCAATGGCGTAAGGCCAAGCACCAAAATTTCTACATTTCCATTCATATTGTGCATAGAAAGTTGTGCAACCAGGGCCCAAAAGAAAGTCTAGCCAAATCTCTCTGAATTTTTACTGTTGAAGCTGTTCCATTTTGGATAAATAATTACTCATTGGAGCAGAGGGACAGTACCCTGGGTCTCCCACATCCTGTGTGACTGCTCCAACCACCAGGCTATAGAGTCATTTTCATGCTTGTGCGTGCTCTTGGTCTCAGCCCCTCCCCCCACGACTCTTCAATTATTTATCCATAGTGCCCCAACTTCAACGGAAGAGATTGGGAGAGCCCCTATCAGAATGTCCCATAGACCAATGGTTAGGGCATGCACCTGAGAGGTGACAGATCGCTATTCAAATTCCTTCTCCTTATTAGGTGGAGGGGGGAATTAACCCAGGGATCTTCCACATCCCAGGTGAGCACCCTAACCATTGGACTAAAAGTCCCTCTTCCTACCCATCCCCACTGTTTTGTGTGAACTCACATTGGGAACCCAATCTGGTAGGTGGTCTATGAAACCCCTATCACTGGGAGAATTTTGAAAGGATGTTCAGAGAAGGTCAACAGTTACAGAGTCTTATGAACATCCCTACACTCTGCATTAAATCCAGTATGACTGACTAACGTGGCATTGATCTTTTACTGAGGTGGAACCTAGAAATTATCCTCCAGAATGCTTGCTTATCCTGTAGGTACTCAGAATTGTTGAAGAGAAAATTGATAGTTTTGCCCATCTCTTATTAACCTCTCCTTATAAATACCTATCTCTCTCAAAGAGAATGTTTATGTAGGAGAATGCATTGGGACTTTACTCAGTATGTTCATTATCATTCTGATTTTCCATTCTCTCTGTATGAATGCATTTATCTGTGTGCAAACATAAACCCACCTTCAAGAGGCTAATGCCATATGTGGGATACTTGAAGACTGGGTGGTGGTGGTGGTGGTGGGAAATCCCACTTGATTAAATACATATAAATGCCACTGTAGTGAGGTTTTTTTTTTTCTGAATTCATATTGATGTTGGTGAGATGTGAAACTATCCCTTAACCTTCACAGTAAACTCTTTAGCATCCTTATTCTTTTTAGATAGTACCTATGCTGATTAGAGTCTGATAGGGGCATATAGGTGCTTCTGTATTACAAATAATTAATAGTAATAATAATTCCTTGCAAAGTTCAAATCAATGGGAGTTTTCTGGAAAAACTGATGGAATGTAACCTTAAGCTAAGTTTTAAACTATAGAATAAGTTCTATAAAACTTCTCACAACAATGGCATTTGATGATGTACATCACACATGTGTTTTGAGAATGATTGGCCAATGTCTCTGAACACCGAGCTCTTGACTGTATTACTGGCCTTAACTGTACTTGATTTCTTCTGAACAACTTCATGTTCTTTTGGGGATACTGGATAGTCATTTAGTATGATATTTTTGCTCTATTTGCCAGACTCTGAGATTCATTTTACCTACCCTTGAGTACATTTGCAAAGAAACAGCCTTAGTTAAATTATATACTGCCTACTAGATATATTTCCAGATAAATGTTTCTCTTTTTGTATAGAATAGTCTAAAATGGGAGGGAAAAGTAATGAAATCTTTGAAATAATAATAATAATAATAATAATAATAAAGCCATAAAATACATTGTCATTTCAAAGTTGTTAAACTAATTCCTCAAATTTAAAATGAGATGGACTTTGTCTTTGCTGTCCAATGTGAAGAATTAAAGTAGTACACATTTTAACAGGGATGTAGTTTGTTGTCAGAAATTGGCAGTTTTGCTCATTGCCAGAATAAGTAGAAAACATTCTAAAACTATGCGTAAGTAAAAATTCTTAGTATGTTTCTGACACATCAGGCAAATATGAGCATTCCTATGGTACTTGAAAACAGTTTCTTTTCAAGAAGCAGGAAATTTAGTGCCCTTAAGGAATCTTAACTCTGGTCTTTTAACAAGTAGACCAAGGTTACATAGTGACTCCAGAATACAAGAAAAAGATATCTAGGTCTATTATAATCTAACATAGGGTTAATTAATACATTTCCAGCAACAGTAGTTACTAACTTGACTTTTTCCCAGAGAGTCTTTTCCATTTGACACTCATGAACAAAGCAGCCAACGCTGACATTTAGGTCTGATTAACAAGCTATGTCTGTTGTAAATGGACTAAAAGAGCTCTATTATTTTGATGTTTAACTCTTAATTTGCATCTTTAATGAGGTGTGACCTCATATAGGTTTATGGTTTTTGTTTTCTATAGCTTTGAACAAGAACAAGTTTAATATATTCCAAATAATACACTGCTCATTGTTTTATGCATATTTTCCCCTTAAACATACAATGTTGAAATGGTAATTTTTTTTTTTTTTGCAAGAAGTACTTTTCTTTACTATATCAGGTTTGAATTCTGTCAAGTTTACAGTTTGGAAAAGATTGATTTGAAGCCTTGCCTACTGAAAGAACATTTAAATTCCCACCATCTTTAATGACTAGGGCCTAATCCTGTTATCTTCATTTATGGAACAATCTTTATTCATGGTAGTAGTTCCATTTTCTTTAGTGTGAGTAAAAACTACTCATGTGAATAAGGATTGCAAGTTATCTCCTCCACCCATGCACCTCTTAATTTATGATTCTGTGACTTGTCCTTGGGTAGACAAAGTAGACAGATGTTTGTGTTGTTTTCTTACACTGACTTTTAATGAATTCTTTTTCTTGTTGGTGGACATAATGTGTTGAGGTAACATAACATCCATATACTCTCTAGAAATTTATATTTTGAAGACCTTTGTGGACACACAAACTGACAAATTCTTCTGTTTTCCCAGTAAGAGCTGAGACACAAGCCCTACTGGAAATGCTATTGAATTGATATTACTTGAGCTAAATAGTTTTCTGAGGAGAAGCAAATGCATAGTAATATTTTTGCTCCAAACATTACTAGTTCAAGGTTAATTTGCAAAAGATTTTAATAAAAAAACCAGTTGAATTACTAATGTGTTAGTGCCACATCTGCAAAATATTCCAGCTCTTCACTAACTGCAAGTTGAAAGAATAAGTTGGGTAGTTGCATATAAATGAGCACGACAAGCCTTGCCCTTTGCTTCAGAAAGATCATACCTGGAAGAGCCACAATGGGCAGTTTGTGGGGATAGGAATGCCAGTCAACACAGAGGGAATAATAGCCAATCAGAGAACAGAAGTGAGATGACAGAACACATTGCAGTACAATAATTTGAAGATGTTCCTTGTTAACTCAGCCATAACTATATGCAAACTACCAATTGCCTCAGCCTTCAGCTTTTTAAGTTATTAGCCCAATATATGATTATTACTTAATAAACAATAAGCACCCTCCAGTTAGTTATTCTAAATGCCATGTACATGTTTAAAGCTGGGAAATCCTCAGACTACTTTCCTTGAGATAAAACTCATATTTTTTTTCATTGTTCCCTGAGATTTCTATTCTTGTATTGCACTAATGCCTAGAAACCACAACTGAGCACAACATATAGTAAGACAATCCCTCTAAACAGTCAAGATAGATAATGGGTGGAAGAAAAGTAGTATTATCATTGCCATTTTACAGATGGGGAACTGAGTGAGATGAAGTGACATGCTCAAGATCGTACAGGAAGTCTGAAGCAGAACCAAGAATGGACGTCAGCTCTCTTTAGTTCAAATACAGTGTCTTAACCACAAGACCTTCTGTCCTCTCAGGGATTGCCAGTATAGGTGAACACCTTAAATGACTTGTCTGAGTAGTAAGGTTTGAAGCAGAGATTTGCTGCATGGGAGATGGAGATGAAAATTCCTTTCAATACAGAAAAAAGAACATGGTTAATTTTCTCCATGGAGCCCAAAGACTACATTCCCATTTACAGTGAAATCAGCATGCAGTGATCTCACCAAATACCACCTTCCATTACAGCATTTCTGGTGGCCTGAGTGCTCTGAATGCTTTTGATTAGCACCTCTTCTTCTGAGCTATAAATCAGTAACCACATAAATATTTTTTTGCATCTTTAAATCCAAACTAATACAAAGTAGTTAGATATGATGTATGGAAAGCAATCCTTGAAAGTTTATTGCAACGTGTACCCTTAGAGCTCTTAGTCTTCTGTTTCAAAAGCACATTTGAGCTTGTTTAGAATTTATATTATTAAAGTTATTCTCTGTGACCAACTATGTACAAAGATGAAGGGAAAATATCTGAAAATTCAGCTCCACGCAGTGAAAGAAGTTCATGTCATATTTATATTATAGGGACTGCTGATGCAATGTCATTACTGTTCCATATCACTACTGTGCTGTGCCACCCACTGGGAAAATGGTAGAGCAGAGCAACGTACTGTGCAGTGACTTGTCAGTCAATCAAGAAATAGCAGAAAAAGGCAACTAGTGCCATTATTTCAGTCTAGTCCTAGGGGGACACAGCAGACAACAGTGGCAATTGAGAGCTGATTAAATGTGGCTTAATAGAATATATTTGGGTTTGCTGTAAATATTAATTGTATTATGGAGCAACCTAAATATATAGCAGATTGTAGGAGTCGTTGTTGCTCTAATTGGTGACAATCAAAACAGCAATCTCTGTAATAGAATATAAATGCATAGAACACTTTGATCTGAGCTGGTAAAGTCAATTTATTTCACTCATGGGAGTCTTTGTGGATGTTTCAGGACTGTATAAGGGTAGATCATTTACATAAACTGCATAGAACCCCAAATCAAACTCTGCCTCTCTAACATCGTGTATTAGAAAGAGGTGTTCTGCCTCCTAAGTTAAGAGTTGACAAACTGGGACTTTATAGATGGGACAGGTAGTCCTCGGAATTATGACACAATGGGTTCCTTACAATTGCTTTGTAAGTCAGAATGTTGTAACTCGGAACCACAATCTATTCCATTGTGGGACGAGTGTTGTAAACTCGAAACCCATAATTATAAGTCGAATTAGGGTGTCAGTCTAGAAGTGTCATAAGTGCAGTTCGACTTAAGTTGAACATTGTAAGTCTGAGGACTGCTTGTGTATTTCTTTTTGTTTAAGACTAGCTAATATCTCACAGACCTGCAACTAGTTGAGATTCATCCTCAGTATTCTCCGACTCTCATAATTCGGTTGTGATCTGCTCACCTATCCACTGAAATTGTTGCAGGTTTTTTACGTCGTGGTTTCCAGTTTAAAACTCAGTTTTCAGGCGCCTGTAACTTAGATTTCAAAACTGATTATACCAGCACTGGAATGTGGCATTCAGGCATCCCACAGATATGGGTTGGCCTCAAGAACAAAACTGAGAATAGGATGGGAAATGGCCTCATTCCAAGAATTTGACCCATTCACACAAGTGGTAATGATGGGAACATTAACAGCTGTCAGGTCTGCCACCTGTGCCACTTGTCTTTGTTGTTCATTTCCTTTACTGTCCAGGAGAGACCCTGCCTAACACACTATAAAGAGCTCTTTAGAGAGGAAGCTACTACCAATTTTGAATAAAGCAATTGCAGAGAAGAAACCATTACTTGGCACTAACAGTTTAATTATTTTTTCTAATATTTTGACCTCCTAAAAGTGAAATCCAGGATTGCTCTGAAGCTTCAGGCAATGGCATGATACTGAAACGGCACTGGCGAATAACCACCTCCTGTTCCTAGATAAGAGAAGCAGACTCATATTCATATAGTTGGACATCTCTGTGGCATTAGTACTGTTGGTATCCAATATTAATGTCTTGTGTCCAGAAGCCATAGCAAGAGGGAGATAATACAGGGACAGAGTCATTCTGCCTTTAGGATATCAACCCCAGTGACTAAAGTCAGGTAATAACATTACACCCACCCACAGTAAATGCCAGCCTGTAATTTTAATTGGGTGTTACTCTTCACTTCCTGTTAAAAAAAGTTTTGTAATGGAGTTTGCATTTCACTGGTGGGTTAAATGATTTTTGTGTAGGTGTCAGGGCTGGATCCCCACTTTGAACTTTAGGGTACAAATGTAGGGGCCTGCATGAAAACTTCTAAGCTTAACTACCAGCTTAGCTCTGGTTCGGCTGCCACCATTTCAATGGATTCTCTTCCTGGGAAGCCTTGAAAAACCTTCACCAAATCCCTGGTGAAAACAAATCCAAAACCCCTTGGATCTTAAAACAAGGAGAAATTAACCATTCCCCTCCTTCCTCCCACCAACTCCTGGTGAATCAGTTCCAACCCCCCCGGGATCTACAACAGGGAGAAATTAACCATCCCCCCTCCTTCCTTCCACCAACTCCTGGTAAATCAAGATCCAAAACCCTTGGATCTTAAAACAAGGAAAAAATCAATCAGGTTCTTAAAAAGAAGGCTTTTAATTAAAGAAAAAAGGTAAAAATCATCTCTGTAAAATCAGTATGGAAATTAACCTTACAGGGTAATCAAACTTAAAGAGCTCAGAGGACTCCCCTCTAGTCTTAGGTTCAAAGTACAGCAAACAAAGATAAACACTCTAGTAAAAGGTACATTTACAAGTTGAGAAAAACAAAGGAAAACTAACACGCCTTGCCTGGCTATTTACTTACTAGTTTGAAATAGGAGAGACTTGTTTAGAAAGATGTGGAGAACCTGGATTGATGTCTGGTCCCTCTCAGTCCCGAGAAGGAACACCCACTCAAACAAAGAACACAAACAAAAGCCTTCCCCCCCCAAGATTTGAAAGTATCTTGTCCCCTTATTGGTCCTTTAGGTCAGATGCCAGCCAGGTTACCTGAGCTTCTTAACCCTTTACAGGGAAAAGGATTTTGGAGTCTCTGGCCAGGAGGGATTTATAGTACTGTACACAGGACAGCTATTACCCTTCCCTTTATAGTTATGACACGCCCCCCAAATCACAGATAGTGTTGGATGTTCGGTTCCACACTGGCTGTGATTTCTTCCTGGAGTTCTGTGTCAATGGAGTGGTATGCCCGTTCGGTCCATCCTGGAGTGGCTGAGAAAATTGGTGCAAAGCTTGTGCACAGCTCCTTGATCTGCTGTCGCTGCAGACGTCCAAGGGTCATGGAGAGGTTCACCTCTTCCACGCCACCATCCTTTTTTCCTTCGTAGTAGACACCTTCAGGCCACTCCGCGTCATCTGTTTCCTGGGCTGTAAACTGGCAAACGTTTAATTCTCTGGAATAAAAGGGCTTAAGAGAATTAACATGGTATACCTTAGGCTTTATGTTGGAGGTGGGGGAGGCTATGAGATAGTTAACAGCTCCTAGGCGCTCCTGGACCGTGAATGGTCCTTCCCACGACGCTTCCATTTTATGGGCCTGGAGCGCCTTTAAGACCATGACTTGGTCTCCTACTTTGAAGGACCGTTCTCTGGAATGTTTATCATACCAGGCCTTTTGCTCTTCCTGAGCATCCTTTAGGTTTTCTTTAGCAAGGGCCAAAGAATGTCGGAGGGTGTTTTGTAGGTTGCTTACAAAGTCTAGAATGTTTGTTCCTGGAGAAGGCGTAAACCCCTCCCATTGCTGCTTCACCAACTGTAATGGCCCCTTAACCTCATGGCCATACACAAGTTCAAATGGTGAAAACCCTAAACTGGGATGTGGTACAGCCCTGTAGGCAAAAAGCAACTGCTGCAACACGAGGTCCCAATCATTGGAGTGTTCATTTACAAATTTACGTATCATGGCCCCCAAAGTTCCATTAAACCTCTCCACCAGGCCATTGGTTTCATGGTGGTAAGGGGTGGCAACCAAGTGATTCACCCCATGAGCTTCCCACAGGTTTTCCATGGTTCCTGCCAGGAAGTTAGTTCCCGAATCTGTAAGGATGTTGGAGGGCCAACCTACCCTGGCAAAAATGTCTGTTAATGCCTGGCACACACTTTTAGCCCTGGTGTTGCTTAAGGGTACTGCTTCCGGCCATCGGGTAGCAAAATCCATGAAAGTCAGTACGTCTGCTTTCCTCTGGGTGTCTTCTTTGGGAAAGGACCCAGAATATCCACAGCTACGCGCTGAAATGGGACCTCAATTATGGGTAGTGGCTGGAGAAGGGCTTTAACCTGGTCTTGGGGCTTTCCCACTCGTTGGCACACCTCACAAGACCGGACATAATTAGCAACGTCCTTGCCCATTCCCTCCCAGTGGAAGGACTTCCCCAACCGGTCCTTGGTTCTGTTCACCCCAGAATGGCCACTGGGATGATCATGGGATAAGCTCAAGAGCTTTACCCGATACTTAGTGGGAACTACCAACTGTCTTTGAGGATGCCAGTCTTCCTGGTGCCCACCAGAAAGAGTCTCCTTGTATAAAAGTCCTTGTTCTACAACAAACCGGGATCGGTTAGAAGAGCTGAGAGGCGGTGGGGTGCTCCGCGCCGCCGCCCAAGCTTTCTGAAGGCTGTCATCTGCTTCCTGCTCGGCCTGGAACTGTTCCCTTGATGCTGGAGACATCAGTTCCTCCTTGGACTGTGGACTGGGGCTTGGTCCCTCTGGAAGTGATGCAGGTGCTGGGGCTGTTTCCATTGACTGTGAACCGCTGTCCGCTGGTGCACTATGTGGTAACTCAGGCTCTGGCTGAGCCTCTTGGGTAGGGTTATCTGCTGCTTCTGCCAGTTCAGGCTCGCTGGTGCCCTCTGGCGTTGGAGTTGTAGACGGGTTTGCAAGCGCTGGACTCAGGGCTGGCAATGGTTCTGGTGCTGGTTGCGTTGCCAGTTCCGGTTCTGGGACTGGCTTTGGCTGGGTCTCTGGGATTGGATCCACTACGGCTGTTGCAATCGTTGGCAGGGGATCCAGTTCCACCACCTTTGTCTGGGTCTCCGGTAACACAGACGGGGCCCTGGTGGACGGCTCAGGAACAGGGATGGGGGTGAAAGCTTGCTTAGCCTTTGCTAGTTACAGTTCATGTTTCCTTTCTTTTTCTCTCTCCTCCATCTCTTTTTCTTTCATCTCCATCTCTCTCTTGTGGGCCTCCTCTTTGGCCTTTTCTTCTCTTTCTCTCTGCTCTGTCTCGAGTTTTGTTAATTGAAGCAGTCTCTGATGTTTTCTTTCATTTTCTTCTGCTTCTAGTTTGGCCAGTTCTATTTTTTTAGCTACTTCTTTGGTAGTCATTTTCCTGTTTTCTTGTGCTAGGTCACCCCCTTTGCAGTTGGCTGAAACTGGGAAGCTCTCAGCTCTGGCTGCTGCTGAGTTAACAGAGGCTTTCTAACTAGCTACTCACGAGGATGTAAAAAGAAAAAAAAAAGCAATTCAGCTTGTAAAGTCCTTTTACCATTTCACTGGTGGGTTAAATGATTTTTGTGTAGGTTTGTGGTGCAAGCTACATTTTCTCACACTCACAGAGAAGTAAGATTTGCACCTCCCTGTTTTGCATCTGGGTATCCCGTGTTCTTTTGGCCATTCCCCCTTCTTAGTCACTGTTGCCCACTTGTGGGTAGTGTTGGTCATGTGCAGGTTCCTAACATTGGGAAGATTGCCTCCATTTTCTTCCATCTGTGCATCCCCCTCAAGATGCATTTTGTGCTGTTGGTGATACTCCAATAGGTTCCAATAGCTAAGAATAGCTTGAGGAGACTTGGTCAATTTAATCCCAGTTGGCATGCAACCCCTTCGAGTTCCTTTGGATGAAAGGCACTGTATATGGAAGATTCTTTCATATATCAGGGAATAAAATCCTGATATTTTTCACATTAAATATTTACCTTACCTTTTAAAATGGGTAGGATTGTCGGAGTTGTAAGCTAAAAACCTTGTGAACATAATGTACTGTATAAGCAGAGTTTACCTACCTCAGCTGATGTTTGTACCCCAAACCCACAGTGACTGAGGAGGTATTGCTTCTCCCTGCTGACAAGCTCTCCAGTGATGCAGCTCCTGTAACCTCCATTCCACATCATCAATTTTTTCAAATAAATGGATGAAGTCCATTGGTGGTCCTGGGCAGCTTTGTTTTTGACATATATTATAGACCCACTGCAGCTCCACTACAGTTAAGCTTGTGTCATGACTTTATAGGGCTACTTCTGATGATCAGCAAGGGGCAACTTTAGAGGTTTTGAAGATGAACACCCTGCAAAAAAACAGAAACCAAAACAGAAACCTTCTCTGCTTCAGTAATGTGATAGGATACTGGCTCCAGATCACAGCAAAGGCCATTACATTGCCTAATAAATATCTGTTCTCAGGGGGAGGAGGCCTTTCAAAATTCATTTTCATATTTCTGAATTTCCCCTCCCTCCATACGTCTCCCTGTCACTCTTGAGGAGCAATCTGCCCCAAGGCATTGGAGCAATCTCTTCCAAGCCTGTCTACAGCGAACCCAGGATCTCAGATTCAGACTGACTCACACACATGCTCTCTCTAACCAACTGAAGTACTAATAAGCAATCAAGACAAGTGAGAAATTTATAGCAGAAGGTCTATGTTATACACTCAGCAGTAGCAAACAACATCTTGCTGCTGTTAGGTGTCTCTGAGCTTGACAGCTGGTGATATATCTCAGCCATTTGAGACTGACTGAGGCTAGAGAGATGTGCATCTGGAGTACAATTTACTTGTTTAGTAGCATGGGGTGAGGAAACCTTAACACCTGGAAGAGAAAATTGCCCTGCTCTTCCAGTATGAATGCTAAACCTGGCATTTTAACATAAATGCAGATGACACCAATTTGATTCCACATCATAAATAGAGGCATGTGGAGCTGCTAATGGGATGAGGATATGGGGATCTGGGCAGAGGGGGGTGGGAGAATAAGAGCTTTCTTGTAAAAATAACACACCAGAAAGCATAGACACTGGGCTGGACAACAGTAGGAAAAGATCTATTGTTGAAACAGGTATCAGTAATTGGTTCAGCAGCAGACAACTTAACTGCTAATATAAATGAAGACAAACTACATTCAGCACCATCTCAGAAAACTAAGCTAGTGACAGGTAGTTGGGTTTGGTTAAGCACTGAGAAGTTCAGAGGCTCAGATGAATATGTGAAGTTTCATAAAAGAGAACCAAAAAAAAGAAACAAGAAATCAAGCTAAAATAAACATTACCCATTAATCTTTTTTTTAATTTTACTTGCTCTCCAGAAGGTTGGAATGCTAACCACATGTAGCAGAGCTGGCAAATTCATATTGAATTACAATTTTGATTAACTGTACTTTTCTCAGTATTCATGAATTTTCTCTGAAATGCTTGAATTTATTTTTTATTTGAAATTATTGATGAACTTTATGAATTAACCTTGAACCAGTCCACTGCAGAGATTCAACATTTGAAAATTGTTCATTGTTAATAATTAGTTATGTCCTGAATGGTTCGTTTATCTAACCAACCGACCATGCACATTTCAAATTAAATATCCGAGTGCCAAATTCACAATTTAAAATTACTTGGTTAGTTATGCAATTCATTCCCCTTCTGGTGAAAATGTGATGATTGGAGTTTAAAATTTGCAGAGATTAGGGCAGGTATGTTATCCATACCAGTGACTTTTTTAACAAAAGAAAGTGAAGTTTGAATTCAGTCCTTTCCTCCTCTACACAAGACAGAGCTCATGTGGTGGCTAATAATGCTTGTTAGCTTTCAGGATAACTATACTATTTGACTTCAGTGGGACTATTCAGGACAGTAATGTTAAGCATGGATGTTAGGCCCTGAACCTGTAAACACTTATTCCTGATTTCTAATCTTCAGGAAAAAAGCATCTATTCAAAGCTCTTGGTTCCCTTTGTAATCTCCTAAGCACACTAAGGTCTTGTCTATACAAAAAAGTTGTACCTTATTAACTATAGTTAAAGCAATACAACCCCCTAGTGTGGTGCAATTATACCAATATACAAATGTTTATATTGGTATAACTTATTCCTGTATCAGAAAAGGCATCTTACTGCATCCATGCTAGAAGCTGTATAACTATTCTGTTTTTTTAAAAATCACACCTCTAACTGAAATAGCTGTACTCAATACAAAATCTGTATGTAGACCATATAAGAACTGAACTCTTAATTAACCCTGGATTTGTTCCCTAAGGCTAGATGGAAATGTGGAACTTTTAAACCTCCACATAGAGCGATGGAACATCTCAGAGATAATCTTTTTCATAGCTTTCCAACTTTTGTTACAATACTGTAGCATTGTTCTGGAATACAGAGCAACACTGAGTGATTTGCCAGACACAGTGCCATGGCAGATGGTGTCGCACTGCATGCTGTTTATGGAGATCTCATACTTTTTTTTTAAAGTCCATTTGAGGTTATTAATTTCAACATGTGTGGTAACAGATTGAGTCAGCCAGGTGATACTGCAAATTGGGTTTCTGCACCATAAAGTACTATAGCTGAGAAACAGTTTTAATAAAGGTAACGTAGGACGAGACAAGTCAGCAGCAATGGTACTAAATAATACAGTGTTAGCTAAATTGGGTGATGATGAATGAGGAAAGAGCAAGTTAAGATCAGGCGATGTAGTATTGGCCCATACAGCTTTGACTTACGGTATGTTTAAAAATAACTTTGCTGTTGGAAGCTGTTGAGATATAGAAAAATAAAAAACTCTATTCAGCAAGGCAATTCGTCAGCTGCCCTAAGCCTCCTCCTCATCTGTCAAGCTTCTTGGCCTTTGCCTCCAAACCATCTTGGTGACATTGCTATCACTTGAAGCTGATACTTCACCGAACATCTGCTCCCTAACAGTCAGTTACAGCAATGGAAGATCAGCACTGACCACAACAGAACAGCAGAAGAAACTGTAAAGTTGTGGTGGAAAAAATAATCTAAAAGTCAAGGTCTAAGTTGGAAATAAGTGTACTTTGGCTGTCTGAGTATTTGTGTGTGCTCTGAAAGAATGTTTGTTGCTGCTATGGTTGTTGAGTGAAAATTTGGGACCAAATGCATTTCTGAGGTAATTACAAAAGAGCATAACCATTCAATTTAATACCTTGCACAAAGCCTGAATTTGGCCCAGTAGGCTGAATGACAGCACAACTACATTTGCTATGCCCCAGCTACATGGGATTTTAGCTGAAGTGAATGAGGTATGCATCTTAGAACTACTTTAACATATGAGATGAAGCTTACCCATGTTGTGCTTTTGAGCCCTTATATCAAACCCAGTGCAATGTTATCACTAACTGCAACTGAACTGGAAAAAATGATGGTGTTAAAGTACCAAGCAAGAAATCGGCTTTTCTGTCTTAAATGCTTTCCTGTATCTGGTTCTGTAGAGTTCTGTTCTATTACATCATTTTCTGAAAAGTACCAGTGAGACTTTATGGGAGACTGCGAGGTGGTTTGGGTTGCAATGCCACTGGTATGCTGAATATTGGAGCTGGAGGAATAATTCACAGCAAACAATGTATTCCATTATTGTTGCCTCTTTCTGATCTTTGATTGTCCATAAACAGCTCAAAATTTTCTCAGACTTATTTGTTGTTCAAAATTATTTTCTGAATAATTTGTACAAATAATTTTTGGCTTGTAGAGTGTGTGTGAGCAGTTGATTGTGCAGGCTTGACACAACAAATGAGGAATCAGGAGATGTGGAAAATTGTTATTGCACAGATCCAAGTAGAATATATAATCAGGAAGCAAGTTCAATGGTGAGCATGTGAACCATGCTGAACCACATGACATTCATTTCACACACATGTGGGAACATATGCACCTCCCCAAACTTCTGACATTGGATCAGAATAGTGATTAAGAAGTGTAAACAATCTTGATTTTCAGAAGAACTTATCCATGTTTGGGCAGCTTTTAACCATGATTCCTAATATACCTTTCTTAACAGATGTGAATATCGAAGTGGTTTGAAAGTGGATGGAGGTTTTGATGGAACTTGTGGTCATATCAGCATTTTCATTTATGCAAGTGAATAAATCAGGAGTGAAAGTTGTAAGTAGGTAAACAGAGATTGAAAGCCTTGATTGGATCTACTTTATCATTTTCAGGCATGTAATTTTTAGGCACTATTTCTTATGGGTGGGCTGTCATTCCAAAACCTTTTTACAAGGCATGTCAGGTCTATAAATAGAAAGATTTTCAGATTAACAGGAAAGTTGCTAATGTAGGAAAGGAACATCGCTTAGTAGGATTTACTGGTACTACTATGCAACTATACAGTATTTACATGTCCCTGAGGATTACTGGATAATTCTTTTAGTACACAAAGCAATTGCCATCTAATATAGACCTATTTGCGGACAGAAATAAATATACTGATGTTTTGTTTAGTGCCTAGTACAATGGGGGCATACTTGCTGATTGATGCTTCTAGGCATTACGTCAATGCAAATGATAAAAATAACATGAGTAAGGATACAAGAATCTGGCCTGCAATGGCTCTGTGCCTTAGTTTACCCATCTGTAAAATGGGGATTACATTTATTAGCCTTTCTCAAAGATACATTGTTGAGGCTCCTCTCTTTCCTTCCACTCTCCCAGCTGGTAGGATAAAGAAGGATGGAAATAAATCTCTCTAATCTGTTCTGGTTACTGAGATGACTCTACACCCACTTGAGTGATACTGAATAATACCATGATTGCTGTGCTGTAAATAAATATGCTACCAGTCTATTGTATTTATATTGCACCATTAACTCCCTGCTGCTGCATTAGAATAACCATGACTTGGCTCAACTCATCCCTGCTGCCTCAATGAGTGAGAGGGAGAGTTCATGATTTGGAGTACTATGTCTGCAGATTTGTTCCCTCTGCTCTGTGACCTTGTAGAAGCACCTTTGCTGAGACCTAGATCTGTAGCTAGGGAGGAGTCAGGCTTTGGATGAGATTGGATCAGGTAGCAAATACATCGTGACGTCTGCTTTTCTCTTTTGGGGATTCAGCTCAAGTGTTAATGCTGGCAGCCAGGTGCTTTTGTGTCCACTTCACAGAATCATAATAGCTTCTCCTTTGTGAGAATTTGGATGGTTTGTAGCTGCTTCAGCCTTATGCCCATAGTTGATCCCATAGGGCCCTGCTCTCCCAAAGGCCCCATACCTTAGATCCCCATGACATAGAGCACCATCTGAAATTCCCTGTGAATAGTAACCTGATTCCTCCTGCTCCCTGTTTGGAAAGGTGTCCTTTCATTCCATCGTCTGCCTACCATGGCCTGGTAGGGGAATTATGAGAATGCTGAGCCTTGTGAATGGGTGTGCAAAGGACTGACATAGTCTGGAAGGAATGAGGATGTGGTGTTCACAAGGCAGGTACAGTAACTCCTCGCTTAACATTGTAGTTATGTTCCTGAAAAATGTGACTTTAAATGAAATTATGTTAAGCAAATCCAATTTCCCCATAAGAATTAATGTAAATCGGGGGGCGGGGAGGTTAGATTCCAGGGAAATTTTTTCACCAGACAAAAGACTATATATAGATACACAGTATAAGTTTTAAACAAACAATTTAATACTGGTACACAGCGATGATGGTTCTGAAGCTTGGTTGAGGTAGTGAAGTCAGAGGGTGGGATATTTCACAGGGAATGCCTTACTGCTAAATGATGAACTAGCAATTGGCTGAGCCCTCAAGGGTTAATTCATTGTTGTTAATGTAGCCTCACACTCTACAAGGCAGCACGAATGGAGGGAGGGGAGACAGCATGGCAGATAGAGTCAGAGACACACACCGTGTGTGTGAGAGAGATGCGCATTGTTCCTTTAAGTACGCTGACCCCACTCTAAGTACACTGCCTTTTTAAGTAGATCAGCAAGCTGAGATGGCAGCTGCTGCCAGGAAGCTCCCTCTGTCCTGTCATGTGTTCCCCCTGCTCTATGGAAGATGGGGTCAGCGGGATGCAGGAGCAGGGGGGAGGGGGACATGCTGACATTAGCCCCCGTTTCTCCCCCCACCGCCCATACAGCAAGCAGGAGGGTCCGGGGAGCAGCTCCAAGGCAGAGGACAGGAGCAGCACATGGCAGTGGGGGGAGGGACAGCTGAACTGCCAGTAACTGATAGCCTGATGGGCGGCTACCGCACAGGTAACTTAGGGGAACGGGGAGCTGATGGGAGGCTGCTGGTCCACCCTGGTTCCAAGCCCCCACCAGCTAGTTGCAACAGGCTGCTCTTCCTGCAAGCAGTGGACAAAGCAGGTGGCTGCCAAAAGACACTATAAGGGAGCATTGCGCAACTTTAAATGAGCATGTTCTCTAATTGAAACATCGTTAACCGGGACGACTTAAGTGAGGAGTTACTGTAGTGGAGTGTCCTGTACATGGAGGTGAGGTGGGAATGTGTTGGGGCCCTTCAAGAGTTACATTGGGCTTCGCAAAACTTGGTGCCAGATCTAATATACAGCATATGGTGAGGAAAGGATAATTATATGATATATTTATATCCTATAGATCTCTTGTTTTGCCATCATTCCCATGCCACCTCATCTAAAAAGGGCCAGTGTGGACCCAGTGCAGATTAGAGGCAGCAGACATAACAGAGAATGCAGCACATCTAAAATCATAAATAAGGATTTTAGAGTTGCATTAGATGAGGCTCAAGTTGTGGCTGCTCCAGAATGGATACAAAAAGGGGAGGGAACTCTACCAACCAGTGGACCTGCACAGGCATCAGACAGGACTGCTGGGGAGTGCAGGGGAGGGAACTGATAGTGCTTTCGCCTGTGCTGGGGTAAGGACTGGACCATAACAGCAAGATGACTGAACTTGGGACAGGGTTAATGGTGCATCTCTTGAACATCTGTAGCTAGGGGAACAACACTCTATGCTCTTTTTGAAAGACAACATCTCCAACCAGCAGTCCTGCACTGGTGCACCTACTTCCATCCTACAACTTTTCAGTTGAAACCCATCTGTCTTGCTAGAGAAGTCAATAAGCCCCAGTAGTATAAAAATGTACTGAATGGCTGATACTTTTATGTCAGACAGGGTCTTCATCAGTCCCTCACCTGGAGAGCTGCTGTTCTCTGTGGTCAATTGCCTTATTTCATGACAATAAGTTCCCGAAGCCTCAGCTTATCTCTTATATATACAGTATACAAAATAAGTGCCCAAATAAATTAGATACAGTAGATAATGTTTTCAGACACAATCCACAAGATTTCAAATACACATTTGATGTTTTTTATGTTGGGTGCAAAGTATGTTCTGTGGCATATTTTTATATTTTAAAAGGTTAGACATATTAACATAGAATCCAATCAACTTCTAAGAAATCACAGGTAGTAGGGGGAAATGGCTAGGATAGGTCAAAGAGATGGAGATAATAGGATACTAGTTAAATACATCTTTTTTTAAATGGGAAAATATAGATTTAATTTTTATTCTTAAAATAACATTTGCAGCAGATCCACAGTGCATAGCTAGTACAAATAGAACAAATAAAGGTGATATTTTCATCGTAATGGCCACCATCTCTCCACTGATGTGTAATGCATGCATGGGGATACTTAATAACTATTAAAGAACCAGGGACAACAGAATCAGACTCAAAAGGGAATTAATTTTGAAGGTCACGCTGTTGAATGTCAGAAACTGGATATATAGGAAGATAAAATTTCTGCTATCTATTTTATTTTAGGATTTCTTTGTAAATGAGTTTGCTGCAGGATTTCTTTGAAGGTTGAAAAAAAATCATATCAGTGGTTTATTTCCATTCCAAATCAATTCCCATTTTATGTTGTGCCAGAAAAAGAAATATGCAAATAAAATGATCTTTTGGACCAACTAGATGAGAGCAAAGTGATATTTTTTTTCTGAAGTTCCTAATACAAAGTCTACTTTAAGTTGACTTTCAAAATATATATAGAGAAAAATACCTCTGAGTCAGCATGGGCAGAATTGATCTGATATAAGAACCAACCCAAACAGTGGTCCATCTCATCAACAAACTCATCTTTGTTCTCTATTCAGTCTAAATGATTAACTTAAAAGCAGCTCAGTTAACTTACTCTCCTTAAATGGAGATGAGCCTGGACCAAAACCCAGTTTCTGAAACCCCCCAAACTATGAGGGTATTTGAAAACTGAACCCAGATCTATTAAGATTTGTTTATACCACCAGAATAGTAGGTTTCAGAGTAGCAGCCGTGTTAGTCTGTATCCGCAAAAAGAACAGGAGTACTTGTGGCACCTTAGAGACTAACAAATTTATTTGAGCATAAGCTTTCGTGGGCTACATCCCACTGCTTCGGATGCACAGAATGGAACATATATTGAGGAGATATATATACACACACATACAGAGAGCATGAACAGGTGGGAGTTGTCTTACCAACTCTGAGAGGCCAATTAAGTAAGAGAAAAACAACTTTTGAAGTGATAATCAAGATAGCCCAGTACAGACAGGTTGATAAGAAGTGTGAGAGTACTTACATGGGGAGATAGATTCAATGTTTGTAATGGCTCAGCCATTCCCAGTCTTTATTCAAACCTAAATTGATTGTGTCTAATTTGCATATCAATTCGAGTTCAGCAGTTTCTCGTTGGAGTCTGTTTTTGAAGCTTTTCTGTTGTAAAATAGCCACCAAAAGCTTATGCTCAAATAAATTTGTTAGTCTCTAAGGCACCAGAATAGTAGTATCTGAATTTTACAGTTGGCTCATATCTTTATCAAACCAGAACCTTAGATCTGAATTCCAGACAACTCTAAGATACATGAGATCCAGATGTGGACATTTCAACTTAAGCCTGTCTCTGCACTCTCTGATTTTGACAGGGTTGGAAAATTAAGTACATCCCAGATGGAGGGAAGAAATATTTTAATTCTCATGACAAATTCTAATCTCTAGTGATTCCAAGCCTAGTTTCCAAGCCAAAGTTTCAGATAAGCATCTGCTCATACAAAATTGAAGCTAAACTCACTTCTAAGGTTATCCTATCACCATCTATGAGATTATCCTGTCAATCTCTTTGCCACAGCAGAATTGTTCCTTATGAAGTAGAGAGCAGTTATATCTTTGCTTCACAGGATCTATGAAAAGGGTTATCCTGTATGCTACTGAACCCTTCTGTGGAGCAGACATGGGTAAGAAGTGAATCATTCCATTTGATTACAGAACATTTTCAATCTACAGGATGCAGTCCTGGCACTTTGGAAAGAAATGTATGACTAGCCTTATTACAGGAAATAAACCTTTGAAATATATTTTGCAGTTGAGGGAAGAATGGGCAACATACAGAATTTCCTTTAAATCTTTAATAAAATATTAAAGTGTAGGATAACTGACTGTTTCATCAGTTTAAGACTTGCATAAGCTTGGGGACATGGTCTTGATAAAAAAAATATGAATACGTTTCAATACTTGCAACATCAAAACCTTGAAGAAGTGCAAAGCAGAATAGAAAAACTACTAGTGATGACTGAGGAGAAAAGAAATAGATGGCCTAGGTTGGACAGCATAATATAATACATCCCACACATGCTAAACCAAGGCTGGATTAAACAACACCTTCAAGCAGGTTCTGACGCAGATCCTGTCTGTTTAGATAGATTAGTTTTGTAGTCTTAAATTTCTGCCTTGTTATAGTGCTTGGGAGTGTTTTTATAGCAGTTGCATTGTTCAATGAAATGCATCTTGCAGGGTCAGAAATTCCACACAAGAGAGATGTAATGGTAAGGACCCAGGAACGTATCTATTTATATCATGTTAATCACAGTTCTGGCAGTCCAAGAGCCTTGGAAACAGTAATGGGAAATTAGTTGAGGAGATTCTCTCACCCCTTCATCCAAAGACAGGAATGGATGTTTATTATTTTTACAGCTGTGCAAATTGTGAGTTAAAGAAATGGAAAAATCCTAGTGGTCTCAGTCTGTTTGTTAATGGACAACATCCATGTCATAATTGGAATTAATCTGTACCTTTGTTGGTAGTCTCAGAGCCAGGAATGAGTGGGCCATGGAGACTGAACTTCCCTGGTATCTCTAGAAGTGGGGAAATTCTTCTAGTATAGGTTGAGGAAACTTGCACTGCCATTGCCCAGACTTCACTGGTTCTGTGGATATACAGACTCCAGTTTCAGTTCATTCAGCATCTTTGGCAAGAATAATTTTTTTTAAAAGATGATGAAAGCTCCCCAAAATGCTGCAAAGAAAATGAGAAGAGGAGCAGATTTCTTAGGCCAAACCCATTCCTGATGTAACTCTTATGTCTCTTGATAGGTTAGAAGAGCTTTTATATTTTGTTTCATAGGCAAGGGAGAATAACACCTCCTACATCAGTGTGAGCTTCGTACCAGGACCTCTGTTAATTGAAATAAAGATTAAGGATTTTCACACACACACACACCCCTCTTCAGACAAGCTTATCAATTCAATGAGATCAGTGAAAGCAGGTTAAGAAAGCCCTATCTAACCTTTAATGACAATAAACCTGTGCAGCCAAAAGTCAAGTTATCTGGAGAAAAGGAAATATTTATAAATCAAATGGAGCTTGGAATGGAATTTCAAAATGAAAAACTCTGCATCACTTTTTAACTTTGGGGATATGAGCAGTGCAAGGAAAAATCTGAAAAGTCTTAATTACAACTTAATTTTCTACAGTGTGGAAACAACTGATACCAAAAATGATCTTTGCAGGATAATGGGCATACTACCTCTGAAACAGCACTAAATGTCCATATTGAAATTGGATGTCAAAAGAACAGATGTATAATAATGCACACGTATTCAGTTAGTCTACCTTTCTTGGCTTAGCTCATCTGGATACTGTAGAACACTGTAGGTATGTCTACACTGCAGCTAGGAGCAAACCTCCCAGCATTGGTAGACAGACTCGTGTGAGTGTGGACATTGCAGCTTGCGCAGCAGCTCGAGATCTCAAACCCCTGGGTTTGAAATCAGGTATGTCAAGTCTCTGCTGGAGCCACAATGTCCACACTGCTATTTTTAGAACACTAACTTGAGCCCTACTTGCATGAGTCTGTCTACCTGGACTGGAAGGTCTCAGCTGCAGTGTAGACATATAGGATGAGTCAGAGACTCACCTTGGGTAAATCAGTGTAGCTTCCTTGGCTTCAGTGTACCACATTGATTTACACAAGCTGATCTTCTGGCCTTAGATTTTTATCAATTTGGGTACATGGTGGAAGAGATATAACCATCAACACATATTTCAAGGATGTATCACCAATAAAGAATGGGAATATTTTGGTAGATTCAAGACGATATAACTAGAAATACGGGAGTGAAATTGAGCAAATGAAAAGAAAACTTTCACTGAGATTTATTTGACTGTGCAATAATCTCCCCTGAGAAGTCCCCTGGCTTGATTAATTTAAAATTGAATTGGACAAAGCACTTTTCATACTGCGAGGAGCATTGGGAAGAACTGGATTACATGTTAGGTCTCTTCTCACTCTTATTTTTATGAACAGCTAAGAATTCTGGTGGAGATTGGGAACTTCATGAAGATTAGTTCAGGCTGAGTATAGATAAGAGAGGTGATACCTTTCCCTGATAACCATGAATTTTCATGAATTGTCAGAGGTGATAACTGCTCTCTCAGTTGAGATCATCTGCCTAAATATTCATGTAGTGGTTCAAAATGTCAGGCACTTACCAGATTCTTATATATGGTCACTGTTACTCCATAATTGTCCCTTACAGGGTTTTTTGCCCCTTCCTCTGGAACACCTGGTATTCATCACTGTTAGGCCTGGTCTACACTAGAAATTTACTTCAGTATAGCTACGTCTCTCGGGTGTGAAAAATCCACATCCCTGAGAGATGTAGCTATACCAGCCTATCTCCAGTGTAGAACAGCACTACGCCAATGGAAGAATTCTTCTGTTGACCTAGCTACCACATCTTGGGCCACGACTAGGCTACAAAATTGTCAGCTTAACTGACATTGGCATACAGCCACCACAGTTATTTAATTGCTTGTGTGTGCACACACTTGGTTCCTTCTGTCAGCGGTGCCACTGGGAGCGCTTGTATCAATTGTATTGTCAGTGTGAGGCATTGTGGGATGGCTCCTGAAAGCCATTAATAGTTGACATAAGCTACACAGTGTCTACACTGACCCTGCTTCAACCTAATAACATCAGCCACGACTCTGTTCTGCTCGGGCAGGTGGTGTTACTAAATGGTGTGGAGAGGCACTTACATCAGCAGGAGCCAAATTTAAGTGAAGACACTTTGGCCTTGTCTACACTACAAGGGAAATGTGATCTAAACTACGCAATTTGAGTTATGTGAATAGCTTAACTCAAATCGACATAGCTTAGATCTACTTACCACGGGGTCCACACTATGCAATGTCGATGGAAGACACTTTCCTATCAACTCCCCCTACTCTTCTAGATCTGGTGGAGTACAGAAGTCAACAGGAGAGTGATTTGTGGTCGATTTAGTGGGTTTTCACTAGACCCGCTAAATCGACCGCCGATGCATCAATCACCGCTCGTTGATCCTCTGGTAAGTGTAGACAAGCCCTTCCACAGCTAGGTCAATGCAAGGCAGTTTGAGCTGACCTAACGGTGTAGTGTAGACCAGGATTTGGGGAAATAGATTACTTATGCCGATGGGAGAAGCCTACACTGACGTGCTACAGTGGCACAGTTGCACAGTTTTAAGTGTAGGCATACCTTTAGACAGCAGAACGGATTAGATGGATCACTGGTCTGCCCATCCCCATCACCTTGGCAGCTGCACTCAAAAGGAACACTGAAGCTATTTATACGATATCTGAAGCTTGTGTAAGCCTTCACCACTAGCACTTGATATGATAAATTCAATTTTGGGCACTCTTTGGCCAATGTATAAGATGCATTTTTGTTCATGTTTTATACTATTAGCAGGCTTTGGAATCTTAGAACTAGTCCATTGGTTGCTACCCCATTCATAGGCACTCTTACGGAGGGTAGGGGGATTGGTAAGTATACACTATGCTTTCATACTGTAAGAAAGATAGATATTTTTTGACCACACACACACAGACACACACAAATAGCCTGATACCACAGTGATGGCTACTATATACATACTTGTATCAAAAATATTGCTCAATATGCCACAAATACAATACGTGAAATAACATTCGAACACCTATACATAAAATATATAATATTAATAAAAATACCTTTAATTTTATTAGTAAGTGCAAAGATGACTTCCTGTAGTAACATGCATTGAATATGCACGTATTTCTCCTTTGGACTTGGTTGCATCATTTTGCTACATTAGCTGGATCAAGCACAAGATTTTTAAATATGTCACTTTGAATTATACTTCATTTGCAAGAGAACTGGAAAAGAGTGGAAAACACCAATGTTAACAACCTGGCATTGTCTCATGGGCCACAAACGCTGTTGCTTTGTTGTGTTTACCCTTCCCAAAATAGGTTAAATCAATTGAGTTCAATTCATATTCTGTCAATAAGCCTGCTTCAGAGGGGTGATTGGTCTGATTCAAATTAAATATCAAAATATCAAATCCAGCACAATAATCTTAACTTGTATCCCCCCATGGTATAACTCTTAATATTGAGAAAACACTTAGCCTCTTATATTTCAAAGCAATAAATCAGCACCACTAGTCCCTAGGCTTTGCCTTTTTTCTACTTTCACTTTCTTCAAAGGCATCCATCATGTACTTTCCATTAGCATGTGAGACACAGAGATGTGTTATTTGGACAACTGTACATCAACCACAGTTACATTCATGGGACAGCACTGGACCATGTCAAGGTTTTGAGATCACTAACCCTTTCTTTCAATTGAAAAGTATTTTGCAATCATTTGGGTTGAAAGGAATTACATTTAAAATATTATTCTTCATTACCTATTCCTTGAAAAACCAAGAATCAATGTCAGCTGACACTGGAGTTGAACCCTAGTATCCAACAACAAATTTAAGTATGGAATAATAACTGTAACAGTTTCTGCAAAAACTCCAAAAGGTTGCTTCTAATTGTACATTATTTGGCCTTATTAGACAATGCTGAAAAGCAATTCTTTCCTTTGTTTTAAGAAGAAACTAGAATCTTTGTAATGGCTTAAGTTATTTTATTGATGAAATGGAGTGACCCTTTTATATAGTTCTGTTAACTTAAAATAGTTTGTAACTGATTAGAAGTTCTCTTATGCTTAGAAATTTAAGCATAAGAGAAGTAGAGAAATTTTTCTTGGGAATTTGTGGGTGAAATCAGTGAGGGCTGAACTGGAAAGAGGACTAGAAGGAAACTGTTCAGCAGCAAGTTAGAATCATGAACAGATTTGTACAAGTTTGCAAATGAAGGGTAAAGTATCCAATGTCGGGATGAGAGTAACTGCAGGATTTGCATACTGGAGGATTGTAGGGTTTTCTAGAAGTAAAGATGGTCTTTGTTCTTAAAAACAAACAACCAGAAACAACAAAAGCATATTTTTTACCCTATATATTTTATGTTTTAACTAAGGTCAAATGTAGGGGGCTATGTGAAGTCTATAAGGTGAAGACTATAAATGGGATGGAGATTGAACTGTTCTTTCTCTACAAGTGCTCCCTGAGGTTAAAAGTGAAGCATGTTAAGTGAGGTAATTAAGGGGGGCTTACACCTGTACAAATACTAAGGATAAAGGACTTTGGTTTCTAGTGTTGTGGAGGTGATGCATTTCACAAGCACTGAAATTGTAATAAAAATGTGATTTTTATTTTTTTTTAGGTTTACAGACTGTCACAAATAGAGTTATGGTTTTGACTTACAGTACATGTACACTGAAATAAGCTCTTACAAGGAGTGACTATTGCAATGTTCTCATTTTATATGTGCAACAAGAAGTTTGCACAGATTTGCCAGAATTCCTGAAGCAGTTGCTGTACATTGTGCCACAGAATAATACTAAGGCACAATCAATCACTTAACGTACTGTTTTGCTTAATACATATATTACACTGCTCTACAGCCAAAATGCTTCTGAAATAAATGTAGTCAAACTTTACTAATTCTGGGTCACTGAGAACGAAAATGATGCTTAAAATTGTTGATTGGCTCTAGTTTTCAAGATATGCTATTGGGTCAGTATATACGATCCTTGACTTGGGAATGGCGGAGGATAAGTGAGTTATAAAGAGAAGGGATCTCAATTTAAACCAGAAATGACTAAAATACATCTTTGACTGGATCTATGAATAAATCTATGACTGGGTTTGGACAGGACTTGCTTTTTAGGCAAAACAATGAATGATGCAATCTGAAGCTGGTATTGCGTCATACATGATATGAATTGCATCATGTTATTCCTAGAAGTAATGGATGATGCAATCATAACGAAGTTACATCACTCTGCTGAACAAATTGCCCTATATCAGCTCTAGAAATCATACAGTGTCGTGCTCTCTTATTTGTCAGTGTTTGATTTTGCAAACGGACACATTTCTGTTTAGCCAAAGTGAGCAGAGATGCCTCGTACTTATGTGAACAGTACATATAACTGTTGCATCACAAAAGCGCAGTATAACCAGTATGGTTAAGAAAGCTTATCACCTTTATTTTGGCTGCAAAATTGGAGATCAGGACAAGAGGTGGGCCCCACACATATGCTGCAACACCTGTGCAACAAATCTTCGCCAGTGGTTGAACAGGAAAAGGAAATCTATGCCTTTTGCAGTGCCAATGATTTAGAGAGAGCCAACAGATCATACCAGAAATTGTTACTTCTGCATGGTGCCTCCAGTTGGGAAAGGTGTGTCAAAGAAGAAAAAGTGGACTGTGCATTATCCAAACATTCCATCAGCTATATGCCCAGTACCCCACGGAGAAGGACTGCCGGTTCCTGATGCACCAGAATCATTCTCACTTGAGTCAGACGAGGAAGAGGAAGAGGATGAAACTTCTGGTCCTGAACCATCAATGTCACAGGACCCACATTTTCTCCCATCGTCCTCCTCTGAACCACACCTCATAACACAAGGTGAACTGAATGACCTTGTCAGGGATTTGGAACTACCCAAGAGTAAAGCAGAGCTGTTGGGCTCCAGACTACAGCAGTGGAATCTCCTGGCAGGTGATGTTAGGGTTTCCATGTTCCGTGACTGTCAAAAGTTCAGCATCCACCACTTGTTGAATCAAGGAAGATTTTGTTACCACCCTTACACATCAAGCTGGGTCTGATGAAGAACTTCGTCAAGGCCATTGACAAAACACAAGCAGCTTTCAAGTACCTCCATGGAAAATTTCCAAGGTTAAGTGAAGCTAAGATAAAGGAAGGTGTCTTTGTTGGTCCTCAGATTCGTGAACTTCTTCGAGATGATGCATTTGACCATGCACTGCGTGGCAAGGAAAAGACGACATGGAAAGCCTTCCAGTTAGTGGCAATAAATTTTCTCGGAAACAACAAGGCAGACAACTACAGGTTGTTGGTGGAAAACCTCCTCAAGGCATACAAAAACCTTGGTTGCAACATGTCACTAAAGTTACATTTTTTGCACTCTCATCTAGATTTTTTTCCACCGAACTGCGGAGCAGTGAGCGATGGGCACGGTGAGCGATTTCACCAGGACATTGCAACAATGGAGAAACGCTATCAGGGCAAATGGAGCCCATCAATGCTTGCAGACTATTGCTGGACAGTGACAAGAGATGCTCCATTTAATGAATACAAGAGACGAGCCAAGAAGCGCTGAGTAGACACTGAATAGGACTAAACTATGTACATAATAGTTTTTTGCCTTTTTTTCATAATAAATTTTATTTATATAACCCTTTTGCTGATTTTTAAAGTGTTACATAAACAGGACAGGTGAAATATTATCATGTAAAGCAACCATAAACACATGAAAAGACCTAGGTTTACAATTTATGATTAAAACTCTACTATCTACACAATATACATAGACATAAAATGTAAAAACTTAAATATCTTAGAAACAGTAGCCAATGAGTTGTTTGAATTGTCATATTTGAATTCAGCACATCAAAATACATAATAAATAGCACATTTTATCTCTGAAGCAGACGACTTCTCAAAAATTGTAGACCAGTGTTATACATGCTTGTTATAATCAATTCATCTGCAGTGTACTAGTAACCTATACTGGAACATGTAATGTAAAGGGTTACTGAACAGAGACCACTGAAATATAAAAATTGAGGTACTTCCTGTGGACAAAATAACCTGGCAATCAAAATAATTGACAAATAATAGACAGAGGTCCATTGGACCCTCACATTTTGAACCCACTCCATTGTTATGATTGCCTTCCACTGCAAAAGGATAATAAAAGTTTTTACAAGGTTCATGGGCAAAATTACAAAATAAAAAAAGTATTTAATAATAGATGTATTTTTTTCTTTTGGGGCTTACACCACCATTTTATCTCATTATGACTTATTGGTAGAAACCCCTATAGAAAAAATGGCATCTATTATTAAAAACTCCACCAGAAATGCCTGGCAGACCAAATGCTCAAATTGCTATCCTTGCATTGCCATCATTTTAGCTTTTCTGATCACTACACCAACCTTTTTGTAATCAGAAGGAGCATTAACACTTATCTACAATGGTTTCAGTTACAATATTGTTTAAGTGCATTACTCTTATATGCCCCATCTAATTTCAGCTGAAAAATATGTTCCCTTCCACCAGCCAAAGGTTCTTTATATCATGTCCTTTATATAAGCAGGAGAAAAAACATTTTTTTTTCATTTCCGTGTTGTCTAAATGTCTGTTTCTGATACAATATATTGTATAACTTTTTCTTATAGGTAAAACTCCATTAGAAAATAATTTGCCTTTGTCACATTGTAGTTACACTATTGTGAAATGAGACCTCACTTAAAACAATTAGGCTTCTCATAAATGTCATGGTTTCTTAAAGAAAAAAATGCTTAGTATTTTCCAGTGTATTCTATTCAACCAAATATGTTTTTCCCATATATATTTTTGCCCATCTCTATGAAACCAAACTACATAGAATCTTAAAAAAATATAATAAAACCCTCCACAACCTCCTTTGACTTTTCTCTAACCAGATTAAGAAAGCAATGTTTGTTTTAATGTGCCTGTGGCTTATCAATGCTGATGTCAAAAAGCAGGCACATTCTCAGACAGACTACAGGTGTTCTTGACATTTATGGATCCCATTTTATCTAAATAGGCTTTTTTAGAATCAAGATTGCATTCAAAGGCTGCCTTTCAAAATAATTTTATTTCACTTTGATGTGAAAATTTTGTGTTTAGACCATTTGCATTTTTAACAGTTTGTACGTCAGAGAGAAGGTAAAAAAAAAAAAAAAAAAGAGCCAGCACTCATGGAATGAGAATTTAATATTGGGTAACTTTTTAAACTGGAGGTATGCTCACTTCTCTATAATTAGCTCTCCTATAAAACTTTGCTCCAAACCCCATTTAAATGGAATTAAAGCTAGCAACTCCTTTGAAAAATCCAGATTCCAGTGCATCACCACAATGCTTTGGATTCTGTGAGCAGAATTAAAGAGGAGGGATGTCACCACTTTAAAAGATGTTTTCAATGAAAATTATTACATGACAAAAAAGACAAAACTCTTTCTCACTAATACTGAGGGACTCATTTTCCTGCCAGTCATCCTTCATGCAGCTCTGCTTTTACAGGCACCCCTTTTAACAATGCAAGATCTCTCATTCAAATTTCCAAAATACCATCTCAGGCCTTGTTCAGTGTGTGCGTGGGGGGAGGGAAGGGGGGTAAATGTCAAAATCTGCAGCTGCTGCTAAATGATAGGTTGAAAAGGGGCATAACAGCTTTTTAAAATAACTTACTTTTAAAGAAATTAGCATGTATAAATTGCATCTTAGCCCCTCTAGCCTGTTTAGCATTCTGTGGGGGGAGAAGGAAATGAATGGAGCAAAAGAATAGTACACACAGAAAAAAATAATGTAAATACTGCATTAGTAGTGCATCAATCACTTTATTTATATAGTGCCAATCACTGCAGAACCAAGGCACTGATGAGTGTCTGGTCCTGATTTTACTAGCCCAATAGGTGTCGGGGTGTGTGGGGGAATTCTTAGACAACAGTATAGGGATCCTAATGTATATGTAATGATTCAGATAGTGCATACATATCGTACCAAGGTGTGTACTGTACAGGGGGATTTTGCTTATGAAACTCTCTTTATTTGATTTATAAGTAGCATTCAATGCAAAAGTCTGTGAGCACAAATCATACTGACCACTGTCCTAGGAGTCTCTCATGAAACAAGATGCATACTAATTCCCCCCTCCACCCTTTCAGCCTGAGAATAGATGGGTCTTGCTGCATGCCCTGAAGATCAACTAATGCTGGCTCTGTTGCACTAGTGGATAAAGCAAATTCCAGAATCATTAGCTCTTCCCTTGGAAGGCTCTGCCTCCAGACACTGACTGCTAGGGTCTATGAGTGAAATTCACACTGATGTAGAGGGCCAGCACAAGTGCTATACACCACTTATGGGATCTCTATATCAGGGGAAATTTTACCCTGTTAGTGCAAATGCCTCAAGTGCCCTTAACTACTACAGTGGTGTATGTGAAAACAATTGGTCTCTAAGAACCAAACCTCAAAGGGCTTTATAGATGATTGGCAATACCTTGAATTTTACCCAGAAGTAAATAGTAAGTCAGTGCAGTTCCTGCAGATCTGGTATAATGTGCTTATTATGACTAATCTTGCTAAGCAGTATAAACATAAATTCCTGTGCATTGATATTAGAACAGTTAGGCTGTATACTCTTTGTCAATTTACAACTGTCCTCCTCATTAAAATTCCTGATCCAGACTCTAAGCACAGTAGAAAAGAAAAAAAAGGAAAATATTTTAAAATATTCAAATTAAAATGAATGTACCTAGACACTGGTGAATATTAATTGATTACATTATGCAGAAAGCTATAAAGGCAACAGTACTATGTACAGTTTGAAAAAAGTGTATCATCAGCATCAGGAGTGCATTCCCTAGGACAGTGGTTCTCAAACTGGGGCTGCCGCTTGTGTAGGGAAAGCCCCTGGCGGGCCAGACCAATTTGTTTAGCTGCCGGGTCCGCAGGTTCGGCCGATCGGGGCTCCCACTGGCCGCGGTTCACCGCTCCAGGCCAATGGGGGCTGCGGGAAGCGGTGGCCAGCACATCCCTTGGCACGCTGCGATCGGCCGAACCTGGCAGGGGCAGGTAAACAAACTGGCCCAACCCGCCAGGGGCTTTCCCTACACAAGCAGCGGCCCCAGTATGAGAACCACTGCCCTAGGAAGAATATAACAATCTAAAGATGACCTCAACCAAAATTCTCTGAACTTTGTATGGGATTGAAATCCAGATCTGAATTTTGTGGCTCAGGTCTCTCTAAATAAACATCACTAATGAAAATCTATTTTCCCAAATGGAGGATTCTCGGATTCTATGTGCAATTTTTCAATGACAATCCCAGATTTTGGATTCTAGATCTTTTAGAGACTTTCACTTGAGTTTGGCATGTCAAAATGTCATGTAGGTTCTGATCCTGCACTCATTCCTCTATCAAAAGTCCCAGGGAATTGAACAGGAGTATTGCCAGAGAAAGGAGTCTGCAATCAAGACCCATAAGCATGAAAAATAGCTCCTGAAGTCCTCAACATATCAAAACACAATTTTCATCAGGAAGGATGTAGCAGATTTTACTAGGACACACAGTGGTCATTTAAAAAGTCATTGTCTCCCAGCATTTAGAATAGGCCTGTGACATCTCCAACAACTGAGTGAAGGGGGAAAGCTGATCTTCCAGACATCACTGCTAACTCTCACATGCTGATTATTTAATAGTGACTATTGTATTTATACTGTATTTGTGAAGATGGTTGTTTGTAAACTAATGATCAGTGTTAAAAAGCCAGCATTTATCAGGTTACCACATAAGGTATCTCATGTATCAAAATTTCCTATGCGAAGCAAACAGTTGTATATGCCTTAAGTAAGTTTATAGGTCTTCAGAAGGGAACAATATCTGCTTTCATATGTACAACATACATTCTTGTTTTAGACCTGGAACAGGGGCCTTTGACATGGTAAGGAAGGAAATGGTTTGTAAGGCATGGACTATAAACTTGGATATGCAGCAGCTGAAATGGGCTTAAGCTGGAATCAGCCAACAGCATTGCTGTCAGCCCCGTTTATCTCAGGACATATGGAAAGGGTGGAATTCGATGGTGGAAGTGGGTGACACATTCAATCCTCCATGTGGAAGCTGCAGAGCTGCCTCCATGTGGAAGCTGGAGAGCTGGGGATACACTGAGGTCTGAAGACATACTTAATTATGCAGGCAATCCAGAAGAAAATAATGCACTGCACTTATGCTATCTTCACCTATTCTAGATCTATTTTTCAACAAGTTTTTTTTCAAACTGGGCCAAGTGTGCATTCTTCATTAAGAGCTATGGGTTTGCCAAGCTTGCACTTGAAAAATGAAATCTTTTGAGCAATGTTAATGCAAAACAAGCACCCACGACACATTTTTAATGGCTGAAACACCATTTGATTTTTATGCTCGGATAACTCTCTAACAGCTGAATGGATTTTCCATAAACCATCTAAAAAGAATTCACATCTGGGCTAGTGAAAAAGCATAAGAGATTTCAGCCCCAGTGGTATTTTTTTTCCTGAAAGTAATAAGCCAGCGAACACAGGAGTTTAGAATCAAGAGTTATCTCAAGCATCTCTATAGTGGTGCCTACATGATGCCATGACTTATTAAAAAAATCCTGTAAATCCTAACTTTCTCTAATCAAAAAAGCTGATTTGCATTGTTAACAGGATGCCTCCCCATGTTAGCAAGATAATAATAACAGAGCAATTTTCCTTTAACAAAGACATTAGGTATTTGCAAATAATAACCTTTGAATGCCTTTTGAGGGATTGATTGCTGATATGGAGTTCTGTTCATAAGTTTAAAATCTAGAGAAAGGGAGGAGAGTTGCTTCAATATTTTTATGCTATTATATAACCAATAATTTGACACCTCTCTCTGCATCTAGAATTAAAGTTATCCCATATCCAATCTTGGCACCTCCTCACTACACTCTTCTCTGCATGGTTATGTCTCTGTTGGGTCTCTCTATCATGCGTGCAGTGTTATGGCAGGGAGAATGTCTCCAAAAGCATTATGGAGAAAGTGCTTAGAAGTGTCCCTTACACTTCCTTTTTACAGATATAGCTAAGGCTGTCCACCAGCATGCTCCTCTGACCCAGCTGCCAATATGCAGGAAGGTCTGGACCCTGGTCATGATCCCAAATGCAGCCACTCTGCAGTGGAGTGCTTCTGGATGTGCTAGGCCACTGTCCCTTGTGCTCCAGGAGTATAAATGCTGGAATAGTAGCTACCCCCAGCAGGGATGCACAAGGTAAATCAGGAGCTATTTATGCTTTCTTCCCATTTCTTGGGCACCTGCTTTAGGACAGGCATAATCTAGCCTCCAACTTTAAAGATCCTACTTCCATCTCCCCCCAAAAATTTTTTTCACAGTATGGCCAAAAAAGCCCAAGCAACTCAGTCTTTTCTGCAATGGCAGAAAATTGGTAGTTTCTAGAGTTGCACGAAGAATTGATATAAAGGAGGAACATTTCTGGTTTGTAAAGATTTATATATATTAGACAAACCACAAAATCAAATAAACAAATTCATAGAGCAAGAAGTGAAAAAGATTCAAGACCCTAGTCTATTTCTAACCCTCCACAAAGAATGGCATATGTAGTACAACATCGATATATTCTGCACTAAAAGTTCGGGTCCTCTCTAAAGTGATAGGCATAGTTCTAAGTCTATCCATTTCATGTGGAGATTAAGTTAACTCCTGTTATGTCCCATGTTTTTCCATCCTTAGCAAACAATGTCCCCAAGAATTAAATGTTTCCCATCTGTATTGTTGACATTTTTTCCTACTAGATCCCTCTACAAATCCATCCTAAATTAATAAACTACCGTGAACATCACAGTAGATAGATTAACTCTTTATTAGCCAGATTTTTGTTCTATAACTCACTCTAAAATATGGCCAAATTGGGATTTAGTTTTCTGTGACGTGGAAGATTTATTGAGACATAGAGAATGGATTTCTTTACTATGCTCCTGATGAATGCATGCTCTACTTGTAAGAAGGGGATTTATTTATTATTGACTGATTAGACCGCTTCAGTCCAGTTCCCAGTGGGTAGGAGAAAAAAAGGCAAAGTACTATGAGAGCGCTGGGCAGCAGATTTTGGTTTGCAGGCAGGCATGGTCAGTTGTGGTGGTGAGCTCTCCACGCTGATCAAACAGAAAATTAAATTAAAAAGTTCCTGGGGCTTTTCCTGTTTACCTGGCTGAAGTGCAGTGAAGTTGAAAGTACTGTTCAGAGCGGGCACATTAGAGCACTCTGGGACACTCTGTCTACACTACCCCTAATTCGACCCAGGAAGGTCGAATCTAGCACTACTCCTCTTGTTGAGGTGGAGTACAGGCGTCGATTTTAAAAGCCCTTTAGGTCAGCAGGAAGGGCCCTGTAGTGTAGACAAGCACATTTTAAATTCAACCTAATGTTGGGAATGTCGCTCTAACGACGTAGTATAGACCAGCCCTTTGAGTTAATTTCCCAGACCTGAAAGAGCTCTGTGTAGGGCTAGTCTACACTAGAAGTGCTGGTGAAGGCACTTTATGCCAATGGGAAAGAGTTCTCCTGTGTTGGTGAGTATCTGAGTATCTGCTGCTGGGACAGTTGGTCAGTTTGACCGTGTGCTTGATTGCTTGCTTGTTTATTTGAAAAGTGTGAATTGGGAGTGCTTTGTTCCAGGTGGGCCGGACTGGTATATAAGGGCAGTCAGCAGCGAACCAGCTGAGCGGCGAACAGCAGAGGCTAACAGCGGGAGTTTGCCTGGGAGCTGTCCAAGAGGAGGTACGCTAAGTGCTGCATTAGGGGGGCTGTGTTGGTGAGTATCTGAGTGCCTGCTGCTGGGACAGTTGGTCAGTTTGACCGTGTGCTTGATTGCTTGCTTGTTTGTTTGAAAAGTGTGAATTGGGAGTGCTTTGTTCCAGGTGGACCTTGAGTGGGCCTGACTGGTATATAAGGGCAGTCAGCAGCGAACCAGCTGAACGGCAAACAGCAGAGGCTAACAGCGGGAGTTTGCCTGGGAGTTCGCTTGGGGAGAGCTCACTGAGGCTTTCATCTGCAGGTTTCTCTGAGTAGTTCCTGCAGCAGTTGAGGAAGTTCTTAAGAGGACGGTGATATGGAAGGTGAGCGATCAGCTGTTGTAACCTGCACATGTTGTTCAATGTTTGTCTTTCTTCCACAGGACAGAAGCGACTTTGTCTGTACAAAGTGCAAGCTGGTCTCCATATTGGAAGAGAAGGTTCGAGGGCTGGAGAAACAAGTATCGACTCTGCGTTGCATAAGGGAAAATGAAGATTTCCCAGACAGACGTCAGGAGATGCTTCTACGGCCACAATGTTCTGAAGATTCAGAGCAGGCGCAGCAGGGACAGAAGGATTGTGAAGAGGTTTGGCAGCATGTGACCTCCAGAAGGCGAAAGAGGAGCGTCCATGCACCAGCAATGGAGATACAGGTGAGCAATCGTTTCCATGTTCTCTCTACAGGTACTAATGGAGAGTGGACTAGATGACCCATCTGAGTGAAGGGATCAGAAGGAGACTCCACCAATTGGAAGGCATAAGATGCACTGTCCTAGGGATGGGGGTTCCACGACCACCACTCCCAAGAAGAGGAGGAGGGTGGTAGTGGTCGGGGACTCCCTCCTCAGGGGGACTGAGTCATCTATCTGCCGCCCCGACCGGGAAAACCGAGAGGTTTGCTGCTTGCCAGGAGCTAGGATACACGATGTGACGGAGAGACTGCCGAGACTCATCAAGCCCTTGGATCGCTACCCCTTCCTGCTTCTCCACGTGGGCACCAATGATACTGCCAAGAATGACCTTGAGCGGATCACTGCAGACTACGGGGCTCTGGGAAGAAGGATAAAGGAGTTTGAGGCGCAAGTGGTGTTCTCGTCCATCCTCCCTGTGCAAGGAAAAGGCCGGGGTAGAGACCATCAAATCGTGGAAGTCAACGAATGGCTACGCAGGTGGTGTCGGAGAGAAGGCTTTGGATTCTTCGACCATGGGATGGTGTTCCAAGAAGGAGGAGTGCTAGGCAGAGACGGGCTCCACCTAACGAAGAGAGGGAAGAGCATCTTCGCCAGCAGGCTGGCTAACCTAGTGAGGAGGGCTTTAAACTAGGTTCACTGGGGGAAGGAGACCAAAGCCCTAAGGTAAGTGGGGAAATGGGATCCTGGGAGGAAGCACAAGCAGGAGAGCGCAAGAAGGGAGGACTCCTGCTCATGCTGAGAAAGAGGGACGATCGATGAGTTATCTTAAGTGCCTATACACAAATGCAAGAAGCCTGGGAAACAAGCAGGGAGAACTGGAAGTCCTGGCACAGTCAGGGAACTATGATGCGATTGGAATAACAGAGACTTGGTGGGATATCTTACATTACTGGAGTACTGTCATGGATGGATATAAACTGTTCAGGAAGGACAGGCAGGGCAGAAAAGGTGGGGGAGTTGCGTTGTATGTAAGAGAGGAGTATGACTGCTCAGAGCTCCGGTATGAAACTGCAGAAAAACCCGAGAGTCTCTGGATAAAGTTGAGAAGTGTGAGCAACAAGGGTGATGTCATGGTTGGAGTCTGCTATAGACCACCAGACCATGGGGATTAGGTGGACGAGGCTTTCTTCTGGCAACTAGCAGAAGTTGCTAGATCACAGGCCCTGGTTCTCATGGGAGACTTTAATCACCCTGATATCTGCTGGGAGAGCAATACAGCGGTGCACAGACAATCCAGGAAGTTTTTGGAAAGTGTAGGGGACAATTTCCTGGTGCAAGTGCTGGAGGAACCAACTAGGGGCAGAGCTTTTCTTGACCTGCTGTTCACAAACAGGCAAGAATTAGTAGGGGAAGCAAAAGTGGATGGGAACCTGGGAGGCAGTGACCATGAGATGGTCGAGTTCAGGATCCTGACACAAGGAAGAAAGGAGAGCAGCAGAATACGGACCCTGGACTTCAGAAAAGCAGACTTTGACTCCCTCAGGGAACAGCTGGGCAGGATCCCCTGGGAGAATAACATGAAGGGCAAAGGGGTCCAGGAGAGCTGGCTGTATTTTAAAGAATCCTTATTGCGGTTGCAGGAACAAACCATCCCGATGTGTAGAAAGAATAGTAAATATGGCAGGCAACCAGCTTGGCTAAACAGTGAAATCCTTGCTGATCTTAAACGCAAAAAAGAAGCTTACAAGAAGTGGAAGATTGGACAAATGACCAGGGAGGAGTATAAAAATATTGCTCAGGCAAGCAGGAGTGAAATCAGGAAGGCCAAATCACACTTGGAGTTGCAGTTAACAAGAGATGTTAAGAGTAACAAGAAGGGTTTCTTCAGATATGTTAGCAACAAGAAGAAAATCAAGGAAAGTGTGGGCCCCTTACTGAATGAGGGAGGCAACCTAGTGACAGAGGATGTGGAAAAAGCTAATGTACTCAATGATTTTTTTGCCTCTGTCTTCACGAACAAGGTCAGCTCCCAGATTGCTGCACTGGGCAGTACAGTATGGGGAGAAGGTGACCAGCCCTCTGTGGAGAAAGAAGTGGTTCGGGACTATTTAGAAAAACTGGACGTGCACAAGTCCATGGGGCCGGATGCGCTGCATCCGAGGGTGCTAAAGGAGTTGGCGGGTGAGATTGCAGAGCCATTAGCCATTATTTTTGAAAACTCATGGCGATCGGGGGAGGTCCCGGATGACTGGAAAAAGGCTAATGTAGTTCCCATCTTTAAAAAAGGGAAGAAGGAGGATCCGGGGAACTACAGGCCAGTCAGCCTCACCTCAGTCCCTGGAAAAATCATGGAGCAGGTCCTCAAAAAATCAATTATGAAACATTTAGAGGAGAGGAAAGTGATCAGGAACAGTCAGCATGGATTCACAAAGGGGAAGTCGTGCCTGACTAACCTAATTGCCTTCTATGATGAGATAACTGGCTCTGTGGATGAGGGGAAAGCAGTGGATGTGTTATTCCTTGACTTTAGCAAAGCTTTTGATACGGTCTCCCACAGTATTCTTGCCGCCAAGTTAAAGAAGTATGGGCTGGATGAATGGACTGTAAGGTGGATAGAAAGCTGGCTAGATCGTCGGGCTCAACGGGTAGTGATCAATGGCTCCCATGTCTAGTTGGCAGCCGGTTTCAAGCGGAGTGCCCCAAGGGTCAGTCCTGGGGCCAGTTTTGTTTAATATCTTTATTAATGATCTGGAGGATGGTGTGGACTGCACTCTCAGCAAGTTTGCAGATGACACTAAACTAGGAGGCGTGGTAGATACACTAGAGGGTAGGGATCAGATACAGAGGGACCTAGACAAATTAGAGGATTGGGTCCAAAAAAACCTGATGAGGTTCAACAAGGACAAGTGCAGAGTCCTGCACTTTGGACGGAAGAATCCCATGCACTGCTACAGACTAGGGACCGAATGGCTAGGTAGCAGTTCTGCAGAAAAGGACCTAGGGGTCACAGTGGACGAGAAGCTGGATATGAGTCAACAGTGTGCTCTTGTTGCCAAGAAGGCTAACGGCATTTTGGGCTGTATAAGTAGGGGCATTGCCAGCAGAGCAAGGAACGTGATCGTTCCCCTTTATTCGACATTGGTGAGGCCTCATCTGGAGTACTGTGTCCAGTTTTGGGCCCCACACTACAAGAAGGATGTGGAAAAATTGGAAAGAGTCCAACGGAGGGCAACAAAAATGATTAGGGGTCTGGAGCACATGACTTATGAGGAGAGGCTGAGGGAATTGGGATTGTTTAGTCTCCAGAAGAGAAGAATGAGGGGAGATTTGATAGCAGCCTTCAACTACCTGAAGGGGGGTTGCAAAGAGGATGGAGCTCGGCTGTTCTCAGTGGTGGCAGATGACAGAACAAGGAGCAATGGTCTCAAGTTGCAGTGGGGGAGATCCAGGTTGGATATTAGGAAAAACTATTTCACTAGGAGGGTGGTGAAACACTGGAATGCGTTACCTAGGGAGGTGGTGGAGTCTCCTTCCTTGGAGGTTTTTAAAGCCCGGCTTGACAAAGCCCTGGCTGGGATAATTTAGTTGGGAATTGGTCCTGCTTTGAGCAGGGGGTTGGACTAGATGACCTCTTGAGGTCCCTTCCAACCCTGATATTCTATGATTCTATGATTCCAATAAATCCACCCTTGCAAGAGGCAGGAGCTATGTCAGTGGGAGAAGCTCTCCTGCTGACATAGCACTGTCCACACCACTGCCTAGGTCAGTGTAACTTATGTTGCTCAGGGGGGTGGCTTTTTCACACCCATGAGCAACATGTTATACCAAAGTAAGTGATAGCATGGACCAGGCCTAAGCTCGAAAGCTTGTCTCTCTCATCTACAGAAATTGGTCCAATAACAAATATTGCCTCACCCACCATGTCTCTAATATCTTGGGACTAACATGGCTACAACAACACTGCATAGATGAGGGAGGAAAGGCAGAGGAGGATCTGTAGGTAAGGAGTGATACTGGGGTATGGGACAAGGGCCCTTTGAGGAGAGAAAGAGAGTCTGGACGGAAGAGTCTCTAATAGGAAGGGTGGTAGAAGGAGAGAATCTGAAGGAAGAAAGGAAAGACAGTGAGGTGCAGAGAGTGAGTATGGCAAGTATACATAGAGGGGAATGAAGGGAGAGAGATACCCAAGTGGGGGAAAAGAGACTGGGACAGAGGTGGAGGCTAAAGAGGGAGAGATTCAGTGCAGGTCTACGCTTAAAATGCTACAACGATATAGCTACTATGCCAACAGGGAACGTCTCTCATCAACGTAGTTAATCCACCTCCACCAAAGGTGGTAGCTATGTCCATGGGAGAAGCGCTCCCATTGACATAGTGCTGTGTACACTGGTCAGTATAAATGTGTTGCTTAGGGGTGTGGATTTTTCACACTCCCGAGTGACAGAGTTATTCCTATGTAAGTTTATAATTTAGACCTGGCCTCAGAGAAGAAAAAAGTGGAAAGAAAATCCAAGTGTGATTAAACTAAAACTGAAAGAAAAAAGGGCAGCAAGAGAGAGAGAAAGAACAGATAATAAAGATAAGAGAGATTGGGATGTTTTTTTTTTTTCTATTGTGTAAAATTTGGCGTTTGTTCCAGCACCTGTTGAAATCAGTAATCTCAAATTGACATCAGTGGGAGCTGGCTTAGCCCTGCACTGACAAAATGTTTCAAACACACACACGCACTAGATTTGTTTGTCTTTTTTTTTTTTAAATGAGGGAACCTGATTCTGGTGAACAAGGGGGCATGAGAGGATTGTTTCTGAGCTGGACATGGAGGCCCCATCATCCTGTGAATGGAGAAAGGGAGAAATCAGCTCAGTTTTGTGGGTTGTTTGCAATGTTGATGCTGACTCTTTGAATATTTTTATAAAGTTTGAGCACATGCTTAGGGAAATAAACTGACCCTTGAAATTTTGGTGCATCCATGGGTGGACGGTGAAGCCCCTGTTAGGGGAGGCTAGCCCCTGGCTCCGTCCATTCCACCCACACCCTCGCCCCAGGCCAGAGCCCTGAGGCCCCCTTTCCCTCCCCCGCAGCCAGAGCCACGAGCCCCTCCCCCGCCCAGAGGAGTCCCAAGTGCCCTCCCTTGGCCAGAGGAGCCCCAGGTTGGCCGGAGGCCCAAGTGTCATCATCCCCATGCCCCCGGACAAAGGAGCCCCAGACCAGCCGAAGCCACAAGCCTGCCCCCACCCCATGTGTCCGAAGGTGCCCCGAAGCTCCCCTCCCCCCCTACCCAGAGGAACCCCAGACCAGTCTCAGCCGTGCCATGCCTCCCTTCCCCAGATCCCAAGTTGCTGAAGGGAAAAGCCTCTCACTCTCGTCCAAAGAAGTTTTCCATATGCCCCATGCAGGTTTCGGGGCGGCTGAGGAAGCAGTATTTGCTACTCAGCTTCCTTGGTCCATCAGTAATCTCACTGGAGTCCAATACTTTTATTTAATATTTCTTAACTTTTACAGGGACATGACTCCTGATCTCCATCCTTCCTGTGTTTTTCTTCCTTACAACTCCCCATAGCTTTGCCACATATACTGGACTGGCTACAGACCTCTTAAGACCTTATTTGTGACCTCTTTAAGTCTGAAATCCTACACACTCATGGAAAACAGCACAGATTTTAGTTAATTTCACATACACACACAGGCACAAATTCATATTTGGAGTCTAGATCTGCTTCCACATTTTGTATGAGGATTAGATTTTTGAAGAGAAGCATCTGTACTAGAAATAAAACCTTGTCCCATTTTTTCATTATAGGTATAAAAGCTGTACTTGTAAAGTTCTGAATAAAAGGGACCAAATTTGCAGTACCAATTTGCACATTTATTTTTAATTTTGCAGAAGACAGCATATCAATAATGCATGTTTTCTCTTTATTTTATTGGTGGGATGCCAAAACAGAGGTGTGTTTTTGGCATCTAGACTGCAGCATCATTTGTTTCTGCCCTGTAATACATAAGAAGAAGGCAAACATGGGAGGAAGTGTTTTTAATTGGAGTATTTTTATCTTATAATTAATTATTATTAATGTAGATTTAGACCTGTTATGACATGGAATCTTTTGATTTTATATGCCTAGAATCAAGATCTCAGTGAAGGGCTTTCATTTATTGTAATGTGATTGTAGTGTTCTCTATTCTTTTTTTTTTCCTTCCCATTAAAAATAAGTTGTTGACCCATTCATTCTGATACCTACATTGATTTCCAGGAGACAATATCAACCCCTTTAGTACTAATAACTCTGCAAGGGATCTTAAGTCATACTTCTTGTTGGAAGTGAATAAGGATTTTTTAAAAAAAAATATTAGGGTAGTACCTGTCTTCCACTAAATGCTGCTACGGTTGAAAACAGTATCAGCACTTTCATTAAGAACCCAGTTTTTCATGAGTTGATCGTTCTGCCATAAAAATTGGCTTTTTCTTTAGTGTACAAGGTATACAGATTTGTTTTTATTGTTTCAGATTAAAACAAAACCAAAAAGATATAAACATTTGTTTTCTTTACAAAATCTCTAACTCTATAAAGTGAAACAAGTTACAAATGAAGGTCTGCAATGAGCTCCTTGTTGTCAGTCTCTTGTGCCTGCCCAGAACATCACTGAAAATACTGGGGGTAAAAGTTTCAAAAGTTAAATTGTTTTGTATGACAGTCAAAATGGCCAAGCAAAGCGGGCTCTTACATTCAATTTGATGGTGTGTGTTTGTCTGTAATGCTACAGCCAATCAATTAAATAATTTTAGGGAATGTTCTAGCAGGGCTGGTTCCAGGAACCAGCAAAGGAAGCAGGTGCCCGGGGCGGCCAATTGAAAGGGGCGGCACTCAGTCCGTTATTGGGGCGGCACGTCCGGGTCTTCGGCAGCACTTCGGCGGCAGCTGAAGTGCTCCACTTTAGTCTTCGGTGGCAATTTGGCAGCGGGTCCTTCACTCTGCCTCTTCCTGTTCGGTGGCAGGTCAATCAGGTTTTTCTTTTTTTTTTTCTTTTCTTTGCTGCTTGGGGCGGCAAAAATGCTGGAGCCGGCTCTGTGTTCTAGGCATCAGTGGGCAGAACCCTTCATGAAAATCAGAAAACTGAAAAGGTGGAGCCCTTGGCATTTGGTTAACAAACCTAGCAGCTTCCACCACTCTGTAGATCGAAGAACTGGTTGATGGCAGCCATTAATACCTTCCAGCATAACAATACTTCCCATCTCATCTCTGTCCCTCCTCCGGATACAGTTTAACATGTTAGAGAGACAAGGTGGGTAAGTAATATATTGTATTGGAGGGACTTCTGTTGGTGAGAGAGACAAGCTTTCAAGCTACAGGGAGCTCTTCTTCAGATCTGGGAAAGGTACTCGGAGTGTCACAGCTAAATAGAAGGTGGAACAGATTGTTTAACTTAGGTAGATAGCACAGATTCTAGGGGATCATTCAAGGTGAAATGGCTATGGGCTGCTGGTATAATACTCAGCCTCCCCTGGTGCAGCTGCTGCCGTTAGACACCTGGTTACGGGTTTGGTGGGGGAAGTTTTTGCTTTAATTATGCCCCATGCACGTTCCACGGTGGCTGAGGAGGCAGTATCTGCTTCTCAGCTTCTCAGCTTCCTGGGTTCATCAGTAATCTCCCTGGAGTCCAAGGGAGATTACTGATGAACCCAGGAAGCTGAGTAACAGATACTGCACCTGAGCTGCCCCAGACATATCAAAAGCTCAGCTTCTTCTTCCGGAAAGAGACGTTTTTCCCCATGGGGCAGCTTGGGGGTCTGCGGAGGGGAGGTGTGGCGTGGCTGTGGCAGCTCTGACTGGCCCAGGGCTCCTCTGACCGTGGGGAACCGGGGCTCCAGACAGCCCAGAGCCCCTCCGGGCAGGGCTTCGGCCAGTCTGGGGCTCCTCCAGCCAAGGGGCAGGGACTCAGGGCTCCTGGGGAGGAGGGCTTGGGGATCTGGCCTAGGGTTGCCAACCCTCCTGGTTTGGCCGGGAGTCTCCCGGAATCACGCCCTATCTCCCGGAGGCTACTGATGCCAAATTGGGAGATTTTAGGTGCTGAAAGTCCAGTGGTGTAGTGGGGCTGAGGCACGCTTCCTGCCTGCCCTGGCCCTGTGCCATTCCCAGAAGTGGATGGAAGGTCCCTGCTGCCCTTGCGATGCAGGGGAGGCAGCTCCGCACGCTGCCCCCGCCCGCAGCACTGACTCTGCAGCTTCGATTGACTGGGAACTGCGGTCAATTGGTGCCGCACTTGTAGGCGTGGGCATCTGGGATCTGCCACCCGCTTCTGGGAGTGGCGTGGTGCCAGGGCAGGCAGGGAGCCTGCCTTAGCTCCACTGACTGGGAGCCGCCCGAGGTAAGCACCTCCCGGCCAGAGTCTACACCCTGCACCCGCTCCTGCACACCAATCTCCTGCCCTAGGCTCAACCTGGAGCGCCCTCCCACATGGCAAACCCCTCGGCCTCACCCCCCAGCCGAAAGCCCACACCCCCTCCTGCACTCCCTGCCCCAGCCTGGTGAAAGTGAGTGAGGGTGAGGGAGAGCAAGCGACAGAAGAAAGGGGGATGGAGTGAGTGGAGTGGGGCCTTGGAGAAGGGGCGGAGCAGGGGCGTGGCCTCGGCACAGGGGGTGGGGCAAGGATGTTTGGATTTGTGTGATTAGACAGTTGGCATCCCTACTCTGGGTGTGTGTGTGTGCGGGGGGGTTCCAGAGGGTCTTGGGGCTCCAGCTGAGAGGGGTGGAGTTCTCAGGGCTCCATCTGTGGGGGGGAGGGTGGGCAGAAGGGGTGGAGCTGGGCCCAGCCTCCCTGAAGGGGGGGCTCCATCCACCACCCATGGGAATGGCCCATTAACACCTCTGCAGTCATAACATACTGACACCTTGATTGATCCATATAGAAATTAAAAAATGATGGTGGGGGGGAATGTGGGCTCACAAAGCCCCTTGCATTGGGGTGCATAATGGGAGACCCTGGTATGGGGAAGAAGGGGGAAGAGGGGCACACACTCCTTGGCAACAGAGAAAGAATGAAACAATGGGGGACACAGTGTTTGGTGTGAATAGTGGGGTGCACATAGAGTCCCTACCATGGTGGGGAAGAGGGGAATGGGGGAATTAGAGAGCACACAGAGCCCTTGACTGGAGTCAAGGAGGAGAATGGGAGACAGTGGTATGGGGGAGAGGGACAGAGAGAGCACTTGGCATGTGGCAGAAGAAGGAATGGAGGGACAGGAGTCTGGTGACACACAGAATGATTCAGACAGAAAGAAAGGAAATATTAATGTTTGTGGGAAAGAGGGGGCTCACGGAATCCCTGGTATGGGGGAATGGGGAGGGAAGATGCAAGGGATCCCTACAATAGAAGGGGAATGGGAGAGTGGCACACAGGGAGCTTGTGGAGGGAATGGAGGAATGCAAGGAGTGAGTCCCTGGTGTGCAACAAGCTCAGCCCAGAGAAGCTATGAAGTGTGGAAACCCCGGGTGGTAAATTCTATTGAAAAGACTCAATGAAGTGGGCTGAGATATTTAACTACCATTGACAGGATCTCTCTTACCCCTGTTGGTAGATGGTTGGTTTGTTTATTTAATAAAAAATACACTTCAGGTTTACATATATTCCACAGATGGCTTGCCAATTTGTGCCACTACCTCATCATTACCTATAGTAAATATAGTATTTTGGGGGTTTGTTAATTATGGATGAGGGCATAACTAAGAGCAGACTATAAAAAACAACGTTGGAGAGCTGAGCTATATTTTTAGAAAGTGAATGTAGCTCAAGGGTTAAAGGTACACCTCTACCCCGATATAACGCGACCCGATATAACACGAATTCGGATATAACGCGATAAAGCTGCGCTCTGGGGGGGCGGGGCTGCGCACTCCAGGGGATCAAAGCAAGTTCGATATAACATGGTTTCACCTATAACGCAGTAAGATTTTTTGGCTCCTGAGGACAGCGTTATATCGAGGTAGCGGTGTACCTGTTTTAGTCCCTGCCAGGCAGGGCCTGCTCCAGCTTTTTTTTTGCCACTCCAAGTGGTGAAGAGAAAAAAAAAAGAAAACCCTGGAAGAGATAGCGTGAAGGACATGCCGCTGAATTGACGCTGAAGACTAAAGCGGAGCGCTTGAGCTGCCGCCGAAGTGCTGCTGAAGACCCGGACGTGCCGCCCCAATAACGGACGGAGTGCCACCCCTTTCTATTGGCTGCCCCAGGCACCTGTTTCCTTCACTGCTGCCAGGACCGACAGGTACCAAGAATAAAATTGGGAGGTGTGTCCAACAGTTTCCCTACAAACACAGCTTTCAGAAGCATGTGCCTTTCTAAAAGCATGTACGTTGTTTCAGGCAGATTCTGGTAAGAGAAGTCAGTTTGAATAGTTCTATAAGGGGAGGTAGCTGCAGGTAGGGAGTCCTGTGAGATTACAATTTCTTTCATGGAGCCAATTGTCAGAGTTTTTTGGGTGAACTTGAATAAAGGTTGACAAGGCTGGATCCCCACTTTGAACTTTAGGGTACAAATGTAGGGGCCTGCATGAAAACTTCTAAGCTTAACTACCAGCTTAGCTCTGGTTCGGCTGCCACCATTTCAATGGATTCCATTCCTGGGAAACCTTGAAAAACCTTCACCAAATCCCTGGTGAATACAAATCCAAACCCCTTGGATCTTAAAACAAGGAGAAATTAACCATTCCCCTCCTTCCTCCCACCAACTCCTGGTGAATCAAGATCCAAACCCCTTGGATCTTAAAACAAGGAAAAATCAATCAGGTTCTTAAAAAGAAGGTTTTTAATTAAAGAAAAAGGTAAAAATCATCTCTGTAAAATCAGTATGGAAATTAACCTTACAGGGTAATCAAACTTAAAGAGCTCAGAGGACTCCCCTCTAGTCTCAGGTTCAAAGTACAGCAAACAAAGATAAACACTCTAGTAAAAGGTACATTTACAAGTTGAGAAAAACAAAGGAAAACTAACACGCCTTGCCTGGCTATTTACTTACAAGTTTGAAATAGGAGAGACTTGTTTAGAAAGATGTGGAGAACCTGGATTGATGTCTGGTCCCTCTCAGTCCCGAGAACGAACACACTCCCAAACAAAGAACACAAACAACAGCCTTCCGCCCCCAAGATTTGAAAGTATCTTGTCCCCTTATTGGTCTTTTAGGTCAGATGCCAGCCAGGTTACCTGAGCTTCTTAACCCTTTACAGGGAAAAGGATTTTGGAGTCTCTGGCCAGGAGGGATTTTATAGTACTGTACACAGGACAGCTATTACCCTTCCCTTTATAGTTATGACAAAGGTGTTTCCCCTTCTGATCTTAAAAAGACTTCCAACTTGTATTTGGGGGATCCTACTTTTAATCTTCACAGATCAGATTTGTTTCTTGCCCATAATTGATTCCCGGAAGTACTGCTTTGGTGCTATATGCAGGAATGGAATCAAAACCAAGGTGCATCCATTTCCTTTGGGATGATATCAGACATCCATGCGACAGCATCTGGGATTGCCAGTGTTCAAAATGGAGACTAGAGCTCATTGAAAAATAGGATTTTTTTCTAAAAAATTCTCAAAAAACTTGTCCCTGTTGTGATAGATATGGCAGCTTTCTGCCATATGCTTGGGGGACCTTAGGGAATTAAGTTTAAGTATCTTTGGGGTCCATTATATTAAATGAATGGTTTATGTATGATTGTGTTCTATTCCATGTGGGAGGGCTGCCACAACTCCTCCAGGAACCAATAACAGACCCCTCTTCTAACAACAAAAATTACTACATAACCCCAGGATGGGGGACCAAAGCCTGAGCCCCGCTGCCCAGGCGGCGGAGAGGGAGGGCAAAGTCTGAGCCCCACTGCCCTGGGTAGTGGGCGGGGGGTGGGGGCAAAGCTGAAGCCCAAGGGTTTCAGTCCTGGGTTTCAGCCCTGAGCCTGTAACCTGAGCCCCACTGCCCAGAGCTGGCACTGAAGCCTGAGCCCTGCCACCCAGGACTGAAGCCCTTGGAATTTGGCTTCGGCCCCAGACCCCAGCAAGTCCAACACCAGCCCTGGTGACCCCACTGATCTAAAGGGTCTCCCTTCATGATTAGAAATGGAGCTTGTTGTGAAAATCAGGATAAAAACATAATTTTTTTCACTGTCTCCCTTCATCCGAGCTGCCACCTGTGCCCACGCTCTTCTAGACAGGATTACAGACAGGTTACCTAGCAAATCCTGCTGGGGCCTTGGTAGGCACAGGGAATTTTCTATTGCAGCAGATACTTACTTTCTATCCTAGCCTGAAAGTTAAAGCAGTCTCTCTCCCTCTTTCCTCTTTGCTTAAGGTTTTTATTTTTGTATGGGAAATGTAGGTCTTTTTTAGATTTCAAGTGTAATGAGCTTTCAGTGCCTGTTCTGAGTTTCAACTTTGTATTAAATGTATTTCAATGCAGACTGATGAATCTGTGTACTAGCTCAGTTTTATGTACTGCCATTGAATCAGCCCTTTCCTTTATCTGAAGGGGTGGGGGATAGGAGTGGGAACAACCAAACAGCAATACTTTCAAGCTAACTTTTTAATGAAAATCACATTCATCTCAATTGCGGTATCCAGTCTTGGATTGAACAAGGTGACAGAGTTGTTGGTTTTGTATATGTGACTTCATCTTTGCCTTCTTTTTTTTCCCCCTCCACAGGTTTGCTGTCACACATTGCAGCATTCCTTGTGTGCATATTTATGCACTTAGCTATCAGCCATTTTGTAACCTCCTCCCCCAGCAACTGTAGTTTGCTAGAATGATGAAGTTGTGAATGCTGAGAGACATTTAATAAAATGGAACTTTATATTACATTTTTCTTGTTATTTGTGATTTATGACAAGAGACCTACTCTGCAGGAAATCATTTCAGTTCTCTTCTCATTCCCCCCGTTCCCCCTTTTTTTCCCCTATAGCTTGAAATCCTTTATTGAAAATACCTCGGCATGACTGGTCTACCTATTTCCCTGTAGGGGAAGTCTTTTGAACCTGGACATAAATCTTAGGCAGAGTAATGGTGGTGAGGAGGGTTAGTTTTCTCTCCCATGCACACAGATGCTCACCTCTATGTAAATGTGCACAGTCTTGTGTTCTGCAAAACTCCCAGGAGTGCTGCTTTTAAATGACATTTTGCAAAGTCAAAGAGCATATCCATATCAGAGAAGAGAATTAAAAATGTGCTGCCAGGCAGTCAGGCCTCTTGTTATTATTGTTCCCTATTTGCATCAGCACATGGAAAAAAAAATCCTATCTATTTACATTTGTGCTCTAAGAAATTTACTATTAAATCATAAAACAATACCAAAAAACAACAATGAAAATCCAAGCCCAGTTCTTTTTTGCAGCCAGATTCTCTCCTGCACTGGGAAAATCCATGTAAGAAGCAGGATACTGAATATGTTAACTCATAACTCACAGGTAAATGGATGGCAAATCCCACCACCCTCACTGAAAGAGCAGGTTAGTTACCCTAAGTCAGGGCAGATCTCAGGATGCATGTGGAAACAATAAACAGCCATACAGCTGCCGGTGACACCCCTTTCCTTTATGGTAGTGCAGTTCCTCCATGAGTTATGGAGGAACACTGAGTCTTTGGTGAAAGGGCTTTTGCAGAATGCTCCCCCTAAACAGCTTGCTGTGGAGTTGGCACTCCCCTAATCTGTGTCCCCTGTGTTAAGGGAGTGAGGATTCCAGCAGGTTCCACACCCATCCACTTGTATTACTGGTGAGGAGATTATACCCCTAGATTATTTTGCAGAAGTCTTAGTAACATGATCACAGGAGCATTTAGGCCTTGTCTACACTACGAGAGTAGTTCGATTTTACTTAAATCGAATATTTGGAATCGATATTGCAAAGTCGAACGTGTGTGTCCACACTAAGGACAGTAATTCGACTTTGTGAGTCCACACTAACGGGGAAAGCGTCGACATTGGAAGCGGTGCACTGAGGGCAGCTATCCCACAGTTCCCGGAGTCCCCGCCGCCCATTGGAATTCTGGGTGGAGCCGCAAATGCCTTCTGGGTAAAAAAAAAAGGGGCCAGGGTGCTTTTGGGTAACTGTCGTCATCCGTCCATCACTCCCGCCCTCCCTCCCTCCCTGAAAGCGCCGGCGGGAAATCATTTCGCGCACTTTTCAAGTCATTGACAGCGCGGACGCCACAGCACTGTGAGCATGGAGCCCACTGCAACCATCGCTGCAGTTGTGGCCGCTCTCAACGCCTCGCAGCTTATCATACAGGTTGCCCTGAGGCAGATGCAGAAAAGTCAGGCGAGGAGGCTACGTCAACGCGGTGATGACCTGAAGTCTGAGAGTAGCACAGACCTCTCAGAAAGCAGGGGACCCAGCGCCGAGGACATCACGGTGGCAATGGGTCATGTTGATGCTGTGAAACGGCGATTCTGGGCACGGGAAACAAGCACTGAGTGGTGGGACCGCATAGTGCTGCAGGTCTGGGATGAATCACAGTGGCTGCGAAACTTCCGCATGCGGAAGGGAACTTTCCTTGAACTTTGTGAGTTGCTGTCCCCTGCCCTGAAGCGCAATGACACCCGGATGCGACCAGCCCTGACTGTCCAGAAGCGAGTGGCCATAGCCCTCTGGAAGCTTGCAACGCCTGACAGCTACCGGTCAGTCGCGAGCCAGTTTGGGGTGGGCAAATCTACCGTGGGGGTTGTTGTGATGCAAGTAGCCAAGGCAATCGTTGATGTACTGCTGCCAAAGGTAGTGACCCTGGGAAACTTGGAGGCGATCATAGATGGCTTCACAGCGATGGGATTCCCAAACTGCGGTGGGGCCATAGATGGAACTCACATCCCTATCCTGGCACCGGACCACCAGGCCAGCCAGTACATTAACAGAAAGGGCTACTTTTCCATGGTGCTGCAAGCACTGGTGGACCACAGGGGACGTTTTACCAACATCAATGTCGGATGGCCGGGCAAGGTTCATGACGCTCGTGTTTTCAGGAACTCTGGTCTGTTTAGACGGCTGCAGCAAGGTATTTACTTCCCGGACCACAAAATAACTGTTGGGGATGTGGAGATGCCTATAGTCATCCTCGGGGACCCAGCCTACCCGCTAATGCCCTGGCTCATGAAGCCCTATACAGGTGCCCTGGACACTGAAAAAGAACTCTTCAACTACCGGCTGAGCAAGTGCAGAATGGTGGTGGAGTGTGCTTTTGGACGTCTCAAGGGGAGATGGAGAAGCTTGCTGACTCGCTGTGATCTCAGCGAAACCAATATCCCCATTGTTATAGCAGCTTGCTGTGTGCTCCACAATCTCTGTGAGAGCAAGGGGGAGACCTTTATGGCGGGGTGGGAGGTTGAGGAAATTAGCCTGGCTGCTGATTACTCACAGCCAGACAGCCGGGCGATTAGAAGAGACCAGCGGGAAGCGCTGTGCATCCGGGAGGCTTTGAAAGCAAAGTTCCTGAGTGAGCAGGGTAACCTGTGACTTTCTAATTTTGTGTACAGAGAAGCCTTCACCCCACTTCCAACACACGTTTCAAAATAAAAATAGTTCTACTTTGTTAAAGCACACCGTTTTCTTTAATACTGTTTTCGCGGGAATTTTTTAAAACTGGGACGCAGACTGTGGTGCGGAGCGGGTGTAGTGTAGTCGCGCGAATGCAGCTTCTAAACTCAAGGACTGACAGGCTCCGCTGCGGTGGGATGGTTCTTTCAACGGAGCCTGTCACCCCTCCTGATACGGACTGTGTGTATGGGGGGTCTATGTGAGTTTGTGGCAGGGGTGGGACGGTTACAGATCCCCTGCTGTGTGGCTCTGTGATCCTGCCTAAGGACCGCCGCTTAAGATCTCTAACTGCCCTCCCCTGACACAAAGTCACAGAGCAACCCACCCCCCACCACATAACATGAAAAGAACCTCCCAGACTAACCAGGGTAAGTAGTCACTGCATCACTGCACTATGTATGTGCCCTGCTGCTGTGCCTGCCCCCTACTATGTACCCTGCCAAAGGTGACTGTCCTGTCCAATTACCAACCCCCTTTCCCCCCCCTCCTCCAAAAGAACATGATGGAAACAGTAGTTAACAGAAACATATTTTTTATTATCAACTACACATGGGACTGGGAAGTGAAACTTGGACGGGGGCTTGTGTCAGGCGGGAAGGAAAGAACTTGTCAAACTTTGGGGAATGAGAGCCTTCTGCTGCTCCAGCTCTCTGCAGGGGTGGAGTGAGAGTTAGCAGGGACTCTGCCGCCTCTCCTTCTGTGCACTTTGGGTGAAGGGAGTATGGGACTTGGTGGCGGGGGAGGGCGGTTAGAGATGGACTGCAGCGGGGCTCTGTCCTCCTGCCTCCGTTCCTGCAGAACATCCACAAGGCGCCGGAGCGTGTCCGTTTGCTCCCTCAGTAGTCCAAGCAGGGTTTGAGTCGCCTGCTGGTCTTCCTGACGCCACCTCTCCTCCCGATCCATGTTGGCTTGGTGCATTTGGGACAAGTTCTCCCGCCACTGGGTCTGCTGTGCTGCCTGGGCTCGGGAGCAGGCTATAAGCTCTGAGAACATGTCCTCCCGTGTCCTCTTCTTCTTATGCCTAATCCTCCCTAGCCTCTGGGAGTGTGATGACAGGCTAGGTTGTGAGACAGTCGCAGATGGGGCTGTGGGAATGGGAAAAAGGGAGTGAATTCCTCAGAAAGATAAATGTAGTTGTGAACAAAGAACATAGTCTTTCTCTGTGAACAGGACCATGCACAGCACCTATCACATGCGCACTCAGCACAAGGTCGAATTCTCGGCCTTCGCATTCAGTGTCTGGGGTTTTGCAGAGCACTTTTGAGAACCCTGTCAGGACAACGGAATTGCTCTTGCACGCAGACATGGTAAGCCGTAGATTCGTGGCAGCTTAAAACTTTAATATTAGCAATGGCCTCATTTCACATTGAAATCAATGTCGGTCCCTGCTGCCAGCAATCCGGCAAGCAGGAAGTCTGCTCCTGTCCCACACCCTCGCGGCTGTCCCCGGGAACGATCCCTTTCGGCTGACCCTCTCCCGCCTCCACCGCGTGGCTGCAAACCAGCGGTTACAGTTCTGTAAAGGAACGGTAAAGCAGTCCCAACACTAACATTCCCCTACCTCATTCAAAGCAGGTCATCATGAGCGACATCACCCTCATGAGGATCTCTGAGAGCGACAGACAGAGAATGCTCCGGGAAAGCCTTCAAAGACCAGGGCCGTATGCCGCCATGCTGTGCCAAGCAATGATTCCAGAGTACTTGCTAGTCTCGTGGCGCGGCAACGTGTCCTACTACGGAGGACCCAATAAGGCCGCTCTCCCCAAGAACCTAATGCAGCGGATTTCAAATTACCTGCAGGAGAGCTTCCTTGAGATGTCCCAGGAGGATTTCTGCTCCATCCCCGGACATATAGACCGCATCTTACTGTAGCTGCAGTAGCAGGGACTAAACAGTAGAGCGGCTTGGGCAGGACAATCATGCAAAACCGGACATTGCTAGATTTTTTTCAAATAGTTGCACTGCCCATGACTGAACCGTTAAGTTAATCAAACTAATCATGAGAAACCCATTTTTTAAATTGTTAATAATCATGTTCTGTTACAAATAAATGTTTAGATGTTTACAACACTTACTGGATGATCCTTCACCAGATTCTGTGTCTGGGGTAACGGCTGGGGAGGGTTGGTAGGGGATCTCTGTAAGGGTGATGAAGAGATCCTGGCTGTCGGGGAAATCAGCGTTGTGAGCGCTGTCGACTGCCTCGTCCTCCTCATCTCCTTCCTCATCTTCCCCGTCCGCTAACATGTCCGAGGATCCGGCCGTGGACACTATCCCATCCTCAGAGTCCACAGTCAGTGGTGGGGTAGTGGTGGCGGCCGCACCGAGGATGGAATGCAGTGCCTCGTAGAAACGGGATGTCTGGGGATGGGATCCGGAGCGTCCGTTTGCCTCTTTGGTCTTCTGGTAGCCTTGCCTCAGCTCCTTGATTTTCACGCGGCACTGCGTTACATCCCGGCTGTATCCTCTCTCTGCCATGTCTTTAGAGATCTTCTCATAGATCTTTGCATTCCGTCTTTTGGATCGCAGCTCGGAAAGCACGGACTCATCGCCCCACACAGCGATGAGATCCAAGACTTCCCGATCAGTCCATGCTGGGGCCCTCTTTCTATTCTGAGATTGCACTGCCATCAGTGCTGGAGAGCTCTGCATCGTTGCCAGTGCTGCTGAGCTCGCCACGATGTCCAGACAGGAAATGAGATTCAAACTGGCCAGACAGGAAAAGGAATTCAAATTCAAATTTTCCCGGGGCTTTTCCTGTGTGGCAGTTCAGAACATCCGAGCTCTTACTGCTGTCCAGAGCGTCAACAGAGTGGTGCACTGTGGGATAGCTCCTGGAGCTATTAGCGTCGATTTCCATCCACACCTAGCCTAATTCGACATGGCCATGTCGAATTTAGCGCTACTCCCCTCGTCGGGGAGGAGTACAGAAGTCGAATTAAAGAGACCTCTATGTCGAACTAAATACCTTCGCGGTGTGGACGGGTGCAGGGTTAATTCGATGTAACGGCGCTAACTTCGACATAAACGCCTAGTGTAGACCAGGCCTTAGTTCTTCGAGTAGATGTAGATGTGCATTCTACTTAGATGTGTATGCACCCAACGTGACGGAGCCAGAGATTTTGCCTATCAGTACCTGTAGAGGGACAGTGCTCACACCTCGTGGTTGTGTCCCCTTCCCTGGTTATATGAGGTGGCACCACCCTGACACCCCTCAGTTCCTTCTCACCTCCCCTGACTGGAGTTAGAGCTCCCCGTGGTCATAGTCTCGCAACCTCACTGATAGTCTTAGTCTAGTTTCTTATTGTATATAGTTAGCAGTTAGTATGAGCTAGTAGTTAGAAGTTAATGTTAGTTAGTAGTCTGTTTCCCCAGAGATGCCTTCACCAGGGTTTAAACATTGGCCTTGATGGAGCAGTGATCCCCAGCGGTCCCTACAAACAACACTTGCTCTGTTTTGGTGAGATCCACCTCAAAGAGTGTAGCATGATCTGTAGATTGTTCAAGAAAAGAAATCTGAGGCTCAGGACCTTTGCCTCAAGCAGCACCTGCTTGAACAAGCCATGTGGACTGATCCAGTACTGATGCCCTCTTTGGGTCAAAGATCACCCTTGGGGTCCAAGAGCACTGCTGCTTCACATTCTGAAGAAATGGTGGACTCATTCCCCATCGACTGAACCTAGAAAAAAGGCTGCATACGATCAATAGAGACTGCTCCAGATCTCGGGGTGACTCTTCCACCACTCCCAGGAAAAATGAGGACTGACACAAAGCCAGTATGCCAGGACTGTGCAGGTACTTCTGATCCTTCTCTGGTATTGAGTAGGGAGGTTGGAAACCCTGTACTGTTGTCTCCAGTTCCAGCCTCTGGGCATCCGTTGAGTCTGGTACAAATGAGGGAGATGCCGGTATTGACTGTATTGACATCATCAACGTACCATGCCACCACAGATCTCCTCTGCCTTTTGCTCCTGACCTCATCATTGGTCCAGAGATTTCCTAGGGCAACACCATCTATAGCCCCTGTGACTAAGTGAGCTGCTAAACCCTTGTGTCTGTCAGCACCGCATGCCAATGCTCCCCTTCCAGTAGTTGGGGTAGAGTCTATACCAGAATCAGTATGGGGGACCTCCTCAGCACCACTACAGTCAGCACCAGAGATGCTTCCTTGGCAGCTTTCACCACCCTTGACAGTGGTACAGTTAATCACTCCGGTACTGCTATTCACATCAGGACCAACATCACTTCCAGCACTAGCATACTTGGTACTGATGATAGCATCTCTTTCTGCAGCGTTGCTTGCTGCCTCATTCTGAGTGATGGACAAGTCAGCCTACCAACTCACTTCTTCTGGTCTCGCTCCGCACTTGTTGCGGCGATCCCGAGCCTTCTCTGCATCTGAGTCAGGGTTGTCATCCTCCTGCTCCCCATCATCCAACGAGCACTGACGGCTGCTAATGAACCATTACGGTTCCCAAGATTGGCATGCACCTCGTGGTCAGGATGGAGGTCCCTGGTCCTAAGCCTGCTGGACACCAATGCCAACATCACCAATATCAGTGGCCTCCTTGAAGTCAGTGGGATGCTCCTCGATCACAGAGGCCTCGCTCCTCATCTTGTTCAAAGGCGAAATTGCTGATCAAGTCTGTGGTGTTTACTGTAGATTCACCACAAGTCCAGGCACAAGCAGTCCTTCTCCCTGAAACAAGATCAGGCTTTGCCACAGTTAAGGGCCTCATCCTCATCTCTGAATGATGTGGTGCTGCCTGGACCATCTTCCATTTTGGTACTGGAGGATTTTAAGGCATAACAAGACTTTTTGGTCTGAATAGCTGCTTCCATGGGTGTCAAAGCGGAGTTCATGCAAGAGAACACCCACAAATTGATGGACATTTTACAGCTGTCTGCCCCAGGGAGTCACCTTTCCGATCTTCTTGACCTTCACAGCTTCAACAAATAAATCAGTTATATGAGGTTCTGAATGGTCATTCTATCGACCATCCTCCCTGCGTTGTCTCAGAAAAACTGGTTTGCTGCTTTGGACTTTCAGGGCACCTACTTTCATGTGACAATTTTACTGAGCCACAGAAAGTTCCTTTCAATATGTGGTCCTCCCATTTTGCATCTCTTCTGCCCCCAAGTTTTCACCAAATGCACGGTCATGGTTATAGCATATCTCAGAAAAAGGGGAATCCACATCTTCCCATAGCAAGACAACTAGTGACTGAGGGGCAGATCCAGAGAAGAGGAAGTTCATCAGCACCACATTGTGGTTGCTCAACCACCTGAATTTCATTCTAAACACTGGAAAGTTAATTTTGGCTCCCACTCAAAAAAATAAACTTCACTGGGGCCCTGTTAGATTCCAGGATGTCGAGAGTGTTCCTGCAGATTGACCATTTTCAGACAATTTGACATCTTTGCCTCAGTCTGCAAGCTCAGCCTTCCACACCATTCAAATGTGTCTGAGACATGTTAGGTGACATGTCCACTTGCATGCAGGTGGTCCAGTTTGCAAGACTGAGTCTTCGCCCCCTTCAGATGAGGCCTAGGATGGGCACCTTTCATTCTGTGGACATACTTGTTAGTCTCCCTCCACTGATCCTAGACTCCTTGCAGTGGTGGACATGTCCACAGAAAGTTTGCAAGGGCATTTCCTTCACCTGGCCCTCATGACTAAGTCAGTTATTACTGATGCCTCCCTGCTGGATTGGGGGAAGAGTGCACCTGGGGTCATTGAAGGAACAGGAACTGTGACTAGACCAGGAGGCCTCACTCCATATCAACGTGCTGGAGTTTTGGGCCATCCATAATGCATGTTGCACTTTCTGGGACTGTATCAGACACTTAGTGGTTCACATGCTTACTGTACTATGTGAATGTACTATATGAATAAACAAGGGGGAGCATACTCCAGGGTGCTCTGCCTAGGGATGATCAATCTGTGGCAGTTTTGCATCAGAGAGAATATTACTCTGATAGCTGTCCACTTGACCAGGATACAGAATCATCTTGCGGACCATCTCAGCAGGTATTTTTACCTGAGTCGTGAGTTGTCCCTGAAGATATGTGTCCTCCGGATCATCTTTATGGTGTGGGGCATTCCCATGATCTACTTGTTTGCTAAAAGGGAGAACAGGAAATGTCACCTGTTCTGGTCCTGGGGAGAGGGGGCTCAGTCCAAGTTCCCTCTCCTACACCTTCCACTGCAGTTGGCAGTTGACTCTCCTATATATCTTTCACCCTATCCCGATCATTCCTCAGGTCATCCTCAAGCTCAAGATGAATCAGGCCAAGGTCATTCTCATTGCCCTGTGTGGTTGAGGCATTGCTGGTTCTCCTACCTTCTCACACTGTCAATTCAGCCTCCAATGCCTCTTCCTTTCCATCCTGACCTGCTCACTCAGAATCATGGCTGCACCATGCATCCCACACTCCACTCCCTGCATCTCCTGGCATGGTTGAATGAAGAGGAAGAGCAGTTCTTGGCAGGTGTCCAAAAAGTTCAACTCAACTACAGAATGTCCTCTACCAGGATGGCTTACTTACCAAAGTGGAAGAGATTTTCAGTGAGGTCCCTGGCCTGCAGGACCTAGTTGACATGGACTTCTATGCATGACATCTTGGAGTATCTGCTACACCTTTGGAAGTTGGGGCTTGTGCTTAGTTCATTGAGAGTGCATCTGGCAGCAGTATCAGCCTTTCATTCACCTGTTCAGGGAAAATCAATCTTCTCCAGTGCTATGGTGAGAAGTTTCCTGAAAAGGCTTCTCTATATATATATCCTCCAGTCCGAGAACTGGTCCCCTTGTTGGACCTAAATATGGTTCTGGCAGCTCTAATGGGTCCTCCATTTGAGCCCCTAGTGTGTTGTCCACTGCACCACTTGTGTCAGAAAACCTCGTTCCTGGAAAGAATTACATCCATAAGAAGGGTGTGTGAGTTGCAGGCTCTGACGGCATGACCTCCTTACACACAATTCTCCAAAGACAAGGGAACTTTACGACCCCACCCAAAATTTTTGTATAAAGTAGTTTCTTCATTTCATTTGAACCAGGCAGTATATTTATCTGTGTTTTTTTCCTAAGCCGCATTCATCTCCAGAGGAGCAACATCAGGCGATGTCTAGCTTTCTATTTGCATAGGACTGAACCATTTTGTGCTTAGCCTTGCCTGTTCATGTCACATGCAGACCATCTCTAGATGGATAACATCATGTATCAAGACTCCAAATGAAATAGCTTTGGCTATGCCTCCTCAGCAGATATGAGATCATTTGACAAGAGCACAAGCAATGTCAATAGTGTTTCTCAGGGATATTTCCGTATTGGATATTTGCAAGGCTCCCACATGGCCATCCATCCATCCATTTACAGATCATTATGGAATTACTGCATCTTCCAAAGCAGATGCAGACTTTGGAATGGCAGACTTGTGATCCTTATTTAGGTAGACTCTGAGCCCTGCCTCCTGGGAAGGGTACTGCTTGGGAGTCACTTAAGTGGAATACACATCTGCATCTACTCAAAGAAGAAGAAATGGTTACTTACTGTAGCTTTGGTTCTTCGAGATGTGATGCAGACGTGTATTCCATGACCCAACTTCCATCCCTTCTGCATCGGAGTCTCCTCTCATGGGCATTTGGTGCAAAGGAACTGAGGAGGTTCAGGGCGGGGCTGCCTCATATAGCCATGTGATGGACCACAGCCAGGAGGCAGGTACTGGTAGGCAAAATCTCTGGCTCTGGAATGCTGGGTGCACACACACGTAAGTGGAATACACGTCTGCATCACATCTCAAAAAACCACAGTTACAGTAAGTAACTGTTTCTTTCTCATCTTATACTCTCAAGTTCTAGAAACAATCTCTTTCATTTTCATTAGAAATTGCATGCAGGAGACAGAGGCACAAATGTGGGTTCCGATTTTAATTAAATCATGTCCAGTATTACCAATTTGTCTTTACTACATAGGAAATATGAACTGAGATTAGCGTTGCGTGAAGAGAGAAATCCTTCTCATAGGTTGTTGGAAATGTTTTAGTATGAGAGTTTCTAGAACTTAAATGTTTCTTTACATAGATCTGGCTATTCTTGCTAATTAGTCACTTGTCCATGTTGCCCAGATACTAGAAAATGGGCATGACAGCCTGTAGCTACTTAATGTGGACCAGGAAATCACACAAAGCATATTTTTAAGTGAGTCACAAGCTGAGTATATTTTTTTCTATTCTATTAGTGCACAAAATATGCTAGATATTCTCTAAGCTTAAAGAAAAACATAGTCCATATCCCAAAGAATGTACAATCAGTTATGTTTCTGAAGCATAGGTATGTTTCTGCATGTGCCAATATTATTCTGTTCTCTTGCCTCTGGACTGAATGATCACCTTTAAACTCAAAACCATAATTTGTGCTAATAACCTTTGGCAAAGAGCAGTTATAGGGGGTTGCATTGCTTTAAGAAATGCCATTCTAAGATGACATGTTAAACTCTGGAGCCCACTGCTCTTTTCTAGTGGTTGTTGAGTGGAAGCTAAAGACAATTTTCAAAGTATAGAATAACCCCAATGCCCCTCTCACTAAAATAGATTTTAATGGCTGCAGTGTTTGTCTACAGAGTCACTAAACTATCAGTGCAGTATACCTATAGTACTAGATATTGCTCATTTTTCTATAAATTGTTTTGGGATACCTATAGAGTGTAAAGCTTCTTCCCCTGCATGGCATTACATTATATTTTAATTTTATTCTAATTGTTTTTGTTTGTTTAAGGTACTTAATGGGTATCTTTTTCGAATACAGGCTGAAAGAAATTACCATATCCAGAAAAGAGAGATAAATGATAAGGGTACTTTGAACAACCTTTTTTCTTTTCTTTGTGGGAAACCACTGCTTTTGTATTAGTATGATCAGGAGAGGGTACAAGGAAAAACAGCAAAAAACACTGTAAAACGTAAACATGGATTTAAATATTAACCATTGACTTTGGGATAGGTGCAGGCATAGAGTTAACTTAAGTAATTTATATCCCTGCTCCTCAGCTAGATACAGATGGGAAGTGCCAATGCAGCTGGAGTGGAATGGAGGAAAAAGACGACTGCAGAAATTAATAAAAAGATTATTTTGCTAGGAAAATAGCATGCTAAAGATCATCTAGGACGCTTAATATGATTTGTATAGCACGGCAGGACTTCAGCACATTTTCAAGCTTGCTGCTTATTTAAGCATTTGCCATAAGAAGCTAGTGAAAATAAAATGAACAATGTGTGTCTACTGTAGCTTTTTTTCTTTTTGTTCTGTTAGGTTAAAATTCACCTCTATACAGAGACCTCTTAAGGCTTATGCACCACTGAAGCCCTCAAAGTTTTGGGAGAACTTTCTTCACAGAAGGGAATTTCGTCCTTAAGTAGATTTGTTACAAACATTCTTTTATGTTGCCTCTTTCTGGGGTAAGAGGTCAAGCTTCCAGACATCTGAAGGTCATCCAAAAGTCAATATCCTATAACATTAGTATGTACATCAACTGGTGATAGTCACATAAGGCAGAAGCACTGCTACGAATCACCACTGAAGCACCTATCTACTATATTGCTGAAGAAATATAATTTCAAACAAAATTAGAAAGCAAAGATGATTTTGCAGGAATACTGACAAAGACTTAATTTTTGTGTTGGCTACAGAACTTCCACAATAAGAGAAATATAAGACAGGAAAGAATATTATATGCGCTGGCAACTTTGCTGGAACTATGTTTCAAGGGCAGAACTGAAATCATCTTTGTGGAGGGTGCAGACAAAGGTCATTGGATAGACAGCCTCATTAAAAAAGAGGAAGCTGTTTCTTATATATTACAAATGAAACTCAAGGCTGTGAATGTTAAAATATCTTTGCTGTGGTATGTATGAGCCAGTGGATACAATACTCCTCTGTGTACTTAAATTATTTACAGTGACTTTGGCAGATTTTAGAAGTTGCTGTTCAGAACATATGGCTAGCGATAGGTAATGCTATCTAAATGCTGGGCCATAATAGACAGGTTTTCCTCTCCCGAGTCTCTCGAAGGCAAATGCTACAATATGTCTGTTAATACTGCCTCACTTAGCCAAGTTACTGCAGTCATCAGAATTCTTGAAGGTCATCTGTACATACTGAGATATAGTTCTTACAGCTTCATGAAGGGAAATATGGCATAGTTGTTTACTGAAAAAACAAATGTAAGTTGTATGTATGATAAGATATTTAATAGTCTTTAAGCTTTGCTGTATGTGGTGACTATTGCTTGTTTTAAAATGCCATTACTGCTACTAAGTAAAAAGTGACATCTATTCTCATACCATCCTGAATATTGAGCCAAGAATCCATCACCTATCAAGTATTATTATTGGAGCAATAAGGCTAATTTATAACCAGGATATGTTGTTTTTCTCTTTCCTTCTGTCATAAACCTAGTGTTTTTCAATTTAAAACCCAAAACAAGAAAAATGATTAAGTATCTGGAGGGATTGACTCATAAGAAAAAATTAAAAGAACTACATATGTGTAGATTGACCAAGCAATGCCTACGATAAAATAACCATATGCAAATAATTAAAGGGTGCAAACACCAAGGAGGGAGAGGGATTGTTTTGAATGGCACAAGACACCAAACCTGGGAGGAGTGGGATGAATTTGGAGAAAAGAAAACTCTAAGCTGGATATCTGGGGGGGGGGGGGAGTGGAGAGCGGGGAATCTTAGAATTTGAGTTCTAGTAAATTGTGGAATTGTCTCTCAAAGGGAAGTGATGGAAGCCTCATCTCTGGGATCATTTATAGCTAAAACTAAACAGAGCAATGCATTGTAGGAATCATTCCTGTATTGACTTCTGGTGGATTGATTAACAGCATGATAGGCCTTTCTTTTAGACTTCTTTGGTTCTCAAAATATATTAAAGAAGCTAATTCTACTTTCATAAGAAATGGTAAGCCTTTGAGGTAGGGACAATACAGTATATACTTTAAAAATAGCTAGCTCACTGTGGGTGCTGCTGGAAACAAAAAAATAAAGGGGCAAATTATTTCGGGATGATTTTGAGTTCATGCTTTTGCACATAACGTGTATCAGATGCTGGGCTCAGGTCCAAAACATGTATGGAATGAGTTTTCACACTATTTTTCATACAGTTTGAATATAAATTTGTTTGCAAATTAGCTGAAATCAGCTATTCTTTACCTGGTGGAATACAGATTGGGCTCTAATGGAGGAAGATCTCTCCTCCTCTCTGGTAATGGATCCTGGGGTGGCCCACAAAATTACATGACCTTTAAAAGGGAGCTTGCATCTATTCTCTCTTTTTTCAGTAGTTCAGAAGATATTGAGTTGGAGAGGCCGGAGGAATGAGTCATCCCCATTCACCAGCTCAAGCTGTGGTCTGATTAGCGCGTCATGGACTATTCACTAATGATAGAAGTTGGGTGTGGGAACCCACGTTCTTTCATCCTTAGCTAGTATAGATCACTGTCACCCCACTGAATTCAACTGAGCTATGCTTACTTACACTAGCTGGGGATCTGACACCAATTTCTTAGAGGAAAAAGATGATGCTTCAATGAAGGATTTCTGGATAACTATGTTTATTATTAAGTAATCAGTGTAGAGCTCAAGGTTTCAGGAAAAAAAAGTTGACTTCAATCTTAGGTATTTAGGAAAATGCTGTAAGTAAGTCTTGCACTTTTTCTTTGTAGGCTTCTTCAGCCTTGTCCTCTTCTTTCTCGAAGAGGACTTTATTCTAAGAAATCTAGTCATTCTCTGATTTGATGCAAATCAGAAGTAACTCTAGTGGAGTCTGGTATAAGACCCCACTAGATGAGATGAGAATCCACTAAATGAAATGAGATGAGGTGAGAATCAGGACTCAGTTTATGAATCAGAGAGGCATCTTAGAATGATACTTTTGGGAACATGGAGCTGTTATTGTCACACATGATTAAGAATGACAATATAGTCTGTAATGCAAGGGATCTCACGGCTAAATTAGCTTGCTTATTATCTCTATGCTGGTTCTGCAGGGAATCAGAATTAAATTTGTTAAGGATTACAGAAGCATGGTTGAAAAAAGGGTATACATTTTGTTAACCTAGTAAAGCTCACACAAATTGACACTGATTCTGTACTGTTTCTTCTGGTTATGTTATTTGGATCTGGGGCTGTACACCTTCTTGTTTGGAGATGTATTTGCAAAGGACTGTTCTGTAAAGGTGGGGTACAAACATCTTTCTATGTGGTCAACTTAGTCAGTAAAGCAAGTTGAGGAAAACACAAGTAATGTTAGAATTGTATGTCTTAGATGTGGATATGGGACACATTCTTTACAACATAAACCTCCATGCCTGTTGGTAAAGATGTCAGTTCTTTGCTCAATTCTAGCAACAGCTTATTGGAGTAGGCAAAGAACATTCATTAACTGCTATTGGATACTGGCATGTAAAATCTGGCATCTGCAAATACTGCAAGTAAAAATAATGGCTTAATATTCTTAGGTACTTAAAAACAGACCACCTTGAATTTTATGAATGGATAATTTAGTTTTGCCTGGCTCAAATGACACCCACATTAGAAATATGATTTAAAGGGACTATTTTTTTCTTCCTTTTGTGTGCCCAGTACTGGTAAAAAGTAGAGCATTACAGTATTTCTTGTCATTAGGACAGACCAGACATTGATTTATATAAATGATTTATGTAACAGTTTTACTTTTTTATGATGCAGAGCTGAGAACTTTGTCATTATTTGGATGACTTAGATTCAGTGTCTTTTCCTTTTCATGACTCTTTCTTTTGAAAAAGGTTGTGGGCCAAGTATCAGCATGCCCAAAACCAAGTGAAGTTTGGGGAAATTATCAAATGAAGCCTTGATTTGTCTGGCTTTATTTTTTTTTTAATTTAGACAAGGTTTCAAAGTTGGTTATACACCAAATTAAATTGAATAAATTAAATTTGTTTTCTTTGGGACAATTTATTGTTCATAGACTTGAGGTTCAATACCTTTTGCTTTCACATTATTAAAAGTGATTTTTCATATATTCAGCAGTGGGTGGTTGTACTGTAGCTTGTTTCACTGTCTGAAATAGGCAACTTTGTACCAGTGCGAGGTACTGTCATTTATATTCCTAGAATTTTCATACACTGGGGATCTTCTTCAGTCGACACTTTGAGTGCAAGCATCTCACCTGTGCAAAACTGAAGACTCTTTCGTGTGTTTACTCCTTTAAAGTAAGCAGAACTAATAATTCCTAGTAATCTTTTTATTGTAGCCCTTCCACTATTTAGTTTGGTAGGGATCAGAAGTTGATGATTGGGGGTAGGAGAGGAGGAGCATGAGGATCTGAGCAAATGGAACCTATCCATGGTACTGATTTAATTTTAATGAATCTTTCTGAAATGACATTCCAATCATTAGAAATATAATACACAGACAATATGCAAAATGGCTAGAAGCATAAAAAGCAGCCCAGTTTAGAGGTGATCTGTGCCACCATTGATTTAGCAGATCACGTGACTTAGTGATGAAAACAGCCTTTTTGAAGAATATCAATGTGCATTCTTTCACACCCTATTTTAACTGAAAACTGCTAGTCCCAATTTTTTCCTGTAATTAGCATTGGTGCTCATAGCCGCCCAAGTAACTACAATAAAAAAGGGAAGTTCTGTGGCAATCCAGCAAGAACACACAAACAAAACCCAGAAGGCTAAATAGCAAGATTAATCGTTACCTTCTACTTTTATTTCTAGGACGAGGGAACAGGGAAGGTTAAACAACACTTTGCTTTGAGCTCTTGGGGGCTTGTTTGGCTGAGCTCACCAGCTAGGCAAACAGGGCAGCTCTGATTTGGAAACTGTGTAGGAGGCAAGGGAGTGGAACGGGGGAGTGAGTGGGACAGTGAGGGGAAGTTTCTATTGCCAATCTCCCTGTTGATCTTGTTTTGTGGATAAACAGAGGACTTAGCATCTCAGGGTTTGCAGAAATAGGGTGACTTTCTTTAGTGTTACAAAGTGCAAAAAGCATTTGCACTCATTTCCACTGAATTTACTGTAAAAAGCCACTCAAAGATCCCATAGGGCTTGCAGAATGCATTATAAATTGAGTAGCTACAAGAAGCATACATGCTCGATATATTAGTGCTGCTAACTAAACACTTGATTATTTCATATTGCTTTTCCCTAATTGTGCTAGTAAATAACATAGCCATGAAATTATTTGGGGGTCTCTTCCCCCTTTGCCTGTAGAGGAGTAACTTGGGGCTTGGCAGCTATGTGTGTGTGTATATATAGGAGGGTGGGGTGGGGGGCTATGAAGGTATTGAGTGTTAGTGATAAATGACCCAGGAAAAGAAATGTTATGCTGTGTGTTATTCTCAAGGCTCTTTTGTGGGGATTATACTTTCTCCTGCTAAAATGGATAAATTGGTTTAATAAGAATGAAGAGAGAGGAGAAGTAATTGGGTGTTCCTCTTTTTAAATGTTTATTATGGGAGTCCTGGTTATTCCCACTTAGAGACAGATTCTGTCACCTTTATTCACATTGAATAGTACCTTACTCCATTTATGTCAGTGGGACTGCTTGTGGAGTAAGCACAGGTGTGTAAAGATGGTAAAACCTAACCCTCAATTACACTGGTTTACAATATTTGAGAAGTTGTCTGCTTCAGAGATAAAATGTGCTATTTATTATGTATTTTGATGTGCTGAATTCAAATATGACAATTCAAATAATTGATTGGATACTGCTTCTAAGATATTTAAGTTTTTACATTTTATTATGTCTATGTATATTGTGTAGATAGTAGAGTTTTAATCATAAATTGTAAACCTAGGTCTTTTCATGTGTTTATGGTTGCTTTACAAGATAATATTTCACCTGTCCTGTTTATGTAACACTTTAAAAATCAGCAAAAGGGTTATATAAATAAAAAAATTTATGAAACAAAAGGCAAAAAACTATTATGTACATAGTTTAGTCCTATTCAGTGTCTACTCGGTGCTTCTTGGCTTTCTCTTGTATTCATTAAATGGAGCATCTCTTGTCACTGTCCAGCAATAGTCTGCAAGCATTGATGGGCTCCATTTGCCCTGATAGCGTTTCTCCATTGTTGCAATGTCCTGGTGAAATCGCTCGCCATGCTCGTCGCTCTCTGCTCCACAGTTCAGTGGAAAAAAATCTAGATGAGAGTGTAAAAAATGGATCTTTAGTGACATGCTGCAACCAAAGCTTTTGTATGCCTTGAGGAGGTTTTCCACCAACAACCTGTAGTTGTCTGTCTTGTTGTTTCCGAGAAAATTTATTGCCACTAACTGGAAGGCTTTCCATGCCGTCTTTTCCTTGCCACGCAGTGCATGGTCAAATGCATCATCTCAAAGAAGTTCACGAATCTGAGGACCAACAAAGACACCTTCCTTTATCTTAGCTTCACTTAACCTTGGAAATTTTCCACGGAGGTACTTGAAAGCTGCCTGTGTTTTGTCAATGGCCTTGACAAAGTTCTTCATCAGACCCAGCTTGATGTGTAAGGGTGGTAACAAAATCTTCCTTGATTCAACATATGGTGGATGCTGAACACTTTTCCTCCCAGGCTCCAATGACTGTCGGAGTGGCCAATCTTTCTTGATGTAGTGGGAATCTCTTGCACGACTATCCCATTCACAGAGAAAATAGCAGTACTTTGTGTATCCAGTCTGTAGACCAAGCAAGAGAGCAACAACCTTCAAATCGCCACAAAGCTGCCACTGATGTTGGTCATAGTTTATGCACCTCAGAAGTTGTTTCATGTTGTCATAGGTTTCCTTCATATGGACTGCATGACCAACTGGAATTGATGGCAAAACATTGCCATTATGTAGTAAAACAGCTTTAAGACTCGTCTTCGATGAATCAATGAACAGTCTCCACTCATCTGGATCGTGAACGATGTTGAGGGCTGCCATCACACCATCAATGTTGTTGCAGGCTACAAGATCACCTTCCATGAAGAAGAATAGGACAAGATCCTTTTGACTGTCATGGAACATGGAAACCCTAATATCACCTGCCAGGAGATTCCACTGCTGTAGTCTGGAGCCCAACAGCTCTGCCTTACTCTTGGGTAGTTCCAAATCCCTGACAAGGTCATTCAGTTCACCTTGTGTTATGAGGTGTGGTTCAGAGGAGGAGGATGGGAGAAAATGTGGGTCCTGTGACATTGATTGTTCAGGACCAGAAGCTTCATCCTCTTCCTCTTCCTCATCTGACTCAAGTGAGAACGATTCTGGTGCATCAGGAATTGGCAGTCCTTCTCCGTGGGGTACTGGGCGTACAGCTGATGGAATGTTTGGATAATGCACAGTCCACTTTTTCTTCTTTGACACACCTTTCCCAACTGGAGGCACCATGCAGAAGTAACAATTGCTGGTATGATCTGTTGGCTCTCTCTCCAAATCATTGGTACTGCAAAAGGCATAGATTTCCTTTTCCTGTTCAACCTCTGGGGAAGATTTGTTGCACAAGTGTTGCAGCATATGTGTGGGGCCCACCTCTTGTCCTGATCTCCAATTTTGCAGCCAAAATAAAGGTGATAGGCTTTCTTAACCATAGTAGTTATACTGCACTTTTGTGATGCAAAAGTCACTTCACCACAAACATAGCAGAAGTTATCTGCACTGTTCACAAAAGTATGAGGCATCTCATTGGCTAAACAGAAATGTGTCCCTTTGCAAAATCAAACACTGACAAATAAAAGAGCATGACACTGTATGATTTCTAGAGCTGATATAGGGCAATTTGTTCAGCAGAGTGATGTAAGTTTTGTTATGATTGCATCATCCATGACTTCTAGGAATAACATGATGCAATTCATATCATGTATGATGCAATGCCAGCTTCAGATTGCATCATTCATTGTTTTGCCTAAAAAGCAAGTACTGTCCAAACCCAGTCATAGATTTATTCATAGATCCAGTCAAAGATGTATTTTAGTCATTTCTGGTTTAAATTGAGATCCCTTCCCTTTATAACTCACTTATCCTCCGCCATTCCCAAGCCAAGGGTCGTATATACTGACCCAATAGCATATCTTCAAAACTAGAGCCAATCAACAATTTTAAGCATCATTTTCGTTCTCAGTGACCCAGAATTAGTAAAGTTTGACTACATTTATTTCAGAAGCATTTTGGCTGTAGAGCAGTGTTATCATTGAGATGTGATGCCTTTACTATCATGAATAAGGCTTTAAGGCTTTATCTATTACACTAGACAGGTATCTTCTTGAATCTCATATTGCTGTCATTGATTATCACTTTATTTTCTGGAGTGATATTTTATCACTACTAGACAGGATGGCCGTTTAATTTCTGGACCATCTAACTGCACAGTGTGTGAAGAGTACATTTTTAGTGCAGCATGTGAGGTAGTAACTGATAATAAAAGAGCCCTGTATCCAGATCAAAATAAAATCTGTTAGAGGTTTCATATGAAAGAGAGGTTAATAGATTTCAAAGATCAAATGAACTGGAGTATTTTGTCATTCAGTCATAGCGAGGTTTGATTTCTTTTATCAGGCTGAGTAATGATGTAGGCACTTGCCCTTTCCTTATCATTATAATTCATAATAAAATGAAATGCTGAGGACATTTCACATTAGCTGAGAAATAACAGGTTGACCGCTGACTTGTAGATTCCTGACCTATTCCCTCCATATTTATTTCAAAATAAATTAAGGAAATACAAAAGATCATTTTATCTGTTGTGAAGAGACCAGTTTATTATGTAAAATAGGGTACTGGCTTGCCCAGCATCACATATACATTCTCAAAGATCTGTGCATGTCAGTAATACTTTAAAGTGCTTTTATGAGCTCCTTGATGTGACACAGAGTAACACAAACAATGAAGGAGTGGCTCTTGGTATCACCCTGAAAAGTGACTGAACATATTTCATAAGAACATAAGAATGGCCATACCGGGTCCATCTAGCCTAGTATCCTGTCTTCCGTCAGTGGCCAATGCTATATGCTTAAAAGGGAATTAATAGAACAGGGCAATTATCAACTGATTTATCCCCTGTCGTCCAGTCCCAGCTTCTGGCAGCCAGAGGCTTAGGGACACCCAGAGCTAGGGTTGCATCTGTAACCATCTTGGCTAATAACCATAGATGAACCTAGTCTCCTTGAGTTTATCAAATCCTTTCCTGAACCCAGTGATTCTTTTGGCCTTAACATCATCCTCTGATAAGTTCCATGGGTTGACTGTGTTGTGTGAAGAAGTACTTTGTTGTCTTTGTTTTAAACCTGATGCCTAACAATTTCATTGGGTGATCTCTGATCCTTGTATTATGTGAAGGAATAAATAACACTCCCTTATTCACTTTCTCCATACTATTCATGATTTTATAGATCCTTATCATAACCCATTTTAGTTGTCTCTTTTCAAAACTGAACAGTCACAGTTTTTTAATCTCTCCTCATATGGAAGCTGTTGCCCTTCTCTGTACCTTTTCCATTTCCAATATACCCTTTTTTGAGATGGGGCAACCAGAACTGCACACAGTATTCAAGGTGTGGGTGTACCATTGATTAATGTTAGTGGCAATATGATATTTACTGGCTTATCTATCCCTTTCCTAATGGTTACTAACATCTGTTAGCTTTTTTTGACTGCCGCTGCACATGGAGCAGATGTTTCCAAAGAACTATCCAAATGACTCCAAGATCGCTTTCTTGAGTGGTAATAGCTAACTTAGACCACACCATTTTGTATGTATAGTTGGGATTATGTTTTCCAAAGTGCATTACTTTGCATTTATCAACATTGAATTTCATCTGCCATTTTGTTGTCCAGTCATCCAGTTGTGTGACACCCTTTTGTAACTCTTTGCAGTGTGCTTTGGACTTAACTATCTTGAGTAATTTTGTACTGTCTGCAAATTTTGCCACCTCACTGTTTACCCTCTTTTCCAGATCATTTATGAAAATGTTGAATACGACTGGTCCCAGTACAGATCCCTGGGGATCACTGCAATTTAGCTCTCTATATTCTAAAAACTGACCATTTATTCCTACCCTGTTTCCTGTCTTTTAACCTATTACTGATCCATGAGATGACCTCCCTCTTTTCCCATGACCACTCACCTTGCTTAAGAGCCTTTGGTGAAAGACCTTGTCAAAGGCTTTTTGAAAGTCTAAATACACTCTATCCACTGGATCACCCTTGTCTGTATGTTCGTTGACCTTCTCAAAAAATTGTAATAGATTTGGTGAGGCATGATTTCCCTTTACAAAAGCAGTGTTGACTCTTCCCCAATGAATTGTATTCATCTATGTGTCTAATAATTCTGACCTTTACTATTGTTTTAACCAGTTTGCCTTGTACTGAAGTTAGGCTTACTGGTCTTAATTGCCAGGAGCCTTTTAAAAAAATTAGTGTCACATTAGCTAACCTCCAGTCATCTAGTACAGAAGCTGATTTAAGTGATTGGGCCTGGTGACTTATTACTACTTAATTTTTCCATTTGTTCCAAAACCTCCTCTATTGATCCCTCAATCTGGGACACTTCCTCAGATTTATCACCTACAAAAAATGGCTCAGATGTGGGAATCCCTCTCATGTCCTCTGAAGTGAAGACCGATGCAAAGAATTAATTTAGCTTCTCTGCAATGGCCTTGTCTTCCTTGAGTTCTCCGTTAGCACCTTGATAATCCAGTGGCCCCACTCATTGCTTGGCAGGCTTCCTGCCTCTGGTATACTTAAAAATTTTTTTGCTGTTACTTTTTGAGTCTCTTGCTAGTTGCTTTTCAAATTCTTATTTGGTCTCCCTAGTTATACTTTTTCATTTTATAAAAAGCATAAAAGCAAAGGAGAGATTTACATTTACATTTTATAAAAAGCAAAGGCGCCTTATTGAGGGCGCAGGAACAAACCATCCCGATGTGCAGAAAGAATAGCAAATATGGCAGGGGATCAGCTTGGCTCAACAGAGAAATGTTCAGTGAGCTTAAACACAAAAAGGAAGTTTACAAGAAGTTGAAACTTGAACAGGTAACTAGGGAGGAGTATAAATATACTGCTTGAGCATGCAGGGTATAATCAGGAAGGCTAACGCACAACTAGAGTTACAGCTAGCAAGGGAAGTGAAGGTAACAAGAAGGGTTGCTACAGGTATGTTAACAAAAAGAAGAAGGTCAGGGAAAGTGTGTGACCCTTACTGAATGGGATAGGCAACCTAGTGACAGATGATGTAGAAAAAGAAAAAGTACTCAATACTTTTTTTTGCCTCGATCTTCACAGACAATAATCAATGGATGTTTGCTAATGAAAGCAGATTTTGAACAAAGCTGTGGGTCAGTCCCATTGACCAGCATAATTAATGTATTTTCCAAGTTTATACTTGTAGTTTATAGTTTCTACTCCTTGCAAGATGAGGGCAATGCATACATTAGGTTTATTTATGATCCTTTTTCATTCTAAAAAGTATGGTTGGTTTTTCAGAAAGCTGTCTTTTTAAATTTTCTGGCTGATGCGTTGAATTGTAATGCTCATGTCAGATTGTATCAATCCAACAAGAAAACAGGATGATGCACCTTCAAGAAAGGGAGCACTTAGTTGCCCCCTTTTCTTCATGTTTTAGTCACAGCCTGGTGGGGGGCTGTGTGTGTGTGTGTAGTCCAGTAAGAGGCTGGAAGCCAAATGATAGAAAGAGAACTGTCTTAAACATGACCTTTCTCATAAGGCACAGAGCAGATGATGCTGAAGAGAGGCTTTTTGCTTAGTTTATCTATCTATCTATCTATCAAAACAGGGAAGTAGGAGTCAGTCATTCAGGGTTCTGTTCTTGACTCGGTCACTGATTCTTCTGTGACTCAGTTACTCCATTTGTAAAGCCAAGGAGAAAAACCTTTTTTAAAAAAAAAGCACCATGTAAAGGGAACTTCCTATATTGAGACCTTTCCTAAAAGTATCAAGAACAGTTCTGCTCTCCACTTTTGAGAAGGCCACCTATATTAGGCAACCAAATTATGTCAGTTACTTGAGTGACAGGCTTTACTGTAAAATACCTATCGCCTAAAATGTTGTGAGACAATTGTGACGGGTTCGGTCACAGAGACCCCTTGGGACTGTCACCTGACATACTGGAATTTCCTCTGAGCCCGTTTTCCACTGCCAGCTTGGGACTCCAGAACCCTGCCTTGTTGAGACAGACACGCTAGTCTGCTGCAACACAGACCCAGGTCTGGCCCATGCCCCCAAAGCTTCAGACTTTAACCAAAAACTGCTCAGCACCCAGACACCCAGCTTTCAATGGGATCCAAACCCCAAATAAATCTGTTTTATTCTGTATAAAGCTTATACAGGTAAAGCCATAAATTGTTCTCCCTCTATAACACTGATAGAGAGATATACACAGCTGTTTGTTCCCCCAGGTATTAATCACTTACTCTGGGTTAATTAGTAAACAGAAGTGATTTTATTAGTATAAAACGTAGGGTTTAAGTGGTTTTAGGTAATAACAGACAGAACAAAGTAAGTTACCAAGCGAAATAAAACAAAACACGCAAGTCTAAACCTAATACATTTAAGAAACTGAATACAGGTAAATCTCACCCTCAGAGATGTACCAATAAGCTTCTTTCACAGACTAGACTCCTTCTTAGTCTGGGTCCAATTCGTTCCCCTGGTACAGTTCTTGTTAGTTCCAGCTCAGGTGGTAACCAGGGGATTTCTCATGACTGGCTGCCCCCTTTGTTCTGTTCCACCCTCTTTTATAGCTTTGGCACAAGGTGGGAATCTTTTGTCTCTCTGGGTCCCCACCCCTCCTTCTAAATGGACAAGCACCAGGTTTAAGATGGATTCCAGTATCAGGTGACATGGTCACCTGTCTTGTGAGACCCCAAGCCTCCATTCTTTCCAGCCTGACTCACATGAACACAGGAAGGCTTACAAGTAAACAGAGCCATTTACAACCAATTGTCCTGGTTAATGGGAGCCATCAAGATTCTAAACCACCATTAATGGCCCACACTTTGCATAGTTACAATAGGACTTCAGAGTAATACTTCATATTTCTAGCTTCAGATACAAGAATGATACATTCATACGAATAGGATGAACACACTCAGTAGATTATAAGCATTGTAATGATACCTTACAAGTGACCTTTTGCATAAAGCATATTCCAGTTACATTGTATTTACACTCATAAGCATATTTCCATAAACTTATGGAGTGCAACGTCACAACAATGCTTGCATGAGTACACTGAAATGCTCAGAATGAAGAAGCTATATGCAGTAAAGGCAAAGTATTAAGTCCTCACTTATATGTTAAGGCAAGAGTTTTCTAACTAGATATTATCAAACAGCTATTTATTACATTAATACCTAGAGGGCCCAACCAAGATCAAGGCCTCATTGTGCTCAGAACTGTACGGACATATAGTGAGAGACAATCCCTGCTCTGAAAACCATACAGTCTAGATAAACAAAGACCAAGGTGAAGTGATTTTTTCCAAGTTGATACAGCAGGTCAGAAGTAGAGCCAGGAATAGAACAAAGCTCTAGCTACTGGACCAGCTGGTTAACTAGTGCTGCTTAAGGCTAATTGGTGACTAGTGAGGCTTTTCTTATTTCTGTTAACCTAGATTCCGCAGAAATATGTTGAAGATGACTATCTTGAAAGTCTTTTATGCCTGCAAAAACTTAAGGGGTAGTAAATATCACCACCCACAGACTTCCTCCTGATGTAATGACAGAGTGAGTTTGTAAATATCCATTCGTCCAGTGGATAGGTGGGTTTCTCCCTGTTCAGAGGTGGCCAAAGGTACAGTTTGAAGAGAATCATGGGCAATCTTTAATTGTGCACTAATGGATCAAAATGAGTATAAATAAATTGTCCGTGCTGTTTATCACCCAACAATATCAAATTAATGCTATCATATTTATTTAATCCTGAAAATGGCTCTTTTTTCCCACAGCAAATGAACAACATTGTAGAAGCACTAGATATACTAAATGGTGGTCAGTGCTGGCAACAGTAGATATTTTGTCTAGCTTGTTTTCTTACCTACAATATTTAAAGTTTGTACACTGTTTTGGTGGCTAAAATAAAGGAGACATGGGTAGCCCTGGGAAGATTCTGGTATATAAGCAGGCATTTGGTATCTATGTAAAACCTGACCTAAGAGAGGGTACTTAGTTTATCAGCTTCTCACCAGAACTAACAATGAGTAGCACTGTTTTCCATGTGGGTATTAGAATCTGACCATTAGTTACCCACATCTTGAGGAACTCCCCATTGAAGTGTTGTGAGAGATGCCAACGTACCTCTATAGCAGGGGTCGGCAACGTTTGGCACGCGGCTCGCCAGGGTAAGCACCCTGGCAGGCCGGGCCAGTTTATTTACCTGCTGATGCGTCAGGTTCGGTTTGCCGTCCCAGGCCAATGGGGGCGGCGGGAAGCCGTGGCCAGCACATCCCTCGCCCGCGCCAATTCTTGCCACCCCCATTGGCCCGGGACGGTGAACCGCGGCGAGTGGGAGCCGCAATCGGCCGAACCTGCCGCATCAGCAGGTAAATAAACTGACCCGGCCTGCCAGGGTGCTTACCCTGGTGAGCCGCGTGCCAAACGTTGCCGACCCCTGCTCTATAGCAACATTAATGCAGATACTGGAAGGTACTGTGGTCACAATTTTCTTTTAAGTGATAGTTGGGCCACATTTGTACAGTATTTCATATATGATTTAATCTAATTACTTAGTTTGAAGCTGGAACCTAAATCAGGAAAAACTAGACTTTCTGCTCTCAAGTTCCTAGTCTCCAGGGAAATTGACTCTCACTTTGCCCTGTTGTTAGGTTAAGGAAAGGCACTTTTTTTCCAAAGCTCACAGTGCATTCATCTGGATCTGACTCAATCTCAGAATCACTATGTAGTGAATCCAAAACACAAATAGCAGGAATTCTGCCCTATGCTCCTCTGCTGTCACAACAATGGAACTAACAGATCTAGCCTACCTGCATAAACTATGACACAGCTCAGCTTGACTGGGTTTGGTTGACTGCTTCATGCAGTGCTGCCTTTCAATCAAAGGGCACCAGAGTCAGGTCCAGGGCTGGGAGATACAAAATACCTTATAAACCAGAGCTGCAGCTGTTTCTAAAGGATAAGAAACATGCAAATGCAGCATCTGAAAGAGAAAATAACACAAACAGGCTGCTGCAGACTGTAAATGCCAAAGTGAAATCCTTGGGAGAATCCTTCAGTGTGTTATTGAGCTGGGTTGTGAGGAGTGGCTAATAGCAGGCTCAGAAAGCTAGTTTAACATGTAGGAGGGTACAGAAGGACAGATTGAAATGAGGATGCTGTTAGCTGAATGAAAATTGGTGAGGTAAGGGCTGAAGCTGCAGGCACCCCCACAGATTAGTGAATAAGAATGGCTGAACGACATGAAGACCTTGATGGCATAAGCAGAGAAGTCCCCTTTGATAAGGCCCCCTCTTGCCCCTGATTGCCAGGAGCCAATCAAAAGAAAGAAGCAACAAGCTATAAGCCAAAAACTAGCCAACAAGCAATTTACAAGCCAATTAAGCCAAAAACAAGCCCAATTCCAGCATTTTTTTCTCAGGTTAGGCATGTCTGCTCTGTAGTGCTGTGTTCACTGCCTTGCTCTGTCACATATTTCCTGTGGGCCAGGCCAGTTAGTCTTTTTGTGCCTCGGCTCCCCATCTGTAAAGTGGGGATGATGATTCTTTTGTATCTCACAATGGTGCTTTGGGGATAAATACACTGTTTGAAGTACTCAGTATGGTGATGGGGCTATATAAATTGTGGCAGACATGCCAATTTCCACCAATATCCTTACTGGATTAAGTTTAAGTATTTTAGGAGTTAATTGTATTAAAAATGCAAACATTTATGTATTATTGTGGGATTGTATATAATGAGGGAAAACCTGACTAATGTAAATTCTGGGAAGAGTTATGAACCTCAAAGGACTCTCTTAAACAATGGGCCAGACAAGAAGGAACTTTTGGGATAAATAAAGTTAAGTGAGTTTCCTTGGAAAACCTGGGGGTGGGGAGGAGGGAATGCAAATTCCCTATCTCCAGATACAACCTTTTGAAGCTGCACCTTGAGGAAGAGCCCATTTTCTGACTCATTACCTAATCACGGTGTCTAAAGTTCAAAGACCCATATGGTATAAACGAGAAAATTTCAGATTTGTGGGTATGCTTGTTCTGAGCTAATAGCTGTTATGAACTGATGACCACAGAAAAGCTCCTGTGCGGGGCTTGAAGGACAGTTCCCTTGCAGAGCCCTTGTTAGAGAGAGCGGTGATGTCTGGTAAGTTTATTAGCATGAGTGTAGATACTTTTATTGTTTTAATTTTTTCCTGGTAAATCTTCTACTTGAAGAACAAGTATGCTTGCTTAGAAACAGCTGTGGGGTTACTTAGCTGTAGGCAATTGCACTGTTTATACCCTCTGAGGAGAAGGCAAAGCAGTCAGTCTGACTTGCTGGGGAATTCACAGTGTAGGCAGGAAACTGTGCTCCCTCGAAGTAACCTGGTCAGAAGAGTGAGAGAGGCACATAGCTCTGCACAAGAGAAGTAACAGCTGGGAAGCCATAAGCCTAAGAGTAGGGGGCCCTTGCTGTACCACAGAGGGGTAACACAGGTGCAGTTGTCCTGAACTAGGACATAAGAAATCAAATATACTAGAGTCTGTGATAAAAAACAAGAGTGTAGACCACAGATTTATAAATGGCCAGAGGATCCTAAATGGGCCTTGATTCTGTGTGTACCTATTGAATAATAATAGAGGCTTAACAGCCAGGGCCGGCTCTGGCTTTTTCACCGCCCCAGGCAAAAAAGCCTCCCCCTCCCGCGCCTCCCCCTCCCCCAGCGCGGCAGGGGAGGGCACCGAGCCTGGCCGCAGGCCGCTCTCCCCAACCGGCCAGAGTGCCGGGGGGAGGGCGGCGAGCCTGCCGCGGCTTCGCTGGCGGCCGGAGTCCCGGGAGGAGAGCGGAGAGCCCAGCCGGGGCTCCACTCTCCCCGGCGGCAGAGCGCCGGGAAGAGGGCGGCGAGCCCGCCGCGGCTCCGCTCTCCCCGGCGGCCAGAGCCCCAGGAGGAGGGCAGAGAGCTCGGCCAGGGCTTTGCTCTCCCCGGCGGCCAGAGCGCTGGGTGGAAAGCGGCGAGCCCGCCGCGGCTCCGCTCTCCCCGGCAGCCAGAGCGCCGGGTGGAGGGCGGCGAGCCCGCCGCGGCTCCACTCTCCCCCATGGCCAGAGCGCCGGGGGGAGGGCGGAGTGGCAGCCAGAGCGCCGGGGGGAGGGCGGAGTGCCGGCCGGGGCTCCGCTCTCTCCGGCGGCCAGAGTGCCAGGGGGAGGCCGGAGAGCCCAGCTGGGGCTCCGCTCTCCCCGGCGGCCGGAGCACCACGCCGCCCCCCTCCAGGTGCCGCCCCAAGCACAAGCTTGGTAGGCTGGTGCCTGGAGCCGTCCCTGTTAACAGCAACAATGGAAAGAAGTAGCACTTTCCTAACGAGTTAGTGGAATTAGATGATTAACTGACACAAGGACTTTTGCATCAAAAAGATTGACCCAAATCAGGACCAGGGAGCTGATCACAGTAGCTCATCGGCAAGAAGAAAGTGTGTTAAGGTTTTTGCTGGCACTTCTTCATCAACACCCTGAGAGATTGGGACAGGGATGGAACAATCATTATCCAACAGATTTCTGATATCAGCCACAGGAAGGCCTCTCCAGAGAAAGTCAGGGAATAGTCTATACAAGAGGTGACTCCACAATGCTGTGTCTGACTCAGTGGGAGCAAGGACATTTCATAGGGACCTGGGATTTCTTTTTAACAAAGGGAGATTAGGAAACAAAGAAAAGGAAGAGTGAAATGAAAAAGTGAAATGAATGAAAATTGGCAGACTTGAAGGGTGTTAATTTTCTCTCTCGGATAATGAATGTCTCCATGTGGACAGCACATAGCACACTGTGGGAGCTACTGGAATGCAAATAATAGTAATAAAAATAAATGTCTTATATAATGGATGCTTTAAAAATAGACTGATACAATCACAAGTAAATGCAACTACAAATAGAGACAACCCCTATATAACACCCAGGGGCAGATTCTGATTTGTGCCTGCAAACAGTCATAGTCCAGGAGAAAGAATGGTGAAGGAGGCTTTATGCCATCTTTGTACTATACAGATTCTGGGTTACTATAGGAGCTGCAATTGCCCAAATCCACCTCCTCAAACTTCCAGCCTTCCCCACCCCCACATCCCAGCACACTCCTGTACTAGTGCCTGCAAGGCAGAGTCGTATAAGGTCACTTTATTGACTCTACTCTGTTCCTTTGCTGTGGGGGATTCTCATTGCATCGCCACAATGTGTAACAAGCCTGTAGTTTCCCAGATCACTTTTTTCCCCTTTCTTAAAAATAGGTACTACATTAGCAATTCTCCAGTCATAGGATACAATCCCTGAGTTTACAGATTCATTAAAAATCCTTGCTTTTGGGCTTGTAATTTCATGTGCCAGTTCCTTTAATATTCTTGGATGAATATTATCCAGGACCCCCTATTTAGTCCCATTAAGCTGTTTGAGTTTGACTTCCATCTCAGATGTGGTAATTTCGTAGTCTGACCACACATTGGTCAGGTGCTCCCAGACCAGGATCCATGATCACCTGTACTGATCAATAGATTTCAGCAGAAAATGTTCTGAAGTGCTCAAAGGAAGTCGCTACTAATGCTGGCAAAGGGGTGGGAGAGATCAGGGATCTTTATACCTTTGGGTAAGGGTCAGGCAGCAAAGGAATCAATGCATTGTGGGAATGGCCATGGAGGACTGTCGATATCTGTGACCTGGTACACGGTCCTTGCCCCGTACATACTGCATTGTAGAACGGGTACGGGATCATGCCACAGCACAAGCATGTATATATCCACACCACTCATGCATTCTAGCTTTTATGCACTAGAGTGTCATTCAAGAACATGCTTTAGGGCTTCATATCTGGACAATAGAGGGGTTATGGCATAACAGCTTACATATTACCATGTACAGTCACAAGCGTAGACATAGCCTTAGTGTTTGTCAAATTTGTTATGATTATGTTCTTTTAGCTGAATGAGCTGGGGAAAACTTCTTGACTTCAGTATTATATTGTCTTTCTCCATAGATTTTTTTCCCTACTCCCTCCCTCAGACAATGGGGATATATCTATTTTCAACACAATAATTTATGATAAACAACAGGTGTCATGGGCATTTCCAGGCAGGCACTTGCCAAAAGAAAAATGCATAATCCAGTGCTTGGCTTTAGGGACAGCCATTTCTGCCATTAGCAGAGAGTAGAGCTTTGGCTCACATACTGCAGACTGGCAAACTGTACTCTGTTAAGTGCAAATGGGATTTTATCCATTATGTAGTCTCCAAATAAATATATGTGCCTGTGCAAATGTATTGTTAAATTCTTCAGAAGGAAAAGAGCTTAATTTGGGAGACTTGCCATTTTTCTGTAATTATGAAATAAACGGGATGAACAGGGACCTGTATAATTAAAACCTTTGTTTACCAAAAATATCAACCATGATTAATTTACATGTATTTCTGAGTTCATATCTGGTTGGGTTTTTTTTTTTTTAATCTTTGTTTTTTGTTGTCCAATTTAAAAAATGTGAATTTCAGGACTAGGAGATTGATTCTTAAACTATTTAAGAATAGCATTGATGTCTAGTGCATTCCCTTACAACAACATGAACTTCAACTTCTGTTGCATGCTGGATGCTTTTTAAATAAATTGGTCATCCTTGAGGGGTGCAGATCAAGAAAGGAAAAGATCAAGATTTATGTGCTGTAGGTGGTGAGATTAGAAAGTTAACCTGTCTGGATACTGGATGGCTCAGGGGATTAGTAATGGGCTATGGAGCCCTCCTTATTATTGCAGAATCTAGGAATGGAAAATAGGAGTTAGCTCACTCTGTCCATCTCCCTGGCAATGCAGTAAAGTTCCCTATCATGTTTTATCCAGTCTAATTGTAAGTGATGATGTTCCCACTGCTTCCTTTGGGAGACTATTCCACCTCCCAGGTTGTTGTTTCCATTCCAGCATGGGCCAAAGCTGATGGGCATCTGAATCCATTCCCTGACAGACAAGTGTTCTCATCGCCAGTACATTAGAATTTTGACATTTACTCTTCAGTCTAATGAACATTTCCATGTTCACAACACATGCTGCAAGGCACATCTTTTTAAACTGGCTGCTGCAGGTTTATTTTATTGGGGTTTTTTTTTGTTTTGTTTTGGGTTTTTTTGCTTCTGCCTGGGTATTTAGTATTATATGTTATGGGGTTGCTATTTCTCTTGATTTTTTATTTATTGTATTTTTAAGTATTTGCCAGAGGTGCTTAGAGCGCTCAGTCAAGCTGCTTGGAAAAATTTTCATCAACTTTTTAAAATAAAAAATTGCTTTTTGACTAACAAGATTTTTTTAGGTTTGCATTAAAAAGATGTCTGAAAATGTATCTTTGTGGGGGATGGGGAACTGATTTCAACAAAAATATTGGTATCTTTGAAATTTGTCATGGAAAATTAAATACATTTTTCAACTAGTTTTAGTGTACAGATTGGCACATTGTGTTTTATAAAGTTAGACATGCCAATTCAAAGTACATTCTAAGGGAGATAGCAAATATTGTTACTAAAGTTAATTATAATAAAATGATCAAACTCTTAATGTCTGCTATAATCAGCAACTTTGTTGGAAGTCTCAGCAGGGATTCAAATGTTTTGAGTGGAGTCTGGAGTTCAAATCACCCCTTCATTCTTAAAAGTGGCACTTTGAGATGGAGTAGTTTGCGGGAAAACTTGTGGGACTGCTGTACATGTTTCATGACTAAATAGAAAACTTTAGTTTCCGTGTCTGTCACTTTAGCACCTTTCAGCAAAAGAAATAAGTCAGAGGGACACAGGAAGTTTGACACAGGTAGCAAGAGTTAGAGGAGAATGTATCATAATCTGTGGAACTGTAGTCAGAGGGCCCATCTTCCCTGGAGGGATTGTTATTGAGAGGCCACCAGGGGAACAGGGAACAGAGAGAGTTAGGATGGGAATAACTCGGCCACATCGACAGAGCAGAACAGCCCACAGAGTCCACAAAGTTCCACTTGTTCAACTTCACCTGCATTCTGCTTCATTCTCTGCAAATGAAATTTGGTGGCAGCACCTGAGTGGTGAGTTCTCTGAAATGCAGTAGCTGGGAGTGTGAACCATGGAACTTGATCTGAAATCCCTCAGAGCACTGGGTTTTGTAGACACAAACTTAGCCCAGAGAATAACCCACTGGAAAGAGAAGTTTGAGCTGTACACAGACCTGGCCATGCAGGAGGATGACAAAAGCAGGAAAGCAAAACAGCAAAACTATTGTTTTATCTTATTGGGGAACAAGGCAGAGAGGTCTGCATCATTCTTAAGTTCATTACTGTCTCAAGCTTCAAAGCAGTCCTAGGAGCCCTGAGAGCCCTATTTCTCCCCAAAGCAGAACTAAACTGTGGAATAACAAATTTTTCACCGGTGACCAATCTAATGAAGAGGGGATAGACTCGTTTGTTATTGCCTTACTCACTCAACAAGGCATTGAAAAGATGTCATTATACACAGCCTAGAACTGATGACATCTTGCCAGAACTTTCCGAAGTCAGAATGTTTATGGTTTGTGATGTGAGGAACAAGTTATGGCACAAGCCTAAATCAAGAGTCCAGCACGCTGACAATCTTTGCAACACCATTTCATTGCTACATATGACTGTGCATGCTGATAGGCATAAGCCCAGAACGAGAGGTGTTCCAGAGAAAATTGGATGTTTTTTCTAAAAGATATGCTTTATGAATTATTGTGGGGAAGCTCTATGACCTGTGTTATACAGGAGGTCAGACTAAATGATCACTATGGGCCCTTGGAATGAATTTAAGACTCACTCTAGCACTTGGAAGGACAGCCTGGAGTGAAAACAATAGCCTCACTATAGGTGAAAGGTACAATGACACTGAAGCCAAATGGGACCAAGACAATGACAAAAGACTACAAGCTTTTCTGTAGTGATGCAGGGACGAGAATATAAAACTCACTCCAGAAAACAATGTGATTCAAACTGTATGAAGTGACATACATTGGACATCTACTCATAGCAGGGGGAATGAAAGCAGATCCCAGCAAGATAAAGACAGTCAGAGAGGTACCAGCTCCAGTGGTTTTTGAAAGGAGTAGAGCACTTCATTATAACGATAAATTTTCTGTCCAAGTTCTGTCCACACCTGGCTTCAGTACATCCATTCACAAGGTTGCAAGCATTTGACATCCCTGTCCTGAGGTACTACCAGCCAGGCGAACCACTTGCACTCCAGTGCGATGCATCAGAGAAAGCATTGGGAAAGCTCCTTTGCAGGAGTAACTGGTCACTTATGCCAGGACGTGCCCTGTCATAGACTGAACAGGGACAGGCCAAAAAAGAAAAAGAACTTCTGGATATTGTATTTGTAGAGGAGTGATTCCATTGCTACACCTATGGTCACCTGCTAGTAGTGCAATCAGATCAGAAAACCCTAGAGACAATCATGATAAAGCTCCTTCTTAGTGCTCCAAAGAGATTGCAGTGCATGATGATGCACCTCCAGCACTACCAGATACTTATCAGATATTGTCAAGGATGATTATTGGTCTTAGCTGATACCCTGATGAGGGCATATATACCCAATATCAGCAAGCTGAGGAAAGGGGATCAGGACATTAAATCCATTAACATGCTGCATTATCTCCCAGTTTCAAGAATGAAGCTGATGGAAATCAGAGACTACAGAAAATGGCATCCAACTACAAATACACCGTGAAACAAATGATATACATGATGATATTTTCATCCTCCGGACAGATGACTTAAATTCCATGTCACAGAGTGCTCTACTCACCACTGGGTGGTGCCCCCTTCAGGCGATTCTGAGGATTAGCTTTGCCTGGTTTAGCACCCACTTCTTTCGCTTCCACTGTCTGCAGTTCTCCTCCTGTGCACAGAGTCGCAGCATGGCTTATTTGTGACTCGACCTTCTGGCCAGGTCACGTTGTGACTACCCTTCCAGGGGGGAAATCCTTCAAAGTCTTTCCGCTCAAGCAGCATCAGACAGTCCTCACACCCGTCACCCTGACCCTGTCACTCATGCAGTGATGTAGGGAGTCTTCTAGTTCACTTCTCTAAGCAGTACCACTCTGAAGTGCTTGTTAGGGGAACCCAGGCCTGCCTACTACTCTGGATTCCAGTCCAGGGCCCTGTAGCAAGTAGTTAATGTCTGTTCCTCCTTACTGCTCTAGCCCTGGACTACTTCCTACCAGGTTTCTCCAGTCCTCTTAGTCAGACCCCTCTCTCTCAGGAATACTAGGTCTTGGGGCTCCTATCCCCCCTTTCTTCTCCCTTACTCCAAGGAGAGAGACTACAGGCTTCCTTCCAGCTCTACTTCCCCCCTACTGTATTGCCAGTCTCCTGGTGTTACAAAAGCCTCCACCTGTTCCCTCACAGGAGAGCTTCCTTTTAATCAAGGCTTTCCACACAGCCTAAATCACCCTTGTTTGCCACTTAATTGGCTGATCAGGCCCACCTGGCCTAATTCAGATCTCTCAGGGCCAATGTGGGGGGTACACCTCATCACACTCCCTCAGAGATTTCCATCACAGCTTCAACAACCACCACTTGTCCATTAAACTCTTTCTGAAATACTCCCACACTAGCATCAACTTCCTGGATACGATGATCAGCTTCAACAATGGAACCCTACCAACAACTATATACAAGAAACCCTCAGATCACCACATCTTCCTTCATATATCCAGTAACCACCCCACATGCACCAAGAAATCTGTTATCTATAGCCAAGCACTCAGCTACCATAGAATATGCTCCTAGTAGAATGTCCGGAATATACACCTTAACACACTCAAAACCGCCTTCACCAAACAAGGACACTCCAGCAGAGAAATAGATCACATCATGGAATGGGCCACCTGAATACCCAGAGAGAACCTGTTTCAATACAAAAATAACTCCCTTTCCAATTACATACCCCTACTTGTCACCTATCAACGCACACTGGAACCCATACAGGGTATCATCAAACAACTACAACCCAGGCTAAGTGGGGACTGCATCCTGAAAAAAGTCTTTCTTGAACCCCATCTTCTGGCCTTCAAACAACTCCCCAAACTCTCCAAGCTCATCATCAGAAGCAAGATCCCCATACATCAGGACACACTGACCCAAAGCAGCACCTGACCCTGCCAGAACAACAGATGCAAAACCTGCAGACCTACCTCCACATGCCTATCACAACGTGTGATGTACCTTGTCTAGTGAACTAAATGTACCAATAACAACTATTTGGGTGAAACCAAACGATCACTATGCTCTTGAATGAACTCAAACAGGAAAAAGATAAAGATAAAAACACCATATCACCTGTGGGTGAACACTTTTCACAAAGCGATCACACTATATCTGACCTCTCTGTCCTCATCCTCAAAGGAAACATATACAACACTTTCAAAAGACAAGCCTAGGAGCTTAAATTCATAACTTTGCTAGACACTACAAATTATTATTTTAATAAAGACACTGGATTTATGGCTTATTACAACAATCTGTAACCCCTCTTTTTGTCCTATGACTACAGGGATGTTAATTGGTCACTTCACCTTCAATGATCCATTAGAATATGTGCTAACTACTTATGCTAAACTATCTGTGACACGCTAACTACTTTCGCCTCACCTGAGGAAGAGTTTTGAGTAGTTCAAAAATTTGTCTCTCTCACCAACAGAAGTTGGTCCAATAAAAGATATTACCTCACTCATCTTTTCTGTGTAATATCCTAGGACCAACACACTTACAACAACACTGCATCAAACTACAGACAGTCAAGAGATTGATACTTGCAGGGTGGCCAGAAAACAAAAGCCAAGTACCAGTAGGAGCAAAACCATATTTTCAAATTAAAGATGAGCTGAGTATGCAGGATAGAATCATATCTTAAGGACAGAGAGCTGTTGTCCCCACCTTAGTATGAAAGGATGTCATGCAAAAAATACATGCTTCACACCTAGGCCTTGACAGCTGTCTTGGATCAGCTCAAGAGTGTGTCTGCTATCCAAAAATGAATATACATGGCCACCCCTTGATAAAAGCATGTGACACAGAATCATAGAACTGGAAGGGACCTCAAGAGGTCATCTAGTCAAGCCCCCTGCACTTGTGGCAGGACTAATTATCTAGACCATTCCTGACAGGTGTTTGTCTAACCTGCTCCTCAAAAATCTCCAATGATGGAGATTCCACAACCTCCCTAGGCAATTTACGCCTGTGCTTAAACACCCTGAAGTTAGGAAGTTTTCCCTAATGTCCAACTTAAACCTTCCTTACTGCAATTTAAGCCCATTGCTTCTTGTCCTATCCTCAGAGGTTAAGAAAAACGATTTTTCTTCCTCCTCCTTTTAACAACCTTTTACATATGTGAAAACTGTTATCATATCCCTTCTCAGTCTTCTCTGCCAGTCATAAAGACAATGAGGAGTCCGGTGGCACCTTAAAGACTAACAGATTTATTTGGGCATAATATTTCGTGGGTTAAGAACCCACTTCTTCAGATGCATGGAGTGAAAATTACAGATACAGGCATAAATATATACACTGGCACATGAAGAGAAGGGAGTTAACTTACAAGTGGAGAACCAGTGTTGACAAGGCCAATAAAGTAAACACCAGACTAAACACCGGAGTAAACACCGGACTCCTCGTTTTTTGTGTGGATACAAGCTAACACGGCTACCCCTCTGATATTCTGCTAGTCATGTGACAACCACCAGCAGAAAGAGACTGTTACCATATGACCTGCCCACCCAATAATGGGAAAAGGTGGGAGTGGACTTATTTACCTCAAGGAAAAGCAGTACTTGATTACAGTGGATTACTATTTTAAGTTTTGTGAGGTTGATTCCCTGCTGGTTACAAGAAGCAAGTCAGTGATCCTCATATTGAAGGCTCACTTTGTGAAATATGGCATTCCAGATACTGTATTCACTGACAATGGACCCCAGTTTGCCTCAGAAGAATTCAAGGAATTTGCACACAAATTGGAGTTTGACCACCATACCTCCTCCCCAGCATACCCACAGAGTAGTGGTAAGGTAGAATCAGCTGTGAAAACAGCTAAGAGGTTGTTACATAAGGCTGTTTCTTCTGGTTCAGATCTCTTTGACACACAGAAATATCCGATCACAGGGTCCCCAAACAGTCTGAGGCAGGCACTGAAGGGATGAAGGACCAAAACCCTACTAACAGTGAGGTGAGATCTGTTGCAATAACAAGGATGGGTACACTACTGAGAGCAGATGGACAATAATCAGAGAAAGCAGGCACTAGAGTACAACTGGTCAGCCAATGACCTACAGGCCCTGGACACAGGCAGTCATGAGGATCCAACCTTAAGAGAGACACCAGAAGGAGTGGAGTAAAGGAGTTGTGAGGAGTCATATGAGTTGGCTAAACAAGAGGAACAAGTGATCCAGAGGAACAGGAGTCACTTATGAGCCAGCAGCCAAAACCCAGAAAGAGCCTACAGATTTCACCACAGAACAAAGAAACAGAGAACTATCTGGCAGCCAACTGCACAGGGAGGGAGGAGACTTCAGAGAAATAGCCTGCTAGACTGAGACAATTGCCAGGGAGACAGAGGCCTTGGCTACACTGGCAATTCACAGCGCTGCACTTGCTGTTCTCAGGGGTGTGAAAAAACACCCTCCCTGAGCGCAGTGAGTACAGCGCTGTAAAGCGCCAGTGTAATCAGCGCCTGCAGCACTGCACGCTCGCTCGCAGCACTGCAAGCTACTCCCCTCGAAGAAAGCTCTCGCAGCGCTGGCGGCGCGACTACACTCGTGCTTCACAGTGCTGCCGCGAGTGTAGCCAAGGCCAGAGAGTGGTCACTTCTGGTATGATCGCTTGTTAAGGATACCAAACTATCTCAAAGACAGTGAAACTAGCTAAATCCACGGTAAAGATGAGATTTCAACTCAGTGATGTGTAGCAACCTCTGGCCCAAGGGACACTGGGCGGGATCCTGGGTGTCACTTATTTGTTTTTAATAGTTATATTTAAATGTTTGTAAAATAGGGAACATGCATGATGATCAGTGGAACTGGAGTCAGAGGGCCTATGTTTCCTGGAGGGACCAGCTTCACTCTTTCCAAATGAAACAGAGAAGGTTCTTGCAATAATAATGGTGATATTTTGGGAAGCGACAGACTTAGGAAACTACTCCTAGAAAAAAGGAAGGAGGAAGGAAGGTGAGAAAAGTGAGGCAGGCTCGGGTATGTCCATGTAAAATTTTAATTCATATTTCCATTAAAAGATTTGCATAAGACCAGCTGCTGCTGAGAAAGACTGTTGTGGAAATTTGGAAGATGTATATAGTGCCATCTTGTACTGGCAGGCACTTATCTACCCATAGGGCCAACCAGCTTGTCTAACCATCATGTCACTAAATCATTGGCAATTTGCCTGCATTTTTTCATATTTAATTAAATAGGAAATTCTCCAGCCTACTGCATAATCCAGCATTGTAGACAAATTCAGAGTAGCTGCTACTGTATCACTGGCTTACACTATGGCTGGATTTGGTCAAATATTTTATATATAAAATAGTACAGTCTCTATGCAGTCTCTATCTAAATTGGCAGTTCAACCATGTTTTCCTTGAAAAGAGAAACTAATCACATACATTTAGGATTCAGTTTTCTTCATTTCCTGTTGCTTTTGATTATAGTGATATCTCTGCTTTCATTACTACTTTTGACAGTTTGCCATGGTTACTTGACCTGAATTTTGGAACTTGATAGTGCAGTCTTAATCAGCTGTCTTCTCACATATGTAGAGTGTACATCAACCAATCAAGTAAATATTTTCTCTAGTGCCTCATCCTGCTACTGAAGAATTTTTTTATCCTAATTATGTCACTTGTGTATGGTCTTGATATAAAAAAGAACCCCAGTCATATCATAAACCCAAATTTGAGATACGTTTTTCCTGAGGTGTATTTGGTTAAGTGTTCTCCATTATTTTTTATTTTTGCATTCCGTCTGAACACCCTAGCTCTGGCCAGGATGAGAAGTATGCACAGAAGAGGTTGTTCTTTAGGTAGATCTAGGTCAGCCTGAAGCAGTAGAACCAGAGTTCTTCTGAAACTGAAAGTGACTCAGCCAAACCCGCCAAGTTAATCTGTTTAGGGGAAAACTGGAAATAGGCCTAAACCCAGTATTCAGTCAACTACCAGTTCCCTTAATTGTGGAGATTATAGATTTGATTCAAATCCTGAATCTGAAATTCACCACAGAGAAATTCTGTAATGGGCCAAAGAAAAGACTGGACCCAAACGTACCTACATTTTGGAGAGGCTGGAAACCCAGGTCCAGATATGAATTTTGTGGCCTAGGCCCAAATGTAGCCACTAAGGGCTTGTCTACATTTGAAATGCTACAGCAGCACAGCTGCGCCGCCATGGCACTTCAGCATAGACAGTAACAACACCAATGGGAGGACTTCTCCTGTTGGCATAAGTAATCCACTTCCCCGACAGGTGGTATAATTCTTCCGTCAACCTAACACTGTCTATACTGGGGGTTAGGTCATCTTAACAATGTCACTCAGCGGCGTGAATTTTTTACACCTCTGAGCAATTAAACCAACTTAATTTTCTTGTGTACACCAGGCCTAAGACTTACTTGGTTCCCCCTGAAATTTCAGTCAATTTTTGTCAAGGTTCCCAGAATTGGCTCAAGTTCACAAACGTCAATGATGTGCCGAGTCTGGCTTGAGTGACTGTAATGAAATATTAAAACAGAATTTTGACTGTTTTTGTGTTGCTTTACAATAGCCTTGCACTATCTGAAGGGGTCAATACTTCCTTTTTGCCATGCAGTAATAATGCCCATTTAGAGGACTATTGATTCTCTTAAGGCCTGATTCAAAGCTCATTGAAGTCAATAGAAAACCTTCTATTAACTTCAGTGGTCTCTGGATCAGGATCTTCATATTTAGGCAAGACTGTACATGACAGATGCTAAGTTAATTTTGAACATATTCATACCATGCTAACGTGTAACAAATTAAGCTGGTTATTGTTTCCCTCACATCTGTTTGTCACTTTTTAACTTTAACATGTCTTTGAAAATCATCCAAAAACATATATGCAAATAATTTGAAATACAAATACAGAATCTTTTGGAATACATATTTAAAAACATCCAGTCTTCAATTATCTTTGGCTTCTCTCCAAAAGTTTTCCATTTTGTTGAGTTGTGACCTTGTTGCATACATTCATTCCATATGTTTATCACTTAATGTTTCTATTAGTCAAATGCTTTGTAAACTAGTTTTCCATATCATTATGCAGACAACTTAAAATTAATTCATTGATCCAAAATAAAATCTCTCTGCTTGTCCTCACCCAGGTTTGTATTGATCATCATAGAACTTATAGTCCTGAAATATTTTGATGGGCTTCTGACAGAATGATGTATTAACCTGCAATAAATAAGTAAATAAATAAATAAATAAAATCAGACCTTTTTCAGAGCCAGCCCAAGTTTATCTCATGTTACTTGAAAGCTTAGATCTTTTCTTAGCCTTCAAGAGCCTTCATTTTGGTCTCAGAAGGATACCATCATGTGGCATAAAATAATCATTTTCTTTCTTCACCCTTTATTTATAGAGAACCTTTCCAGATTCCCCATGCACATTGCTTAACTTCTTGATTAAAATGAGCTTACTAACAGTCCTAGTTACTTTTGGTAGGTACAGCAGGTCATATAACTGTGTTTCTTAAATTTGTAAAGTGCTTTGTGGCACTGTTAGAGTACTATATAAATCATATCCTGTTGTACTGTTAGAAAGAAGTATGGCTCTTTTTTTTTTTTTTTGGAAGATCTTTTAAAGGGCAGTTTCTCCCCCTCCCTTGGTATTCTCTCTTTGTCTTGTTCTGACAGCTTGAATAATGACATAGTGACACTTAACTTGATGGGCAGCTAACATAGCTTGTAACACTGATGTGAGATGCTTGTCTGCAAGGATTTGGGTTACAGTGTTTGGGGATTAAAATGCAGTTCTCTTGTTCCTGTGTGGGACTAATGTACACGTTTTCTTTTAAAAACCCCTTCAGCATTTCACAACGGTGAAAAATACTTCTGCATGCAACTGGATAGAAAAAAGAGAAATATAAATTCCTGCTAGGTTTCCAGTTTTGAATGAATTTCTAGTGTCGTGCAGTATTTTTAGTGTACTTTCTGACCAAGGAATCCAAAGCATAATTACATAAGCATAGTAGTTACTCATCATTTAGATACAGTCACCTCAAGGATGGAAAACTTCAGCCTTGTAACAATGCATATCAACACTCTTCAACATCATTTTTAGTACTAGAAGAATACTGTATCTACTCTAAACTGCATGAGAGAGATGTAGTTACCCAAACTGGAAATGCGCCAGAATTGACATCCTGTTCTGATACAAAATGGGCCAGGGGATTTCTGAAACTATTTTGTATATCCAGAGTTAAATTCAATATCTATAGAACCTTGGTTAATCCAATTCTATAGTAAAAAGTATTGGCAGGTGCAGAGCCAATATATGCCTTAGCTGCTAGAAAAGTACTGGACTTCACTAAAATGCCACAGAAGATTACCTGAAGGTGCAACGAAAGATGGTCTGTGGCCTTAGATATCCATATTTGTAAAACACAACACATATAGGAGATGAATTTCTTTATTCTCTTTTGAAATACCCTAAGATATTTTGTACAGAACTCTGACATGTTTAGTAACAACACTCTACCTTATATTACACTTAATGCGGACATGCTTAATCAGATGGCCACTTCCTTGGACTGTGTCCAAGGGAACACAGCTGAGTGATAGCTGCTGCTTAAGATAGGAAAATATTAGCAAAAATTCCTACTGACATTAGACCATTTTGATGTGAACAAGTTAAAATGTAGTAATGTTAAAATTTGAAATTTAGTTTGGGTACAGATTGATTTTTGCATCAAAACGTGAAAATTCAGATACTGAAAGCCATTTTCTGAACATTTCATAAAAATGAAAATTTCAGGACAGTAAAATTATGTAGAACAAAAGCGTATGTATAAAATAAAATACTGTATACCACTTAGGCAACTACTGTGCGGTGGACAGCAGTTTTTACTAGGGCGACAAGTTCTGGGGTGCATCTGAGTGAGTTTACCAGACCAGCCACTAGAATATTTAGCAAAAATTCTACTTTGACAATTGGAAGGCTCCTAAGTTTTCAGCCCCTATTTTTATGTAGGCCACATAGGAACATCCTATGGTTTGCACATTTCTCTGTTCGGTTGCTTTGTGGCCAGTGGGCAACTGAGGGTTTGGGGACTATCCCATGAGCTCCCAATTTAAATTATCACTCCTACACATTGTCATTAGTTTGGGTCTGTTTGTCTAACACCAATACAAAAGAATTTGAAAGCATCATGCAGATCAGTTCCAAGTACGAAGGCCCATAGGGTTACAACTACATCTTGTGCCAGATTTTACATGTGCTTAGTATCCACAACTGGGGACATATTTTTCAGAAGAGCTAATCTCACATCTAGTGCCTAGATAAGGGTTAGATTTAAAAAAATCGCTAGCACCCTGCAGCTCCCATTACATCACTTATGGCCAGACTTCCAAGACAGCCCAGCACCTAATGCACAGAACTCTTAGACTTCTGGCTACTTGTTTTGGAGATGAAATGGAAATGCGGTCCATAGAGTAACAGCTGTTCTCACCTGACAAAAAGATTAAAACTTCTTGGTAAATTTCTTTATACTACTAGTGTCAAAAAGGGCAAGGCCAGTGTCTCATTTACTACACTGATCTACAATTTTTGAGAAGTCGTCTGCTTCAGAGATAAAATGTGCTATTTATTATGTATTTTGAAGTGCTGAATTCAAATATGACAATTAAAACAACTGATTGTCTACTGTTTCTAAGATATTTAAGTTTTTACATTTTATGTCTATGTATATTGTGTAGATAGTAGAGTTTTAATCATAAATTGTAAACCTAGGTCTTTTCATGTGTTTATGGTTGCTTTACATGATAATATTTCACCTGTCCTGTTTATGTAACACTTTAAAAATCAGAAAAAGGGTTATATAAATAAAATTTATTATGAAACAAAAGGCAAAAAACTATTATGTACATAGTTTAGTCCTATTCAGTGTCTACTCGGCGCTTCTTGGCTTGTCTCTTGTATTCATTAAATGGAGCATCTCTTGTCACTGTCCAGCAATAGTCTGCAACCATTGATGGGCTCCATTGGCCCTGATAGCGTTTCTCCATTGTTGCAATGTCCTGGTGAAATCGCTCGCCGTGCTCGTCGCTCACTGCTCTGCAGTTCGGTGGAAAAAAATCTAGATGAGAGTGCAAAAAATTTAACTTTAGTGACATGTTGCAACCAAGGCTTTTGTATGCCTTGAGGAGGTTTTCCATCAACAACCTGTAGTTGTCTGCCTTGTTGTTTCCGAGAAAATTTATTGCCACTAACTGGAAGGCTTTCCATGTCGTCTTTTCCTTGCCATGCAGTGCATGGTCAAATGCATCATCTCGAAGAAGTTCATGAATCTGAGGACCAACAAAGACACCTTCCTTTATCTTAGCTTCACTTAACCTTGGAAATTTTCCATGGAGGTACTTGAAAGCTGCTTGTGTTTTGTCAATGGCCTTGACAAAGTTCTTCATCAGACCTAGCTTGATGTGTAAGGGTGGTAACAAAATCTTCCTTGATTCAACAAGTGGTGGATGCTGAACACTTTTCCTCCCAGGCTCCAATGACTGTCGGAGTGGCCAATCTTTCTTGATGTTGTGGGAATCTCTTGCACGACTATCCCATTCGCACAGAAAACAGCAGTACTTTGTGTATCCAGTCTGCAGACCAAGCAAGAGAGCAACAACCTTCAAATCGCCACAAAGCTGCCACTGATGTTGGTCATAGTTTATGCACCTCAAAAGTTGTTTCATGTTGTCACAGGTTTCCTTCATATGGACTGCATGACCAACTGGAATTGGTGGCAAAACATTGCCATTATGCAGTAAAACAGCTTTAAGACTCATCTTCGATGAATCAATGAACAGTCTCCACTCATCTGGATCATGAACGATGTTGAGAGCTGCCATCACACCATCGATGTTGTTGCAGGCTACAAGATCACCTTCCATGAAGAAGAATGGGAGAAGATCCTTTTGACGGTCACGGAACATGGAAACCCTAACATCACCTGCCAGGAGATTCCACTACTGTAGTCTGGAGCCCAACAGCTCTGCCTTACTCTTGGGTAGTTCCAAATCCCTGACAAGGTCATTCAGTTCACCTTGTGTTATGAAGTGTGGTTCAGAGGAGGACGATGGGAGAAAATGTGGGTCCTGTGACATTGATGATTCAGGACCAGAAGTTTCATCCTCTTCCTCTTCCTCGTCTGACTCAAGTGAGAATGATTCTGGTGCATCAGGAACCGGCAGTCCTTCTCCGTGGGGTACTGGGCGTATAGCTGATGGAATGTTTGGATAATGCACAGTCCACTTTTTCTTCTTTGACACACCTTTCCCAACTGGAGGCACCATGCAGAAGTAATGATTGCTGGTATGATCTGTTGGCTCTCTCCAAATCATTGGCACTGCAAAAGGCATTGATTTCCTTTTCCTGTTCAACCACTGGCGAAGATTTGTTGCACAAGTGTTGCAGCATATGTGTGGGGCCCACCTGATCTCCAATTTTGCAGCCAAAATAAAGGTGATAGGCTTTCTTAACCATAGTGGTTATACTGCGCTTTTGTGATGCAAAAGTCACTTCACCACAAACACAGCAGAAGTTATCTGCAATGTTCACACAAGTACGAGGCATCTCTGCTCACTTTGGCTAAACAGAAATGTGTCCCTTTGCAAAATCAAACACTGACAAATAAGAGAGCATGATACTGTATGATTTCTAGAGCTGATATAGGGCAATTTGTTCAGCAGAGTGATGTAAGCTTCGTTACGATTGCATCATCTATGACTTCTAGGAATAACATGATGCAATTTATATCATGTATGACGCAATACCAGCTTCAGATTGCATCATTCATTGTTTTGCCTAAAAAGCAAGTACTGTCCAAACCCAGTCATAGATTTATTCATAGATCCAGTCAAAAATGTATTTTAATCATTTCTGGTTTAAATTGATATCCCTTCCCTTTATAACTCACTTATCCTCCGCCATTCCCAAGTCAAGGGTCGTATATACTGACCCAACAGCATATCTTGAAAACTAGAGTTTTAAGCATCAACAATTTTAAGCATCATTTTCGTTCTCAGTGACCCAGAATTAGTAAAGTTTGACTACATTTATTTCAGAAGCATTTTGGCTATAGAGCAGTGCTATATTTGCTCAATTCACACCTTTCGCCTCTATCATTAAATTTACCCCCTTTTTAAAATGTTCTTTATTTTGTGTTTGCAGCATCATTGTGTATCAGCATCTGATGTATTGTACAGTTTCTTTGAGCAGCAGTCCCTTCATTTAGTGTGCATAAAAAAGCTCACTAAATAAAGCACCATTGGAAGGGAAGACTGGACAACCAAATAACATAAAGCAAGCCCTTGCAGTCCCTAGTGGATACATTGTGGACAAGTTCTTGAAACTATTTCACACAGAAGCATTGTATTGCCTTCAGTATATCACATCTCATGATTCCTTGACTCCCAAATTTATTTGGAGTTAGATAGTTGGCTCATCGGTAGTTTACAGCAGGAGTGTGTTTATAGCATGCTGTAATGCAAACTTAGTGAATGTTTATAAAATAAAAAGAAAAACACCATTATGAAAATGCTGCATCTGCTTCTGGTTTATGGATATATTATAATAGTTGTATGCAACTCCATTTAACAAAGAACTGAAAGCACAATTTATTTATTAGCAGGTTGATGGTTTGATCTTAAGGCAGAGTTTCAGGCATGATGTACTGGGTCAAAAAACAAACAAACAAAAAGCCACAATTTCAGCAATATGCTAGGGAAGTGCCACAATAAAATCCATGAAAACAATCACAGTTATTCCTAATCAGAAGGAACTCGTTCATTTCTGCCCTAATAGAAAAAAAAGCTCCAACCTGTTTTGACGTCTAATGGTAACAGATTTCATGCTTCCAGAGCTGCTTAGGAGAAAGCTTTTTTGTCCTTAACTTGCATTCATCTTTCAGTACAATAGTCTTAGTAAATGATTTTGTTGATATTGATCCCTTTCATGTAGCATTGGTATTAACCTTTATAACCTTGACCCATGTCATGTGACTGGTATCAGGCAAGAAGGGGCAGTTTATTACCATCACTCTTGGTGTCACATGCATTGCATTCTAAACTCACCTCTGTTGCTCAAGAGTGAATTCTGAAGTTAATTTAAATCGGTTATATTTGCTCAAGCAGTTGCTACAAAATAAAATATTATCTGCTTGCAGAAGCTCTCAAGAAGTATATGGAGGTGGCAAGTCCTCCGGTAAGCAGTGCTAGGATTCTGGGTGCACAGTTCATAGAAAACCTTTTTCCACAGAAAAGACAATCTTGAAGATAAGGCTTGCCAAGCACGGCAAATCCTAAAAAAAGAGTCAAAGTTGTGAAGCACTGTTCTACTCCAGGAAATAGAGACTCACAGTCTGCTTTTCATTTGGAAAGTGAAAAAGTCTAATTCTCTGGCTTTGTCCTTTGCTCTAGATCTCCATTTTAAAGATCCTACAAAAATATTAATACTCCTTGGCAGCTTAAGCAGGTCACAGCTCAAATGAGTGCTGAACAGTGTTCCCAAGGGAACAGAGAACTATGCAACACGTATCCATTTTTAACACATATGCATTCAGATATTCTGAAAGTGAGATTTGTACATTAGAAATGGTTTTGACAGTAACATGGACTATGAAGAAATAGTTTATTATTATTAGGCAGCTTCAGCTTGGAATATTTGCAGGTTAGTCATTACCAGCAGGCAACAATACTATTTCTCCCAATGACTGATCATGTTAAAGAAAGAAAAACAAAATAGAGTTAGTATTAACAGTACCTACAGAATCTACATGCACTATATAGTATTTATATCAGAGGGGAAAAAATGAATGGAAAGTTTAAATTTTTTACAAAGGTAAGTGGAAAATTGAAAAATTCAAATCAATGTCATGTCATAATTACAGCTCGTTTTCTATAATATTTGTTACAAATTTAAACCTAAATAAGCTTAGCAAATTGTTTAGGAGTCAGTGCTGATTTCTGTGACAATATTGATTATTGGAGAGTATTTGTTAAATAACTGAATATTTTAATACTTCATATTTGCTATTCCATGTGTAAGCGGGAGAACGGTCCCGCTATTGTGGGGAACTTTCCTGGCTTCTGCACTACCCCGGTGAAGAGGGCTAGCGAAAGGATCCGAGTCCTCGCTCCCACTTCCTTTACCCAGAGGCCTCCCTGCCCTTGAGGACTCCCCTTCCACTCTCCTGTCTGGCAGAGTCTTCATAAACCCCGACAAGGCTGGGCCCAGGATTCCTGGGGGGACTCGACCCCCAACCCTGCGGTGGTCACCCAGGACAGGGGCTAGGGTGTCCCCACTCCGGGGTACTCTCTCTGCACTGGGCACCTCCCTGACCCACTGATCATTTCATACAATTTAAAGCAAATACAAGTTGTTTAAGAATTAATTTTAAAAAAGAATAAGGAAAAATGGGAAAGGTTAGAGGAAAACACATCACCCCGCTCTGTGGCAGGGAACATTACAAACAGTGTCTCTGGAACGTCAGGGCAGTTCAGTCTGTTCCTTGTAGGTCCCAGGCCTGCTTCTCAGGCCCTGTCTGTGCTGCAGGGACGCTGTGGGTTGGACACTTGCTCTGGCGGTGGCCACACGCTCTCAGGCTCTAGGTGGCAGGACCCTTTTTCCCAGCGTCGCCCCTGCCCAGTCGGGGTTATGATCCCCCTGCAAGTCTGGCCTGCAAGGCCTCTTGGCTGAGGCGTCTCCCTGTGCTGGGCCCACTGCCCAGGGTCCCCCTCACTCTCCCCAGCTGCTCACCGCACTCGGACTGCACACGGCTCCGGACTGCCCCAGCCCCAGCTCTGGACTGCTCCAGCCTCAGCTCCAGCTCCACTCGGCCTCAGCACGGCTGCTGCTGCTGCTCTGCCTCCAGCTCCCTGGGCTGCTTCTCTGGCCTCTCTGGCTCTGGTTGCTACAGCTCTGCTCCCAGCACAGGTCTGCTCTGCAGGCTGTTTCTGTGACTCTGCTCCCAGCTCTGACCTGCTTCCTGGCTGCTTGTCTGGCCCCTCTGCCTCTGGTTGCTACAGCTCTGTTCCCAGGGCAGCGCTGCTCTCCCTGGGCTGTGCTCTGGCTTTGGGGCTGCAGGTCTGCTTCCAGCAGCTTAGCTCGGGCCCCTGCTCTCTCCTTAGCTCGGCCCCACTCTTTCTGACTCAGGCCATTCCAGTTCACACGGAGGACGGGACCCACCCTGGCCTCTTGACTCTCTGATTAGCCTGCCCACCCTGTCAATCAGGCTGATCTGGAGCATTGGCCTCTCCCCATTGCCCCTGGGGACTGTCAGTCTCAGGCTCCTGATTTGCCATCGACCCTTCCCTTTTTAGTGCTGGGAGCTAGCAACCAAACACCCCCACTGAATGTTAGTAAGGGGGCAACAGTCCCCTTACACATGGTCCATTGTGTGATTTTGTGCTGTGTGTTTGGCTATGTAAAACATTTGCCATTTTTTTCTGCTCTCTGAATGGATAACCAAAACTTCTTAAACGAGAGAATAACAAATAATAAGCTTCTGATAACATGTTTCGGATGAATAAATTGTTGAAACATTTGTGAAACTTTTAGAAGTTGAAAACATTTTACCAAATACAAGTCATCTGAATACTTGCAGAAAACAAATAGTATAACCTTGTGACTAATGGCAAGCTAAACTCATTGGCAATTTTGTGTGTGTGTGTGTTTTATTAGATGACTAGCTCTTGATGTAATAGGCATATTACAGGAGCTGTATAATTCAGCAAAATAATATGTATGTCTATTTCTCACCCTAGGATTAAACAATGTGGTGACATAAACTCTGCACTCTGACCACATTCTAACTTCCATTGTTGCTACCATGTGGAGTTGAACTATTGGTGACTTCTCTTTTGAGTTTTTCTAGACCATGACCTAGAAGCCACCCACAAAATGTAGGTAACAATGAAAAACAGAATGATATCCACTATTTTTGACAGGCCTTTCAGAAGTATGCCTGCAGATTTTGAAAGAGAATGGAGTGGGTAGGTTAGCCTGCTAAAATTAGGAAAATTGAGAGATATGACATATGAGAAAAATTCTTTCCACAGCAAACCATTGTCTGAATTTTGATAATGTGGCTACTCAAAAGGGGAGACTATTAAATGAGAAATCACACAATCAAGAGGAGTGAAACCCTGAGTCTGGTTTACCATTACTGTCTTTCATTACTTTTTAATGAAATCATTTACCACAATATCTCTTGGTTTTCAACATTTGTAGATAAGTTCAGCACCTTTCTTATCAAAGACATATCCCAAAACGGAGAACACATAAAAAGAGTATTTTGTCTTCTTACTTCATATCCAATTTGTGCTCAGACATTTCTGTCTTTTTTTTAAATAGGTCATGTCTAACCTCTCCAGCATAAGATAAATGACAATTTTGAGAGAGTATACAATAGACACCAATTTCTGTGTTGTTACGCAAACAGCTTTAACTAATGTCTACCAGAAGTATTTGAACTTAGAAGACACTCCAAGTGTCGTTTTTACAGGCTTTTAGCAAACTTTGCTAAAAATGAAAGTAGAGCGAAGATAACACATTGAAGTGCATGTTCTTATTGAAGGATCTGATCTTGTTCCCACTAAAGCCAATGGAAGTGTTTTTCAGTCAGAGCAGCATTTGGCCCATCCCATAAAAGAGGGTTAAGGAAACACAGCGTTCGAAGTCATTTTGTTTTAGTGTTGATTTCGTTTAAGCCAGCGATACATACACCCACACGCACGCACACACACGCTAGATGAAACGTAACTGCACCATCGAAACATTTTGATTGGTTGACAAACAGTGCAATCTTGAAGATTTTGTCTGTCATTAAACCCATCCCTGCTGTGGCTTTCAACCATAAACAAACAGATTTCAAATTTTACTCGATTGCTGCTTAGACCAGAAGACATTTTTTGAAAGAAATGTAGCTGGTTTATGCAGCAGTGCTCACTGTCTCCTATTTGCAATTCTGTACATATGCCATTATCTTCTCTCAGTGCTTGATGAAGTGTATTACAGTTATATTCCAAATGGGTCATTATATTTTTTCTTTCTTTTGAAGGAGCTTTCTAGACTACAGATTTTATTATGTGTTGCCATTGTTTAGAGAGATCTGTCTGATTTTATTTTGTGTTGCCATTGTTTAGAGAGATCATTTGATACACTGCTAGATTGTACTGTATATTGCATGAAGATTTACATGTATAAAAACTGTAGAGATTGATAGGGTTGCCAACTTTCTAATCACACAAAACCAAACACCCTAGCCCCGCCCCTTCCCCAAGGCCATGCCCCCTGTCCACCCATTCCCCGAGGCCCGGGCTCCAGGCTGGGGGTAGGGCCAAAGGATTCGGATTGCAGGAGGGGGCTGCGGGTTGAGGCAAGGGGTTGGGGTTCAGGAGGGGGTGAGGGCTCCAGCTGGGGGTGCGGGCTGTAGGGTGGGGCCAGGGATGAGGGGTTCAGGGTGTGGGAGGGGGCTCTGGGCTGGGGCAGGGGGTTGGGAGGACATGAGGGCTCCGGCTGGGGGTGTGGGCTCTGGGCTAAGGCCAGGGATGTGGGATTTGGGGTGTAGGAGGCGGCTCCAGGCTCGGGGGTGGGGCTGAGGGATTTGGAGTGTGGGAGGGGGATGTAGGTTGATGCAGGGGGTTGGGTTGCAGGAGGGCATGAACACTCCAGCTGGGGGTGCAGGTGCTGGGGTGGGGCCAGAGATGAGGGGTTTGGCGTGCAGGAGGGGGCTCCAGGTTGTGGGGGTTCAGGGCTGACGTTGGGACTTGGGCTTATTTCGAGTGGCTCCCGGTCAGTGGCACAGCAGGGCTAAAGCAGGCTCCCTGCCTGTCCTTCCTCTGCGCTGTGCCTCGGAAGAGGACAGCAGGTCTGGCTCCTAGGCGGGGGGGGATCCAGGAGGCTCTGCGTGCTGCTCTTGGCTGTAGACACCACCCCCGCAGCTCCCATTGTTGCAATTCCCAGCCAACGGGAATGCAGAGCTGGGGCTTGGGACGAGGGCAGCACGTGGATCCCACTGGTCCTCCACCTAGCAGCTGGACCTGCTGACCACTTCTGGGGTGCAACGCGGAACTAGGAAAGGTAGAGACTAGCCTGCCTTAGCCCTGCAGCACTGCCATGCAGACTTTTAATGGTCTAGTTGGTGGTGCTGATCAGAGCCACCAGGGTCCCTTTTCGACCGGGTGTTCCGGTTGAAAATTGGACACCTGGCAACCGTAGAGATTGATGAAGGGTTGGGCTATTTCTTTAACTTGAACAGTTTCATCTTATCTAAGATTTGATCTAATCCAGAACCGACCATTTCTGAAATACAAAAGAGTTTGGATTAGTCATTTTCCCTGTTTATTATTTTCATATGCCTGTAAACTTCAGGTTCAAGCTGGCTGCATAAACACAGAAATAATGTTCTAAAATGGAATTCTTATTTATATAATGCTGTAAATGTGCACAGTGATTTGCAAAACACAGAAAAAAGTTGGGAAGGGGTTGATTCTTCATTGTCCTGTGCCATGAGTAGTCATTTGAGCCAATGCAAAATAGTATTAAAGGGGTAGCCGTGTTAGTCTGGATCTGTAAAAGCAGCAAAGGGTCCTGTGGCACCTTATAGACTAACAGATGTATAGGAGCATGAGCTTTCGTGGGTGAATACCCACTTCTTCGGATGCATGTAGTGGAAATTTCCAGGGGCAGGTATAAATATGCAAGTAAGAGTGAGTAAGGCTAGAGATAACGAGGTTAGTTCAATCAGGGAGGATGAGGCCCTCTTCTAGCTGTTGAGGTGTGAACACCCAGGGAGGAGAAACTGCTTTTCTACCTGCCCCTGGAAATTTCCACTACATGCATCCGAAGAAGTGGATATTCACCCACGAAAGCTCATGCTCCTATACATCTGTTAGTCTATAAGGTGCCACAGGACTCTTTGCTGCCAATACAAAATAGGTGTAAAATGCTACCATTCTAATTTAAGTGTTTGACTTGGTGCTGTACACTCCCTTTGTAGTAGTGAGAATAATCGTACAAGTTGTGAAGCAACCTGGAATTGGGCCCAGAATCTGTCATGAAGGCCTTGCAGTTGAACAAAGGGGACAAATTGAGGGTGAACAGATCAAATATAATAAAGCACAAAGACAATGGACTTAATTCTCCTTCTGCTTACAGCTGTGCAAGTGAGGAGTTAGTCCTTTGGAGTCTATGGACATGGGTGGCAGCTATCGAAGGTCAGAGAAGGCTGAGCCTCCCCAAACAGCCTTGCGGATCCCACCCATGCTCCACTCCCATACCCCTACCTGTTTCCTGACTCTGTGCTGTGGGGGGGCTTTTCCCACCGTGGCCAGGTCCCCAGGCTGGGGCTAACGGGGGCCAGCCTGCGCTCCAGGGCTCAGGGGGCCATGCTGCCTGCCTTCCTGCCCAGTGCTCTGGTACTGGAGGGGGGGCCCCACACTGCCTGTCCTTCCACCCAGTGCTCCAGGGCTGTGGGGCCTGCGCCACCTGCTGGCCCTCCCACCTGGTGCTCCAGGGCTGAGAGGGGTGGCCCTTCCTGCCCACCCACCCTTCTGGTGCTCCAGGGCTGAGGCAGAGGGACTGCGCTGCCTGAGCACCCACCTGGCACTTCGGGATGAGGGGGCACTCCGGGGTTGGGGGAGGAGAGCTGTGTCACCCGCACATCCGCCTTGCACTCTGGGGCTGGGGGTGATCGGGTGGCCCAGGGGGGACTCTGGGTTCAGGTGGGAGGGGCAGGGCCTCAGGCAGAAGGGGCAGGTCAGGCCAGGGTCTAGCCTCCCCGAGCCCAGGGTTCACCCACAACCCAGGTCTATCACACCCCTAATTGCTAAAGAGATAAATGTAGAGAGATTTAATGGAAAAATGGGATTCGTGCAGGGATTGGTGGTGTGTGTGTATATATATATGTATGAGACAGGACATGGAAGATTGCTTCAAGCATGGGGGAAGTATGAGAGAAGTCAGAGTTCAGAGCAGTGAAAGGAAAGAATCAGCTAAGAAAGAGGCATGGGGAAGTGAGTGTAAGAGGAAATGAGAATAGTGCTGTAGCTGGGGTAAGAGTGTTCATGTGGGCTTACAACATATTGCAGAGCACTGAATTTTGCAGAACAGAGGAATAAGTAAAACACTTGGGGTAGACTGAGCCACAGTGCTATTTGAATGAGGAAGGCCAGGCTGTCACTTTCAATGACAAATGTTGTGCTGTCCCCTTTTCATGATTTTTATCACGTTTTTGGTGGTGGTCTTGAAGCACCAGGTCCTGGAATCATATAATTAAGTGGGACTCTCAGCTTTCCTTAAAAATGGAGAAATTGTCCTGTCTGAGAAGTTGAAAGGAAGGCTATTTGGGGAAAGAGGAGTGTGACCTCAGCAAGCAGAACTTGTGAGGGAAAGCGGGTTGAGAACTGGAGGCGTTCTCCTTCCCAGATAGCTCTTCAGTCTCAATTTTTGCATTTTGGATTCTCTTGGGATATATGTTACTTGCAGGTACCGTAGTCATTTTTGTACCTTGAAGTGCGAAATTAACACCTTGCTTTCAAAGAAACCCATCAATTTTTGTTCTCCTTTATCCCATCTCTTTTGTGGTAGGCAAGAGTATCTTGACACTTTGCTGCAGCTGAGCCACATCAGCCTGAAAAGAATGTCCAAGAGAGTTATTAACAGTAGCGCTTTCTGTGGTGGATGCTTTCCAAACATGCAGAACAGTGGCCTCTGCTCTGAAAGGTCACGATAATGAAAAAGCCAAGAGTAAGTAAAGAACATACTATATTGGAGAAATAGGAATCATGTATGTTTCCAAAAGCACAGACTGTGGCAGCACTCAATGGCTTCACCAATATGAATCCAACCAACCTTACTTAGTGAACTCATGTCACTTCAGAGCACATTAGAAATCCAAGCTGTTGCTCCATTGTCTTATATAGCATATTACTATGTCAGGAGGAAAGAATAAGTTGGTAAATAGGAACATCTTGAGTCTGCAATGGTAAAGATAAATTTACATTGTTGAAATACAAGCCGGGAAGGCTGCTTAAAATCAATCATCACAGGCAGTATCTACTGATTTAAAATCATGTACATAAGCATATTACCTATTATGAAAAGGATCAATCACTGATAGTGTCCCAACACTTACTAACTCAGAAATGAACACTGAATGCCACATGCCTCAGACTAGGTGAGATAAATGAGGCAGTTGGCATTGCAGTATGCATGTACAGGTCTACAAAATGGTTCAATTTAGTTGTACTTGCAAAGGCCTTATGAGGAAGCAGATTGATCCCTTTGCTTATTGAGGGGCAGGTGTTGCTAGACTAACTACTGCACCATGGCAATTCTGAGCCCCTGCAATGGCCCACAGGGTTCAGTGCAACAGGACACAAGCTTAGACAGCCTTCAGAGTCACCCTAGCCTGTTTGTTATGCTCCCTGTCATAGAGAAACTGGCCCCTTTAAGGGGAGATAGACTTAACATCACCTGTGACTAAAAAGCAGCTTCCCAGCTGACTTCATGGGGTTAGGTGATTGCTTGAAAGAGTCCCTGGTTCTTAAAAAGGCCAGTAAGAGCTTAGTTGAGCTGAAGAATTGCAGGGAGCAGGTTGGCTCTTGTATTAGGTCCCAGAGCAGGTAAAAGAACACAGCTAGTAGGTGATTCCTAGGCAGGAGGCTTGGGGAGTGTGAGCACTACAGGGAGTGGAAAGACTTGGGAGTCCCTGGGTCAGGGCACTGGCTGGTACAAGTGAAGGAAAGACGCTGGGAATTGTAGTCCTTGTTTGGGTAGAGGACCTACTTTATTGGGGTATATTGCCTAAGTTGTCTGTTCAACCAAAAAAATTGTCCCCTGAGGCAAGGGCCTGAAATAGATTCTGGTGTGGTATTGGTCTTTCCTGGGCTGGTGAACTAGCCCCACTAGCTTACACATTCCACCCCTTTCACACTTCTTTGTTCCTTTTAACATGGGTAGGTTTCTGCACAAAGAGATGTCTTTTGCACTGGGCAGCAACATGTTTTTTTCAGGATAGGACAGGACAAACGATTGGGATCTGGCAATGAGATTCCTCTCACCTTTTCTGTATAAACATGCAGATTCTCCTGAGTCATGGGAATCTCATGGGTGTCTACACAAAGTGTAAAGGCTGAAATATGTTATTAATTCCATACTCATTGAGGAAATAAGGTTTTTATACTCAGTGCATTTATTTTGCATTCCAGTTTTCCAAGTTACAGATTTAAGGGATCTGATAGACAAGATCCAGTAAGAATCCTTGGTAAAGAAATAGTTGAACCTTGTAGAATCAATAAATGGATTTGGAAGAGCTAAAAGGAATGGTCCTAATTTCACAGGAGGCTGAGAGATTCCTAGTGCAAGTTACATAGTCAGGCCCATTTAGCCCAGCAAATGGGGCAGATAAAAAACTGCTTGCTGCAGTGGTTTGAGATCAGAGGAAATAAGTCCATGGAAACAGGCTGGAGAAGGAAGGAGATACACTAAGACAAAGCCACTAGGGAGGACAAGCTTTAATTAAGGAAACTATCCTCTTCCCTATATAGTGCCCCTCTCCACCTGGTTACCTCCTTTAATGGCAATCCACTTACAGGTTTTGATGGACAGGTCTGGGTTCTTTTGGATCCCACCACCCACTCAGCAGGGTGAATCTTTTTTCTTTTTTTTTCTATGAAATTATTTGGCAGTGCCTCCATGCCCTTCGCTCCTTCCTGGCAGGGTTACCAGGGCAGCTTGGGAGGAAAATTCTAACTACAGAGTAATCCCCACTTACTTGCTAGATAGTTGGAGACTTCCAAGAAATAACACAACACATAAAAATATATTCAACACAATAATTATATTAAACAGGCAACAAACACAACATAACAGGGTGAAACACTATTTTTAGGGTCACCGGTGCCCACATTGAAAATACCCGTGACTTGATGTAACAAGCGTAAAATTAGTGTCCTATTGGTACGCGTACTTTGTTGGGGCCCTTGATGACCTATAAAATTCTCTGCAGTGGTTTGGCAGTGTGGCTGATTGGGTTCAGTACAGCCCAAAGGACCCACAAGTGGGAGGAGGTAGGTGGTGAATCCCTCCACAGGTATAATAAGCAGCAAATCCTCAAACCCTTACTCCATGGCTTGAGGACACAGTTCAGGGAGTAGGGAGTCCCCAAAACAAATTCCCTGACTAACTAGCTAAAAGATGGTGCACTCACGAACTCCATGAATGGTCTTCAGGTTTGAAGATAACGCTGGACTCTTCAGTCACTACAGAGGGGCTGCTGTCTGCTGTCAGGGATCCTCCTCAAGCAGGAATCAGGCTGCGTTGGTCCCAGGATTTCCCCTCACCACAAAGGGGTCCAGGGAGCAAGGTGTAGATTATACAACTACCCTAACATCCAAACTGTAGCCTCCTAGCCCAGCCTCCAGTCACACACTCAGCAGGCAGCTTCCCTGGACTAGCAGAGCTGACCATGTGGGGACTAGTCTCACCTAGGGGGCTGGAGGTGAACCCAGCCTGGCTGAGGAAATTTCTCAGCAAACGCTACCAATTGGGACTCATCCATGGGGAAAGAAAACCCAGGTGAGGGATTGGCTGTCAGGTCCCTAGAGGCCTGTTCTCAGGGGAACCCTGCTTGCAGGCCTGGGACTCACCAGCTCCCCACACAACCAATCCTGCCCTTGCCCTGGCTGGCTCTAGCCTCTCCAAAATGGCTTCTCCCTTCCCCTGAACTCCCTGGGAGGGGCATCTCACTCCCTATTGGATGCCACGCAGACTCTGAGTTTGCCTTGGCTCCTCCTCCCTGAGCTGCAGGCAGACAGAGCTCCAGGAATCTATGTAATCTCCTTGGGGATTACACCTAGGAGAATTTTGGTTTTTCAATTTGATGGTTATGTGTCAAAAGCTGCATTCTTACCTCAGCGGTTCTTATTAAATAGAGATCATCCTCATCCGGTACTCTGATGTGTTACTGGTGGCCTTGCAGATAGCTCAAAGACTTCAGGATCAGTGTAACTGAAGGAATAGAGGAGAGGATGGTCTTTCATCTTTTGTAGTAGATTCTTGAGATGCACTTATGATCAGTGTTTAATATAGAGCAGGAAAGGAAGTGTAAGTGTGGAAATTCCAGTTGTTATGTTGTCATGGGTTAGATGTTGTGATGTGATATGGCATCATCTTGTGTGAGTGGGTATGACACAGGAAAGAGAATAGGGGCCACAGGCTAAATGTTTTTGAAAGGAATCTATGTTCTCCTGTAAGCCTGGTTCCAGCCAAAATGTCTGCATGCAGTCTGTGGAACATAGGGTGACCAGACAGCAAATGTGAAAAATCGGGACAGGTGGTGGGGGGTAATAGGAGCCCATATAAGAAAAAGACCCCAAAATCGGGACTGTCCCTATAAAATCTGGACATCTGGTCACCCTAGTGGAACAGTATAGGCAAAATTTATTATGCTCCTAATCCTTCTCTCCACCTCAATATCATAGACTCATAGACTTTAAAGTCATAAGGGACCATCATGATAATCTAGTGCACATTGAAGGCCACAGCCAAGCTCTTTGAGTTTCATCTCATAAGGTAGGTTTTCCATTCCTTGGATCATCCTAATAGCCCTTCTCTGCACCCATTCCAATTCAAATTAATCTTTCTTAAACACTTCTGGCTGATACATTCCCAGCATATAGCAAAAATTCTTGTTGTTTGTCCTTAAATACATGACATTGCACTTTGCACTATTAAATTTCATCCCATTTCTATTACTCCAATTTTCAAGGTCATCCAGATCTTCTTATATGATGTTCCTGTCCTCCTCCATATTGGCAATACCTCCCAATTTGGTGTTATCTGCCACTATAGTTCAGTTCCCCCTCTGGGGTACCTCAATGTCTAGGTCACTTTACCCCGTTGGCTAATGGGGAGTGGGGGAGACCTGGACCTGCCCACTACTCTGGGTCCCAGGGACCCTGTAGCTCGCAGCCATTGGCTGTGTCCGTTTAACTATGTCTCATGGCTTCTCTAATTCCCTCGGCCACTTCCCTTTGTCCCCACGCTATCTTCACCCTTACCTCAGGGCCTAGTCTTAATGGAGTCTCAGCATCCAGCTCAGGGCTCCTTCTCACTCATTTTGGCAGCACTGCCCTATCCAGGGTTCTGTCAGCCATCCACACACCTTCAGCTCCAGCAAGGAACTGAACTCCCTCGGGCCCTGCAGCTCTTCTTATACTAGGCTGTGGGGCCCTGATTGGCATTGAGCCACACAGCCACTCTAGGCAGCTTGAAGGACCCTCTTGGAGGATCCTCTCCACTGCCATTTTTGGGGGCAGGGTGTGGTAGGGACACGAGGCCTCCAGAAGGGGGCCTCAGAGGGTTTAGTATAACCCATCACAAGCACCTTCCCACTTTTTCTGCCAAGGTCACTAAAAAAAAATGTTAAATAAGATTGATCCCAAGACTGATCCCTGAGGAACTCCACTAGTAATCTTCCTCTAGCCTGACAGTTCACCTTTCAATATGACCTGTTGTAGTCTCCCCTTAAAGCAGTTCCTTATCCACCTTTCAATTCTCATATTAATCCCCATATTCTCCAATTTAACTAATAATTTCCCATGTGGAATTGTAGTAAAATGCTTTACTGAAATCCAGGTAGATTACATCTACTGCATTTCCTCTGTCTACAAAATCAGTTATCTTTTCAAAGAAGGAGATCAGGTTGGCCTGGCACGATATACCTTTTGTAAAACCATGTTGTATTTTATCCCAATTACTGTTCACCTCCATGTCCTTAACTACTTTCTCTTTCAAAATTTGTTCCAAGACCTTGCATACAATTGAGGTCAAAACTAACAGGCCTGTACTTTCCCAGAACACCTTTTTTCCTCTTTCTTAAAAATAGGAACTATTTCAGCAATTCTCCAGTCATAGGGTACGACCCGCCGATATCACAGATTCATTAAAAATCCTTGCTATTGAGTTTGCAATTTCATGTGCCAGTTCCTTTAATATTCTTGAATGAAGATTATCTGAGCCCCCTTATTTAGTCCCATTAAGCTGTTTGAATATGACTTCCACATCGGATGTGGTAATTTCTACCTCCATATCCTCATTCCCATTAGCCATCCTGCCACTATCTCTAAACTCTTCATTAGCCTTATTAAAAACTGAAGCAAAGTATTTGTTTAGATGTTGGGCCATGCTTAGATTATCTTTAATCTCTGCCCCATCCTCAGTCGTTAGTGGTCCCCACTGCTTCTTTCTTTGTTTTCTTTTGATTTATATGGCTTTAGAACCCTTTACTATTGTTTTTAATTCCCTATGCTAGGTCCAATTCTGCCTGGCTTTTGGCAGTTCTCACTTTATTCCTACACTTTCTGACCTCCAAGAGGTAGCTTTCCTTGATGATCCATCCTGTCTTCCATTCCTTGTAGGCTTTCTGCTTTCTCTTAATCATCTGTTTGGGATGCTTGTTCATCCAGCTTGGTCTGCAACCATTCCCTATGAATTCTTTCTCCTTGCTTGGGATGCAGACTTCAGATAGTTTCTGCAACTTTGACTTAAAGTAATTCCAAGCCTCCTCCACATTCAGATCCTTGTGTTCTTTGGTCCAGTCCACTTCCCTAACTAATTCCCTTAATATTTTTAAGTTAGCCCTTTTAAAATCAAGGACCCTATTTGCAGATCTATTTTTGTTTAAACTGAATTAGCTCATGATCACTTGAACCAAGGTTGTCCATTACAACCAGTTCTTCTATGAGGTCCTCACTACTCACCAAAACCAAATCCAAAATAGAATCACCTCTTGTTGGTTCAGCAACTATTTGGTGAAGAAATCTGTCAGCTATCATATCCAGGAAAATCTGAGCCCTGCTATTATTAATAGCACTTGTCCTCCAATCTATATCTCAGAAGTTAGTCTCCCATAATCACACAATTCCTAGTAATATTTATTTCATTTAAAACATTAGAGGTCTCTAGCCATGCTGATCCAAATTAGATCCTGGGGGTCTGTAATACACCCCAAGCACTAGCCCAATGGAACCACTAGTAGCTTTCTTCCCCAAAGTGATTTTTGGCCCAAACAGACTCTGTCTTATCCATTCCATCACTTTTAATTTCTTTACAGTCTACCTCATCATTAATATACAATGCTACTGCATCACCTTTGCCTTTATTTCTGTCTTTCCTGAACAGCACATACCCTTCAATATCTGTACTTCAGTCATGACTAGTATTCCACCATGGTTCTTTTATCCCAATAATATTTGGTTGCACTTCCTGCACCAGAAGTTCTAGTTCCTCCATTTTGTTACCCACGCTCCTTGCATTGGTGTACAAATATCTTAATTGTTGTTGCTTGGCTTAGCCCTCATTCCACACCCTACCAACAGAACCACTATAGAGTGCCAGGACCAGAGAGGAAACAGATAGAGTCATGGGCAGCAGGTGACCTGGCAGCTTGGGGAGGTTAGCCCCTGCTTCTCCTGCCCTCCTTCCCCCACCAGAACCCAGAGCCCCCCACTCCCCGCAGCCACAGCCCCTCCCCGTGCCAGTGTGCCAAGTGGGCGGCGCATGGCCACCCCTGCCCCCAAGCAGAAGGGTGGGTGATGCATGGGCCCCCCAGTCCCTAAGCACTGGGCAGACGGATGCCCCCCCCCCAGCCCCTAAGAACTGGGCAGGCAGGTGGCTCCTCCAGTCCCTGAGTGCTGGGTGGGTGGGCTGTCCCCTGAGTGCCCCATCCTCCCCTGAGCTCAAGATGGGCAGCCCCAGTGCTGACAGCTCCCATCCCTGAGCCCCAGATGGTGTGGCCCCAGCACTCTGGGGCCTCCCAATGCTAGGCAGCCCGAGCCACCCCAAATCCTGACCGCAAGCTGGCTGCAGCTGCCCTAGCCCCGGCCCCAGCCCAAGTACACTTCCCTGAAGAGGAGCAGTCAGCCTGCCTGGGCTGGAGCCAAGGGGAAAGGGCAAGCAGGAGGGGGCCTTCCAAGCACAGCATGGGCAGGGCCATGCTGGACTGTTTGGGGAGGTAGAGCCTCCCCCAGACTACGATACGTACTGCCCATGGATAGGGCCACTTTTTTCACCTTAGGGAGAGGGAAGGGGAGGCTGGGGGAGCTAAGTCCTAGGAACAGGGGAGGGGGAGCACTTCCTGTGTTTGGCAAGGATGCAATGAGCTTTGTGAGCACAAAGCTTTGAATCCAAGGCTCAGTGTAAGGCGACTTTTTTGATGTGAATATTTCTCACAGTTCTGCCCCATTGATTCCAAAGCAGAAACTAACTTGGGTCAGGATAACTCATGTCACCCTATATTTCCCTGTTTCCCAAGGTTTCTCACTCATGGTTTATACTATAATATGATTTTTAAATTATATTTTGTAAACATACAGCAAAATCCAAATATTCAGGAAGAACAGATGGGACAAAGTCCTTACAAAAAAACTTCTCTTGGGGAATTAACAATAGGTAGAGAGTTTTGAAGGCAATATCTATTGTTTCATTTTGGTTCAAAAATTTCTTCAGCTGGAGAATGGACTAGAGAGAAATAGAAAGTAAAGAAAGAGCTATTTCTTTAATGAATAGAACTAATTTTCACTTGGTTCATGGTTCTTATCTTTGACTCTTTGTGGATGCTAATTCAAGATAGCTGTACCTGTTTTGGTTGGTGAGCCCTGATCTCAAAATGAGCCCCATGCAAAGGCAGACTCCCCACTGAAGGCAGTGAGGATCCATGCAAGAATATATGTGGCTGGTGAAAATATTCTGTGGGTGGGAGGCTGAACAGGAGTATAGCTGCAGGTGGGCCTGGCCACAGCCCACCCAATTAGCACCCAGGCCCACCCAATCTGAGAACCAGGTAAGATGCTTAAAGTGCAGGGGAGGGAGTGCATAGGATACTGGTAAATAACAGATATGTGAAAGAGTCCCTGGCAGCGGCTCTCAACCTTTCCAGACTACCCTGCCCCTTTAGGAATCTGATTTGTCTTGCATACCCCAAGTTTCTCCTAATTTAAAAAGATTTGTTTACAAAATCAGACATAAAATACAAAAAAAGTGTCATACATCACAGTACTACTGAAAAATTGCTGACTTTCTCATTTTTTACCATAGAATTATAAAATAAACCAATTGGAATATAAATATTGTACTTACATTTCAGTGTATAGTATATAGAGCAGTATAAACAGGTCATTGTCTGTATGAAATTTTAGTTTGTACTGACTTTGCTAGTGCTTTTTATGTAGCCTGTTGTAAAACAAGGCAAATATCTAGATGAGCTGATGTACACCCTGGAAGACCTCCACGTACCCCCAAGGGTACGCACAGCCCTGGTTGAGAACCACTAGCATATGGGATCCTGTGTCTCCCAGTCTCTGCCTCTGCTCTGGTCCCCAGATGGCCTCTGCCAGATGGGGTGGGAGCCCAGGAGCCCATTTGCCAGATTGCAACACCACTCAAATTTGACCATCGACCCCTCCATCATGCCAGCAGGGAAGGGGCTCCACCTTGCAGAAATAGATTTGGGGGGCTGAGCCCCCTCCAGATCTAGCCATTTGCTATCTATGGGCAGGTGTGTGCACACCCACAATGCATTGTAGATCATGCCCTTACAACAAAGTGTTTTATTTAAAGGTACATTGAGATACTGGTTTCACATTTCCTCCAAAGCATGACAGTGGACAGATCGTGGTCCCATTGAAGTAAGAATGAATTTTTGACATTGACCCCAATGGGACCAATATTCAGCACAACAATTGTGGATGTGAACAGATTTATAAATCCAGTTCAGCACTCTACTTTGGAGGATATTGGTAAATAAAACTGATATGTCAACGAGTCCCTGTACTGTCACAGTAAGAGAACAGGAACGTAGTTTGAAACAGACCCAGATCATGCCAGGTTAAACTACACATGGAGGAAGGTATATATGATAGATGCCTTAGACCAAACATTTTCCTGCACTTAGTAGCTCATAAATATCAATCAAGGTTAAATAACCACACTTATTAGTTTATTAATATAGAAATTATCACTAGAAATATTTGTTGCATTTTGAAAGTAGGTAAAGGACATGTACTGTACAAGTGTTTTTAATTGGTTAAAACTCTAGAAATGAAAAATGTCTCCTCATACCTTTCATTAATCTGGGTCTATATTTTAGAGACAACACTGAATAGCAGAGAAACGAGATGCCCAGTAATATTATATTATAAATTCTCTCAGTATTTCTTCTGTTTTTTTATTGCTTCCTTACTTGGCTTGACATTTTCATGTGAGTAAAATACAATACCACCATCAAGTTGTTCTCACTCAGGTTTACAAAAGGAAAAGTCATTCAATAAACATAATAAAAAGGTAAAAGAAAATGCTAGAAGTCAAGCCACAGCTGGAATAGGTTTTGCTGTTTTCTCTTTCACTTTGATTAAAACTGCATGTGCGGGTGAGTTAGAAGAAAATGATGTTGCTGTTTTGCTAGCATGTCTGGCAATGTTGAGGTAGTCTATTATTTCCCCACTCACAATCAGATTCTGTAGCCCTTACTCAGATAAAATTTTACTCAGATAAAATGAAGTCAATGTACAGTATTTATCTTCATTACCTTTAAGTAGTGGGGTCTTAAATGTTTCTGTTTCTTGACCTCTGATACATTTTGATGTTAATGTTAATTTTGCCTGAAAGAAGACTACAGGCCTGAGTTCTCACTGATATTCTAACTGCTCCATGCTGTGTAGGAGAGCAATGAACATATGATTAGTGATTGCTAAACATGAAAATATACATAGTTAGGGACTAAATGTTCGCACCACCACAATGATTTAATCTAAATTGCACAGATTAAATTGAGAGTAGATTTGGCTTCAGAAGTTAATTCTTCCCACTCTTGTAGCAGTGCTTTCTTTGCCTTCCCTTTTTAATATCCACCAAATCTGGTATCTATCTTGAATACTCAGATGCTACAAATGTAGGCATGATAGAAAAACAAACAAACAAAAAAGTATGTGGTTGTATCTGATGCTTATCCATAATTCCTGGAGTCTGCAGAACTGGATTAGAAATTTATCAGAACAATATTTTGGTACCACTTTGAAGGCCGGAAGTATATTTACAAATTACAATAGTGTTGTTTTTAATCCCAGTTAGAATTTCCAGAGGCAAAGAAAAAAAACTAAGTGACATATTTACTCTAAAGGTTTGGTTCAGGTTCAGATGGAGTTTTGGATACAATTTTTTTTTAATTGAAGTTGGGATTTAGTTTGTCCCTTCCTATAAAAAATGGAATATCATGAAGGGAAATATGCCCAAATTAGTGGTAAACCCACAAGTGATGATAAGACAGTTGACCATGGAAATGTACCCAAGCCACAACATTTGGATCCCATTCTGAATTTTTCCACTGTTCAGGGATGTTTGGCTTCAGAGGTTTTTTTTTTTTTTTTTTTTTTGTCCTGACTTTGATCATCCCGGTAAAAGAGCACCCGTTGGGTTAATTAGATTGGTAGTAGTGAGGGCACCTTGTGGACTTCATGGAGTCGTTGGCTGTTCTTTGCCTGTTATTGGAAGGTTTGCTTGGGGAAGGGTTTTTAATATAGGAATCCCTATAGCTCTGGAGGCTTCTCTGACCTCTGCTGGGAGGAGGAGCAGGAGAGAAAGGAATGTTTCCATCTGGAAAGTTTCCTCATCTGAGCTCCACTGTTGCTAGAGGCTCCGGACCCCACTCTGACCCCTAGTTTTATTGTACAGAATTTTAGCTGGGAGAATTCTCTTTTGAATTGGTTGGCATTGGTACCCAAACAGGTCAGCTGCTGGCTCCATTATTCTTTCGTGGATAATGGAGTAAAGAGGTAAGGTGTCTGCTAAAACTACCAACTTAGATAGGTGGATGATCATGCTTAGAGGACAGCTGGTGTCAGTAGAAACCCATAGCACAGATCCAAGAAACTGGCACTCTGTTCAAACAAAAAAAATGTTTAAAATAACTAGAAAGATCTACTCAAAAGTTCAGACACCTGTTTAAAGACACGTGGATCATCTATAAACCCCAAAACACTCACAATAATACAAAGTAGGTTCTGAAGGAGGTTCTGACCCCATTTGGCTTTTATGGACAAATTATAATTGCTGAAATGTTTGAATTCACCTGTAAAAGAATTCAATATACATAATAATAAAACGTGCTACAGAATCCTGCTGTGAAATCCCATGGAGCAGAATGAATGGGGAGCGCAAGAACAGTTACTTTTTCAGAGCTAAAGCATGACAGACTCTTCACTATAACACCAGCAGTAAAAGGAGCTACTTTTCAAGGCTCTAAAACTAACTAGGGCAGAAAGGGAGGGTTCTGGTAATGAAAGCAGAAGCTGTACTATCTGGTGGTGGCTTTCTACAAAGTCAAGTTGCGACTGACCTATAAAGATCACCAATATATTTTTCTACCATTAACCATACCCTGATCCTTATGTCATAGAAAACATAGGCTATTAGCTGGAGAGGCTCTGAGCACTAAAATCTAGAATTTTTGAGGGTTTTTTCTGCCTTCTTGACCTTAGCCTGTTGTGGCATTTTTGTGTATATGTGTCATATATGTTTTAGTGTTTGCCCCGTTACTGAAGCGCTATAAAGACTTTCTTTGGTATTGCAGAGTTAATATAAAATGTGATCCTAATCAATGTCATGCATTATCCTTGATGTAGGCTATTAGATCGTGCAGTCTATACAGTCTTGGTTTGGCCATTTATTAGTTTCCCTCCCTAGTTTTACTCCTTATATTGATGGAATACTAGTGGGTGAATGGCTAAGGGAATAGACATTGACTTTGGATATTACATTTCAAGGCCTATCTCCTACAACCCTCCCTATTTTATTTATTAAGACCCTTTACCTCCCTCTGCCATCAGCATCAGAACTTATCAATTTCAACAACTGTCCCTAGACAGCATGTATCCTCAAGAGAAAGGATACCTGTATGTGAATTTAGTATTGGTGTAAGATGCCGTCCTAACAGCCTTGGAAACTTAGGACCTATGTCATCTGGCAGGTACAGATGCAATGCAAGCTTTTATCATTCTGCTGCTTCCTGTGTGTCTGAACCACCTTCTAAGAGGAAGGGGGTAGTTCAAGCTCCATAGCCCATTAGCTCCTTGGAGCCTCTGCTGGGACTTCTGTCAAGGGTTTTGAAATATATTTTTCTAAACTTAGTCTTTCCCAACCATTAATCATTATACAGTAGTTGCCAAACTACCTTCTCTGACATGATTATAATTGCTTTTGTTTTAACATTTCCTGTTTCTCCGCAGAAAAATCTGAAATACGACCTTCCATTTGTGAATGTTCAGGCATAAATAAATAAATGGAAAGAAGGAAAGAAAGCATCTAGGCTGTATACTGTATCAGCCTGATGTGTCACTTATGACCCTTGTGTCCTAAATAGCCTTGTGGCATGTTTGCTAGACTACTCAGTTTTTAAGAATCCCTTATTGATTATTACATATCCTGATCTTTTTATTTATTTATTTATTTATTTGTAATAATTAATTTGACCTCCTTTATCATTATATGCATTCCCTATAATTACTTTTTTGCCTTAATATACTCATTTAATGCATTTTCATAATGCATTTTCTCCTAATGTTTTTATATTCTAATAAGATGATATATTTGCCTTAATCACTCAGTGAGTGTCCTCATCAATCTTTATCAATTCACATACAGCAGGTTGTTTTTGTGCGTCATACTTTTTGCTAATTGGAAAACAAGTTTTGTTTGTTAGGTATGTTTTTGTTTCCTTTGCGTTACCCTCTATATCTCCTCTGTTTCTTTGGACCCCTCCTCCCCCACACCATCACCACATCTGATTTTCATATTTATCAAAGTTTGTCATTCCCAAAGGTAAATGTTTTTGTCCTATCTACCTTTGCCTTTCACATTTGTCATAACATTGTCAAGCTTGCATCATTATTTTTTAAAAAATCTTTAAATGTTATGCGCTTGAATCTGTTCATAAATATTCACAAACCATCACCACAAAAAAAAAAAAAAAAAAAAAAACACCTCCACAACCTAGGAAAATATGTCAACTGAAACATTAGCAGTATGTTTAATCAGCAGTACAACTGGAGCTCATCTGAATAACAGAAACACAAGGTCTTAGGCTGAAAATTAAATACTGCACTTGCAGACTAATTTTAAACAATGCAAAACTTAGCAAATTAGGGACATCTAATTAAACCTAGGGCCAGTATTAACAGATGGGCTGAGTAAAAACTGCTGGGGAATTATATCATGCAAAAGGGCTTAATAATTACTCATCTAAATGTTATGTAAGACATCAACTATGCAAGGCTGATGAAACTGCTGACTACTGTAGTTAATGGTCTATTTTGAACATAGCCAAGACCCAGACTGTACAGTCCTTCCGTATGAATTGACTACTTAGTACCCAAATGACCATAACAGGAGAAGGGGAGATAGTCCTGCATGTTAAATATCTTGCTTTGTCTATAAATGATCACTACAGTGGAAACCATTGTGGTACATTTAAGATCTCCCAGGATTGGTAATGTTATCATCACATGCATGTCATGGCCAATCAGTGTGATCACTGGTATGTAAATGTTTCAAATGCTGATAATCTTATTTTCACTTTAACGCAGATTTCCATAAACCAAAGAACTGGAAATAAACCAAAGCTAGTTCTATAAACCACCCACTAATTAAAGATCCAACTCAGGGTACTTCCCGGTCTGCATCATTGATTTGACCTAATTTGTTCCTCAGAGAGTGACAGACTAGTTTCTGGAGAATATCATCCCTACAGGGGTGAAATTTCTTAGTATTGTGTGTTGTGTGAGAAAAGAGCAGGCAATCAACAGCTCCCAAATAAGTGTTTTGGGATTTTTTCTCCCTGTAACATGCTTTAAGGATTTGGACAATACAGATTCCTAAATTCACCTAAAAAAATATATGTAAATATATGTGGGTACAAAGTAGATAATAGATTTTGAAAGCATTTCTACTTTGAAACAAGCAGAGACATTTTAACCAACAGGACTAGGAGGTCTAGAATCAAGAATCCAGTTTGTTTCATTGGTATCAGAGGCATATTTATAGTCTGAGAATGACTTTAGATATCCAATTGTTGGGAAATCTTAGTTTGAAATAACTTTCCCATATTGGAGTTCAGAATTTTGCCTTCATAAGTTATAGTCCTAATATTCATTTTTAAAAATTGCTACACAAACAAAAAATTATAGTGATCATATTATGTCATGTAGTATGTGGCAGAATGGCTTAATTTGCAAGATCAGTTTTGACTCCAGCCTAAGAACTTCTTTTATGCCTACCAACCAGCAATGCATTGCTTTTTGATGCATGTTTCTAGGTTGTACATAACCCCAGGATGCTTGCCAGGGCTCACCTTAAATCTTTAATGCTAGTTAATCTTGGTTCATGGGCTTGACCCTTTCTTCATATTGTCCAGAAATCTTTATCCTTGTATTGTTTTAAGATAGCATTGTTATATCCAGGATGATTGTGTGCTAATATGAAACTACTGTCTGGGGGTCCAATCCTGGCCCCATTGGAGTCAAGTGGAAAAAATCCCATGGACTTCAAAGGCTACAAGATCGAGCCCTCCATGAGGATTTCTACTTGTAGTCTTTTAATTTAATCTCATTCTTTTGAAGAACTATAAAAAAAAATTCAAGTATTGAAGGAAAAGGTAATAAGGGCCAGCAGTTCATGCATGTTAATACAATACAAGTAACAAAAATAGCCACCAATTGCTATGGACAATTATTGAACAAGTTCCTTACGTGAACCTATGCCTGTTCTTAGTCTTTAATAAGTGGTTAAGAATATTCAGAGGTCTAATTCTTACCTCATTTACATCAGTGTAATGCCACTGACTTCATTGCAGCTACTCCTTATTGACTGATATAAGTGAGATCAAAATCAGGTCCTCTCTGCTTTCCTCTGTATTTTGTTGATACATCTGATCAATTATTTGCTGTGAAATTAATCCTGTCCATGTTAACTATTAAATCTGCATCTTGCAAAGAAGAACAGGGCTGGATTGTATCTTTGGCATCCTACAGTTGAAGGATGTTCCCTCCATACTCCACAACTATTCCTGAGTCTGCAGCTGGAGTTTTGACTCTGCGCGAATTCCCCCTGAAGATTCATAGCTTGGCAGCTATGTTCCCACTCCACAACTGGTCAGCAGAGTTTGATGATTTCACTATAATGGGTGTCAGTATTTCCAATGTAGTCTATCTTGGGTACTGAGCTTTAATAACACATCAGTTAATTCTCCAAACTGTTAGCTTGTGAAGTGTATGGCAACATGAGATGTAGTGCAAAAGGCACAATATTTGTTCTGTATAAGCTGGGGTGACAACAGTGGTTTGTGTGAGTGAAATACCAAAACTTGGTGTGGGGATTGGCCAGTTTGGAGACACTAAGGGAATAAACTGAATAAAAGTGAATGACTGCTCACACAGATTGAATAATTTTTTATACAGAGGATTGTCTCTGTTAATAAAGCTTTTAGCTGAATATATCAAGTTTGTTCTTCTTTAGATTATCTCCTAGCAACCCCCAGAGTTAGGAGACATGTTAGAAATTCCAGATATTTTCAGTTACTTCAGACAGGGTCCATTAGCTACATCTTTAAATGCTTGATTACATTTTGTAATATTCATTTAAGTTGCTGACCCAACATGGTATGATGTAGAAATACAGTCTCATTAGGCTGAAGTATGTGTTACTCAGAGGCACACTACATGCTGAACTAAAGTAGGTGGCCGTGGCTGGAAAGGAGGGGTGTGGCCAGTGAGGTAAAGGAACGGCTATTCCTCAGGTGCACAGCATGTGGGGGACAGAGGACATAAGAAGCCTTCCTTCCTCCTTTGCATGACCAGCATAAGGGCCAGGCAGAATTGCAATCCTTGGGTCCAAGAGTGCACATGGACTGCTTCCTCACAAGTACCCATTTGGTGGCTGGCAAAAGGAGACAGACGTGGGGACAGTAACTTCAGAGTCTCCCTCATACACAGGTCACCACAAAGGGGTGTTAATAGGGGCTGCAGACTCTGTGCCTAGCTGATCTGGAAGGCATTTTTGATGCTGCCTCTAGGGCAATGTGGGCTCTGCACTGCTCCACCTAATGGGCTAGGCCAAAATGGCACATTAGAGGTCTAATGTAGTCAAATACAATCTGTGAAGATAGGCTAGGGGGGTAAGAAAAGGCAGGGCAGAGGTGAGAGCAAACAAAAATCAATGGTGATTCCTCGTGCAGTAGTTTCAGAATAGAATCTCAGGTGTGGCATTCAAGGGAATAAAGTCTAGCAAGAGAGACTATATTTGATTTTTTTATTGTAATTACTGGTATGGAAAAATGGTCTTTAAAGACTATAAAGTATATCTTTGTCTACAGTTTAATAGATTTTAGACAGTTTTAATCTGGATATTTTACATTTAGAATGCTATAGGAATTTACCAATCAAGTCTACAACAGTATTGACTGGATAGGTTTGTAGAGCAGTTTCTTTTGGCCCAGTAAATTACAGTGTACTGTGCAGAAGCCTGATTGATCTGGGTCCATCAATCAGTGCAACTGAGTGTCTTGGATCACTCTTCTGAAATGAGTGTGCAGAAAGACATGCATTGTTTTTTCCTGAATACAGGCACGAAATGAGGATAGCACAGGAATTAATTATTTCTCCACTATGTTATCTTATTTTATGTCTGTGAATTCTGTAATGGGCGTGCACATTAAAAGGCTTTCTGATAGCATGTTAATGACATGATTTTTTTTGTACATAGACAAGTCAGCTGCTGCTGTTCAGAATGAAAGAGCAGAATTTCCAAAAATTACTGAGTAGTTAAAGAGTAATCAAGTTACACTCAATCTCAACAAAACAATTAGTTTCATTTGCTTAGAGTCAGAGACTTGCTAAAAACCCACTAGAAATTAATGTTGATGGTACTGTAGATTTCTTCACTTAAAATGTTAGCTCAGCAATATATCTGGGTGTAAAACTAAGCCAAAGAACATTTAACGGGTCTAATTGGGGAAGCAGCATCAAAATAGATTTTTTCAAACTTGTTAGACAGTATTTATCACACACAACAGCAGAGACAGTCTACAAGGCATTGATTCTGTCCCACATTCACTGTGCTAGGATAATCAGTAGTCAATGTTCTAATACACAGTTTGAAAATAAAACACAAGTCATTACATAAACCTTTAGATACTAAAATTATTCGTAATGATGTGGCTTACGTTCCTGTTAGAGTGATAACTTTTGCTGAAGTGGATTGGTTTCTACTCTATATGCAAAGTAATATATGTCTGTTAACAAAATTTGTCCATATGTAGAAAAATAGGAATGCCGGAATGCCACTCAAAATTAGATTTGTGGCCACATAGTTTAATATCCTAATTAGTAGTATCAGATGCTTCAGAGAAGGTGTAAGAAACAGCCATAAGGGGTAATTTTGGAATAACCTAACAGGGGAAATTTCTTCCTAAACCCAAGCAGCTGGATGTTGTTTTATGCTCCAGAGCATGAAAGTTTATATTCTATTTCATGTAAATTATCCATGTAAATGTCTAATCTTTCTGAATTTAGTTATTAGTAGTTGTTATATTTTGTGTCACTGCGTTCTACAGATTAATTGTGCACCATGTAAATCCCTTTTATAGTTTTCAATTAATTGTCTTTCCATTTAATTTGATCTTCCCTTTTTATTATATTATTAGAGGGAGAATAGGAGCATCCTATTGACATTCCTCATGTCATTCATTGTTTTAAATACTTCTAACCATCATTTATCTCTGCTCTAAACTAAATAGTTCCAGGATGTACAATCTCATATGAATTCTCTGAATACTTATTCTGGTTACCCATCTTTGAACCTCTTCTAGTTCTGCTATCTTTTGGAGAGGGGCTGACTAGACCTGAGAAGTCAAGGTGTGCCAGCAATTTATATGAGGTTTTCTTTTTTTCAGTATTTTCTATCCCATGTCTTATTTATTCCAAGATTTCGTTTGCTTTTTTGGACCACTACTAAAGACTGAGCAGATGTTTCCAGTGAATTGCAACAATGATGCCCAAGTCATTTTTCTGAGTAGTTACAGTTAAATTAGAACTCAGTAATATGTATTCAAATTACTGAATTACTTTGCATTTGTGAACAGTGAATTTCACCTGCCGTCATGCTGCCCAGTTGAATGTCTTTTTTAGGTTTTTCCTGAATTTCCTCAATTATCTTTAGTTTTGACTAACACTGTTTTGTGCCGCTTGCAAATTTTTTCACTTCACTTTCACTCCTAAAAAACCCTCCATTTTGTGGATTTTGAAAATTGACCATTTATTCCTACTCTCTGTTTTAGTCAGTTTCTAATCCCTAACAGTACTTTACCTCTCACACGTGCCTAAGTTCCTTAACAGGTTTTTTGTGAGGGACTGTAGCCTTTCAAAAATCTTTTGACAAATACGTAAGATCAACTGGTTTTCAACTGCTTTGAAGATTTCTATTGGATTGGAAAATCATGTTGCTGAAAATGTTGCTGGATTCTCCCTATTATATAAAACACCTAGAAGAACATACTATCTTATCATTTCAATCAATTTACCCAGTACTAATGTAAGATTCATTGATCAACCCAGGAGACTTTTTTTAAAGATAGGCACAAAATTTTCAATCCTTTAGTAGAATGGTTGATTTTAATTAGATATATATATATATATAGTTAGTGGCTTGGTTACTTCATTATTGAGTTCTGTAGGCACTTAAAGAAGTAGCCAACCCCCTAAAAATATACAATCTGTCTCTAGAGACTCGTTGCTTTTTTATGTAGCAGCTTGTACCAATACCCCTTCTTTGGGCAAGTCAAGTTTCTGAGTGCCTCACCTTTCTTATCTGTAAACGGAAGATCTGGGATTGGTACAGTATTTCCCCAACATCTGTGATGAAGATAGATATAAAGTAATATTTTGTTTCTCTGCAATGTTCTTACTTGTTTCTTGTAGTCTCAGGCATCCACTGCTCTCTTGCATTCTGACTCCTACTACATGCTTCTGATATGCTTCAAGAATGTCTTGTTCTTTTTATAGTCTTTGACTAATTGCTCTCGCATTTCAATTGTGTTTTCAACTTGCTGGCACAGTGTGTGGCTGCCACAGACCTATTCCAAGTTCTGTCCCTTTAAAAACTGGGACTTGATGGTCTTCAGAAGATCATGTGGCTGCAGGCGGGGAGCAAGCAATACCTGCGGGGCCAGGCTACTGAAGAGCTGCCTATTACTCAGAACAGAGAGAGAGAGAGAGACTCAGAGTGACTGGGAGTCTTCCAGTGGTAGCTCAGGGAAAATGGGCTGTGTGGGAAAGAAGCTGAAGAGGTATCCTAGAAGGCTTCCAAGCAAGGCATCATAGGAACTGGCTCTAAGAAACAGTGAGGCAGGGCAGTTTTCAGATTGAGGGCAGACTGTTGCCCAGGGGATAGAGTCTGAGAGCTGGAGTCCAGAATGGAGCCAGGTTCCCCTACTCTGATCTGAAATTGAGGGGAAGGATTTGGACAAGTAGTTGAGTCCTGGGGAATGCAAAGGAGTTATACCCAGAAAGAGATGAAGATTGGTAGGCCCTGAGGAGGCTGTGATCCAGGAAGAGGCTGTGTAGTGGGGCTTTGCTTTTAATGTAGTTAGGACTCTTATTTATCCTGGAAGGGAAGGTCTCTTAATGGCCTGGCTGAAAGCCTAAACTCCAAATTGCCAATGCATCGGATCAAATTGCCTGCTGTCTGAGTGTGAGGCAAAACTGGGGCACTGGGGCTAGGGGAAATGGAGGTAGCAGATGCATCTTCTCAAAGAGCTGGGTAAGCAACTTTTATTTCTCGCAGCATGCACTCCTTTCTCCTGGGTTTGCTTGGCTGGATTTCCATTTATATAACAGAGTCTCTGGCTATCTTGGGCTATGGTCAGTTTTCAAAGCTACTGCCCATGTTGGGGTTGGTTGTTTGGATGAGCAGGACAAGAGGATGTATCTAGAGGTGTTCTGGCTGACCTCGGGGAATTTTTCTGGGATCTTCGAGGGAGTCCATGACACTCTCCCTAACCTCTCTCATGCTGCTGAGCTTTGCTGTCTTGTGCAAAACCTGGTCGTGCTGGGGCAACATGCCCCTCACCTTATACCCAATCGCTTTGGGAAGTATAGTACTAGTTGCAGGGCTTGACTTTCACAGTCTTTATGCTTCCTACTGCTCTGATCTGTCTCCTTTGAGTTTCTATTGCTCTTTCCCTCTACCAGCCACCAGACTACTTCAGGAAGTGTTGATCACAGCTTTTCCAAGCAGCAGCAGTTTTGTTGTTCCCTAAAGGGTTCTGAATAGCACAGTGTTTCCAATTCTCACCACTTTATTTTGAGCATTGTGGTATCTGGTGTTTTTTCTTAAAGCCTCAGCTCCTGCAGTCAAGTGATCAAAAGAGAATGTTACTGTTCATTTTAAAGAAGAAGTTTCTAGCTCTTATACTTGAGGAGGAACAGTTTGAAAACTTGAACTCTAAAGACTCAAAAACCAGAAATGTACATAAGAACCCCAGATTTGTTGTTAATCTCATTTTTAAAATAACCTCATGTTTTTTGAGCAGCTGAGGCTGGTAATACCGGGGTTATTTGTCCCAATGGCTAAGGCTGATCCATTTCCTCACTCTGAGCAGGCAGTAGGGCTGCCTGACTGCAGGCTTAGGAGGGCAGTGCTATGTCTTGGTTTATGTTTGGAAAAGTTTTTTGTGACTGTAAAGGCTAGAAACTTGAGTATTTTTGTATGAAAACTTTGAGCATGGAGAAGATGCCTCTTTCCTAAGGTATGGGTGTTTGTTAAATCTTAATTTTTAGGTGTATGTACATGTGTAACCCACACACCTCCTGGGTGTGGTGTTCTAGCCCATCTAATGGCACCAAGACCACTTAAAGAGAGAGATAAAAGGAGTCTGCTCTACAGTCTTAGCTAAGAGTCAGTTGGCTTTTAGATCATGTGGTAGAGGCCGATGCACTAAGCTCCCGGGGTCCCCAGTTTGATCTCGCCCACCAACGACTGGGGTCTGTTGGCATTACACAGGCATAATTTTATTTTGTAATTTCCAGTACTATGGGTTGGACTCTATGTTGAGGTCTATGTAAGAGTGTGTGTGGGTGTGGGTATGGGTGTAAAAATCCTGGAAATTACAATAAAAAGAACTGAAAATTATGAAATAAGGCCCCTGTCCTGCAAAGATTCAAGCATATGTATAACTTTAAGTATTGCGAGTCATTCCATTGATGTGAATGAAGCTATTCACAGTGCATAAAGTGAAGCATATATCTTTTCAGGATTGGGGCCTAAAACAACTGGCTGATCTAGCTAAAATGTAGCTTGGGTGATTAACACTGATTATTTTTTTGAAAGGCAAAATAAATTGTTTCTACTCTAAAACAAACCATTTTGCCACATTTTAGGTGAAAAAAGATTGAAAATGTGTGGTAGGAGTCCCCAGAAAATTAAGCTGATAATGTAAATGCTAACAGAGTCTTAACCATGCCCCACTACAATCTAAATTATTCTGCAGATATTCAAAATAGGAGCATTTTTAATTCCTTTGTGAGTCAGTTTTCACAATACAGAGGACCTTGATGAAAAGAATCAATTAATCTGAGAAAAGCTACAGTGTATAAATATCACGAGTAAATAAATGGTTATTGTATTAGATAAAACATGCTGATTTAAAACAGTTGATAAGCCCTATTGCTAGTCTATGGCAGGTTCTCTGGAAAAACTCCCAGATTTTATTTCATGAATAATGCATGAATATCTCTTTATGTGATTGAGATGACTGGTTGCAATGTGTCTGAATATTTCAGTTATTTGATTCCGATTTTCTCTCCATTGAGAACTCCGCTACCAGTGCCTGCTAAGGCAGAAAAGCATTACTAGGTTCAGCTCTCGAAGTCAGTACAGCACGTTTCCGTCACATTAGATAGCATCAGTGACGAGAGCAATATTTAATTTCCCAGGTACAGTCATCTGAAAATCAAAGAGGTGAGGTGATGAGATCAAGGATGTTCTGGGATGTTAGTGTAGTTATTACTGTCAACCACCTTGTCAAATAGAGATAATCCACTCTACTCAGCTTCCAGCATATGATGCTGTTTTTACTATCGTCAGATTTCAGGTGTCAAGACACTGTTTAATTCTTCCCACTTGGATAATATTCTATCCTTCCTAATTTCTCTAGAACCAAAATGTAATATTTTATGCATTCAATCTCTCCACTGTAAGTGTAAAAAATATGTATGTTATAAAATATGTTGCATACATATTCTTATTGTTAATAATAGTGACTTCTACAGAGATGTATGCTTACATGGACATTTTATAAATGGCTGATCCTGCAACTCTTACTCACATGAGTAATTCCTTTAGTCAATAGAGTTGTGTCATTGAAATCAACAGGAATAATCACTTGAGTCAAGGTTGTAGAATCAGGTTCAGGGTATGCCACCTACACAGCTCCAAAGAGCTTGCAAGCAGACAGAACAGATGTAAGGCAAGACTCAGGATAGGGAGTATATGGGGGACTGATGATGACATTTGCTGGAAAAGTGGGTTTTAAGATATCACTGGGGAGGGCACATGTTGGATCATGGGCATGAGGAACAGCATGAGTGAAGGTGCACAATAGGGACATTAAGGGATCAGCATGGTTAGTAGGGCAGACAGCACACTTTAACACAAAAGCAAAAGAGTAGAGCAAAGAGTTTAAATTAAAGACCACAGAGGGAGCTAGGGTAGGAGAGGGTCACATGCAGAGGAGAAATTGGAGGTTAACACTGCAGTAAAGCTGATTGACTTTGCAAACCCCTGTTCAAACTTTGAAATAAGTTTAAATTCTACAGGGATCACACCCAATTGTGTTCTCTGTCCACAGACTTTCAAACCATTGAGTTTCTTTGGCATTAATGTTCACAGAAGGCTAATGTCAAAGGCTTATGTGCAAGTGTTAGTGGAAACAGAATTTTCAATTGCTGTGTGCAGGCGTGGCTCTGAAAGTGTCTGTAAGTTCCTCCAGTCAGGGAGTATAAAAACTTTGCCATGTAATGTACCTTGAATTGTGAATATCGAGTTTTATAGGCTTGCAGAGAACAGTTCAGTCACTTGGCATTTAAAACAAAAATTTTAAAAATCCATCATGTTGAATAATAAAAGTATTTAAGGAAATTACTATCTGCATGTGGATAGTCATAAGCAAAGGAGGACATGTTTCTAAGCTATTTGCAAATTATTCACTGGATTCTAATCGATAGACTGGAGATCATAAAAGATGATGGAAGGAATCAGCTCTCGAAGTTGTGGTCAGAACAAAAGATTTGAAGGATCAGAAAGAAAAGAACATGTTTTCAAACAATAATTCTGTAAAATTTATGTACATAAGTAACTCTTCTCATGGAAGTAATCCCATGAAATCCTGCTGGGCTATTCCCATGAATGTAATTCTTCATGAGCATAAATGGTCACAGGGTCAAGGCCCTGAATCAACAAGGCAGTGAGTGTGAAAGACAGGCCAAAGTTGTAGTTTGAATGAGAATATTTATGAGAAGCACTGAAAACAGGTTCATTAATGTGAAAATTGAAGTCACCTAGGATGAAAATAGTGCACTGAAGAGAAGGCAGAAAAGTGAGCTTGTCATCAGTCAGAGCAGAAAGTGGAACAGAAGTCATAGGAGCCAAGCACTGTGTAGGAAATAACTGTGAAATCAGATACCACTGTGTAACTGACCATAAATGTTGTCCTTCTAATGGGAAACACTGTGTGCCAGTATGGGTTACTTTCAGTGGGATATAAGGGGTTGTTCTTGAGTTAGTGGCTGAAACAAAGTAGGGGAAGTTGGATGTCAAATTAGGTGGGGTAATAGTTGTTAAGTAATTTGTGGATCACCAGGCTCTTTGCTATTTATTAATCTTAAGGTGCTGAAGAGCGCATTAGGTGCATTGTAATACAAATATCAGGAATTGATCTCCTCACTGAAGAATTTTCAACCTGATTTTAGATTAGAAGTGAGTAAAGCAGATAAGAAAACAATACAGTGCGGTTCTGTGAGCAAGGTCAAGGGGGTACAGCATTAAAATCATGTGGTTACTTAGTTGAGATATCTTATTTACAGTTATCAGGGGGTAACCGTGTTAGTCTGTATCTACAAAAACAACAAGGAGTCTGGTGGCACCTTAAAGACTAACAGATTTATTTGGGTATAAGCTTTCGTGGGTAAAAACCTCACTTCTTCGGATGCATAGAGTGAAAGTTACAGATGCAGGCATTATATACTGACACATGGAGAGCAGGGAGTTACTTCGCAAGTGGAGAACCAGTGTTGGCAGGGCCAATTCAATCAGGGTGGATGTAGTCCACTCCCAATAATGGATGAGGAGGTGTCAATTCCAGGAGAGGAAAAGCTGCTTCTGTAATGAGCCAGCCACTCCCAGTCCCTATTCAAGGCCAGATTAATGGTGTTAAATTTGCAAATGAATTTTAGTTCTGCTGTTTCTCTTTGAAGTCTGTTTCTGAAGTTTTTTTGTTCAATGATAGTGACTTTTAAATCTGTAATAGAATGACCAGGGAGATTGAAGTGTTCACATACTGGCTTATGTATGTTACCATTCCTGATGTCCGATTTGTGTCCATTTATTCTTTTGCGGAGGGACTGTCCGGTTTGGCCAATGTACATGGCAGAGGGGCATTGCTGGCACATGATGGCATATATAACATTAGTGGATGTGCGGTGAATGAGCCCTTGATGGTGTGGCTGATGTGGTTGGGTCCTCTGATGGTGTCGCCAGAGTAGATATGGGGACAGAGTAGGCAACGAGGTTTGCTACAGGGATTGGTTCCTGGGTTGGTGTTTCTGTGGTGTGGTATGTAGTTGCTGGTGAGTATTTGCTTCAGGTTGGGGGGTTGTCTGTAAGCAAGGACTGGTCTGCCTCCCAAGGTCTGTGAGAGTGAAGGATCATTTTCCAAGATAGGTTGTAGATCGTGGATAATGCGCTGGAGAGGTTTTAGCTGGGGGCTGTATGTGATGGCCAGTGGAGTTCGGTTATTGTCCTTGTTGGGCCTGTCCTGTAGTATGTGATTTCTGGGTACTCATCTTGCTCTGTCAATCTGTTTCCTCACTTCCCCAGGTGGGTATTGTAGTTTTACGAATGCTTGATAAAGATCTTGTAGGTGTTTGTCTCTGTCTGAGGGGTTGGAGCAAATTCGGTTGTATCTTAGGGCTTGGCTGTAGACAATGGATTGTGTGATGTGTCTTGGATGGAAGCTGGAGGCATGTAGGTAAGTGTAGCGGTCAGTAGGTTTCCAGTATAGGGTGGTGTTTATGTGACCATCACTTATTTGCACTGTAGTGTCCAGGAAGTGGATCTCTTGTGTGGACTGGTCCAGGCTGAGTTTGATGGTGGGGTGGAAATTGTTGAAGTCCAGGTGGAATTGTTCAAGGGCCTCCTTTCCATGGGTCCATATGATGATGTCATCAATGTAGCGTAAGTAGAGGAGGGGCACTAGGGGACGAGAGCTGAGGAAGCGTTGTTCTAAGTCAGCCATAAAAATGTTGGCATACTGTGGGACCATGCGGGTACCCATAGCGGTGCCACTTACTTGAAGGTATAAGTTGTCCCCAAATCTGAAGTGGTTGTGGGTGAGGACAAAGTCACAAAGTTCAGCCACCAGGCGTGCTGTGGCCTCATCAGGGATACTGTTCCTGACAGCTTGTAGTCCATCCTCATGTGGAATATTGGTGTAAAATGCTTCTACATCCATGGTGGCCAGGATGGTGTTTTCAGGAAGAACACCAATGCATTGTAGTTTCCTCAGGAAGTTGGTGGTGTCTCGAAGATAGCTGGGAGTGCTGATAGCTTAGGGTCTGAGGAGAGAGTCCAAATAGCCAGATAATCCTGCTGTAAGAGTGCCAATGCCTGAGATGATGGGGCATCCAATACCCAGCCTTTCTGACTCACAAGAGATCCCTCCCCACATACACACAGAGACCCTCTGCTTGAACCAAATCTGCATCAAAAGAGACTAAAAAAGCAATGAAAAGGCTGTGGGAGACACACCTAAACACTTGGGATAAGGATGATAGAATTAAGGAAACTCCCCTAGCTTCATTTGTATCGAAGATGGGACCAGGGAGGCATCTCTATTAGCATACAGAATGGAGAACAGAGATTCCAAGGCAAGAACTGCATGGAACTCTGGGACCAAAAAAGCAGGGAAGCACTGCATCCTGGGGAATCTCTGCTCCAGATGTTAATGAACCCACGCCTGCACACACCCAGCTCAGTAGTTATCAGACCAACTCTAGTAATAAATCCTTTATTGGTATCCAAAATAATGAAGTTGCCTAAGTGCATTGTGAGCTCCCTCGAAGGAACACTGCCCAAAGCCAGGAATGATCAGCTCCCATGTCTAGTTTGAATAAAACAAATTTGGTATTTTCCCTTGTTTACACACAAACAAATCTAATGTTCTCCCTAGAACCATTTCTCTACAAAAACCCCTATCCATGCTCATGTAAGTGTTCTGATGTCTGGATCCAAAATCTGCATCAGTTCCATTGGAACTTTATCTTCTCCTGACAGATCATGCTGGGGGCTCTGCCTGTCTCCAGCACTCTGGACTCTCAGCTATCACCACCACCTGGGACCCCCGATCAATTCAAGCTTCATGGAATGGTGAGAACCCATCTCTCTCTCTCTCTCTCTCTCAGTATAGCCTTCTGAATCTGACTTGTGTGATCAGTTATAGTTTGGCTCCCCTATGGTTATAACCTGGCAATAAATAACTTTCATGATTAAGCTGGTTGATTTTCTCTCTCTCTCTTGCGCGCTCTCTCTCTCTCTCTCTCCTCCTCTCCCTTGTGGGTGTTTTTTGGTTTTCTCATTTGCTCTGCAGCAACGCTCCTCGTCCTAAGCTAAAGATCCCTGCAGCATCCAAAAATCCTGTGTGGTTTGCTCATCAAGTGGGTTACTACTAGAACAATTGTAACATAGGGACGTGCTGAACCTGGGACATATGAGGGTGGCAGATTGAAAGTGCTGCTTGACCCAGCCTGCTCAGGCGTGCTCTATTCAGGTGTGGTGCCCATGGCATATGGGGGTGACAGCTTGGAGGTGCTGTTCGACCCAGCCTGATGAGTCCAGGGACATATAAGGGGTCAGCTTGGGAGTGCTGATTAACCCGGTCCTCTGCTCTGTTAATGTGTGTGTGTTTGTGTGTGTGTGTGTGTGTGTGTGTTCGTCTCATTCTGGGGAACCTAGGTCCTGCAGGATAGTTCCATTGGGAGAGAACTTGTGGCAGGGAGAAGTATAAGAACACAGGTGACACAAGCAGTACATTGATAGAAGTACAGAACACCTCTACCCCCAGAGGAGTAACCCTAATAAATGAGCATACACCAAAGTAACGGGCAAAGCTGGTAACAGGCCCTAATGAAAAATGTTAAAAAACACCATTATTATTTTTTCTGTCTGTGCCTCAAAGTGACAGCATGACTGATAGCATGAATTTGGCAAGAAAAGACAGCCTGGTGCTTCTGGAGGCTGGCAGCCAAAACATTTTGTGCAAGCTAGTACTGGCAGTGCTTTCCATAGGCAAGGGAACTGCCCTCTGTCCTCAGCTTATCCAGAGGCAAGCAGCCAACCATTGTCTCCAGGTCTCACCTAACTCTTTCCCTTATGTATCCTCCTCTACCAGCATATGACTACTGTTCTTGATTTCTATGGGTCAGATTCTCATACCCTTACTCATATTGTATATAGTACCTTTCTTCACAAGTTATCCTGTTAACTTCAGTGGGATTACTCATGAAGTTAGGTGCTACTCATCAGAAGGGTATCAATTTGGCCATATACATAAAATTCACACACACACACTCAAAAATCTATAACTGTTTTTCTCCATTTTCACCTACTGTGGCTGTCTTATCAAGTGCCCTAATTTGCTCCCACAATAGTTTGTACTGACATAATTCTATTGATTTCAGCAGAGTTACTCCTGATGTACACCATTTTTAAGTGAGGTCGGAACCATGTGCATAGAGTTTTCTTCTGAATCATGAACTAGAAACAGAATCAACATTTTGGATCAACTTTGTTGAGAATCTACAGGGTGGAATAAATTGTGTGGGGCATAAGGTGGTCTTTGTTCCTGAGACTATAAATTACACTCAGCCTGCAGCCCCGCTGTATATCAAATTTGTGCACATTACATTGCCTTCTCACTCACACCAATTTTAAGACCAGCTTTCACCACCGAGTCATTGGTGACTCATAGTTCCAATTTAAAAGTAGGCTCAGCATACAGCTGGGAAATAGGTCTCATCTTAAGGCAGAAGAAACCCAATCAGCTGAGTTGGAGAATATAATAATGGAGTACCACTCACTGTAAGCAAGTGGAAGCAGAAGCTGCTAGCGAGTATTTGGGAAGCTCTCAGCCAAGAGGAAGGATGAATAGTACAAATCTTATGCTTCGGAGCTGTGGGAGGGAATTCACTCTCCAACAATATAGCTTTCACTCTCCAACAGTGCAGAAATGTTGGGGAGCTGTGAATAGGAGTCTGCATTTTTGCTGACCCTGACATTTTTGTGTTCCCTGTACAGTCTTAATCCATTCCTGGTCCACAATAGTGCATATGATTTTAGTTTGTTAATGGAGAGAAATGCCTGAGCAATTGCTATATTGGAACATCAGAGTGAAAGGAAAGCAACCACCTCAGCAGCAGCCAATTAATGTCAATGTAACACTCGGAAAGGCAGCACAAGAGGTTTCTCCACCAAAATCATTTCAGATGGCTAGGGAATCCACCACAGGATGACGTAGGCCCCTATCCTACCAGTTATTCTGCACAAGTGAATTCCTGCATCCACCTGGAACCACACTGACTTCAGTGGACTCCAGCAGGCCAGAACAAATGATAGAATTGGGGCATAAATGCTTTCTAGAGCAGATGGTCCCAACATCCTGGGCCCAGCCCCCTCCTCTTTGGTAAAGTTCTGTTTTGAATCCTACATTTCCAGCTCAAGCTCTTGTGTAATGTATACCGCATGAAATCCAATTAAATCGAAAATGATGGCTTTCAAGGCAGAAAATAGGGAGGCGCTGCTTTTAACTTGATTGGCCAAAATGTAAATGGAGATATGTTCCCAGAGGGCCTATGTGGATTTTTTTTTTTGTATTGAAGTACAACACTTTTGTTTCCCATTTTTAATCTCTTAGTTTATTCAACATCAAAAACAATTATGGCAATTATGAAAGACCCTGGTTTTTTTCCTCTGGGAAACGCAATCTGAGCAACATTTAGTTCCATGCCTTATTTTATTTTTAAAAACTAACATTTTAAATAGCAGTTTTCCTAGAGGAACAGACCTGACAAAAACAACTGAGCTTTCCCCAAAGCAAATATGTACTGAATCAAGTGAGCATAAATTCGAATTCCTAACTGTTCTGCATCCTTCCTTAATATCAGTTAATTAAAAATCTCTGAGCCCAACTTGTCACCCTACGGCTGCAGTGTGGAGTTGGGAGAATTATATTGTCTGGGAGAAGGGAAAGATATATCAGCCAGGGTGCCATTTTGTATCAAATAGTGTTTTTCTTTGAAGGGCCATACTTTTTCTCAGATTTCACTGACTCATTAACATGGATATGCAGCTTGCTTATTGCTGGACTCATTAATGATCTGGATGATGGGATAGATTTCACCCTCAGCAAGTTCACAGAAGACACTAAGCTGGGGGGAGAGATAGATACACTGGAGGGTAGGGATAGGTCCAGACTGACCTAGACAAATTGGAGGATTGGGCTAAAAGAAATCTGATGAGGTTCAACAAGGACAAGTGCAGAGTCCTGCACTTAGGACAGAAGACTCCCATGCACTGCAACAGGCTGAGGACCGACTGGCTAAGTGGCAGTTCTGCAGAAAAGGACCTGGGGATTACAGTGGATGAGAAGCTGGATATGAGTGTGCCCTTGTTGCCAAGAAGGCTAACAGCATATTGGCATTAGTAGGAGCAGTGCCAGCAGATTGAGGGAAGTGATTATTCCCGTCTATTTGGCACTGGTGAGGCCACATCTGGAGTATTGTGTCCAGTTTTGGGGCACCCCAGTAAAGAAAGGATGTGGACAAATTGGAGAAAGTCCAGCGGAGGGCAATGAAAATTAATAGGGGGCAGGGCACATGACTTACGAGGAGGGGCTGAGGGAACTGGGTTTATTTAGTCTGCAGAAGAGAAGAGTGAGGTGGGATTTGATAGCAGCCTTCAAGTATCTGAAGGGGGGTTCCAAAGAGGATGGATCTAGGCTATTCTCAGTGGTGGCAGATGACAGAACAAGGAGCAATGGTCTCAAGTTGCAGTGGGGGAGGTCTAGGTTGGATATTAGGAAACACTATTTCATTAGGAGGGTGGTGAAGCACTGGAATGGGTTACCTAGGGAGGTGGTGGAATCTCCATCCTGAGAGGTTTTTAAGGCCCAGCTTGACAAAGCCATGGCTGGGATGATTTAGTTGGTGTTGGTCCTGCTTTGAGCAGGGAGTTGGACTAGATGACCTCCTGAGGTCTCTTCCAACCCTAATCTTCTATGATTCTATGACTTCAGCTACAGTGCATTCCATTCAGGCAGGGCTGCTGTGGGGAATTTGGATTTTCTGCATTACCTTGGGGATTTCCTGACTGCAGTGCTGCCCTTACCAGAAATGCTTTACTTTTGAAAAGGGTAGTTCTAGTCAATATTTAAAATAACAATAGTGGCATAATGGAATCTCCATGTTGAGTGTCTGAGGCTCCAGAAAAAAATCAGTTAAATTTACAATTGTGGAAGGCTTTTATTTTATCTACTAACTCTTGAAAGCTTGCTCTGGAACCTGGAAGTCAAGCTGGGTTCTTTCCATCTCCCGAACTGTCATAATAACAGTAATAAAGGTTCTGCTTGCCGTATCCTGTCCTCAGATCTGTGAAGATGCACAGAAGGCTCATTGGGTTGCATGGATTTGGCTATGCAATAGGAACTTGGTTAACAATACTGTTGACAGAGTACGAATCAGAATAGTCCATCTCCCAGCACCTTGTTGGCTCTGCATGACTAATGAGAGGAAAAGGAGCAAGAAAAATTTTTTATTTCAAATAAACAGCTATTAATTGGACTGTTCCCAGGGAGCAGAGACGAGCATTAGGCTTGCTGGGGGATTTTCACATTTTAATAACTTTTTAAGTGCACTGACTCTTACAGAAAAGTCTTGAGGGATAGGTCACAAACACTGATTATTTGGGGCTTTGATTTCATCTCCTTTTTGACTTCAGCTACTCAGTCTTCTCCATCTTTATATATTTTTCATCTTATTGCTTGTGTATGTTTTAAACCATTTAAACTATGTGTCCTGTTCACTCTTTTAGCTGGTACGAAGGAAGGGATGCCCGCGCCATGCACCCACAAGGAGAGTCAAGAAAAGGAAATAGGATGATAAAATTATTCAGAACAAGCTGCCACTTGCAATTTTCCCCCTTCGTGTCACTTACTGACACCTACTAGTGCTGTGTGACACTGTAAATCCACTGCACTCCCACGCCCCATGTCATGTTTCCAAAATGGTGTCTCCCCCTAGAAAGTAGTCAGTGTTAAGTTCTCCTGTCTCCTTTTTTTCCAGAGCCATCTTCGCATGCTTGAGGTGATTCCCTCTCTTAGGCGAATGCATTTGTAAGGGAAGAGAGTGAATAAGTAAAGTCTTCACTTCTGTAGAGAATGGAGCTCTGGAATGTGACTTATGGTAGCTGGCTTCTCCTCTATTTTCATGGGTTTCTATATTAGTCTCTGTGAGGAGGCTTGTTGTTAAGGTTCACCCTTTCAGTGACTTACCTCCTGTGCCCTTGTAGTATTGGCAACTTCAAACATTAAAAAAAAACATGAGTCAAGCCCCCTAAAATCTTGAGATTTTTAATCATACATTTTGGGTCCTTTTATTTGCCTTCTGAGCCTTTCAGATTCACATTTTCAAGCTTTTCTCCAGAAGGGCTGGAAACCTTTTTGAATGGAAGCTGCCATCTGCATATATAATAACATCACTATAGGAGCTGGAGAAAAACACCAACTACTGTGATACTGATGATAAAATCAAGAGTTGGCAACATTGCCTGAGTCCTCACAGGGTGGAGTGGCTCCAGACCATGGCTCCGGTGTGGGATGGTGCCTAAATGGCACATCTGAGTACTATACAATTCCATACACTCATTAGATAAATGATGAGACACTTTTAAAATCCGCTTTCACAACTGTGCCAACAAACTTATAGCATGCAAACCCTTAATTGATGTGACGAACTGAATAATTTGATATGCAACAGAGGTAGTTTGGAATATAGCTACCTGAATTTTATGTGTGGGTACTTGTCAGAATACAAAATTTTGAAGTGCAGTTGCATCACTGAGCTCACTGATAGGAGCTGGAAAATCATCTTTACAGCTCAGTGATGGAACAATCCAGCACTGGAAAAAAAGAAGGCACCGGAATTGTGCCTGTGAGAGAACATTTCCCTAATGTGTAGAAAGAGCATGTCCACTGTTTTACCCCTTAATGAAGTGCAGCTTATTCTTCTCTGCTGTGCCAGTTGTGCTTTGCAGGCTGATATGGGAGGGCAGCAGGTCCATGTCTTTGCATCTGAGGGGTGATCTTCTTGGGGTTGAAAGGACAGACTAGTCTCTGTGCTCCCCAAAGTTCAGGGGCTGCAGTTGAGCCTGGTCTTTTTATGGACTGTGTAAGGTGGAAGAAGGCCCCCTTTGGCCATAATCCCGTGCCAACTCACCTGCATAAGAACCAGGGACAATCGTAATGCATTAAAAAAAGGAAGAATGGATTGTTAGTTGATGGATTGTTCTCAAGTATGTAAATACCTCAGGATACCCACAAGGCTCTTGTTATTCCTGCTCTATTTGAGTCTTTTTAGCCATGGTAGCTTCCAGAATAACTACTGTATTTGTAGAGCCCTGTGTGGATACAAAATTTATATTCGCATCCAATCTGAAAACAGGGTCCACACATCTGCATGCATGGATGCAGATATCCACGGATATAAAGAGCATATCTACAGATTTGCAGGGCTCTAGATATAAAATTTGGATCCACATCCATCCGCAATTTGCAAACATAGTCCATGGATATCCACAGATTTGCAGGACTCTATGTATTTGTCCATCGATAACGTCTTTTAAAATATTTTCCACCTTATATTGTAAAATTGTAATTTCTTAATTTCTTCCTCAATCTATATCATAATCAGTTAGACACTAAATTGCAAATGTGGAGGAAATTGGACGTTTGGGTAAACTGACTTCTAGTTACTGAAATCTAACAGCTCATGAAGGATGTCCCTCAGAATGCAAAGTAGTTACATCACTATAGCCACTTAGATTACGGTTTCACATCTATGTTAGGATACGTTATCAGTGAATTTCTGCTCTTTTGGCTTTGTAATGATTTTTTAATTTCATTCTGTTAATTGATGGCAAGGATGCCTAGCTCCCAGGATAGGCAATTTTGTTAGTTTGTTTAAAACCAAATAAATAAATAAAACATCTATGCAACTAATGCATAATTAAAGATAATTTGAAAGTTGACTTTAAACTACTTCTGCTACAACAGCATCTGATAACATTAATTATCCTGGCCAGGGCATTTCCTAAAGAAATAATGAGTGTATAGGGTTATGGGCCCCTTAGCTTTGCCTTAGGCCATTAACAAACTCAGCTGGTCATTAAACATTAGGAAACGCTCTTGACCTCAGTCATTATTGCCTAAACATTTGTTCTGGTTAGAAATTTCCAGGCAGTAATTTGTGTGTATGTGTGTGTAATATGATGCTGCAAGGTGCTAAACATCTTTATTCCCCTTTAACTTCAAAGGGTACACGTGGTAGTTGGTTGTCAGCACCTTATAGGATCACTGCGATCTTTTAAAATGTAGTTCAGATTTAACTAGTAAATGGCAGCCTACCCTCTACCAGTGCGAGCTCAAGAGATTATAACAGGACAGAATATATTTTTAAATAATCAGACTACATCAGATATAAACTATTACCAACCCCCATGTTTCAAAATCTGAGTCAAGCCCTTCAAAAATGGTGAGATTTAAAAAAAATATCAATTTGGTTCTTAGTATTTGCCTTCTGGGTTCTGAGCCTTTACATCACACTCAATTCACGTTTTCAAGCTTTCACATTTTTTGCAATCATAATGCTAGAAACTTTTTTTTGTTTAATGAAAGTTGAGATTCTGACCTAACAGGGGCTTTAAGAACAGCATCAGATATTGTGAGATTGATGATAAAATCACAAGTCTTAATAACAAGTTATATTAAAAAATCTTATTATAAAATGTTGCAAATGAATAGGGCCATATCCTGAAGTCCTTGTTCAGTTTTTAGTCTGTCTTTGCTCATGTGAAACATACTTAACAGCACTAGTAGAAGTGATTCCTTACTCAAACAGAAAGTGCTGCTCGACCCAGTCTGGTATTAATAGAAAAAAGGATCATTGTATGCCATCAGAAGTCAAGTTAGATGAAATACACTCTCCTCATTCCATGACCGCCGTACACCTGTGCCCATAACACAGGACTCATGATGTTTCTAGAGGATGGAATTAGTAGTGAACCATTTAAAATATCCTGTCCTATCCATGGGGGTTAAATTTAGGGTTATTGTACATCTGTTTGCTCTCATATCTGTTAGGCGGATGTTTTAAAGCTTCTTGTGTTAGAAAATATTGCACTGCACCTGTGCACATTTTAACATTGTTTATGGATATTTATGTTTTTTGCAAACTAAGGAAAAGAGAAGAATGCTGCCACTCCTAGATCCTGATTCTGTGACATATAAGCCAAACAACATAGACTTTTCTAGCCACTGAGAGAAGTTGAAAAGATTTGCAGTGAAAGAGGAGCTGTTGTAATGATATACACATTGGAATGGAAGGAAGCACTCATCAGATTAATACATGGGCATCGTATTCTCAGGAGAACCAGGTTCAATTCCAGCTCTTGTCACAAATGAAATGAGTTTGATAGTTTGTAGTGAGCAGTTATGCATGACACACCAGACCGCAATGCTATTTGGCACAGAAAATCAAGAATGTTCCATCTAGAACAAAGTTAATCCTGTTTGATAGAAAATAACTCATAGTGCAGCTCCTTTAAGTATCTAGGGAGGATAAAGCCCACAGACAGAGAGCATTGTTGATTGTAAGATATAGAAAACAGTTCTCCTCTCTCATTGTTTTACCTGGTTTGTGGATCAGCAAAGCGCTTCAGGCACTAGTAGTATTAATCTTTCATTCTTTTATTGGCAAGCAATGCATCACTATACAATTCAGAATTGAAAACTATTGCAGATCCAATCTCTACCCTTTCCTCCCCCAATAACAATTATACTAGTGAGTCTCTTTCCAAGGAGTTATTTTGTCATCTCTGAATCACTGTGTGACTCACACCAAACATGAGTGGTCATAGATTATTGATTTTACAATGTTTGATAAAAACTTCATAATAGCAGTGTAATATCTCTGATATATGATTTTGGTGTGCATCTCTAGGGATGCAGTCTTCAGACACATGCTATGTATATTCTTCAGTTTGCTGTTACATTGTCCTTTGGAAAGGAAGGTTTTCCTAAGAATAACTACTGTAATTTGTTTTTCTAATGGACAATGCCAGTCTGGTTTCCTCTCCACATTTATTTCTGGAATGTCTCCTTGAACCATTTTCTCATATATTCTTTTAGCATTATTAAAAAAATAAAATACTGTAAGTTGTTGGGGGGAGGGGAGGTTAAAATTTGTGCTAACATTTGAACCCAAGTGCAGCAATGGGAAATATGCTTAGAATTTGCTGGATGGGGAGGGAGAATCTAGGGACAGAATTGGTTGGGAAAGTCAGGTACTGGAGCAAGAGGGGGCATTTAAGAGTCAGCCTTCCCTTTCTCCAGTTAAAAGGATAGGTAAGTTTGTCACCAAAAAGGTATACAATAGTGTGGCAATAACGAGGGCAAATTGGTTAGCAAGACCCATACTTAATAGGATCTAGTCACCACCATATTGAAACACTTAAACCCTAGCATATTGACTGCAGTTCATGTGCATTTGGTCAATAATCTGATATTTATATGCATATTCCCTGAACTCTGTCCTGACTCCTAGTTCTCCAGGTATGATATTAAACTAGAGCAGTGTCCTATAGTGCTTGCATCACAAAAAACCTCTCAACAAATCTGCTTTTTCCACCGTCTTTCATTGTTGCCCTTTTAACTCTAGTCTATACCAATTATCAGGACTAAGGACACAATTGCTAATCAAATGAGGGGAGGTGGGATGAAGTGCCAATCTCAACAATGAATGCCACTTTTCCATTTTAATAAATGGCAGGCAGATAATTTTATTAATCTCTGATTTCTGCAGAGAAGACCTAACTGACTGATATACCTTTCCACAGCTCTAAATCTGAATAGCTCCCATCACTTCTCAAACATTTCTCTGAGACACTTATGGCTTATAATATTTTTGCGCCTTTGCCTGTTTCTAGGATTGAACTGCAACCAAACCTTTGTTTGCCGTGAGATATTACTGTCAGTAGTGGTGGGGATTTTTTTAGAATAACAATTGCCCTAAATTAGAGCAAGAAAATAACAAAGTGGGAGGAAATCTTGTCCCACAAACCTGTTCTTGCAAAGACTTTCACAGGATTAAATCAATTGGGGTATTGTCTCAGAAGGACTTTCCACTTTCAGGCCAGAGTTCACTGACTCTCTTGGTGTCTCCTTGCTGCTAGATAATGGCTCAAATGGTTTCATGAAACAGAACACTAGAGTGGTCTCTGTTCCTTCCCTGTTCCACAAGTACTGCTTCAGAAGCTCCAGAAGAGAGCTCCCACAGACAGGATAAATAATAATAATAGTAATAATAATAATAAACAAGCCAGAAACATATATAGATAAATGAACATATTGCTATGTAATAAGGACAGACATTCTCCATTACTTTTTTATGGATTGGGAGGTAGTTACTCAGGTTCTCGTGGTATTTCTAGATGTCCCCAACAGTTTCCTGAGATTCCCAGCCCAATTCTGCACACTTGAAGGTTCAGTTTCAATAAGTATTCAAACCAAACCTGAACTATTGACTCTCTTTAGGTTTGTAGCACAGTAGTTGCAATACTGCATTCCTTATGATGTCCACAAAAGCTGTAGCAAGGAATATATGGTTCTGGGTAAAGTCAGAGAAAGGTCATGGTGAAAAGTGCAAAGGTCAAGGAAATACTTTAAATGCCACAGTCCTCATTTTGTAGTCAAGCAACCTTTGCTTTCTCATATTAGTTCAAAATAGTTCATATTAGAAATCTGCTGTGAGAACAGGGATTATGTAATGGATATGCCAGAAGGAACCTTTGTAAAAATCTGATTTAACTCTTCAGTTTTTAAGGCTTTTCCTTACCTTGAGGAGGGAGACACCTCATTGCCTCTGGACCAATTAAAGGTCTCATTGAATGTTTGTTCAGATTGCTGCTGAGATTCTGCTGTCTAGTCTTCCATGAAATGCATAGGGTCTAACTGGGCATCATTCAAAGTTCTCAGTTCAACTGGTTCAGTAGTTACCATCACTTCCCATCCACCCACATGCCAAAATCACAATGTGAAGTTGCAGATTTGGGAAAAAAATGAACATCACAGAATCCATGACTCCAGTTACACAAATTAAGTCTAAGTGATGACTTTCATCCCTGTAAAAATCCATTTTGACTAGCGCACAAGGCCATTTGGCAGTCATTATAATAGTGCCAGAATTGTGGCCAATACCTTAAAAAAACAGTTTATTAATGATGCTGGTTTGTAACTTCCCCAGTTGATTTCTATAACTTTACTACAAAATGTGGTACAGTAATACACTTTTTAGATAATTGCAAATTACAATTATGTAGAGAGTGATAAATCTTTAATCCGATTCACTTACTATTAAGTGATCAGAAAAGAAAAAATCAAAGAGCATAGTGTAGCCTTAATGGCAGTTTTGAACAGGCAGTACATTGTACCAGAAATATTAAAATAGTATTATCAACATATTCTGGGTGCATTATTAGAGTCAGTTCAAGATAGGAACAATGAACCATAACTGTCTTTCTTACGTTTTTTTAAAGTGACTTTAAAAAGACTTTTATACCTTGTAATTAATTGGCCAACTAGGGAAATCTGCCATAGAAATAAATGTAGTTCAAATAGTCTTCCCTAGTAGATGGCATTTGTTAAGAAATCTTTTTTGAAGACTATTTAAACATGCATGAGAAGCTACCAATTACTTAGCCCAGTGAGAGATCCTTATAGAAAAAGCTGGAGGAATTATCATACAATAATAATAAAAACATTGAATATGTTACCTAGGGCATGAGCTTATGTACTCTTGGTAACGTTAGTCAGTAGGCTTTATTTCTAATTAAGTCGATCAATGTGCTTCAGTACCAGTTTAAATAGTTGATTCCAAATTGAAAAATTAAAATTTATTTGCATGAAATGTACAGAGCTGCAAATCTCAAAGTGACATTGGATATTCACCCACAAAGATATTTTTTCATTCCTATGTAGTGCTTCTTCATTATTTTAAAAACACTGCAATGGATAATGGATCAGCTTTTCATTGGGGGGGCATGGATCAGCGTTTATCTCGCACTCTCTGTCAGTACCTGGCCCAAGCCAGATAAGTTAATGATCCAACCAATGGATCAAATTCGGTGATGAATCCTGGTCACGTGCCACCTGAGGCATGTTGCACATATGCTAAGAAGAGTCTTTCATCAGGCAAATTCCCCACTTCCCCCAAAGAAGGAAGAATGTTTTGTTTATAAAGCAACATCTGCATCATTTGATACACATGGCCAAGATCTTTGTTCAGAATCTGTGAGGAGTGTAATGATCTCTGTCATTAAATAGTTGTCAGCATTCTTCCCTCCATCTTTTTGGCCATAAAAGAATGATAGCTATACTAGTAGTGAGCCATTCAAGATGTTAGACCAAACAGTTTGCCAGTGTAAGGTAAGTCAAGGTAAACTTGAGAGTACCTAACAGCATGGGGGACCAGAAGTGAAGGTGATTGCAAGAAAAGCATCTAATAAGAAGGTATATGTAGATATAAGATAATACAGGCCTCTGCCCCATCCTACCCTACATACATATTCTTGTTTTGCCAGGTCTAACTTCTGACTTCTCAGAGCATAAATTACACCATCTGATTTAATTTGCATCCTCAATTTATGTCAAATCTCTGTGTGGAGTTACTACAGTTGCTGCTTCCAAAGTCAATGGAGGTGGCATGCTGATGGTGTGGGAATGGTAATGCTAATGATGTGAATTGTCATCATAGCCTTTTCATTACCCCTCTGGATGAAATTAGGATAGCACATTATGGCAGGGGACAGTCGATAAAGGAAAAAGGAAGAACAAAAGAAATCCTGGGTAGGGGGAAATCTACATTGCATTGTAATTTATAGATATATATTACTACAGCAAAATGTTTATTGGGAATCTGATGATGGAGACATTAAAAACTTGAAGGTAGGCAGAATTGTACCAGTCCCATTAGTGTTAAGGAGTGGAACATAATCCTTTTAAAGACGCATTTCAGTAATCTTACTATTCTGGAAGTTTGAGTCTTTCTTCTGTGTTGTGTTGAGGCTGTGTGTATGGATGCATGCCTGCATGTATGAGAGCTGTGTAGAATGTCTTGTAATAAAACTCAACCCCTCCTATAAAACTTCCTGGGCTTAGTGTAGACTTGTCTCATTACAAAGTAGAAACACATGCTGTGTTTGTTTGAAAGGTCTGATAACGTTCATCATGAACCTTTCAAAGAAACCTGAGCTTAGTTAAAAAAAAAGTACCCAATTTATGGTTTTTCATTGGAGTGATGTGAAATTTATGGGGTCGCATGGGTTAGGTGTGAAACCAGGTGAATCTCAGCAGTTTCTGTTGCATTTCACTTTGACTGAAACCAAAGACACTGTGTGAAGTGAAATCGGCAAGTTTCACACAGTTCTAGTGTGTGTGGGTGTGTGAGAGTGCCTTAGGGCTTGACATCCAATCAATGAGCATCAGCATGTCACTTGTCCAAACAGGAAAATAACAGAGAAGCTTTTCTTTTCAGTGTAGTATTATGGGCATGTTAAATAAAATGAACCCGTTAAAATTAAAACACTTAGTTTTCTGCCTGTTAGAATCTGCCAGTAAATTTAAACAAAACTAAAGACAGCTTGGAAAGTCTCTTTCTTTCTTTTTATGTTAGTATTGTTGCCATTAGTGCTGCCGTAGCTGAGGCTGCGGTGGAATTTCTAAAAGACCCATTTTTGAGTATTAATTTAATTTATTCCAAATCACAACAGGCTTAAATTTATACAGATTCTCAGTCTGGATGCTAATTTGTTTGCCAAAAAGGGTTTTCAAAAGGTAGGGACAATTTTTAACAGTGGAGAATTCATATAGCTATGAAAATGTGATAATAATGGATGTGATTTTTTTAAAAGATCCTATATTTTTGGCCTTTGGTTAGTCTAATGTACAATGGGCACCATTTGAAAATAATTATTTATTGTAACAGGGTGTTTGGCTTTTTCACAGCCTTTGATGTATTTCTTAGGGAGGATGTTCACTTGGTTTAGATACAGATAAGGAACACTGGTACATCCCAGGCATGTCTGATATCCCATATGTCTTTGTTACCTTGTAGAGACGGGACAAAATGGGTGACATGGGACTTGAGGGTGGACATTCACCCAGTTGGGAATGTAATGTGGCCCACAGCTGCTTACATAAAGACAGTTGAAAGACAACTAATACCAAGGTCTGTTCTGGGTGTCATAAGAAATGTATGGGCTCAATACAGCTCTTTATAAATAAAGTGTCCTTACTAGTTGTGTTTGAGCATTACAAAAGACCCATATGTGGAAGGGTGGACTAGGTACATAGGCCTCCTGATGGAGGCCTCACGGCCCTGTGTCAGCCTGCCCCAGAATAGAGCAGCGAGAAGTCTTCCAGGCAGCCTAGAGTGGCTGCAGAGGAGTGGCCAATCAAAGGGGCTTCTGGAACAACCAAAAGGGGGCCAGAAGGGCCAGATAAAAGGCAAGCAGCAGAGCAGAGCCTTTGGTTGCTTTGTGGAGCTTGAGGAGTGAAGACTGGGTGGCTGGAAGAGCAGCAGTACTGCAGACAGCTCACTGTGGAGAGCTCAACGCAGGCAGGACTGAAACCCGAGGGAAGACTGGTGAAGAATGGGTACCTGGCTTGTGGAAGGAGCAGGAGGACCAGTGGAAGGTCAGTGAGGGCAAGATGAAACCCAGGGGGATTGATCACAGAACCTGGCCAGGCCAGCGAGGGTACCGAGATGGGCCTCGCTGATCTGGTTGATGGCTGAGCCCAGGGGGGCCTGCTGAAGCACCACCAGCTGCAGGTACCAAGATGGCACACAGCTCAGTGGTTGAAGAAGGCAGTGCCTCTGGGAGAAGTTTTAGAGCTATGGCACCATACCAGGTCCGTGATGAGAAAATTGGACTGTATACCCTGGAAGTGGGGGACAGTGTGTGTGGCTCAGCCAGAGGGCTGACCCGCTGAAAACCCTCTGAAAGAACATTGGCTTGGAGGTGGGTGCTTGCGAGAGGTGGGTGCCACTCTGATATAAGAACTAAAACAAAAGCAGGCTCACCCCCAACTGAGAAAAGGGGGTCATCCACGAGAGGTGGGTGCTGCCCTGGGAAAAAAAGACTGTGATGGCAGGCATATCGGCTAGAGAAATGGGGTGCTCATGGAAGTCAGGTTCTGACCCCATTTCACCACATTTAAGGTATTTTTATTACACTTGCTTCCCCAAAAGTCAAATAGCATTAAGGGCCAAACTTTCAAAGCCACTTTCATGAACATGCCCACTTAATGGCATTGATTTGGGGCATTTAAATGCAGGATTTTTCAGACATTCCCATTGTGTGACCTTTTCCATTTCTTGTCAACTGTGTTCATCATTATTATTCTTTGTAATTACTTTATCAGAGCCCATAAAATTCCATGGCCCATATTAAAAAAGAAAAAGAAATGTCACTACTTAAGGTCCTAGCTAGTGTAACTCTTCCATTGACTGAAAATTAGAAAGGTAGCAAAACACAAAGATAATGTATCGGTCTGATCTTTGGCATTTATGTATGTGTTCATTAACATAGTAGTATCTTAGAAATAACATTAAAATATTAGAAATGTGTAGGAGGTAGAATCCAAAGTTATTGAAAGTCAGAACAGAGAGAGTTAGTTGAGGAAAAGAAACCTTTCAAGTTTTCCTTATGATACAATAAGCATGCCTGAAGATTACTTCAGAATCTTAAGTACACAATCTTCTGCCTTTACACTCAGATCATTTTAGCTACACAACATGCAGTGGGAAGAAGGATGGTCTTATGATCAACACACAGTGCTAGAAAACAGGAAATATGGGTTCTAGTCCCAACTCTACTACAGACTTCCTGTGTAGCCCTGCCCAAGTCAATTAACCTTCTGTGCCTCCTTTCTTTTCTCCCTCCCCCCATCTATAAAATGGGCTTTTACTTGCCCACTTCATGTTGTATTGTGACTATCTGAGATTGTCACATAGAAAGCACTGAGTATGAGCAAAATATTAATAAATCACCAGTTTTAGCTGCGCAAATGCTGTATTTGCATACAATAAAAGATGGTTGCTGTGGAAGCAGCCTTTGTTTTTTTATTGTAAGTCAAAATGATATCACAAAAGATAGGGTTTATTTTGTAAACCTGCAAAAAAGTATATGATAGTTTTGTTCCTTGCCAGCGGTGAGAATTTTTCCTTGTGCTGTTATTCTTCAGATACAGAAGGAGAACTTCTGCTATCCAACCAGAAGTGTGCGCTGAATACTGGCATCTTACAATTTTTAGTTCGTGTTTAATACTGTCAGGTTATGGGGGAAAAAAACACCACTGACTGAACTTTAGGTCCAATAGACCAGAAAAGCAACAAGAAGGAATATTTGTAACTAACAAAGCAAATAATTGAATACTAAGTGGAGGAAAAGTCTCCAATGAATTGTATTAATTTGACAAAGGTTTTTTATGGGCTAAAATATTAATATCCACTGTGCTTTCACTGTATACTTTCTTGTTTCATGTGTGTTATCTGATTCCACTTTTGTGTCTCTGGTGTGGCTTCAAGAGCCTGAGCCTCATTTGAGGTAGGGAAAAAGATGCCTTACTCAGTGGTGCTATCTGGAGCCATTATGGCTACAGGGCAATGAGAAAGCAGTGCACCAGGGACACTTGTACTACAAGTGTGGTGTTTCTCCCCCCACACCTCTTCTTTACACCCCATCCCCCCTAGACTGCAGCCCTTTACATGCTGATTGGTACTCAGGGAGGGTTCAAGTTATAGCCTGTTCCAACCCCTCCCAGGCATTCTGGGTACTATTAGGAGAGGTCCCACCTCCTTTCATGTTCAAGGAAAGCAGGAAGCCACATTATGATTGACCTCTGCTCTGGACTGTACCTTGATGGCATCCTACTTAACCCACCCCAGTGAATTTAGTGTGGGGGCAGCCATAGTTTGCCTTTCAGATGGTAATTGAAAATCTTTTGATTGCTGCAGATAAATGGTAAAGATGACTATGATGTAACAGTCTAGTCAAAATAGATGACACTCGTGAGTGAAAAAGATTTTAGTGTAAATATGCAAAGGCCACAATACAACATCCAAATGATATAGAAGGAAATCTGGTTATGTCTCAATATTGTATCTTGTTTGGGTGGTAGAACAATTTCGATTAAACTCAGCACGTCCATAATCAGGCAACAAGGGAGACTTAGGCACTACACTCTGGATTACAACACGTAACTTGTGCATACCTTGGTGTTAAGTGGCATTCACAGCCCCAGGTTAGGCATCCAGGCTCCTTATACAATTATTTAGGTGCCTAAAAATTGGATTCCCAAAAGCCAGCATGCTGAGTGAGGAGCCATCTAAGATAGCCAATAGAAAATGTGGCAGACAGCAGTGTGGCCTAAGACCTGTCCCTTAAAGGGAGTTAGGTGCCTAACTGGAGGCTGAACAGAGGCACCTCCCTCCACTTAGGAGTCCTGTCCTCTCCCAAAGCGAGGTTTCTAAGCCATGTCCACCGTCTTTCAAGAAAAGTAGTGGTGCTGCTGCATTCCCTGCCATCATAACCTTTACACCAGTGGTTAGAGCATTCACTGAGGACGTGGGAGACATGGTTTGATGTGGAGCAGGAACTTGAACTTGGGTCTCCCACCTCCCAGGAGAATGCTGTTCTATTTTGTATAAATAATTATTCATTGGGCCAGTGAGAGAATGACACTATAGCCCAGAGTTAGGTCTCTTATCTGGGACATAGGAGATCCAGGTTCTAGTCCTTGTTTCAAATCAGGCAGAGTAAGAATTCAAATCTGGGTCCCTCACATCTTGAATGAGTGCTCTACAGAATGACTGGGCTAACAGTTATACATGCAGTGTAACTACATACACTGGCTTTTGTGCAGATTTAGACATGGTTTAAACATGTCTACTAGATGTGGTTCTGCAGGCAAAACAGGTGGACCTGTGCCTTGTTTGTGAATCTTGCTGAGGTTTAAATGTGAATTAGGTGCTGAGCTGTTGGATGGTCTCACAGGTTAGGCAGCCATGCACATGCCAATACTTCAAAATTTAGGCACCTGGGAGACTTTAACAGTGGAAACTTGAGAGCCTACAAGATTAGGCAGCTGCTGAGCAGGGTTTTTTGTGAATGCCAGTGGCACCTAAATGTTGGACTTAGTTGACTAAGCCCCCCTTGTATATCCTATCACAAGTTGTTAGATGTTCATGTTATATGTATGGCATTCTACTTGTAATCCCAAGATTGGAATCAGTACTTGATCCTGCTAGTGAAGACAGGGGGCTGGACGCGATGACCTTTCGGGGTCCCTTACAGCTCTATGAGATAGGTATATCTCCATATTGCCAAATACTAACAATTTAAATCCAGAGATCTCATTTCACCACAAATCCTTGATAAACCAATCTTGTTACAAGTTTTGTTATTGTTTAAGAATAATATAATTAGGTTCTTCTTGACAATTGAAGGACTGGTGGAATATCCATGATCTCAAGGTGTTTCAGATCTGTTTTCAAAACTCCTGTTGAGAGTCATTGATATTCGTGCGTTATTTGTGTATGACTAGTTAGGCATTACACTCATATTCAAGGTTAAGAGTGCACCGCTTTAGTGCACGTATTACATGCATTAATAGAGTCTTTCAATAACTGATAGTAAAATATCAGTCTGCTTGTAATGAAAAAGTATGGGTCATTGAGTTATTGACAAGCACTTATCACAGGGTACTTCGATATCAAGTGGCCATTAAAAAAACAACAACCTAGACAAACAATGATACAGTGGATGGATAAATGCACCAAACCAAGCACAAAATGTGTTCAAGGTGTCACTGCATTTCTAACTCAATTCCATTTGCCTAATACTAAAGCTGGAGGGAAGCATGGGGACAATAATACAGACTATTATAGATTCAAATGGCATTATACAACTGGTCCATGAGATACTGATATTTATATACATAGCTCAAGGAGAAAACAATGATTATAACATAGCCTGGTGCATGGTAATCTGAAAGATGATGGAAGGACTTAGGTTTTGATCTGCCCAAATTTTTGGTAGTAGCTCCAACCAAAAACTTTGATATGATCTCTAGACTTCGTTTTAATAGAGTAACTAGATAAGATTTTTGTTTGAGATGCCACTGTGGCTTTAGAAGTAATTATATTTACTTAGGCTTGGTCTACACTACCCCCCCCAATTCGAACTAAGGTACGCAACTTCAGCTACGTGAATAACGTAGCTGAAGTCGAAGTACCTTAGTTCGAACTTACCTTGGTCCACACGCGGCAGGCAGGCTCCCCCGTCGACTCCGCGGTACTCCTCTCGCCGAGCTGGAGTACTGCAGTCGACGGCAAGCACTTCCGGGTTCGACTTATCGCGTCCAGACTAGACGCGATAAGTCGAACCCAGAACTTCGATTTCCAGCCGTCGAACTAGCTGGTAAGTGTAGCCAAGGCCTTAGAGGCACACTCAGGAATGTTGGCATTCAAAGGGAATTAACAGGCGTTTGAAGTACTAGATTCTCCCATAAAGGGAATGGTGTGCAAGTAGCACAGTTTATTAATATTCTGATATGCCCAGAATGGGACCTGTTAGCATAAAAATGTAAATGTTTGCTGTAGCAGGGTGGCTTTTTACAGAACATTCCCTCGTGGCTTTGTAGGCCCCCTGCCCTTTTTAGCCCCTTTTTGCAGGCCCTTGAAGAACTGCACACTGTCTTTCACATGGATAACAATACGCCCTGCCAGGGGCTGGTTTAATAACCAAACCAGCTCTTAACAACCCTCGTGGTCGCAAAATAAAGTCCATCACCACACAACAGTCCATACTTAGTTCTAGTGTCTTCTCTCATAGAGAGAGGTCTTCTGGCATAGTGTGTTCTCACAGTCACTTTACAGCAATTCCTAGCTGGGGCTTAGCCTTCTAACACTGGCCTTTAAGTAGGCTTTGTAGAATTTGATTTTTATTGTTTTATAATTTTGATATATAATATCAATTGTTTATTTTTAAGCTTTTTTTTCAATTTGTGTCAATTTAAATTTTCACAGTGCAGAAATTATGGAAAGGTCAGATAAGTATTTAATAGCAATAGACAGTGAGATTCAAGAAGTTAAAACTTTATAGCTGTTAAACACAAATTGTCAACATCGCATGTCAAACTAGACAAAGTAAATATCATTAAATCAAACTCTAAAGTTCTCAAGTAGCATTTTGCTTACTTTACTTATCTGTAAATTTCAGTTATTATTGATGGAAATATTTTTTCATCTGCTTGTGTCTGGTGAAATTGATGTTTACCAATGGAAATCTAATCCTTCCAAGCCTACCTGTTGGCTCCCAGACTTCAAGGACAAAACTTCCTCCAGCTTGAATACTTCCTACAGCAGTATTCAAGCAAATCTTTTAAACGGTAATGGTTTTGCTTTGGCTGTACTTATGTTCTTTTCTGTGTTGGTTTTCTATGATCATTCAAGTAACTCTTCCACAGTGTTTTGGAAAAGCAAATTTCCAAGTCCTGTACTCAAGTATTGATGGAAAGCAAATTCAGAGTGGGGTATGTGAATACCTGCTTGTGTCATGAACCATGGCTTGAGTTAAAAAAGTAACTCAGAGTTTCATCTCTCCTTTCCCCCCATGTCATCTTGGCACTTTATTGTAATAATTTTTGTTAGTTGGCACCACTTATTTGATTAACAGTTAACTCCATTGTTGCTTGGCAAGATGTAGAGTCACTTGATATGTGGGATCTTGCAGTGTATGAAAGCTGACCTGCTATCACTTTAATATCTGAACAAAAGCAGGAATTGCAAGGCAACAGGATATGTCTGCTGTAGCACAATTCAGCATGGCCTATATTTGTGAGGCATACATTTGGTCTTCAGAGGTCATTTAAGCATCAGAGCACTAGGTTTTCATATAGAATTGAGCTGGAAATGTTCAAGGCTGATATACACTTTGGGATACTTAACCAGGGCTAGTCAGCATTCAGTCATTGTATCTGTTATGCCTATGTGTCTTTGTAATTTATTGTAAATTTATCCCAGATTAACGCTACAAATTGAGGATTGGTTAATCTGTTTTTCATTGCTATTGTACATATTGTCCTGACTTTTAAATCAGTGTAATTGTTTTTAATTTATGATTCACCTGTAATAGCACCATTGTCTATTGAAAGGCAGCTGACAGTGGCTCAGAGTAACCATGGAACATGAAGAATTGCCAAACTGCACAGGCTTGAAATAAGAACATTGAACAGCTGATAAGTGGATTCATATTGCCTTTGCTGTGGTTTCCAGCAAACCTTACATTAGATTCAGGGCTGGATCTGAATCACATGCTGTGTCCCTTGTCAGACATTCTTCTCCAAAAATTCTTCTCTAACTTTATGAAAGTGTGTGCAGAAGAGTAATTGCAGGCCATATAGGTCTGCTCCACCACGAGTCTCAATATTTGAGTGCCTTGCTTCCCAGATTATAAATCAGCCCCTCTAATTTGCACTTGGAAGACAAGGCAAAACAGAGGCAGTAAGAAGTACTAGTGGATTACTATCTCTGTACAATCACCATGAGTGAATCCCTATACAAGTCAGACAGCTATGGGTAAAGTGTCTAGCTTGCAGAGCAAGAGATTGTTTATGTGTACTGTTTGTGTGTAGGGCTACTGATACAACTGCAATCAAACATGCAAAAAACAAACAAATAAAAAAAAAACCCTCTAAGTGCACAGTGTTAGGGATTCCTAGTTTGAAAAAAATAAACAAGTCAAGAAATGTAAGTATTAAGGTTACAATAGCATCACACCCCTCTATATTTGGTACTATGCTATTCCACTATACATTTATCCAGAAAGCCAAAAATAGAAAATATTCCTATTCTCCTGTGCAATGCTGTTACATCAAGAGTGAGGGATTTTCTGAGACTTTAGCTGTGCAACCATACAGACTGTACTAACTTTAACTCCCCCCTTCCCCCCTTGGATTTAGTAAGAAAAAGGGGGGAAATCTTAGCAACTCCATAAAAAATATACCATAAAAAATGCTCCCGTTTAGGCTTAAGAACATATCCACCTTGCTGTCTGTTATTTATAGGCTACCCTTCACTCTGGCCTGCATTCCAGCATAGCATTTAAACACATTTCACAAATAATCTCATTGAAGGTAGTGGAAACTCACATGCTTAAGTCCTTTGTTGGATAGGGCCCTCTATGAAGTGAAAGATGTGTAGAGTATGTTATATAAGGTGGATGAGAGTTCCAAGGGTCACCCTTCACCAGTGTTGCTAACTCTCACAATTTTAAGCATGAGTTTAGTGATATTTAGTGGTTTTTTTTCTTAATGCCCAGCTCCTGAATTGATTTGATTACATGAGAATTTCAGCTTTCTTTTTTAGTTTTTAAATTCCTCATGTTGGTGGAGACACACTTAAAAATTTAACCCAGGCATTTTCCAAAAGCTCAAAACATAAGTTGGTGCTGATTTTTATTTGATTTCTATTATTTTAAAGCTAAATGGAGGGGGGCTATGGAATCTCCATTATTGAGGTTTTTAAGAACAAACCTCTGCCAGAGATGAGCTAGATATACTTAATCCTGCCTCAGCATGGGGTGGGGGCGGGATGAATTAGATGACTTGGAGGTCCCTTTCATCACTACACTTCTAAAGTTCTATGATTTTGGGAGGCTCACTCATGATTTTTCAAAACTATGATTTGGCAATCTTTTTGTATTGTAATGCAGGCTCTGAATACCAAGCAGAAGAAAGAAAGCTGCATGGTCGATGCGGTGATGGATGCATCTAATATAGAAATTAATTTCAGTACAAGTGTTTTGTGTTAATATGAAGAACATCACAGGGGGAGGGAACAACATGGGGCAAAAAAAGCCCCAATCAGGTTCCCACTTGCTAGTTTCATATGTATTTTTCCTTGTTAAAGCTAGTTAGTACATTAATTTTAACACACATTTGCTACATGTCAACAGCAATATCAATATTTTTTTTGTAGGAAGATCTTGTTGTGGAAAAGGACTGGGGTAAAATTTTCAAAAGTGCTTAAATAACAGAAGTATATATATATATATATATATATATTTACTCTAAGTCTCTCATAGTCAACGGGACTTAGTTTCTTAAGTGCCTATGGGCCAGTTTTATATTTGTATACCTAATATATTTGGGGCCTAAATATGCTGATAGGTGCCTAGTGGGATTTACAAAAATGTCTAGGTGCCTAACTCCCATAGGCACATTAATACCTTTTAAAAGCTGGCCCCAAGTCATTTTTGAAAATGGGACTTAAGCTTTTAGATTTGGTTTTGTTGGGGAAATAAATAGCTCTGAACAAAAATTTTAAGCACTGTACTTTCAATGAAAATGCAAATATAGTAGGACTATTTTCACGTTGAAATGAAGGAAGAAATGTTGAAATCTAATCAACATAATAAAATTCAGCTGTGTAAAAACCTCATAAAATATGCAAATCATATATTGATAAATTAAATCTTACAGATCAGTTTAGTTAGTACTGTTCTCCTTAACACATTTCCTCAGTTCTGTTTATTTTTATTGCTTCAGCAGTGTTTAGTTAGAATAGTACAGAGATAAATTAAGTATCTGAAATTTGCAAGTGGAAAGCACCATATTTAGCAGGGTTGCTTTTATTAGGATTCCTGATTTCAGAGCTAATAGCATGACTTTCATAAGGATCAGCAGCTGACTTTCTGACCAATAGGAATGATACTGACAGTTCAATAAAGAATGAGTTAAAAAAGAACTGCACCATTGAGCCATTAGAAAGCACAAATTGCCCCATGTGCCAGAGTTCTTTAGATGTAAGATAATGCAATTAACACAAGACTGCTGCTGTTTCACCTTGGTGGAAAGGAAAGTTAGTCAACTGTTGCAACGTGCACCAAAAGTAACATACTGATTTTACATAATCATACAAAAAAAAATACTTAGGGGCAGAGATAACATTTGGAAACTTTTAAATCTAAAAAATTACAATTCCTATAGAAATATTTTGTCCCTATTTAATTATGTTGGACTCTTCCATACCGGAGGGAATTCTTGCTTACTGTTCCAGGTATATAAGTCCTACCAGTCCACAGCAGAGATCCACAGATCTCTGTTTCCCTGGAATATCAATGAACACACAGTCTTCCTACCGACAGCTCATTTGTGCTTTTTCTTCAGTGTTGTCAGACTCTTTGCCAATTTCTACTTTATGCTCTCTCCCTCTTTGATTTAGTCTAGACTCTTGTACTGGAGAAGCTGTTTTATATATTTGAGGCTAGGCTTGAACTTTGAAATAAGTAGCTAGTGTTTTGAGTTGATATTGGCACCTGGCAGAATTATGAATCTGAGGAAAGCTGGTTTCCCATCTTCCATTTACAGTGATAAAATTGATTTGATTTCTGGGGAGTTAATCTGGAGAACTCCAAAAAGGGAATTGTATCCTTGTATGATATTGAAATAAAGCATTTGCAAGGAGAAGCTCATTCTCAAAGCAATATTCAGTCTAGTAAGTCAGTGTCCTTGTCCATTGATCTCTCCCAGTATGTGTCACTTTCTGTTGCAGTCTCATTAACAACAATCCCTTCCCCACAACTCAGTATTAACATCCCTTGTGATCAGTGAATTCTTATGTTTTGGCTCAGTGTCAGTGAACTTCTACAATTTTTCGGTCTCCTTGCTTTTTCAAATTGTGTTTTCCAGATACCCTAAGAATTAATTTTATTAATAGCTAGGAAAAGTTAGGCAGCAACTTAGATACATAAGAAATTTAAATCCTTTATACACTAAAACTAAAAAAAGAGAAAAATTCAGATAAAATATGATTGAAAAACTTATTTTTTGTTTTCCTCTGGTCCAGAGGGTTCTCAAACTGTGGTCTGTGGACCACCAGTGGTCCACAAGCTCCATTCAGGGTGCTCTACGGATAGTTCCCTCTAAGGTGTGCCTGGGCAGCCACACACGAAAGAATGAAAGGCTCCACCTTATTAGTGGAGATGTGCACGCGTGGCTCCACTAATTAGATGCCTGGACCCTGGAGAAGATGTACATGTAAGGAGAGGTGGTGGCCTTGTGGGGGGGGGGAAGTAGGGGGTAGGTGGGAGAGGGCAGTGAGGTGAGAATTGGGGATGCGGGGGGGGGGAATTTGGGACATGCAGGGCTGCAGCGGCCAGAGAAAGAGGCGACCTTCCCCAGCTCCAGGTATGCGGCTGCCAGGGAGAGATTCCTCCACCATGACAGCCCCCTAGTTGGGGCTGGGAAGGAGGGGGAGAGAGGGCACATCCATCGCATTAGAAAGGTATGACTACTGATATTAAAATATGAGTTGTGTGCTTTTATTTGTAGAACAAAAAAAGTTATTTTTAAGGTTTTTTTATACAGCACTTTTATCCAAAGCACTTTACAATAGTTAGCTAACAGTACAAACATTTGTTTGAAAGATCATAAAGTGGTCCACCGAGCCCCTCAGCAATTTTCAAGTGGTCTGCGAAAAAAAAGTTTGAGAACCTCTGCTCCAGTCAGTCACTTTTTATCAATCCTCATGTAATGATATCTCTGAACTTTAAGAGTCTCTGAATACGTTAGTCCTCTCTTTGATAATTTTTCTATATATTTATTTGTGACTTTTGCTCTTAATGCAGTTTGAGCTTCATTTTTAATTGTTCATCTAAAGGTACACCTCTACCTCGCTATAACGCTGTCCTCGGGATCCAAAAAATTTTAACGCGTTATAGGTGAAACTGCGTTATATAAAACAAACTTGCTTTGATCCGCCGGAGTGCGCAGCCCCCCCCCCCCACCTCTGGACCACTGCTTTACCGCGTTATATCAGAATTTGTGTTATATCGGGTCGAGTTATATCGGGGTAGAGGTGTACAATGATCGTCATTGATCTAATGCTCTCATTCAGTGGCTGTATTATTAAATGTTCATAACTAATGGAATGAGAACATTGCTGTTCCTTTGTGTAGACATTTGACTTAATTGTGGTTTTTAAAGTGTCATTCAAAAATAAAATATATAATTTGAGGTGGGAAGAGATGGAGCAAACTAGTTCAGAAAACTAAGCACAGTCTACTCCCCTGAATCTCTAGTATACAGAAGACTGGAGTCTTATATGAATTCCAAGCCTTCTTCAGGTACACTCTTCATTATATATAGATATATGAACCATCTTTCTTTCCAAGTTTTACCATGTTTAGGACATGGCATATTGTGCCCTGTCTGTAGTAATGTATTAAAATTAAATCAGTGGCAAACATTCCTCTACTTATAACTAATCTAATGCTGCTTCATTCTCAACATATCGATTTTTCACACGTCTTTGTGTATATGCGCATTCTCTATCTCCATCAAGTCTCATCGCTCCATTGCCCAGTGCCACAGGCTACTACTGTGTGGAATTAAGCTCAAAGTCTCAAATGTTGAGACAATCACAAAAAGGGCTAACAGCACAAAAGGGAAAGAGGCAATTTCTTCTCCTGACCCCATTAGAGGACATGAATCAATCACCCCTACTTCTACTACTGGTTCTCTTTCTAATGGCCCTAGAATATTGACAAAAGGGGTCTCCTTTGCCAACTCAGTCTGCACCTGTCTGCATTGTGTTAGAGAGGGTGCAACAGACAGGGGTTAGTCTGAAAATCCTATAGGAATTCTCATGAATGAGGGAAGGATTTTGGCAGTATTAGGAATTCATTAGGGCCTGATCCTGCAAACAAATCTGTAGTTAGACACCCTTTGAAGTCAGTAGGGCTTTTAGAGGGCTTAAAGGTTCAGCCACGGAAACTTGTTTGAAGGATCAGGATCTAAATACATAGATATTGGTGTTATTGAATCCCTCCTCAAACTGCTTTATTCAGAAATGCCAGCCAGAATGGGAAGGGATTTTTATTTTAGAAACGAGGAGGTGGTTGGAATTCAGCACAAAATGACAGTGTGGTATTCACTAGAAAGTACTAAATATACTGTATAAACTCTTATAAGCTTATATCAGATAGCAGTACATGAGCTTCAATTTTTTTTTTAACACTAGCAAGTTGAATGCATAATTGGTGGTGGCGTGTAACATGGTATTCATACATTAATATCTGCTAGTTTAATATGGTGCTCTAATTAAGGTTTACAAAACCAGTGGAGATCATATTATCATGCTGGTTGCAAAGGCAACTGTATGCATCCATATACACTGACTTCCACCTTTTGCTGTTACAATGAAAGTTAACATTAAAATATTTTTTGAATTGACCTTGTCCTCCTATACTTTATTGGTGATCACCACATGATGCTGCATTGCTTTTGTATGCTCTAACCTTTCACAAAGGCAACTATATGTGAAGACAGAAACAAGAAGGCCCTACCATCAGAACCAGTTTGATGGCTGCATCCTAACAGTTTCCTGCTGGAAGTCAGATACCATTTAGAGATTAGGGTTGATCTCCAATTGCAGCAGGAGACAAAACATCTCTCCAGCAGTGAGAGGATTTGCAGTCTCAGCACCTCTAATGCTTTGTCATATAGTAGTATGCTATGGCTGAACAATCTGGTTTTTGACACTGACTTGGCCCACTTCCTGTACATGAAAAAATATTGTCAGAGTCTTGATCCTTTGGTTTCAGACACCCTTGAAGCTTGCAAGATAGCATGCTGCCAACTACAAGAACCTCAGTGCATATAACACAATGAGTTCAAGGCTTGTTGCTGAATCCAGTCAAGTGCCATTTCCCAAATACTTTTCATACCTGTCATTTGCTGCAAGGCTCTCATCTTTAGTTCATCTGTCCTCTTCAATGTATGTATAGTAGCAGCAGGTGCTGTGCAATTTTCCTTTGCCCTGAAAGATATTGATTGCATAGGAGTTACTGTTGGTATTTTAAAATAAAATATGCCGCTCTTTATCATTAGAGGTAGAAGTTTATTGTGGCTATTAATTTACTGCTGCTACCTCTGAATCTGCAGGTTTTTTGGTTCAATGACTTAGTGGCTTCTTGATAGATAATTTGTTATATCTTTAATTTGAAATATGTGTGACATGTACCTAATGTTGTGCAATAGTTCTTACTAAAGAAGATCATAAAGATCAAGGAATTACAAGGTGGTGAAGATAAGGTAGTAGAAGCATCAAAGGTTTGGTAATGGCCTACAGACCAGGTCACAGATTCAAACCCTGACATAGGTCTGCCCAAAGATTATTATTTATTGGTATTGCTGTGGCAGCTGGGAGTTCCAGTCATGGACCAGGACCCCATAGTGGCATGTGCTGTACAATTACAGAACACAAAGATGGTCCCTGCTAAAAAGAGCTGCCCTTTGGTTAATCCGCAAACTACATGCTATGAACTAGTCTGTCAGTTGAATTCCTAATGGATAGGTCTCTTCATTGCAAAGACCACCACCACAATTAGCACTAATTGGCTCCCTCTTTGCCATTCATAGCAGAGAAACCAGAGGGATCCCTGCAGGGTGTGGGAGGCTTGCACTTGCCAAGATTGTGCCATATCCTTTAGTGGACAGCAGGCTTCAGTTTCCAAAGCTGCTGATTTTGCATCTGTTATCACACTAGCTTCATTTGAAAAGGGAAGAACATTCTATGGCTAAAACAGAGGACTTGGAGTCTAGAGAGCTGGGTTCTTAGTGACTGTCAATGGGACTTCGACTCCTCAATGCCTAAATCTCCTTTCTTGAAAATTAGACTTGGAGTTCTAAATCAGGTAGGCTTTGCAATCCTGAGTGCAGCAATGCTTAAATACTTTTGAAAATGTGGAGATGACTCTTTAACATGTGATACCTACCAACCCTGGGATGTTGTGTACAGACATCTATAAAATACTTTTAGGTTTTTTTCCCTACAGGACAATCTCAAAGTACCATTTTGTTTAGGCACTTCACCATTTTGTTTGTAAGGAGTTGTTTGTCCACCATGTTGGTGACCTTCTTCTTGAGACAACTGGCACCTTTTTCTCTAAGATAGGAATGAGCAAGGGTCACATGGACCATGTTCTGCCCAGTAACAGCAGAGCATAAAAGACTGCGGCAACCGAGAGGAGACACTGTCCTTCCTGGTGGCAGCGAGGAAGACTTGCCAAGACTTCAAGGGATCTACAGAAGACCACAGAAGAAGCTCCAAACTCCATAGTTCCAGCTATCAGTTCCTGATGGATTCCTATCTTACCTGTATCCTGAACTCCTGTGTCCTCACCTTTCTGTCCTGATGTATTCCATCCATGATGTCCTCTGTCATAGGTCCATTCCGCTGAACCTGCTGTAGTATGCTGTGCACCTCTCTACCTTACCTGCAGTAAATAAAGATAGTTAAAGACTTACAGGCCTAGAAAGAGCAGAAAGTAAAATAGAAGGGTTGTCTGCTCAAAATTTGTCATGTAACAAAGTTAGGCAAACTAGAGCCTGCACTGCAGGAGACTAATACCCTTTTTAGCAAAAGGGAAAAGGATTGTAACACCCTCCATGAGGAATCTCAGGCTGCTATGAGAGAACCAGTTAAAAAGTTACAGGATAGGCAGCAGCAGCGTGTGAACCACACTAAGTGCCACCAGCAATTAGAAGCTCTAAGAGAGAAGTTAAAGAAGCGCATGGACTTTTAGCTGCCAGAGAAATAGAGCCGCTAAGGAGTGAGGAAGAGAGCAATAACTCTGAGTCAGAAGCTGCAGAGGAGGAGTACAATCGTACCACTGTAAGAAGGTTGCAGGGAGAGAAGGATAACCGCTGCACCATAGCCAGAGCGCCACCTCCTGCTTCTGTAGTGTTACTGTCAGCACCCACCAAGGAGGAAGACAATGCTGACAGAACACAGCAAGAAGTACCTATGGCTCCAATAACCACAACCATTGTAAATTACGGATTAGCTAAGCTACCTGAGACCCACCAGGAAATAAAAGCATATAAACCAGAACAAGCCAAGACAATGGCACGAATGCTTGGCCCCTTAAACTGAGAGACAGCCACGGATTGGATGGCAAGAGTAAATGCCTTACCTTGTATAGGGAGAGACGACGTGGCAGTCCCATTAAGAGAGTGTATGCATCGTGAGGATTATCTGGCACTACCTATCAACATACAAGTTGCAGATATAGACAATTGTATGAAGATGTTTGAAAAAGTACTGAAGTTTTTTTCCTTGATGTAACATCATTGGGAAGTTCTTTTTTAGAGATGCAATGGAGCATAGAAGAGAAATGGCTGTGCTATTTCGGCATAGCCTTCCATGGATTCTTGTGAAAAACCAGTTAGACCCAAGAAAGATCTTAAAGCTGAAATACCTGCTCCCCAAGATTGTTTACTGATGAGATTTACCCATTGAAGCTCTGGTCTTCTTCCTTCACTGCCAAATTCTATTCCCAAACAGGTAACTTCTCTGTATCAGGTGAGTTCACCAGAAATCCAGTTTCTTTGACTTGGTTTAGCACTGTAGCGGGGCAGCCGCCCCACTCCGTCCCTGAAAGGGTTAAAAGCCAGCCCTTGGAGATGGCTGGGGCTGAAAGCCAATAAGAATAGGCTGATTGGGAAGGCAGCCACAGCTGGGGCCATGCCCAATTAGGAGACAACTGGCCCTATAAAAAGACTGACCCAGCTCCTGGCTCACAGCCCCTCTCTAGCAGTGGAGAGAGAAGTATCTAGCTGCCTGGGAGCAGGGTACCAGAGGTAGAGAAGTGCTGGGGAAAGGTAAGAGGTGCTGGGGAGCTCCAGCCTGGCAACTCCCCAGGCTGCTGGCCTTGTTCAAGGCCTAAAGAGAGGTACTGGGCTGCAGGGAAAGGCAGCAGGTCCCAACCCCCCCGTGCCAGTGATGAGTGGTCTACAGAATGCAGTCTGCCCCAGTGAGTGGGGGCTAGATGATGACTGGCAGTAGCCACTGAGACAAGGTGGGTTTAGAAGGTTGAGGGTTCCCCTGGGAGGGGAGACTCAGAGTGTGGGGGTACTGCCAGAGGGCAGCACCCCAAGGTAAAGGGGCACCGGGGTCGAGGAGGTACACAGGGGCCAATGGCAGGTGAGACATTGGCCAGGAGGAGGTGCTCCATATGCTGGAGAGCTAATTCCTGAGACGACCAGCAGGATGCGCTGCATCGGTGAGTCCTCACTTCGCTACAAGCACTTCCATCCATGGTGCTCAGTCTGAAAAGATTCAATGTTAAAATGCAGAACATCCAACTAATGTTGCCAAATTTAATTTGATGCAATGGAATATGGAATGGCCAGAAGTATACCTAAGTCACAAGAAACTGTTATACTGGATGGCAGGAGCTGTCTCATGTGACACACCGGAATTCAAGGAGTCAGTGATCCAAGGTCTGCTCCCCATTCTGTGAATTACCATGGGAGCTACTGATCACAAATGCAGTTACCCTTGAAAGAAGTTAAGAGAGTCTTACTACATACAGAAGGAAGCTTTCCCCATGTATCAAAAGAAGGTGTATGCTGTATCAATAACATAAGAAAATAAGGGAAAATGTTCCCAACAAGGAAAAGGACATAATCAGAGTAAGTCTGCATACCATCCACCGCAACAGAAGCATAGAACCGACAAATCAGGCAACATACAGCCAAGAAGGAACGAGGAACAAAAATCTTTCAGAAACCAGATATGGAAGCACCTTCTTAAATATGAACCTTGAGAAGCCAGCGATAGACTACCTACTGAGGAGCTGCTAAAGATGCTTGTAAGGATAAAGGAAAACAGGCTGTGAACCAAAAGGTGCAGCTGGAAGAGGCATCGGATTTATTATGAGGTGGCCGAGCTCCTTTAACTTCTCCAAAGACCGTACCTATACAACATGATAAATGGGGAAGGCCCACCACATTGGCAACTGTAAAGGGAGATTTCTGAATATTTAATCAGTACATGCTGATAGATACTGGTGCTGCTATTTCTCTTCTATGCTCCAAGGCACAACCTCAAATAAAACAATTGCCTACTCAAGAACTTAGGACGGAAGAATCCCATTCACTGTTACAAACTAGGGACCAAATGGCTAGGAAGCAGTTCTGCAGAAAAGGACCTAGGGGTTACAGTGGACAAGAAGCTGGATATGAGTCAACAGTATGCCCTTGTTGCCAAGAAGGCTAACGGCATTTTGGGCTGTATAAGTAGGGGTATTGCCAGCAGATCGAGGGACATGATCGTTCCCCTCTATTCGACATTGGTGAGGCCTCATCTGGAGTACTGTGTCCAGTTTTGGGCCCCACACTACAAGAAGGATGTGGAAAAATTGGAAAGAGTTCAGCGGAGGGCAACAAAAATGATTAGGGGGTTGGAGCACATGACTTATGAGGAGAGGCTGAGGGAACTGGGATTGTTTAGTCTGCAGAAGAGAAGAATGAGGGGGGATTTGATAGCTGCTTTCAACTACCTGAAAGGGGGTTCCAAAGAGGATGGATCTAGACTGTTCTCAGTGGTACCAGATGACAGAACAAGGAGTAATGGTCTCAAGTTGCAGTGGGGGAGGTTTAGGTTGGATATTAGGAAAATCTTTTTCACTAGGAGGGTGGTGAAGCACTGGAATGGGTTACCTAGGGAGGTGGTGGAATCTCCTTCCTTAGGGGTTTTTAAGGTCAGGCTTGACAAAGCCCTGGCTGGGATGATTTAGTTGAGAATTGGTCCTGCTTTGAACAGGGGGTTGGACTAGATGAGCTCCTGAGGTCCCTTCCAATCCTGATATTCTATGATTAAAGGTCCTAGAAGGTTTCAACAGGCAAGAAAGCTTTATTCCATTTATAAAACCAATAGTCTGTCTAATTGATCCATTCCTCATAACCACATCCTTTAGAATACAGCATCTGGACAATCAAGGTATATTGGGCGTGGATGTGCTGTCCAAAATGAACATCACTGTGGACTTGCCTAACCAAGTGCTGCAGCAAGAAGAAGCTAAGGTGAAAGGATGCCAGTAGATACCTGCATCCCAACAAATAGCCGCTGTTAAGGCTCCAGAAGCCTTAACACTGCCCAATTGGGAACCTGATATTAAGGAGATTGCTGAGAAGTAAAATTCTGTTATGTGGATGATGTATTTTGTAGCTACAACTACAAAAAGTGAGAACCTGAGAATGTTAGATAGTGCTTGTAGCGAAATGAGGACTCACCGATGCAGCGCCTCCTGCTGGTCGTCTCAGGAATTAGCTCTCCAGCATATGGAGCACCTCCTCCTGGCCGATGTCTCACCTGCCATTGGCCCCTGTGTACCTCCTCGACCCCGGTGCCCCTTTACCTTGGGGTGCTGCCCTCTGGCAGTACCCCCACACTCTGAGTCTCCCCTCCCAGGGGAACCCTCAACCTTCTAAACCCACCTTGTCTCAGTGGCTACTGCCAGTCATCATCTAGCCCCCACTCACTGGGGCAGACTGCATTCTGTAGACCACTCATCACTGGCACGGGGGAGTTGGGACCTGCTGCCTTTCCCTGCAGCCCAGTACCTCTCTTTAGGCCTTGAACAAGGCCAGCAGCCTGGGGAGTTGCCAGGCTGGAGCTCCCCAGCGCCTCTTACCTTTCCCCAGTACTTCTCTACCTCTGGTACCCTACTCCCAGGCAGCTAGATACTTCTCTCTCCACTGCTAGAGAGGGGCTGTGAGCCAGGAGCTGGGTCAGTCTTTTTATAGGGCCAGTTGTCTCCTAATTGGGCATGGCCCCAGCTGTGGCTGCCTTCCCAATCAGCCTATTCTTATTGGCTTTCAGCCCCAGCCATCTCCAAGGGCTGGCTTTTAACCCTTTCAGGAACGTAGTGGGGCGGCTGCCCCGCTACAGTGCTAAACCAAGTCAAAGAAACTGGATTTCTGGTGAACCCATCTGATACAGAGAAGTTACCTGTTTGGGAATAGAATTTGGCAGTGAAGGAAGAAGACCAGAGCTTGAATGGGTAGATCTCATCAGTAAACAATCTCGGGGAGCAGGTATTTCAGCTTTAAGATCTTTCTTGGGTCTAACTGGCTTTTCACAAGAATCCGTGGAAGGCTATGCCGAAATAGCACAGCCACTATACAAACTACTAAAAAAAGGAAAGTACTGGGAATGGACTGACAAACATTGTGATGCTGTTCCCAAATTAAAACAGGCGCTGATGGAAGCTCCGGCATTAGCATACCCCAAGCGAGAAGCTGCTTTCCAATTACAGCTGGCAACTACTGCAAAGGATCTAAGTGCTGTATTGCTACAAACACAGGTAGTGGTCCCAGACCAGTAGCTCATGGATCCAGAAATTTGACAGACATGGAGCAAAGATTTTCAGCATGTGAAAAGGTGCTTGCACTCATATGGGCTCTAAGGCATTGGGAGTACATCATCAGGATGTCTCCAGTGGTGTTGAGAATGTCACGTACTCCCATCAAGTATGTTTTGTCAGGCAAAATTAATGATGGACGTGTGTCAAACCCCAGATTAGCTGCATGGACCTTGAGTCTGTTAAACCGAGAAGTAAAAGTGGACAAGGTTCCTCACTTGTTAGCCATGCCATATGAGCTTCTCGCCCAAGGTACAAAACACGAATGCCCTCTTCCAGAAGAATTACCAGCATTACTAGCATTGCCCTTCAAATTGGATATAACCTACCTGGAAGCCAAGAAGCAAAACATAGATATTTGGGCCGTAGACAGCAGTGCCTCATACAGAGATAGATGCCCATGCACAGGTTACGCCACTTTACAACTGAAAACTCAAGGTACAGTCCATCCCTGTTCGGCACAATCTGCGGAGGTAATAGCTGTACTTCCGGTCCTGGATAATGTGAGACCATCAAACCATCTATTTATCTGTTCTGATTCCGATTGAGTAATAAGAGCCTTATTGGACTCAAAGAAAAATGCCCATATGGACTCAAAGAAAAATGACCTCCTCAGATAGAAAACCAGTTGCACACTCAACATTTCTTTTACATGCATGGAACATTGCCAAGAACAGAAATGGAAAAATCAACTTGTATAAAGTAAAAGCTCACTGGAAGAGTCAAGAAGAAATTTCTCCGCTAAATAACCACGTAGATAAAATGTCCAAAGAAGCAACCTTACTTGGACCAGAACACTGTTGTACTAAGTCTGACAATACTGCTCAGGGCCAGCTCTAGACACCAGCAAAACAAGCTGGTGCTTGGGGCGGCACATTTTTAGGGGCGGCATGGCCGGCGCCAGAATGCCGCCCCTAAAAATGTGCCCCGGCCGCCCTGCTCACCTCCGCTGCTGCTGCCACGGCGCGCGAAACTGCTGATTTGCGTGCCGCTGCTCCCCCTTGGGAGCCTGGGAGGGAGGGGGATAAGCGGCGCCTGCGCCGCGGCCACTCGGAGTCTCCCCCTCCCTCCCAGGCTCTCAAACCTGGGAGGGAGGGGGAGATCCCGAGCGGCCGCGGCGCGCGAAACGCCTGTTTCGCACGCCGCTGCTCCCCCTCCCTCCCAGACTTGAGAGCCTGGGAGGGAGGGGGAGAAGCGGCGCCCATGCCGCGGCCACTCAGAGTCTCCCCCTCCATCCCTCCCTCCCAGGCTCTCAAATCTGGGAGGGGGGGAGACGCCGAGTGGCCGCGGCACGGGCGCCGCTTCTCCCCCTCCCTTCCTCCCTCCCTCCTAGGCTTGAGAGCCTGGCGGGAGGAGGCAGGGCTGGGGATTTGGGGAAGGGGCAGAGTTGAGGCGGGGCCGGGGGTGGGGTAATTAAAGAACCATGGGGGGGGGCGGCCAAAATTGTTTTTGCTTTGGGCAGCAAAAATCCTAGAACCGGCCCTGATACTGCTTACCAAGTCCAGCTGCAGAAAATACCTTTCCATGAGCAGGCAGATTTAAAAGACCTTCAAGAGGCTGATCCTGAAGTACTAGAGCTAATAGAAAAGAGAGAATGTAAAGGCCATGAAATCCTTCAATAATAAAGATGGAATCATTTTGGCACTCAAGAAACATCATTCCTGTAGTTGTAATGCCCACATGTTTAAGAAAAAAACTAGTTGAACTATCTCATCATCAGGGTCATTTTGGGTTGGAAAAAACTGCAGACTCGTTGTCAACTGCAAGTTGGTGACCGGGAATGTATAAGGACATGGAAACCTGTATTAACAACTGCCTAGTGTGTGCAGCCAACAACACAGATCATCAAGTCACAAAGGACCAGCAAGACACCAGCAGGTGGATGACCCACGGTCAAGACTTCAAATTGACTATATAGGATAATTGCCAAACACTGCATGAGGAAACAAGTACTTCTCATGGTCATCAATGCCTTCACAAAGTGGGTAGAGACATACCCAACTAAAAACAATACTGCAGTTACCACCGCCAAGATCCTAATGGAACAAACTTTTGCCAGATTCGGGCTTTCTAACATCATTAATTCTGATCAAGGACCACATTTTGTGGGGGATATAATGAGAGCTTTGTCAGGCATTAGGGATACATCAATGTTTTCACATTGTGTCATCCACAAAATTCCAGATTAGTTGAGTGTACAAATCATACTATCAAGGCAGCCTTAAGGAAAATAGTGAGTGCAGAGGGCAAGAACTGGGATCAAAAGTTGCCCCTAGTTCTAATGGCCTTAAGATAAACAGTTACAGCCCATGGATATACACTTCATGAGGCACTCACAAGTAGATTAATGAGAACCCCTGAGCATTGGTGGGTAGGAGGGGTGCCTCCTGATAATTATCAACGTCGGGTACTAACAGACAGGTATATAGAAAAGCTGCTAAATGACACATCCGTTATACAAAAGAGAGTAGCGGTAAAGTTAAAAGCAAATACACAAGTAATAGAAAATAGGTTAGAAGCTCTTAAATTAATTGAACGGAACGTTGGAGACAAGATCCTTTACAAGTACTACTTGGGAAAAGGACGTGGGCTAAGTCCTAGATGGGTAGGGCCTGTCCCTATAACAAACAAGGCTAGGCCCAAACAGTGACCTTGGTACAAGTGGTTTCACAGTTCAGTTAGAAACCTGGAAGGGTTTTATAACCTAGGAAGTTAACATAAATTACTTAACCTGTTTTGTTTGCTCACCCCTAGATATAGCTCCTCTATCGTCACCTAACCATATATGTTGTTTTACCTTTATATTTGTGTTTATCTGAATGTAATATGTTATGGTTAAGTGATGAAGAGCACTATTTTTGTTATATGGAAGTACAGGATAAAAAAATCTGTGAAAACTCCCAAAGAGCTAATATCACCTTATTATCAGGCACAAGGCCATTTCACCATCTGTGTACATAGAGTGTGGGAGCTGCATTGTGATATGGCAGCAAGAGATTTCTAATGCGTCTCTAATAGCAGTAGCCGATGTGACAGGCACATTAAAAAGAGCTACTAGCATAAGAGTCGACCAGATGACACACTTTCAAAAGCTACCTAAGGCATGTACATGGATCTATACTGACTTGTATTTAAAAAACTGTTCTGAGGTTATAAAGGTTCCAAATTCCCATATGTGTGTGATCCTAAAATCAAATCTTCCATCCCAATCAATTGTGGGAGTGTTAACAGTAAGTGTGACCTTGCAAATGCAAGTGGAAACTAAAGCAGTAAAGGTTAAACTCCACACCCCTTCCTGTACCTACATAGGTAATATGAATTGTTACGATAGGAACAAAGGTACCTGTGATTCAGGTAATGTTAACACATTTTGTTCAAATGATAATCATATATGTCCTGTTTTTTTGCTACAGTACCATCAAAGTGAATGTTCGTTCAGATGACTCAGGCATATGGATAATAACAGGCATATTTGGGCTAATATAAGGCAATCTGTCTCAATAATACCAAAGCCTCTTTTAGGTTATGTGGGCCCAGTAGTTGTAAAAGAAAATGCAAAACATATGGTGTTAGTAGAGCCTACATACTCACTAAAACGAGTTTCCATGTCACTGCAGTTAAACAGCAGTAAAACAGAAAGTAGGTGCATGCCCTTCATAGAACCTCTAGTAGAAGGATGGCAAGCATGGATTAAATCCATCCTTTTTGAGGGTGCAAAGGCCAAAAGAGATCTAACTGCATCCATACTTGGAGGAGTTGGCACAGGTCCAGGTGTTTTAAACACCACTGATACAGACATATTGGCAGAGAAGTTAAGTGGCATGGGACATGATGTGTCCAAGGTAAATCAGCCTTTAACGGACTCATTTAAGCAATTTAGCAATCTGGAGTATGAAATTATAAAAACCTTACCAGAGTGGTTAAGCATTCAGATCAAAGACCACAAAAGAATGGTCAGTGCTATAGATAGATACTTTACAACAGAACATGTCTTGGACATTGGCGTGCACTCAGGCACAATCATGGTTACTGAGTGAGGCTAGTGATTTAGTCAGGAGTGGATTCAGTGGGACCATTCCTAAGTTAAGAAAAAGGCTTCTAAGAGATGTAAACACCTTTGAGGCTAAACATCAATCTTGGTGGAAGCTTATTAACTTTACCTATAGCTTAGAAACACATACAATTACAACTTGTATTCTAAGTATCAGTAATGCCATAGATCAGTGGATCTATCCACTTATTCCACTGGGAGCTAATGTTAATAACGCTACCCTTATTCCTGTGGACATCTCTAAATGAGTGTGTTGGAACAATAATGAATATGTCAGTGTAAATGTATGCACCTGGGAGCAGGGACTAGGTTATCCTTGCACTCCTGAAATGTTAGAGGGACCACATATATGTTTAAGTCCTATCCAAGGCAAATGCCATTTCAATTTATAGCCAAGTTATTCGAATCATTCATCTATTGTTTTGGTTAATAATCACTATGTGTAAGAAGGGATAAATCCTTTTTAGTTAATACATGATCCATTCAAAAATCTTTGCTTATTTGTCATGCCTATTCAATGTTGGGTTGTGACACTAATGTCAATGTTACAGATATCAGTGCAGAATATGTCTATGCAGTATAATTTATATAAAAATGTTGCTCCAGTGCGGCTAGGAGTCAACGTAACAGTGCTCCAGCAGCTCATGGAGGATCCACAGTTAGTAGAACATCTAAGGGAGCTTGAAGAAAAATGAAAAAGCATAATGTTATCAGTGCACCATTCAGCTGAAAAGATCGAAAAGGTGCTAAGTAGAGTTCAAAAGGAATCTACCTTTTCCCACTGGTAGGAAAGTCTGTTCTTCAGTCCAACTAATTATGAACAAGCCTGGAGTGTACTGATTCATCCTTTTGTTATTATATTAATTGTACAATTTTGCTTAACATTAGCTTGAATTGTTGTTGTTTGTTGGGTAAGAAGAAGGGTAAAAAGTTTATCTGTAAACCCCATAAGAAACCCATCCTTTTAAAATTGTATGTGGCGGCAATGATGACCCAGGTTCTCATACTGCCAAGGAGGGGAAATGTCGGGGAAAAAAATACAAGTTCCATTATGTTTAGGCACTTCACCATTTTGTTTGTAAGGAGTTGTTATTTGTCCACCATGTTGGTGACCTTCTTCTTGAGACAACTGGTGCCTTTTTCTCTCTAAGATAGGAAAGAGCAAGGGTCAGATGACCTGTCTTCTGCCTAGTAACAGGAGAGCATAAAAGACTGCTGCACCCGAAAGCAGACACTGTCCGTCCTGGTGGCACTGCAGTACATGTCCTAGCCAGGACTTCAAGGGATCTACAGAAGACCATAGAAGAGGATCCAAACTCCATAGTTCCAGCTATCAGTTCCTGATTGATTCCTATCTTACCTGTATCCTGAACTCCTGTGTCCTCACCTTGCTGTCCTGATGTATTCCATCCATGATGTCCTCTGTCATGGGTCCATTCCTCTGAACCTGATCTAGTATGCTGTGTACCTCTCTACCTTACCTGTAGTAAATTCCCCTTTGTCCTCATGAGTTTGAGACCTTGACATTGTCAGTTTGTTTTTGCTAACCTGTACCTATATGCCCTTTGTGTATTGTTTTTCTGGGGGTACTGTAAGTTACTGTTTTCTGTTTGAGTCACTGTTTAATAAACCAGTTTGCTTTATAGTTAATCCTGTCCTTATTTTTTCTCCACTGATAGATGCGGTTTGGGGGAACAAGTCTGCTGGGTGGGGACTCTGAGGTGTGAAACCTATAGCAAATCCAGTTAACCAGAGGCAAGGTCTGAGTTCCTGGTTAACAGTCCTTTGGAATGTATTGTCGAAGTGCAGCAGATTAGTTTGATTTTAAACAGAGGCAAAGTAGTGGAGATGCTATAACTGCAATGTTTTTTAAATATTCGAGAATGTGGTAGGTATATGCACTTGTGGGAAATAGTCTTTTAGTGAGTACACATCCACTAAGTTAGCTTTAAAGCTCTAGAATGTCCTCTTTTGCCAGTTCTTCCTCTCCTGCTGGCTTGGTATCCCCCGGGGTTAGGTAAGTCAGAACAATAGCACAGCATTTGCTGTCTTTGTTGCTAAATCATTTTTAAAAATGAAAATGGAAAAAATCTCTTGCTGTACACTCCTATGATTGATTTTTCTTTGTTACTGGAGATGTGCTGGGACTGAAATCCCTTCTATTCCCTCTCTCCCCTTTTCTTTCACCCTCTAGCTTCAAATATTGATCACTCTCAGAGTGGCATTTGCCATCTGTAATGTCACTTGCTGCATGGTCCTTCTGGGTAGGGAAGGTTGTTGTAAATGTGTTAATTTTTAATGCAGATCACTTTGAAGGCATTTAAATAGTTAAATTCTCCAGACAAAAACCTAAAGGAGCAGTTAAGGTTGCTGTTCCATAACACTGCTCTCTGATCATTGTACCCATCCCAGAGCAAGGGTTTAAACAGCGAAACTCAAACAATGGAAACCTAGGAAATGTGGAGTTGCGGTCCCCATAGGAGCAACCTTTACAAGAATTTTAGTTGCAATTAAAAAGAAAGTGTGTGGGGGAAAACCATTGTATGTTGTATTCTTGGAATGAGAAAATATTTGCTGTTTGAGCCCTTTACCCTTAATTGTTGTCGTACTCCTTCCACATATACTTCATCAGGCACGTGGAAGAAATAATGGCCTATGGGGGTGGGGAGGAGGAGGAATGAGGCTACTTGAACACCTTCCACTTTCCCTTTTGGAAATCATACGGTGGGGGGGGGAAGCAAAATAAGAGCTCACCAAGCTGCTGCTCCTCTTCCCTTCCCCACCTCTGAAGCTGATCCCTAACCCATTTCCACTTGCTTTTCCTCTCCGTTGGCAGTATAAATGGAAAGGAGCATCAAGTGCTAAGTAAAATAGCCCTAGCAATATATTTTGAAAACAAACCTGTTTTATAAATCCATTTGTTCACACTCATCTTCCATCCATGGTGCTCAGTCTGAAAAGATTCAATGTTAAAATGCAGAATATCCAACTAATGTTGCCAAATTTAATTTGATGCTTTTTCTTTAACCAGCCCGTTGTTTTGTGCTATTTTGCATGCGCTGTGAACATAGCTTTGGAAGCCAGTAAATTAATATTTGAAATGTTTAGCAGTTTATTCTGTTGTATCCCTCACGTTTTCCAATGCACAATATACTGTAAGACTTTATCTGAGGAATAAACAGTCTTTGCAGTAGATGATTTCAAAGCCTGAGTGCTCTAGCCCTTTAGTGAATGCAATAAATTTTAGGATAGATTGTAATCCCATTCATACTTTGTCTTTTAGAATACCTAACAACTTTTAGCAACTACAAATCATTACCTAAATGCAATAGAATCATAGTTTGCACAATAAAATGTCTACATTTTCAGCAAAGAATTTATTTCTCTGTGTAATTCAGCCATAAATATGCATCTGCCAAATATACTTTAACTTAATGTAGTACATAGACCTTTACTGTATTAATTTATTTTGTACTTAAGACAATCCTGTTTCATACATACTGATTGAAGTTGCATTCAACCTATTGCAAAAGATTCACTAGGTTCCTTTAAAGCTTTCATAGCAACATACTAAAAGGTATATTAAATGTAGAAAAAATTGATTTTGTGTAGTTATAAATCAAACTCTAAGATTCCGAAACTGTGCATAGAGAAGTGTTTAATCTAAGAGCTCTTGTTCAGCACTGAAGGAAACTTTAATTGAGGCCATATCAGGCATCATCCAAAGCTCAATGAAGTCACTGAAGATTCCCTTGGAGTTCAATGGGCTCTGGCTCATGACCATAATGTAATGAAATGTTGTTGCCACTGGCCTAGAACAAGATTTAAATTTACTTTTCATTCTACCCACTCCCCTGCTGTTTCACTTGAAAGCCACGAAGAATACTGAGAATTTTTAACACTGAAAAACCTATGGATAAAATCCTGACCCTATTGAAATCAATGGCAAAACTCCCATTAACTTCAATGAGGCCAGGATTTCATCCCGGGAGTCCTTTGTCCAATTTTTCAATCTCTTAATAGCAGTACTGTACGTGCTGTATGTAAATATAGTAGAAGGCAGCCCCTGACCCAAATAGCTTACTCTTACTGAAAATTCCCCTCTAGGAATCTGTTCATGGCTTTCCTTCCCACCCCCCTCTTTTTCCTTTGTTTTTGCTTTCCCTCTAACCACAGCAGCTTTGGCTTTTCTGTGCAACACTAAGTGTTTTCAAAATACTTGTTCCCATTTCATTTGGAAAACTGGAAATCCATTGCTGCAATGTTTCCAAGTACAATGACGAGGAGCAGATTGCCTGAGAACATTTGAGTTCCTTCCACTTTATCCTTGTCTGTAGTTAAAGAAATAGGGAATCATTTTTAAAAAGCATTTTATAAATTCTACAACTTACAAAAACGGTGGTGTTTTGGAGTTGTTATTGTGGAATGTCCTTTCTTGGATGGGAACTCTTTTCATATCAGCTATATCAGCAGCAGTTATGTGCTCTCTGCAGTGTGGCAAGCTGCACAGCAAGTTCTGTCGTATGCTTCCCTGACAAAGATCATCATCCTTCTTCAGTTGCTAATAATGCAAATTGGCTCTAGCTGGACTCTGGCCATCTATTGTGGGTTGTTTTCAAGCAGTACTCTGCTCTGATTTCCCCCCCCACCCATACAAATAAACTCAACTCATTGCTAACCTTCATTGTGACCTTTCATTCCACTGTGTGATTGATTTTGCCAATTAAATCTACTGCCTTTAGGAGCAATATTGTTATAAAAGGGACAGTTCAAATCCAAAAGAGGAGAAAAATATAGATCTCACAAATTTGGGGAGGCAGGGGGGAGGGGTTTGTTTGTTTATTTGACTTTTTGTTTTTTGCAGTTTATGTAGCTCCTAATTTTTCTAACTGGACTTTAAGGGACTCTCTTATGCCTTTCTGATATTGTTTCCCCTGTTTCTCCCCCCACCTGAAGACTGAAATCTGGGTACAACTCTAGTTTCAATAGCGTTTTGCCTACTTGTTTTTTTGGTTCTTATGAGGAGGGTGGGGAGTTGACCCCCCCCCCCAGGAGGGTCACAAACAGATTTGGGAGTGAGGGATCACAGCCATCTTCTCTTTATAGCTAGATGGGAGGAAGTCTTGAAACTATACCCTTCTAACCCTATGACTCTATGGCATGAAAGAATTCGCGAACCACTGATTCTAAATGCACAAAGGGGTTAAATAGTACACCTCTACCTCGATATAACGCTGTCCTTGGGAGCCAAAAAAATCTTACCGTGTTATAGGTGAAACCGTGTTATATCGAACTTGCTTTGATCCACCGGAATGCACAGCCCCGCCCCCCCGGAGCACTGTTTACCGCATTATATCCGAATTTGTGTTATATCGTGTTGTGTTATATCAGGGTAGAGGTGTACTTGTATTTTAAAATAAATTATATTTCAAAATCCATTCCATTAAGTTGCCTACTGTAAAGTGATAATGAATATGATCATTTAGGAGTTGACCCTACAAATACTTACTTCTGTTTTATTTCACACAATTCAGCAGTCCCATTCAGCCACTCACATTCATTCAGCAATTCACATTCATTAAAGGATGTGCAACTATTTGCAAGATTGAGGCCTTAATTTCTGCTAAAACTAATAGATTTGATAATGTATATTAGACCTCACCTTAAGCTGCAACCCAGGAAATGGGTACATTGTAAATACGTTTATTGGTAGGTCACCAGTTCAAATCTTACCAGAGCTGTAATTACCACAAGTTGTTGCTGTCTGTTGGAAATCTAGTGGGTCTATATGAAATTAGCTGGTGTGTCTAGTTCCTACAAGAAGCGTCCACATCACAAAAATATTAACATAATTGGTGTTAATTTTCATCCTCATTGGCAGTCAGAGGCCAAGGATTTAGCGGGCTCTGGAAACTTCTCCACCTTTGAGTTGGTGACCATCTTATCCGTAGAGATGGTGATTCACATTGTGTTGAAGCACAGTCACACAGCAACATGGCATGTTAGGACTCCACTAGTTCTGCGGATAAATTCAGTCTTCAGTCCCATCAGTCACTTTTCACAAGCACTTAAAAAACCCACATTGCCTCTTATTTCATCCATCCAACCAGCAATTATTTAAGCTGTTGGAGCACAGGACTGAGAATAAGCACTCCTTGTTTCTGCTTCTGGATATGCCACTGACATAAGGTGTTTAACTTCTCTGTGCATCACGGCTCCCATCTGTAAAATAGGCATTGCAATTTTGTTTACATCAGTGCTACTGACCTTAAGATTCTGGCCTTGGCTGACTTTGTAGAAATGAGCTGATTGTGCTATTGAAAACCAGCTCAAGGATGATGCACAGTCCTTTATATACAGAATCTTTGCAGGATGTACTAGACTTGTTTACCTAGGTTACACATACACAAGGTATGTGTTGTGTAATAAACAGTTACAAAAGTGGCATAGAATGTCCTGTGAAGATTACAATGTGTAGGTGGAGGGAAGACTTGAAAGCGTAGAATGGATTTGGGAAGACCGAGCAGACCATTCTTACAGAATAATAATATTAAATATTTAGACAAGTTTTAGTATAACTTTTTTTTAGAGTATGCTCTTTCTTTGAAAGTATAGTGGGCATCTGCAGAGGTTTGGCATCTAAGGAGTTTAGTTGAGGTCCAAGAGATCGAAGATGATAGAAATGAATCTGTGGTGCCTGGTTCAGAAAAATCTTCCTGGTCTTTATACAAATGGATGTATGGTGGAGTTTGAGTATGTGATAAACATTCTGAGTGACTTGACCCCAAAGACTTGAAGTGAGTCATGTGCTCCTATCAGACTATCTCAGGGGTCGGCAATGTTTGACACACAGCTCACCAGGGTAAGCACCCTGGCGGGCCGGGCCAATTTATTTACCTGCTGACGCGGCAGGTTCGGCCAATCGCGGCCCCCACTGGCTGTGGTTCGCCGTCCCAGGCCAACCAGGGGGTGGCGGGAAGACGCAGCCAGCACATCCCTCGCCCGTGCCGCTTCCTGCCGCCCCCATTGGCCCTGGATGGTGAACCGCGGCCAGTGGGGGCCGCAATCGGCCGAACCTGCCGCATCAGCAGGTAAACAAACTGGCCCGACCCACCAGGGTGCTTACCCTGGCAAGCCGCGTGCCAAATGTTGCCGACCCTTGGACTATCTTAATTGGGCAAACTTTAAAGTTGATTATCACTCCCAGAAAAACTCCTCTCAAAGATGATGTTTTGAAGCAATGTTATCCCGTGGTTAGACAGCAAACTCAGAGTCCAAAGGTGTGGGTTCTATACCTAACTCTTCCACTCACTGTGTAACCCTGGGCAAGACACTTAATGGCCTTGAGCCTGAGTCTCCCCATATTTAAGCTTGGGTATTGTACAAAAATACAAGTACAAAATATTGGAGTATTTCCTGAAATTATGTCATGTGAGTTGCTGCCCGAAGGAACTCCATAGGTCCCCATGTTAGCAGGGTGTGAGCGGGTTGGCCATGAGCAGTTAAAATACAAATTTCAAGTGGTCACAGTTATGCCCTGGAGTTGCTGTATTTCCTTGGAAATGCATCAACTCACCTGTTTATAAAACAGACAAAATACCTACTGTACCTCATAGGGGTATTAAGCCTAAATGCTTACAGTACAATACTTTGGAAAGTGTTATATCCCTGAAGCATTTTGAATAAATGGGATTTTATGGCACTGCTATACGTACAGTTGCTCTGAGTGCTATTTTCTTGTCTGAGGTACCTCAGCTTCACTGGGGATCCAAGAAGACTCGGGGTCTGCCTGCATGGAGCTCATTGCAGGATTGTGGCCTGAGTGGTGATACGAGTCACATAGCTTTGTTTTGGTGGCAAAACTAGCCTCCAATATATAAGTCAAAAGCATGTTGTCCTTTTGATATCTCCAGATGGTGTTTTTTTTTTTTAAAAAAAAGCAATAGCTACCAGATGTGAGATTCATCTTAATGAGATGTTTGACCATTTAAATGTTAATAATATTAAACATTTTGGCAGAATACAAACCCAATCTTAAATCAATAAAATGTAATTATAGAGGTCAGTAGGGGTTAGTTCTACTTTTGACTCCGAGAGCCCCCAATAAGCCCTCTCTCTCCGAGTATCAAAAAAATCAGCCACTAAAGTTCAGAACTGTACTGTATTTCCCTTTGCCAGCTCAGCAGTGTATAAAAATGTCAGCATACACATTTGAAGTTCTTTATCTCAGTTTTAAAGGGTATATTTCACTTTAAATAATGTACAGCTCATTGAGCCTACAACATATGAATATTTTCTATTAGGGCATTCATTTGTTCAGCAAAAAAGTTACATTTCTAGGGCCTTTGTTACCCTCTGCCCTCTGGTTTTCCCACAGCTTTGTGCTGCCCCCCAGTTATAAGATAGCAGGGGTCATGCAGAGTCACTCTTTAGACTTTCAGTCCACTGGCAGAGTTGTGGGCCTCACACTTTCACTCCCTACTTCTTAGCTCTCACAGTTTACCTGTGAGATTCAAGATTTCTCAGACTCAGAAATGTCACAGTGCCACTTTGGCTTAATGTCAAACAAATGGTGTTGGACTCTAGATCTGAGCTGTCAGAGCAGGCTACAGCCCAAAAGAAAAGGGAATTATTATTTCTCCACTTAAGATGGCAGAACACAGATGATGGCCTGGCTCTCCCAGTGACAAAATTAAAACCTCATCTGATTAGATATAGTTCAAAAACAAATTCTGAAAATTAGGAGTGGGATTTGTGTTGGCCTAATTCTCCTCTCCAGGAGGTTAATCTCATTGACTGCCATGGGAACGGAATTAGGCCAGTGCTGAACACTTTTGAAAACCATGCCCAAGATAATTTGGAAGATAGCAGCTTATGCATTTTGGTATGTCTCACCACTGGGAGAATAAACAAAGTGTTCAGGAAACCTTCAAGAATTCCATGTTAGATGGTGGGAGAACAAGGAAAGCATATGAGATGATGTGGGAGCAGCTGGTAAATCCAGAGGAATTTAGGAAAAAGTCATTGAGCAGCCAGGAAAGGAAAGGGGCCCAAGAGGATATAATTCAAGGTAAACAGCTTGTAGACACAGTGGTACATCAGAGAGATTATGGGAAATATTTAGATGGAGGATGTGGAGAGCCTAGGGGTCCATGCACATTGCATACAGTGCTTCTCATTAGCACATCCTTGACCTTTAATTTAGTGCTGGATTATTACATTTTATGCAGCTTGCCTGGAGAATCTTCTCCATAAGAAAGTAATAGCTGCCTGAACATCTTGAAAAAAAAGCAAAACTGCCTCTACAAAAAAATTTTTAAAAGCAGCATTTTAGTCAAGAGTTCAAAGCTATTTTTTGTAATATCTCCTATCAGGGCCGGCTCTAACTTTTTTGCTGCCCCAAGCAGCAAAAAAAAGTGCCACCCCCTGAGCCCCTGCCGAGCGCCGCGCCGTGCCACCCCCCCCAGCGCCGCCCCCCCGCCGAGCGCCGCGCCACCGGAGCCCGCCCCCCCAGCCGATCGCCGCCGCCCGGAGTGCCCCCCCCCGCGGCATGCCGCACCGCGCTCCCCCCGCCACCCCTTACCAGGTGCCGCCCCAAGCATGTGCTTGGTTGCCTGGTGCCTGGAGCCGGCCTTGTCTCCTATAAGACTTAAATTGGTATTTTCAAACTAATTTAGTTGCAAGACCCAAGTGGAAAATACAGGAATTAGGCAGCTATCCTATTCCTAGCTAGAAAGGATTCCAGAGATCACATTAGTAACTTGCTGGCAAGGAGGACCTAGATGATAGAGGAAATGGCAGGCATCAGTAGCAGAGGGAGAATATCTGTAAATCTGTTTTTTTTGTGTGTGTGTATAGATAGTTGTTGATTCAAAATGTATTGTATCTGCATGTCATGTGCTAGGCAGATGCCACTGAAGTTCTTGGGTTATACATAGGCTTTTCCATTACCTAGTTGTTGTATCTGAGTGTGTCTCAACAATTTTAGCCTCTCAGCACCCCTGTGAAGAAGAAAAGAAAGATCATCCCCATTTTACAGTTGTGGAAACTAAGGCACAGACAGATTAAGCCACTTATTCAACATTAGATAGTAAGCCTGCAGCACAGTCAGTAACAGAACTCAGATGTCCAGAATCGCAGTCCAGTACTGTAACCACAAAACTGTTTTTTCTCTCTTTAATAGTTTAAGGTGGATTACAGAACACATGTAAAGTTATAGACTCTGCTGTGAAAAGTTTGAAAATCAAATTTTAGCAGGGATGGAAGGAGTGAGTGCAACACATAATGAGGGGTTGGAGTGGAGGAAAAGGTATGAATCCCACAATGTGAGGTGGCTACTCTTTTTAGGCATGTGCACTTCTTGTTGGTTCAACTCAAATTAGTACTTAAAAGTCCCTTTTCACTTTTTGTGGGCATCATGGAAGAAATTAGTCTCAAGGCTGGATTTGAATGAAGAAAGGGTAGTGTCTTGGCACAGCAGACTAGGCAGATATGGGTGCAGCACAGAACAGTCATAATCAATATGAAAGATACTGGCCAATCCTTTTTCAAAATATTGGTTTGGTTTATTACTTTGAATGAAATGGAGATACTACCAAGCATAGGGACCCAGATGTTACTTAAAGCTGTTGATCAAGGAAACTGCACAGAGACCAATCCTCCTCTGTTTTAGTGATGATTTCCTTAATTCTGTTGGTTTCAGAGTAGCAGCCATGTTAGTCTGTATCCGCAAAAAGAAGAACAGGAGTACTTGTGGCATCTTAGAGACTAACAAATTTATTAGAGCATAAGCTTTCGTGGACTACAGCCCACTTCTTCGGATGCATATAGAATGGAACATATATTGAGGAGATATATATACACACATACAGAGAGCATAAACAGGTGGGAGTTGTCTTACCAACTCTGAGAGGCCAATTAATTAAGAGAAAAAAAAACTTTTGAAGTGATAATCAAGCTAGCCCAGTACAGACAGTTAAGAAGTGTGAGAATACTTACAAGGGGAGATAGATTCAATGTTTGTAATGGCTCAGCCATTCCCAGTCCTTATTCAAACCGGAGTTGATTGTGTCTAGTTTGCATATCAATTCTAGCTCAGCAGTCTCTTGTTGGAGTCTGTTTTTGAAGTTTTTCTGTTGTAATATAGCCACCCGCAGGTCTGTCACTGAATGACCAGACAGGTTAAAGTGTTCTCCCACAGGTTTTTGAGTATTTTGATTCCTGATGTCAGATTTGTGTCCATTAATTCTTTTGCGTAGAGACTGTCCGGTTTGGCCAATGTACATGGCAGAGGGGCATTGCTGGCACATGATGGCATATATCACATTGGTAGATGTGCAGGTGAACGAGCCCCTGATGGTATGGCTGATGTGATTAGGTCCTATGATGATGTCACTTGAATAGATATGTGGACAGAGTTGGCATCGGGGTTTGTTACAAGGATAGGTTCCTGGGTTAGTGGTTTTGTTCAGTGATGTGTGGTTGCTGGTGAGTATTTGCTTTAGGTTGGGGGGTTGTCTGTAAGCGAGGACAGGTCTGTCTCCCAAGATCTGTGAGAGTAAAGGATCATCTTTCAGGATAGGTTGTAGATCTCTGATGATGCGCTGGAGAGGTTTTAGTTGGGGGCTGAAGGTGACAGCTAGTGGTGTTCTGTTATTTTCTTTGTTGGGCCTGTCTTGTAGGAGGTGACTTCTGGGTACTCGTCTGGCTCTGTCAATCTGTTTTTTCACTTCAGCAGGTGGGTATTGTAGTTTTAAGAATGCTTGATAGAGATCTTGTAGGTGCTTGTCTCTATCCGAGGGATTGGAGCAAATGTGGTTATATCTTAGAGCTTGGCTGTAGACAATGGATCGTGTGGTGTGTCCTGGATGGAAGCTGGAGGCATGTAGGTAAGTGTAGCGGTCAGTAGGTTTCCGGTATAGGGTGGTATTTATGTGACCATCGCTTATTAGCACAGTAGTGTCCAGGAAATGGACCGCTTGTGTGGATTGATCTAGGCTGAGGTTGATGGTGGGATGGAAATTATTGAAATCATGGTGAAATTCCTCAAGGGCTTCTTTTCCATGGGTCCAGATGATGAAGATGTCATCAATGTAGCGCAAGTAGAGTAGGGGCGTTAGGGGACGAGAGCTAAGGAAGCGTTGTTCTAAGTCAGCCATAAAAATGTTGGCATATTGTGGGGCCATGCGGGTAACCATAGCAGTGCCGCTGACTTGAAGGTATATATTGTCCCCAAATGTGAAATAGTTGTGGGTGAGGACAAAATCACAAATTTCAGCCACCAGGTTAGCTGTGACATTATCAGGGATACTGTTCCTGATAGCTTGTAGTCCATCTTTGTGTGGAATATTGGTGTAGAGGGCTTCTACGTCCATAGTGGCCAGGATGGTGTTTTCTGGAAGATCACCGATGGATTGTAGTTTCCTCAGGAAGTCAGTGGTGTCTCGAAGATAGCTGGGAGTGCTGGTAGCGTAGGGTCTGAGGAGAGAGTCTACATAACCAGACAAGCCTGATGTTAGGGTCTTCATCATCTGGACCCTTTACTTTACCCTCACACTTTAACCTGTCTGGTCATTCAGTGACAGACCTGCGGGTGGCTATATTACAACAGAAAAACTTCAAAAACAGACTCCAACGAGAGACTGCTGAGCTAGAATTGATATGCAAACTAGACACAATCAACTCCGGTTTGAATAAGGACTGGGAATGGCTGAGCCATTACAAACATTGAATCTATCTCCCCTTGTAAGTATTCTCCCACTTCTTAACTGTCTGTACTGGGCTAGCTTGATTATCACTTCAAAAGTTTTTTTTCTCTTTCTTAATTGGCCTCTCAGAGTTGGTAAGACAACTCCCACCTGTTTATGCTCTCTGTATGTGTGTATATATATCTCCTCAATATATGTTCCATTCTATATGCATCCGAAGAAGTGGGCTGTAGTCCACGAAAGCTTATGCTCTAATAAATTTGTTAGTCTCTAAGGTGCCACAAGTACTCCTGTTCTTCTTAATTCTGTTGATGATGTTAGGATCAACATGTAGGTGATTGTACTTCAGTGATAATGGAGAATGACTGCGTAAAGGGACTCACAATTTTGAAATGGATTTAATCTGGTATGTAATTGTCTTTAGTAAATGGGGAGAAGGGGTATTAATTCCAGTGTGACACATGATACAAAAAAAAATCAGTCTTGATTTGAGAGCTTCAGGATGAACTTAATACATGGTCATAGGTTTTATTGTTCCGAACACTGACTTGTGTAAAGAATTAACTAAGAAGAGTTCATGGACTGATACTGATTTCTGTTAGCTTTTTAATCTTCCCAAGACACACATGGATTAATCTCTGATAATCATGTACTCAATTTATGTAAATATAATCATATACATTAATATATTTTTCTGATCTTACTCATGTAACAGTCTGGATCAATACTGTTTGGACATGCTAGGCACAATGTCAAGTCACCTACTTCCAATATATAATTTTCTCCCTTCCCAGCTGCAATCCTGCTACAGGCCATCTTACACATTTTTCTCGGTTCATCTGTCTTAGATCCAGGCAGCTGCCCCAAGGAGCAATGTCATAGGTGCCCAGACTCTCAGCTGCAGGCTCATAGTGCAATTGTGATACACTCCCTTCATGGGAGAAAGGGGTAAGGGATTACTAGAATGGAGAAGGCCCAGGCTTAGTATCTTCCTGACTTCGGTAAGGCTGAAGGGGCCCTTACAAGATGGCCCATAGGAGCCTGGTACATGTGTGAGAGCGTCAGTACTAATGCAGATGGGGGTATTTGCTTAAAGGCCTAATGGGTGAGGGAAGACAGGAGGTCAACATTTGATATGGGCAGGTTGAGGTGTGCATGGTCTGAACCATCCTGATGTTTATTTCACCAGCTCGTGATTTTCAGCAGATATGGCTGGCCAATTTACTAGGTATTACAAAATGTGACTAGACAGGAGTACTGGGACAGATCATGGAACCAGGACATTTCCAGTTTTCAGGGTCACATTGTTACCATACAAGGGCATTTACTGTATCCACACTTGAAAATGTGTTCAGAGAGAAATATGTCTATACCCTACTATACATTTTAATTAAGCAATTATATAAGAGCATTTTTATCAAGCGACTGGGTTCTTTTAAAAGCATGGTTAAAAAAAGAATTTCTAAGACTTGATTTAGAATCTCAGATCCATAGAGTCCCTTGCCTTTTTCTTGTATCACTATAGGTTATATATAGCATTTCCTCTGTTTTTTGGTTACCTAAGAGAAATTCTTCCTCACTTTCTAAGCTTCCAAAAGAGCATGTTCAGAAAATAATGGAAATTAGGCTATTTGATCTCTCCTAAAATTAAAAAAGGCCCATTTGTGTTATTGCCTAGAAAAATATTTTAAATGAATTGATTATTCAAAATAATGTATTTAAAAGATAAGAATGGTCAGTCTAAGAAAAGTAGTCAAGTGATAAGAGTGTAGACATTAAAAGATGTCTGGAATGAATTTTTGCATACATGACCAAAAAGATTCCGTCCCCCTCCCTCTAAAAAAATTTACCTAAGCAAATACTGGATTTACGTAGCTAAAGCCGCCTTTACAATATTTGGGTCCAGATTTTCAAAATCCTGAAATTCTTTTTTTTTGCTATTTGCATGTAGAAATAATTGCAGGCATAGGCGATTTCATCTAGATGTCTGTAACTGCATCTGCATATCAAGTACTAAATGTCTACATGACTTTGCACTCAGAGATGCAAGAAGTTAGGATGTGTTGTAATTAAGGGCCTGAGACTGCAAACCCATGGGTTCTCACTCACACAAGTAGCTGCATTTAAATACATTGGATTACTTGCGTAAGTAAAAGTTGGTGGACTTGCTCCTAGCCCTTACAGTTTAAGACTCATTTGGCAGATACAGAAATGTTTTGAGTTTAAAATTGAGCAGAGAAATCTGATCAACTAAATTTGAGCAAAATCTCGAGAAGTGTCTTAGCTTGTATTTTTTTCACTAGCCAGACTGGTTCTATAGGGCATTGTTGAACAGAAAGTTGTCCATTTACATAAAGTAAGTAGAGCGTCACATGAGTGCCCAAGTCCCCCTGTACTGTAGGATCACCTTGAGTAGTTTGTTAAAATAGCTGTAATCTCAGGTAGATGAAATAATTTTTAGTCCTGAACTATCCGACTAGAGTGGTCTACAAAGCCTTCTTGGGGGGGAGAGGAGGGTCTTTTTTTTTAATGTATGTGTTAGAGACTTGTGACTTTGTAATCAATAAAGCTTTGTGATATTGCCCCAGCCCAATATTCCTAGAAAGTACAAACAGTATTAAGGGATTTACTACATAAGGTGCATGTTCATGGTCATAACCATCCCCTGGGTTTACTCTTCCCACACAATAGAAGAGGCGTTTTAGACTATTACCTATTTTGTCTTTAAACTACATTACTTTCAGATATCACCAAGTGGTTCCTGTACCAGTGATAAAATTGTTTCCATGGTAACTATTGTTTGTGGAGGGGAAGAAAAGGGGAGGCAGGTTTTGGTAAAAATTGAAAATAAGGTCATCCCATACAAGTAGTAATATACATTATAGCACCATACATATTAGACTATATTATCTTTATGTAAAGTTACACAGAGGTATTATGGGGGTGTTGGTAGTTGCCCCATAGTTTAGGCTGCATTAGTTGCATAATGTTGTGTATTAAATCTTATTCAACCTCACCATTAAGGGGGTTTAACCTAGATGTTACTGTATGTGGAGTGTGGTGTAATCTAATGTTTAATATTAATCAGAAAAGAACTAAACCAAAACCCCATTAATATAAATGATACTTTAAGTCCAAGGACACAGATGTCTAGGAATCATGCAGAATTGTGTGCAGAATTGTTTTCAAAGTCAGAATTCTGCTCTCTATTATTCATGAGCAAGTGACTGAATTTACCTGTGATGTGCTGCACATATTTTTATGTTCTGTATATATTTATTTATCTGGCTTTCGCCATGATGGATAACAAAATTTATACAAAGAACTCAGTACATCAAACAGATGCCAATACATGAACCAGGTATCTTCCATAATACAATAAAAATAGATAAAATTCAATATACATCAAAGAAATGTCAAAAGCAATTGTACGTTTCAGAAGTAAACATTGCTTAAAAATTTATAAACACCCATCAAAATAATTTTGTGGGATAATTTGAGAGCACATCTGATATAATTTATTTTAATTTTTATGTAATTTTGTTTAAAATAATAAAAATATTAGATTTCAGCCCCAAAACCTAATATGTTAGAAAACTGCCCATCTGTGTGATTTAGTGAGGAATAATATACTGCAGTCATGAAATCAAGAGAAATGAGGTTGCTGGGATTATGATCTGCTTTAACCAACCTGATATACCTCCTTGTGGGTTGGTGAGTCGACTGACAATAGGTTTTAAAAAACTGGACTTAGAAAACTGGACTGGAGATCAGCTTCAAGGACATTCTTAACCCATCTTTTATAAGTTTCCACTGCCAAGTCTTTGGTCAGCAAGCAAATTGTGTCTTTGACATGTTGGCCCATACATAAGATTTTCCCTCTACTCGTTTGCTGTGTCAATTTACTGGGGAAAGGAATTTATTGGCAGTTTTTGACATTCTCATATTTAAAGGTCCAATGCAGAAAATGAGGGAACAAGCAGCCTTCTAAACTAAAGATTGGTTTTCTGTATTTTTTCCCCTTTGAATATGTATGTGTGTTTGTGTATATATACCTCTACCACGATATAACGCTGTCCTCGGGAGCCTGGACACGTGAAACCGCGTTATATCGAACTTGCTTTGATCCGCCGGAGTGCGCAGCCCCGGCCCCCCCGGAGCACCGCTTTACCGCGTTATATCCAAATTCATGTTATATCAGGTCACATTATATCAGGGTAGAGGTGTATATATATGTATGTATGTATAAGTTGATTCTGCAAACTATTATCTCCAGTGTATATCCCTTTGAAGTGAATGGGATTACATATGGAAATAAATATAATTTGGAATAAGGGTTTTGCAGACTGGGTCTAATATTTTGAAGAAAATGAATGTTGTTTTTAAAACAAAAATATACAATCTTAGCGCTGGGAAATTAGAATATTTGTAGGCAATAGGCTCTGTATGAAGTTGTACCTTCTAACGCTCATGTTAGAATATATCAAAGCATTTTACCAAATAATGCATTAGATACAGTGACTGTGACTGCAAGCATGCCAGCCATAATTCAATAATATGATACAATATAACTTGGTTCTACATAGTGTTTCACACCAACTGTCACCCAGAATAGCTTACATTGGTATTGTAATGTGTCTTTCTTCTTCTATTATTTGGCTAACATGTGGGTGAGGATATAAGGAAGTAGAAGCTTAAAATTAGTCTGCTGAGGCTTGTAGACAGCTGTAGGGATATAGCAATTATTCAGCTCTGGCTGCATTGAAGGCACTTTGGTATTAAAGTGATGCTCCTTTATAAAAGAGAATTTTTTTCCATGTACCCAGAAAAGGTGGCTACAATGTTAGAGTGGCCAGAACCATCAGATGTCCACTATGTGGCACTTACCTTGTGCAATTGCATACCAGCTTTACATTTAAAATCTATGTAGCCAGACATCCAGGAGTTGAAGAGGATTTTGATCACACAGTGCCCATATTGGCATATTCCCTCCTATTACACTCACTAGTGCTGGACTCTGGTGCTAGTGAAAAAGGAGTAGAAACTATGCTGTCCTAGGAGGAGAATGATGGAGATTAAATAGTAGTCTACTGTAGTCACCGCCCCAGCAAACCAGAATTAAATTATGCTAACCTTGGCAGATGCATACGTTTTTTATCAGATATTAGACAGGTAACCCCTGTGTATGGCTCACCCTCCCTGAACTCATCCACAAGCCCTCTACGCTCCCTCTATTTCTTAAATTTGTCTTAAACACTTCTGTTGTATTGCCTACAGTGGATCTTACTAATATGTATAGAACAGTCCTTTGTTCCTCTTCTGACTGACCTGGCTACATGTATCTGCTTGTCTGATTTAGAATGTGAGTTCCTGGGGACTGGAACCATTCCCACTTGTGTGCATGGAAAGTGCCTAGTACAGTGTGGATGGTACCATTAATAAACAGTAGTAATTTAAAATCACTGTAGTATTGCTGGGGCCCCCAGAAAATGTGTGCTTTAAAAGTCCTGTACCTTTAGCAGATTCTGTAATCTGAGCTTCACCCACAGTCGCTCAGATAAATGTTTGTATGACTTTTCTTATTCACAATTGTTTCAGCTGAAAGTAGATCAGCATTATGTGCTCTGTCAATGTTATAATTCACACCCAAACTGAAGGACAGTAAGATCTAGATTCTTTTGGTCAGCTCATGACTTCTTTTTGGCCATTAAATTGCACTTCAAAGGCCCTTCTTCCCCACTGATGGGAAGTGTAAGAGTGTTCCTTCACGCTTGCATAACCTTTGCCATCAAAGCACTTTACCAGCTTTTTATTCTATCACTTCATCTATTTCTGACGTTTGCCTTGTCTTCCTCTGTAGCAAGAGCGTGGCTTGTAACTAATGTCCCTGAAATCCCAGGGGTACAGGATGACTGATAATAAAAAGGAAATTCAGATATTTCTTACCTCCCTGACCCAACATTTCTCAGTGAGCAGAGAGGCAAAGGAAGACAGGGCCTGCAGACTCATCTGATCACCAAGTGGTTAGAGGGTACTAAAGCAGAAAAGCTATTTTTGTGGCGTGGGCTGCTGACCACAGCTTTCTTAGCTTGAGAAATCATAGCCAGAGGTTTAAATAAGCTTTTGTTTTTCAAAAAAGTCAATGGCTGTTAAGGGTGTTGAAATTGGAAATCGACTAAGACATTGACTTCTTTTGGAGAAGAAAAGGCATTATGAAAAATTCTCTGAAAAACAGGAAGACACTGGTTATAGAGCTGCGGAGAAAAATAATTGAAAAATGAAACTGCTTATACCGTCCTTTCAGTGATTTGAAACAGTCATCTTGAAGCTTTTCCTTCTTGTCATATTCACAGTTGTTTCTGACAGGTTATTCAATATTTTTAATGTGCCAAATTAGAAGTATATTGGCACTGAAATACCTGAAGTGTCTTTGAACAAGTGAATATTCTGAGATTCCATTACTACTTTTATGGGATAACATTCTTGTGATATAGCTCTATGGAAAAAATAATTGGGAGCAGAAAAATGTGTAGAGTTATTGCAGGAGAGGAATGGTTTGGATTTTGCAGAGCTTAATTTATATACCTTAAACTCATTTAATCATCTTTGTCAACCATTTAAGAATATAAATCTGATACAAAATGTAAAAGCAGTGGCAGGGAAGAGGTGATAGGAAGCAGCAAAGAGGAAGAGTTTAATTTGAGGACTTGACTTGAAATAACATGTCCCCAGATGATCTGGTTGGCTCACACGGAATTGGCAAATGGGTAAAGTGCTTTTTACCTCTAGGTTTCTAGTTCAAATATGGCCAAGGACAGTAGAGACTAAAAGCTGTTACCATCCGTTGATTGTTTTTATACTTGTGCAAACTAAGTTTCAGTTCACAGCACAAAGTAGAACCATCATATCTGGCAAAACTGATACTCTTGGTTTCAGTCTCTGTAGAGAAGCTAAGGGTTGAAAAGCATAGAGAATGAAGCATGATACCTTCTCATTGCTAGGGGTGATTCCTTCAGAACAGGATTAATTCTTATTGGCAGGGTAATTCAGAGGTTTACAGAGCTGCTGTCTGTACTGTAGATGTCCTATGGTGAATCTAATGTTTCCTGAATACTGATATATATATATATAAAAGATTAGAATGATTGACAGATCCAAAGATTTGAGGTGAGAGGGTTCTGGGGAATAAAAATGCTCTGTTAGTGTAGTCAAGAATTAAAAATAGAGCTGTTTTTCCCATCCATCCCCTCTCCCACCAGACCGTTAGTCCTCCTACCCCCATCTTACCATAGATATCTTGGGGAAGGAGCCTTGGTCCATGGTACAGTGCCCCACTCCTACGTCATCCTGAAAATGCATGGCCCCTTCCTCTTCTACCTAGTCTCTTCAGGGGCCACTCTGGGTCCTCATTCCTCCTAATCCCCATTAAATTTTCAAATGGACAGAGGTCTCCTGATCATGGCATCTTCCTTTCCAACTCCATTCTCAGTCCCAAGTTGTTAAGAAGTGTTCTGTCTGTCCCTGCGTTCAGTGGGAGATGGGAAGCTCTTCTGCTGCTGCTGTCAGTAGCATGCAAGCTCTTCATATCTGACATATCTTTACATAGAAAACACATGTTTTTCACATGGTATCTTTGAAATGATGTGCAAGGGGTTAAGGGGCAACCTCATTAGCACACTGTCCTTTAAAACACCAGAGGGTTCTGGAATAATATGTTGGGTTCCCTGCTTCTTACTCAGCAGGAAGTCAGCTGGCAGTAAGCAGATTCCCAACTTCCTGCCTGCCACCTCCCTCCTTGACACACACACACACACACACACACACACACACACACACACACACACAGAAGAACTAAAGTCTTCAAGCAAACCTGAAAGGCTAGTGGGGGTGAGTTGGTGGAGCTATGTTGAATGAAACAGTAGAAATGGCAGTAGGTCTTATGTTGGCCCCGTCGCATTCCCAGAGATGCCCAGAGATAGGAGCCCCTACCACAGAGGGTCTGTGGGGTTGGAGTTCAGGGTGGTAATGGAGAAAATAGCTAGGGCTGTGCCATACTGTGGGCAAGAGAGGTTTTTCCAGCCTCTATCCCCACCTCCAGTGACCTCCGAGGCTGGAAACTTACATCATCCCTTTCCACGAGGATGTGGAGGGACAAAGCAGATAGAGCTGTGCAGCACTCAGTAGTCATGCCTGCCCCTGATCTCACTTCCATGGACCCCCAGAGACTGGCATGGCCTGCTGCTGCTTTGTACACTTGTGGGTGCCCATTCTTCCTGGCCACTGATTTATAGTAAACCTGAAACTATGCAGGGTTAGAAAAGTACACCTTCAAAGGGCAGTGATGGTGTGAGTCAGATGGGGCATGTGGACTGAGGGAAAGATGCATTGCGGAATGGGGAGGAATAAGGTCTGGATCAAAGAGCATAAGTTTTAAACAAAAGTCATAAGACAGACCTAATACCACCTTGAAGATTTTGCTTGTTGGTTGTTTGACTGTGAACTCTGCAGGGCAAAGACGGTCTCTTTTATATGTTCGGAAAAAGCACTTGGCATACTGTGGGTGCTACTGCGCTATAATAATAAACCAGGCTCCTGTGACAGAAGGATCTTTGTTTATGTGGTCCATTTAAATCCAGCTCTGCCAGGTTTGTGCAGCCCTACAATTAAAAAAGGCTTTTGAATATTTCTGATGGCCTATTCAAGCAGAAATGTTAAGTCCCATGTCAGGTAACAAAACTAATCAGATAGTTTCTCCCTTCAGAGATTTACTGTGTTACAGTCTTTGGCCCCAGTCTGTGAAGATTTACATATGTGCTTAATTTTAAGTATAGAATTACTCACATCCTTAAAGTTAAGCATATGCATAAATATTTGCATGGTTGAGGCCTTTGACAGAATTGCATTGCACTCCAGGATCTCCTTCTTTCAGAAATTGTTTTGGATTGTTTAGCAGAACGAAATGGGGGACATACCTGTCTTATAGATGTATCATGAAAAGTGACTTCCTGAGAGATTGCTTTAAAGTCACAGAGGAGCCTGACCAAAACTGGTTTACAGATTTCAGTTAGTGGAGGTCATTATAACATAGGTATTTGCCAGTTCATGAACCCTTGCAGTTCAGAGGGGCAGCAAATCTGTACTGTTTTACAACATCCTACCCAAAGTTCCTTTTGCATCCTAAAATGCTTCATGAATTTGAAGAGTTAACTGTGGCTACATCCTAGCTATATAGTTGTGAATCTTTGATCAGGACTCTTTGTAGTTCCTTAATTTTTTTTACAGTGAAAATTCCCTTTGTGTGGTGCTCCTTTCCTCCATCCCTAGTAGCCATATCCTTTGTCTCTATTTCCTGACACAGTATTTGTTGTTATCTATGATAGGTCTCACAGGTTCTCCATTCAACAGACAAGTTCTCTGGGAATTGAAGGTCATGTGTCAAATTCATTTTCTCTGGTAGTAGCCAGCCTGTCTTCTTTCTTTAAGGCCCAGTGGGTTCTGCAGTTCTGTCCTCTTTCATATCCTAGTCTATTGCTTCTGTGTGTGACACTAAGTCAAATGTCTGTGCTAATAATTGTGTTCCTATCAGATATTCACCATTAAGATGGTCCATAACATTAAAATTCTCCATGTGAATTTCCAAGTGCACCAATCTAGGTCTGGGCATTAAAGATCAAAGCCATAAATAGTTTAGGAGCTAGTTACCTACAAGAGTGCCTCTCTCCTAATGCCCTACTGCAACAGTTAAGTGCCTGCACATACATTTTGAGCTCCATCCCGCTTTTAGCCCTATACTCTATTGGAACTCAATGTTCATCCTTCCTTAGTCCACTAGAGCCTGGAATTGTTAACCTTTCGGTCATGCTATAAGTCTCCTCTCCTCTCTTGGTCATTTGGGAAGGAAAGGCTTGAGGGGCCATATTCATGTGTTAGGTGCTCTGAGGAGAAGCATTACTTACTTTGCTCATTCCATCAAAGAGAGCTATCTATCATTTGTTACAGTGAATAATGTATGAGACTGTTAATTTATTGTCAGAGTGCCCAGAGCACAGAGTGGTGCCTGGTAACTGGAGCAACACCTTTTATAAATCAAAAGAAAATGACTCCTTTAGGGCTTTTCCCATCTTTAAGTTGGGAAAAGTTGAAGTAATAAAGTAGCAATGTGTGAATCTCCAGAGATTCTAGGGATGAGTTAGGATGAGAATTCTAGTACAGACGTGGGACTACAGTTTATCTATACTCATTTGATTTCCAAAACTTGTGCTGGAACCCTCAAGAAAATAGCTTTCTTTAGAGATTTGCAATGTTTCCACTATCACTGGAAATACTGTGTGAACAGCAGAGCCAAGTGAATAAGTCTTAACAAAAAAGTTGTTAGTTTAGTTGCTTATTCTTTGAGCAAACTATCCATCAGCAACTTTGGATTTTCTCAAATTTCTTCATTGTATGAAATTATTACAGTAACATTTCTATGGATAATTCTTTGTGTGTAGATGGGTTGCAAGCAGTTCATTTTAAGCATTTGTTATCTGAACTAGGAACTACGTTGGCTAGCTTTGGTTAGACACATGCTACCAAAGTATGATTTTTACCCTGATTAGATGAGTGTTACCCTTAGAATTGGTCAAATACTGATGGTTACAAATTCAGACTTTGGCTTTTTACAGGTATTCACCAATATTTGCTCTTCCTACACACATTCCTGTTTGTTAGTAAATGTATTTATTGGCATATTTGTGTAAAGCAAGAAAGTAAGTGGTATGAACTCTGAAAATGTCAGAAGTAGTTGCCTACAAATGAATAGCGAAGCTTCTCTGTCCTAACGATATACCAGAATTTCAAGGGTGCATAAAAAAGGATGATGAAATAAACCAAACTCCTTGAAATAACTCATTTTTAGTTTCTTCTTCTTTTCCTTCTTTGTTTCTTTTTTACCCAAACTAGTTTATTATTTTATCCATATTATTTAATAATATAGATCACTGCAGACTTGTTATCCTTTGGGGAGGTTTGAGGCTGACAGGCTAAGGACTTGCCTACAATATAGATTTTTTCCCCCAGTTACATTGATAACTCCCCTGTGTGAACACTTATTTCAAAATAAGAGTGGCTTTTATGGCTTAGTTTAGACTGCTTCCAAAGCAATGTAAGCTAAACTGGGAAAAGGCACTTTTATACTGGAATAAGAGTATCTGCATGGGGAGTTTTACCAGTATAACTATAGCACTATAAATTCACATCCTACCTTATACAGCTATAACTTGCCTATATAGGCAAGCCCTTAGATATCGGTTTTGAACAATCCTTTCCACTTCTGAACATTCTCAACCAGCAGTAGCAGCTGTAAATCAAAATTTTAGGTGGAGCACTTTTACATAGTGCACTCATGAAATGCCTCCTGACAGCTCAATGCTATGATTTCTGGCATCACTCAGCTTCTCCTGTTCTTCTCGGGAAACCAGGAATCTTGAATCAGGGGGTAGCCGTGTTAGTCTGTATCTACAAAAACAACAAGGAGTCTGGTGGCACCTTAAAGACTAACAGATTTATTTGGGCATAAGCTTTCATGGGTAAAAACCTCACTTCTTCAGATGCATAGAGTGAAAGTTACAGATGCAGGCATTATATACTGACACATGGAGAGCAGGGAGTTACTTCGCAAGTGGAGAACCAGTGTTGACAGGGCCAATTCAATCAGAGTGGATGTAGTCCACTCCCAATAATAGATGAGGAAGTGTCAATTCCAGGAGAGGAAAAGCTGCTTCTGTAATGAGCCAGCCACTCCCAGTCCCTATTCAAGCCCAGATTAATGGTGTTAAATCTGCAAATGAATTTTAGTTCTGCTGTTTCTCTTTGAAGTCTGTTTCTGAAGTTTTTTTGTTCAATGATAATGACTTTTAAATCTGTAATAGAATGACCAGGGAGATTGAAGTGTTCACTTACTGGCTTTTGTATGTTACCATTCCTGATGTCCGATTTGTGTCCATTTATTCTTTTGCGGAGGGACTGTCCGGTTTGGCCAATGTACATGGCAGAGGGGCATTGCTGGCACATGATGGCATATATAACATTAGTGGATGTGCAGGTGAATGAGCCCTTGATGGTGTGGCTGAAGTGGTTGGGTCCTCTGATGGTGTCGCCAGAGTAGATATGGGGACAGAGTAGGCAACGAGGTTTGCTACAGGGATTGGTTCCTGGGTTGGTGTTTCTGTGGTGTGGTGTGTAGTTGCTGGTGAGTATTTGCTTCAGGTTGGAGAGTTGTCTGTAAGCAAGGACTAGCCTGCCTCCCATGGTCTGTGAGAGTGAGAGAACATTTTCCAGGATAGGTTGTAGATTGTGGATAATGCGCTGGAGAGGTTTTAGCTGGGGGCTGTATGTGATGGCCAACCGAATTTGCTCCAACCCCTCAGACAGAGACAAACACCTACAAGATCTTTATCAAGCATTCTTAAAACTACAATACCCACCTGGGGAAGTGAGGAAACAGATTGACACAGCAAGATGGGTACCCAGAAATCACCTACTACAGAACAGGCCCAACAAGGACAATAACAGAACACCACTGGCCATCACATAGCAGAGAACTCCCTGCTCTGCATGTGTCAGTATATAATGCCTGCATCTGTAACTTTCACTCTATGCATCTGAAGAAGTGAGGTTTTTTACCCACGAAAGCTTATGCCCAAATAAATCTGTTAGTCTTTAAGGTGCCACCAGACTCCTTGTTGGTTTTGCAGGAATCTTGACTCTTTTTAAAATTTATTTAACTTGCTCAGATAACACATCTATTTGTTCTGGCCTCTGGGCAATACGATTATTCCTAGGCTGAAAGTACCACAGAAACCAAGCCTAGAGCACATAACTTGTCTGTGCACCCAAACCTCTTGCCAGATTTTTTTTTTTTGAGCAGCCTGTTAATGGGTTATCTGGGGCTTATTTTGCCATGTTACTAACAGATCTGCACTGATAATGAGGGTTCTAGGTGATAATGAACACAAGGAGAGCCAAAGAATTTGTATCCTGTGAGGAAGAATTGAGTTATTCAACTTTTCCAAGAAGCTTGAAAAAGAAAGCAGACATCTGTGGTGTGGGATTTTTCTCTCTTTAAATCTAAAGGACAGCAGCAAAGCAATCTGTTGTTTGTATAGAAAAGAGGGCTAGTAAAGAAAGAGAAAGTACACTCAGGGGAAAGTCTGTTCTAAGAAGCCACTTGAAAAATAAGCATGAAGAAACATTTGCACAACATGCATCACAGCAACAGTGAAGAGGCAGGAGCGAATGGGTGGTACATTAGAATGATTAAAGGTAGGTATAGAACAGGTGCAGACACTAGAAACTCTCAGGAGAGAACCAATACTACAAGTCCCATGTGTATGGAACACTCATTGAAGAACTGAGCCTGATGGATAGAATTATCAGGATGATGTTTTCTTCCACCCATTTTTCAATGCAAATGGGATATGACTCATGACAGAGTTCAGAGGTGCAGGCAAGATGGCAATATAAGCCACTTGCCATCCCGCAGAACAATGTACTATTGCAAAACATTTAAAAGTGAAAAAATATAGAAGCAATCTTCTTGTGGGCATGCTAAATGCACAATGAACCAAAAGCAGACAGTGGATATTTTCATAGATTCCAGTGACCGAAGGAACCATTGTGACCATCTAGTCCAAACTCCTGTATAATACAGAAATTAAAGGTGCCAAATTTACTTCCCCAGCCAGAGATCTGGTAGGACTGGAAACCCAGGAGCTCTGGCACTATAAGTAGGACCAATAGCCCCAAGCCAGGGATGTTTAATTTTAAGATAGTGGAGGGGCACAAAATCCATTAAAATCCATTGGTAGTCCAGTGTGTGCACGTGTGTGTGTGTGGGGGGGGGGGCAGATACATGGGGGAGGGGGTCAGGTCCTGCCCCCATCGGGGAGGTCTGGTCCTGTCCCCAAACAGTGACTCAGGGACATGGTGTGTTGGAACCTGCCCCCAGGATCGGAGGCTGTGAGGGTGCAGGGCTGAGGGCTTGGAGTGTTAGCCTGCCCTGCACTCACCCTGCAGCGGTGGCTCCTGGCCAGTGAGGCTAGGCTGGCTCTCTGCTCCAGCCCATTGTCTCACCACAGTGTCAGATAAATGTGTCTTGCTCTTTACTGTTTTTTCCAGACTGTCTGCAGACCCTTAAATATACTTTTGCTCCAGACACAGAACAACTTTCTGGTACTCTAAACATTTCAATGAACCCTGTGCTTATTGTGCTACACACTACTGAGTACTGCGAGAGAGTTACCAAGCTGAAACACTTTGGCTCTGCTTAGCCTGCTGAGGGATTGTCAGCAGAGTTGTGTGTTATATAGTGTAAAATGGCTAGCCTATAGTATTTGGGAAGTCTACCAATTTGTATGGATGGCCAGAAGTCACTAAAGGAGAAAAGAGATTCTAAATTTTCTTTTAAACAAGTGTGAGTTTTGCTTTTAAGTCAAATCTTTTCAATTGTTTGCAGTTTCCCTGGTGCACTTCTATATATAAAACCAATAATGTCTCAGTAACCTTGGTTATTGCTATCTTTCTTTTTCTTTTAGTTACTGTATCTGAAATTCTCTGTTTCTCCCAGCTCTCTTAAATTAGATCAGAATCTAGCTGGTATTCGTTTTGAAATATATTTAGAGGCAAATTCTGCTCTCACTTATATCATTCTTGGTCAGTATTTACACCTAAAAAATGCCATTTAGAGACAGACCTAGAATGATCAATTGTGTGAAGAAGAGTCAACTAATAAAAGTCTAGGATTAGATTTTATTGGGTAAGGGGAAAAAAGTATTTTATATCTTGCAGCTAAGATGTGGATCTTTTTATTGTAAGACACCAGCAGGGCTTATTGAATACTTTAGGTTCAATCCTGCCTGACTTATCCCCTGATTTAGATGTATCAATACTTCACAGGAGTGTAAAGGATCCCCCAACTATTTCCTATCCTATTATTTCATCACAGCTTCTGGACTCATTTTTACTTCTAGTCCCTCAACACAATCTTGCCTTTTTAAAATCTGTTCCTTCAGTCATGGCTGAATTTGACTCCTTGACTAGGCACTGAGGAGTTGCTTCCAGAGCAATTTATTAATTTTTCTCCTTTGGTTTTATTTCATGGGGTGATATGCCTTCACTTTAGGGTTTGGGTATGGATTTTGAATTTGAATGGAACTAAAGTGAAACTCTGCCAAAACTCATCAAATTTTGCCTGGGTTGACGTTTGAATAATGGAAAACCACTGGCTTTTGCATTGTTTCTACTGTAAACACTCAACCCATGAACTGCTGGTACTAGGTCAAGGTTAAAAAAAAAAGTCATGAGCCTGGACCAATTTTCATGTTTATTACTTTACTCCTTTGAGTGTTTCACTATTAACATTGTACTCAGCTCTAGTTACTTCATGTACTGCAGTTCCTTTATGTGCGACACCTGTGTTGATATTACCTCTTGAAAAAAGTTTTGCAGTCCAAGCTCTTAAAAAAAAAATACACCTATGCTTACTTTTCTGGCTTTTGAATTTCAAGGGTTTTGTTTTGATCCAAGCAATTGGTTTTTTAAAAGTTTGATTTACTATATGCTTCCTTTTATAAAACGTTGTTAGATAACAAAATGTAAAAACTGTGAAATTAAATTGTCATGTTTTGCACATGAGAGAGTGATTTTTTTATTCATCCTCTTGGTTAGCAAAACATTAATAGGAATTTGCAAGAAAGGATACTTCCCACTGTACTGTAGATCCAACATAACTAACAAACAATATGAATACATTAAACCAAAACACAAGCCCCTACTTCAAACAAATTCAACTTTTTTTGTAGTACAAACATTCTTTATTCCAACATAAACCTGGGCTTGATGTCTTGAACAGGCCTGTGATTGTTTTTCTTACTGTTGCTACTTGTCAGGGTCAGCACATGGTGTAGCAGATGCTATAACTGACTCCCCATTAGAATTCTGAATAACTGTACTTGGGAAACAAGGAGCTTCATAAGCCATTACCATAGAGTGGTTGTCAGGTAGAATAGTTTTATTGCAAGTAGACGTAACCCTTATAATTCAATGACATCATACAGTAGGTTGCAGGCATCCTCTATACTTTAGTGGCAATTTAAAGGATAAATGAAGAAAAGTCATTTCACATCCTTTTACAATTACAGCATCAAATCACATGAAAAAGTCAGTCTCCCAAGAGGTTTCTGCCTTGGTGACAATCTGCTTACAGGTTTAGAAATAGTGTTTCCATGTTCCAATTTTTTTTTCCTTTGGACGAAACTGAATTAAGTAAAAATCTGCAAATGAGGGTCGCTCTTCATTAGTATTTACTGTCCAATTTACTAGGTGAAGCATCATAATCAATGACTCTTGCTGAGACATTAAACTACTTATTCATAATTTTCATGTCTTACGTGTCTACATCTTTCTCCTGCTTTCAAAAAAAAAAAACACTTGTGAATTTTTGAATAGTTGTGCTTCATGAAGGATGAAGACTCACTAGAGAGAGAGATAAACTACAGCCTTATTATCTGCAGTGTGATAGCCCCATCTCCTATCAGTTTTGGAAATTGGTTCAAATTGGATCTGCACCAGAAGAATTAAGGCTTATGTAAACCCTCAAACTCTAGTAGAAAGGTGGTCAAATACCCAAATCTATTTTTGAGAATAACTGTTCATTCTTTTAGTGAGCCGGTGGGACACCCCACAGCCCCACTGAGGGCTGAACCTCCCCTAATCCCAACATGGGCGGAGCCACCGGGTCAGGTGCCCGCCCCTCCGAGGTCACGGCCCCGACCCGGAAGTATAAAAGCTCGCCTGCAGAGCTCAGTGGAGCCCAGGCCGGCAGAGAGAGCAGACATCCGTGGCCGAGCTCCCGCTTGGGAAACAGCCACAGGCCGCGACCAGCCTGCTGTGTCACCGGGCTGGTCGAGCCTACCTCTTGCCAGGTACCCCGAGGAGGACTGGCCAAGCCTGCCCCGTGCCAGCTACCCCAAGGAGGACTGGCCAAGTCTGACCCGTGCTAGGTACCCCGAGGAGGACTGGCCAAGCCTGCCCCGTGCCAGCTACCCCGAGGAGGATTGGACAAACCTGCCCCATGCCAGCTACCCCGAGGAGGATAAACTACAAGGTTCCGGGCTCTGTCCTACACCCCAGGCACCCGGCCTCGGTTGGTGGCCCAGGAGCTGAGGGACCTGTGTCGGCGGTGGCTACAACCCAAGAGGCGGAACCCCGAGGAACTCACCGAGCAAGTTCTGTTGGAACAGTTCATTCATATCCTCCCATCCCGGGGGAGGGCTTGGGTCCTCCACCACCGGCCTCCAATGGTAGTGGCTGCCGTCACCCTTGGAGGACTTCCTGGCGGCGGAAACCCTGGTGGGGCTGGTTATGCGGGGCCACCCTCCAGGACTTGATCGCCCCAACCCCGAGAGACAGGCGAACCCCCAAGTCGAACCACGGAATCCTCCGGGGAGTCAGGAGCCCCGGTATCAATGTCCCGAGGGTCCCCCTCAGCCTGCCCCCGTGGGACCTGAGAGTGGGACTGGCCATGGCTCGCGGAGTCCCCCTAGGAATCCAGTGCGGGGCCCAGCCCAACCCGGGCGACCAGAAATCGAGCCCTGTTTCTACTGTGGGAAGCGTGGGCATCTCCAACGCGACTGCACTGAGATGGACTGCAGCTTTGGGCACGTGTGCGCCGGGGAGAACCGTGCCCGACCCCCGCAGGCCGCCAAGGTCACCGTGCCCATCGTTGTTGGGGATTGCCAGACCCGAGCCCTGGTTGACTTGGGCTGTGGACAAACCCTAGTCCGCCAAAGCCTGGGCTTCCCCGAAGACCCCCAGCTGGGGAACATCCTCCTGCAATGCATCCATGGGGATGTTCGACCTTATGCCAGTGCCCAAGTCCCACTGACCGTTGACGGAGTCACGTGGACCATGGTGGTGGGCCTGGCCCCGCGACTCGCTTACCCCGTGATCTTGGGGTGGGACTGGCCAGAGTTCCCTGGCGTCCTAGGCTCCCATGTGCAGGAGAGCCCCGATATCACCCCCGCCTTGGAAGGGGATTGCCGCGAGGACCCCCTTGAGGAGACTGAAGAGGCGGGACATTGGAGCCAGGAAGGAGGGCCTAACGACCTCCCACTAATGCCGACAGACGACCCTCAGATCGCTACGGACTTCTACCGAGACCAGAGGGAGGATCCCACCCTGAGCAGGGCCTATGAACAGTTGGCCGCGGTAGACGATGCACTGATTGATCCCGCCCGGGCCAAGGGGTGGCCCCGGTTCGAGCTACGGCGTGACCGTCTCTATCGGGTCGATCGAGATTCCTGCACCAGGGAGGTCCAGAGACCACTGATGGTGCCCCGGTGCCACCGACAAGCGGTGATGAAGCTCGCCCACGACATCCCTGCGGCCGGGCACTTGGGTCAAGAGAAAACCCTCGCACGGATTCTGTCCCGGTTCTTCTGGCCTGGAGTGCACCAGGAGGTGCGAAACTATTGTAGCTCCTGCCCGAAGTGCCAGCTTGCTGCTCCCCCACGGACTGCCCCGGCCCCACTAGTCCCCATGCCCATTATGGAGACCCCGTTCGAGCGGGTGGCCATGGACTTGGTGGGACCTCTCCCGCGGAGCCGGGCCGGGTTTTTGTATATCCTGATCATAGTGGACTATGCGACCCGTTTTCCCGAGGCCGTCCCGCTCTGGAGCATCACCGCAAAGAGCATTGCCCATGAACTCATCAAGGTCTTTGCCCGCGTGGGCCTGCCCCGGGAGATCCTCACCGACCAGGGTACCAACTTCATCTCCTGGTTGCTGCGGCAGATCTGCAGACTCCTTGGGATCAAGCAGCTGCACGCCTCTGTGTACCACCCGCAAACCAACGGCCTAGTCGAGCAGTTCAACCGCACCCTGAAGGACATGCTGCACAAGTTCTCCCCTGAGGACCTGCGCCGATGGGACCAGTTGATCCCACCATTGCTCCTAGCCGTCCGTGAGGTACCCCAAGCCTCCACCAAATTCTCTCTCTTCGAGCTGTTATATGGCCGTTGTCCGAGGGGACTGCTGGATCTCATGAGAGAGACCTGGGAACAAGCCCTGTCACCCACTCAGGGCCTTCTCCAGTATGTCCTCCAGCTGCAGGAACTCTCACTCGAGAGAATCTGAAGGCCGCGCAGGAAGCTCAGGCCCAAACATATAACCGCGAGACCCGAGTCTGCGAGTTCCAGCCTGGCGACTGGGTTCTCCTTCTCTTATCCTCCAGTGAATCCAAACTACTGGCGCGGTGGCAGGGGCCATATGAGGTGATCCGGAAGGTTGGGCCAGTCACCTATGAGATCAACCAGCCCGACCACCGAAAGAAAGTCCAGCGATATCACGTCAACCTCCTGAACCCCTGGCAGGAACGGGAAGGCCTCTTGATTAATCCCTGTCCACCAGAGCCCGAGTTGGGGCCTCGGGTTGCACCGACTGAGGACGTCAGCACACCGCAGCTCGGAGAGTTCTTGACTATGGAGCAATGGAAATAGACCGGGTGCCTCTTGCGGGCATTCCGTGGGACGTTCACCGCCCAGCCGGGCTACATGACCCTCGTGTACCATAACATTCAGACGGAACCGGGGATGGTGATCCGAGAGTCAATGAGACCCCTTCCCTATCGTATGCGGCAGGTCGTCGAGGAGGAAGTCCGAGTGATGCTAGAGCTGGGCGTCATTGAACTGTCCCAAAGCGAGTGGCGCAGCCCAGTAGTCCTGGTTCCTAAACCAGATGGCACACAGCGCTTTTGCATCAATTTCCGCCGGGTTAATTCCATCTCAAAGTTTGACGCCTATCCCATGCCTCGGGTAGATGAGCTGCTGGATCGTTTAGGCAAGGCCCACTTCCTCACGACCCTTGACCTAAGCAAAGGGTATTGTCAGATTCCCCTCGACTCCACATCACAGGAGAAAACTGCTTTCGCCACTGCCATGGGCCTCTACCAATTCACCTGGATGCCCTTTGGTCTCCATGGTGCCCCAGCGACGTTCCAGCGGCTCATGGACTGCCTCCTGCTTCCTCATCGGGAATACGCGGCCGCATACCTGGACGATGTAGTCATTTATAGTGACCGATGGGAGAGCCACCTGGAGCGGGTAGCGGCTGTCCTGCGGTCCCTACGAGCCGCCGGGTTAACCGCCAACCCAAAGAAATGCCTTATCGGGTGGCAGGAGACCACCTACCTAGGCTACACAATTGGAGGAGGACAAGTGAAGCCACTTGTTGGAAAGGTTCAAGCCCTAGCAGCATTCCCACCACCCACTACGAAGTGCCATGTACGCCAATTTCTGGGACTGGCGGGCTATTACCGGAGGTTTATCCCCGATTTTGCCTCCATTGCAGCCCCCTTAACAGAGCTCGTCACCAAAACCAATCCCAGACGGGTGGAATGGACCCCGGAGTGTGACAGCACCTTCCGGGCCCTCAAAGACTGTCTCTGCCGCGAGCCCGTCCTGTACAGCCCCGACTTTGACCGTGGATTCGTCCTCCAGACCGATGGCTCGGAGGTAGGACTAGGGGCAGTTCTGTCTCAGGAGGTGGATGGGGAGGAGCACCCCGTTATATATTTCAGCCGAAAATTATTCCGGCGAGAAAGACACTATGCAGTAATAGAGAAGGAGGCCCTAGCAGTGAAATGGGCCTGTGACGCCCTGCGTTATTACATCCTAGGGGCCCCGAATGAAGAACAATAATATGCGGTTAACGCAGTGGTACCTGGCGTTACAGCCCTATGCTTATACCATCCGCCATAGGGCCGGTAAGGACCACGTGAACGCGGACTTCTTGTCCTGCATGGGAGAGTTAGACGGGTCTGGCCCCGAGGGACGGGAGCCAGCCTTGGGGCGGGGGGGTGTAGCGAGGCGGTGGGACACCCCACAGCCCCGCTGAGGCCCGAACCTCCCCTAATCCCAACGTGGGCAGAGCCACCGGGTCAGGCGCCCGCCCCTCCTAGGTCATGGCCCCGACCTGGAAGTATAAAAGCTTGCCTGCAGAGCTCAGTGGAGCCCAGGCCGGCAGAGAGAGCAGATGTCCGTGGCCGAGCTCCCGCTTGGGAAACAGCCCCAGGCCGCGACCAGCCTGCTGAGTCACCGGGCCGGTGAGCCTACCTCTTGCCAGGTACCCCGAGGAGGACTGGCCAAGCCTGCCCCATGCCAGCTACCCCGAGGAGGACTGGCCAAGCCTGCCCCGTGCCAGCTACGCCAAGGAGGATTTGCCAAGCCTGCCCCGTGCTAGGTACCCTGAGGAGGACTGGCCAAGCCTGCCCCGTGCCAGCTCCCCCAAGGAGGACTGGACAAACCTGCCCCGTGCCAGCTACCCTGAGGAGGAGCCGAGCCTGCCCTTCGCCTCCTACCCAGAGGAGCCAATGCTGGTGGAGAGCACCGACGACAGCAAGATGGCCCAAGTACCATACGAGGGGGAGTGCGGAAGTAGCCCGGGGGCAGCCGACCCCAGTCTGGCTGCTGCACTCCCAGAGCCGATGTCAGTGTGTTGTGGCCAGGATCCCCACTGACAGCAGCGAGTTTCCATTGCTGCTAGGGCCCCGGGCTGGGACGCAGTGGAGTGGGAGGGCATGCGTCCCCCTGCCACCCACTCCTTGGGTGGCAGACTCCCCCTGTTTCCCCTGGCCTAGAGAGGCTGTGTACCTGATGGTCTATTTGTTTGCCACCCCACCCTGACCTAGGGCCTGGGCTGCTACAAACTGACCCAGCCCCTGCTTAAGGGCCTGGGCCTCTGATTGACTATTTGATTACTGCCCTGCGCTGAGCCGCTATAGATTTTGCCTCAGCCCTTGCTTAAGGGCCTGGGTTTCGGACCTCTGGACTCAGCCCCTGCTTATAGGCCTGAGTCCCTAACTGTGTGCCTGTTGCCCCGGACTACCGCCGGACCAGAGCAAGGCTGTGGGACACCCCACAGCCCCGCTGAGGGCCGAACCTCAGCCCAAACCTACTACAATTCTGTTCAATTTGAGTATTTATATAAACCCTTATTGTTGATTAACTGATTTTTTGCTCTTCTGAATATTTATACAAAAACCTAAATTCACAGGCAAACAGAGGCCAAATCAAAAAATCCAGGAGAAAAACCCAGTTTAATTCCAAAAAAGTTTTTCTTATTTTTTCCTTAAATCAAAAAACTTAAATTCATTTTGATTTGACTGACATTTGTTGGCTCAACTCAAAACTATTTTTTTAACTTTTCATTTTAATTCAGCCATTTTGGGTGCTTTCCGTGCTCTTTTGTGTTTCTTTTTTAAATGGGCCAAATTTGAAATCAAATGCCATTTTGATTGGAAAAGTAAAACAAAATATTTCAAAATGGCTAAAACACAACTTTTCAACTTTCAAAATGTTTCACATACCAAAATTAATTTCAGAGTCCAAAACAATGCATTTTTGTGATACAATTAGTTTTAAAAAATCATCCACCTCTACTTAGAAGCACTGAAGGGAATCTGCCACTTCCTGTGACTCTGATCCATGCCCATTCTGGCTTTATGAAAAGTAATCTCATCTGGGCTCCATTTTAAGAGAGGTTGTCCACACTTCATTGGAAGAAAGGGCAAAATGTAAAATGCACTTCAGTTTACTTTTTCTACAATGTTCAAACAAAACAACACCTTCAAGGTCAGTAATAGAAAGGAGTAAACCTGTGATCAGATCACTTCTGAATTTCATAATTATGCAAGGTGCTCAGATACCATAGTGATGAATGTGGTATAAATATCCCAGCAGACACCCACCGTCTTTTAGAGCAGCCAAGGGATACAAACTTTTTCCTTGTCTTATTGTACCTGAGGACAGAAGTGGACGGTTGAATGAAAAGAGGCCTTGCACTCAACTTGATGGCATTTTTCTGTCTATAACACGATAACTTTTTGACACCAAATCTGTTCACTTCCAAATTTTCAGTGAAAACCCTCATGATTTTGGTGAAATTGGAAAACCACTAAGCAGGTCCAGAGTTCATATTTGGTTCTGCAGGCAGAGGATTCTCTGGTCAAAGACCACTCAACACAATTAAGCAACACTTCAGTGTGCAGCCTTCACCACGACTAAAATTTGGCCCAGCCACTCCTCCATTAGAATGAAGGGGCAGCCGGGCCAAATTTGAGTGAGTGGTGTTGTGATCTGGTGCAACTAACTGACAGGAAGATGACACAAAGGGACTCCTAAAATGTCAGACAAAGTACAGATGGTATTGTCCCAGGTCTGAAGGACCAAGGCCTAGATCAGTAAAAGTGCATGATTTTTAAACCCCACACTTTGGCACTTAAGTCCCAGTTTTAGGCACCACTGTGATTCACAAAACTCCCTGACTGCTGTCACCTAGCCCCATAAGCAACTATATTTCTGCTGTAATAGTTTCCTAGGTGTCAGAGGAGTGGGTATTGGTGCTCACCTAATAACTTTTAGCCAGTGGTTAGAATACTCACCTGGTATGTGGGAAACACAGTTTAATTCCCCCCTAAAGCAGAGGTGGAGAAATGATTTGAACAGGGGGTTCCCAAACCTCTCAGGAATGTGCTTAACCACTGAACTATGGGATATTTTGATGTAGGCTTCCCTCAATCTCTCCTGTTGAAGCTGTTTATATTTTGGATAAATAATGAATCATTGGAACAGGGGGACTGAATGCTAAGCCTCCCACCTCCAGGTGGGTGCCCTAGCCCCACAGTATAAACCCCACATTCTCACACACTTTCTCTCTGGCCAAATAACTCATTCAGGGTTTATACACAGTGGAACAGCTTCCAAGGGAAAGACTGAGGGAATCAGGCCATCAGAATGTAGCATAGCTCAGTGTGTAAAACAATCTCCTGAAAGGCCTGGGAGACTCCTGTTCAAATCCTTTCTCCTTCTCTGTCTGAGGGGGGGGGGGAAATAAACCTGGGTCTCCCACATTCCAGTGGAGTGAAGTATACTAACCACTGAGCTAAAAGTTATAATGTGGCTGCCTCCACCTCCAGTTGTTTTGTGTGGATTGCTAATGCTTGTGTGATGTTAATGTTTTAAAGTAGTTAATGACAACATTACAAATCTGCCACCAGTTTGGTCTGTCTATAGGCTGTAGCTTCCCAGTTGGTAGGGTCAGCATGATGTGCTTTCAAGTTTGACTTCAACGTGTCTTTATATTGTTTGTACTGCCCACACAAGGATGGGTGCCTTGCTCTAGCTGACCATAAAATAATGTGTTGGGTATTCTCGAGTCACCCAGATGAATGAGATGCCCAGACCAATGCGGATTAATTTTTATGAGCATGTTTTGAATGCAAGACATCCAACAACGATGAAGGATTTTGATATTGGTAATCTTATCTCATAATTTTCCCCAGCAAATAGACCAAAGACCAATCAAGTTTCCTAATTTGGTAACAATATGTTGTCCATGTCTCAACCTGAAAGCATGACTGCCTGATAGACATTTAGCTTAGTGCTTACTTTGACATTCCTGTAGGCTGTATGACAGCATTCCAAATGCAGAGCTGGCCTTGGCTTTGCGATGGGTAATCTCATAATCAATTGTGGCATTCTGTGACAGCATACTCCTTAGGTAGCAAAACTTCTCCATGGACTTGAGAGGAGCATTCCTGATCTTAATAATTGGGTAGACATGCACATCCCTTGGCACAGGTTGGTGCAGTACTTCAGCTTTGTTTAGGCTGATTATGAAACCAATACCATTGACTGCATGAGCAAAGAGATCAGTTATAAACTGAAAGTCATCAATTAAGTGAGCAACCATTGGATCAATCATCAGCAAATAAAAGCTTTTAATGAGTAAATGTGCCACTTTTGTGTAAGAACAGAAGTGTTGCAGATTGAACAACTTCCCATTGGCGCAGAACTAGATAAATACTTCTCTGGATGCATTTCATGCCATTGACATAAGCATAGTGGGGGAAAAAAGAATGGAAAAGAATGTGGAAGCCAGCACACAACCTCATTTGATGCCATTGATGGCCAGAAAGGGATCTGATATCTCACCATTTTCCACCATTCTGGCCATCATCCCATCATGGAAGGGCCAAAGGATAGAAATAAACTTTGTAGGCATCCAGAGATGAGCAAAAGTTTCCAGAATCCCTCAATTTGCAGAGTCACAATCTTTAAGTTGACAGACACCATATAAAGACCAGAGTTTTGCTCTCAGTTCTTTTGCTGAAGCTGATGGGCTGTGAAGATCACATCTACAGTTTCACATCCAAACCAAAATCCACACTGAAACTCAGGGAGGATAGTTTCCAAAGGATAGGTGCTAGGTCTATTCAGTATTACCTGCACAAGAATTTTCCCAGCAACAGAAAGTTTGGAAACGCTGGGGTGATTATCACAGTTTGCCATATCACCCTTACATTGGATGTTCTGGAGAATATAGATAGTTGGGATACACCAGAGATTAAATTGGTATTCCCTATCCAATAAATATCCAGAAATTTTCTATATGTTTTAAAGGATATATTTTGTCATCTCAATTAATGTTCTTGAAATAACTTTGTGGGAGACAATGTTAGAACTGAAATACACTGCATGACAACTGACTTGTGAATGGCAATGCATAGTGAAATGGAGTTTTCATGATTGGCATCAAAATGAAGATTCATGTTACACCTAGATGCGTCTTTTTATGGATGCAGCTTTATGCTACTGCTGTCTTGGCACAGAGGATTATCCTAGTGAAATGAGACCTGTCCAGGGCATCTCTGGGCTCCAGCCATCACTGGCTTTCTGAATGGCCTGAGGCCTAACTCTTGGAGTTAGAAGCAGCCGCCATTTAGCTTCTGTTACTTATGCAGAAGTTACAAATATCATACAAAGCTGGACCAGAGATGGGGCACTATTGAGTACCATCAACGGAGGAGTTGCTGACAAAGAAGGAGATCATACTCAAAACTATTACTCTGGGTAAATATGTTTTTTATGATATCTACTGCTTTGCCTGTGAATACAGTAGCTGGGAATGCTAGTTATTTTTCAAGCAACCTGCAGTGGGAAAAATAATCAAAAGACTAGAGTGACTAAGTCTGGATGGGCACACTTTGATATTTATGTGAGTTGACTCAAGACACTAATAAGTGATACATAACACAACTGACCAATTCGCAAGACAGTCAAGATCTCATAGATTCTATTTTACATAATTGCACAAGTGTGCAACTTGCTCTTTCATAAAGATGTAGCCAATTAGCTTAACATTAAGTTGCATAATACTACTTATGTATATTGGTCCCACCTCTGGTCCTCAGTTCCACAGGGCTACTGTTGAGTTTGGAACAATATGCTGATCTTCAGAAATCTTATTCATAGACGCATCTTATTCTGCTGCCTGAAATCTTATTATGAATGAATATTGAAAAGAAGATGCTTGAAAAGAAGGTGTCTTACATGCTAGACATTAGTGTGTGTGGTCGCATTCATTTTCAGGACAGTCCACATTCTTTTAGAAGCCAAATTTTTCTTCTGCTTCTTAGAATTTTGGGACTAAAGGGGTATGCCTAAAAATGGCATTTTTGCATAGATGTGTTAACATTTGTAAAATGGTCTCCGATTTGTGTGCAAATGTGTGGTTTTTTTTCCCCATCTGCATCTGGGGAATCCTCGTGTAATATTTTAACCCTTATTCTTGAAGTGGGCTTCCATGCAGAACAAACATTGCATGTGGATTGCCTGGATCTTTACTCCTGCATATTTGTAAACATAGCAACTCTATTTCTTACTCTGAACTACAGCGTTAAGAAGTGACTTGGAGAAGCAGGATACACAGAAGATGAATGCTGTCAGTAGACTAAGTTCTTTTCCAGCTCAGCATATTAAAACATTCTTTTAAAGTGTATTCCGATTGGATCATTGACATGAAGCTTGAATCTTTTTTTATTTTCTCCTTAAAATTTGAATTTAGTACAAAAGTGAAAATTTAATAGGAAGACTTGTTCATGTGGGAATGCTCGTGTCATTTATGGTATATAAAGCATCCACCTACTTTGCAGTAGAAGTAAATTGTCTTAAAGCTTTACAGAATGCATCTCAGAAGGCTGATGAAAGGGACTGTTGAGAACAGCCCAGTTTCCACTGCTGACATATGGGGCCTACTCCAAAGCTTCCAAATCTCAAACTTCTCAAATTTTATATATTTTGATGGCACAGAAGGTACTGTAAAAACACCATTCTCTCTTGTTCAGTATATGTTTCTGAGTATGGATGGCTATTAGCTCTGCTACCTGTCTTCGTACCATGTCACCTTGAGCCTTGTGCTGACAGCACTGCAAATATACTAGGGATAATGTTACTTAAGAGGAAACATAATCTGAACACTCCTTAAAGTGAGAAACTTGGGCAAATAATTAAGTAATAGTGTAAGGTTTAATGTCCAAATAGTATTTTGGACCAAACTTAGTTGGTACATGGATTGCATGTGAAATCCACAATGTACTTAGACAGTGATAAGGTAGGATTCTGAAAAAAAAAAGAGAAAATCACTTAGCAGTGTATGATTTATTTGGGATATGATTCTGTAAATATGAAACGTGGTTAATGCAAACTGTGACATATTTTTCTGCCTCTGTTATTATTCAACCATTCTCCATTTCTCTAAATGTATTGTAAATGAAGTATATGTTAGGGAAGTATACTGTTTCACTTCCTTTTAGTGATAATTAAAAAAAAACCCTAATATTTAAGTTAGCCTGATCAGCAGTGTTCAGTTAATAGTGGGTTGCCTGGAAGTGTGGCCATATTTAATGGCAACCATAAGAGTAACATCTGTTTGGCTTACCCAAGCTGCACTGCTGTGACAATAGTATTGCCTCTGTTCTCAACCAACTGGCAGAAGACAATGGAAGGTGGGCCAAATATTAATTTCTTCCTTTACCTTCTAGATCATATTAGTTATTTACTGAGTGGTCTTTAAGGCTTCATCGACTTAGGTCTCATAATTCACTGTTATTGCAACTTTGCCAGTGGTAGCAAAATTGGAGGTGGAAGTGTAGTCAAGACTTACGCACTAAAATTTTGAAAAAAGTGTTTAAATTAGCCAATATAGATGAAGCTTAAGTTATACAATTGATTGCAGCCTTTGAACAAATTGTGGACATTGTCTGACATCAACTGAGATTTGAATAGCACCTTTACTGTTTTGCTAGCATTTACTGAGGGTATGGGAAAACTTTCTAGTTATTTACAGACATGTTACTATACTATCTAACTAACCTATGTATTTAAACCACCAAAGTGAATGAGCGTTTATAGTGTTGGCCATACTTTCAGAAACTGGTGTCTAAGTTGCATGTGAAGCAAACAAGTAATTTCACTGGCCAAAGTAGGTAGTTGCACATGGAAGAAGGGTGATCGTGCATTAGAAAAGGTTTTCATTGTGTATGCATGCATAGTCACTAGTTTGTGCACCTGTTCACACATGAGTAGGCAAGTTGTGTTAACAATTTAGGTACATACTTTCCAAAATCCTATTTTTCTCTGAAATGCATGTGGTATTACTCCCTTGAATTTTCATTTCCAATAATTGAAAAGGCACAGTAGACAGTTTATTAGACACTGCTTGTGGCTAATTACACAGCCTGTGATATTCCCATCAATCATGGTCTTCCTCAAGTAGCTTTAAGACAATATTATGTATCCTGTAGTATGCAATTCAATTGTAAACTGACTGTTTTTGCAGGAGCATGTGAGGGAATTTTCCCATAAGCAGGGCTCATTCATGGGGGAGAATGCAAGATAAAGACCCTCTGTAAAGACCAAAATGCAGATTACACAAACACATTTCAGACAGAACAATGCAAATATTAATTCCATATATATATGTACTTTTTGGTCTCCCTGGTTTCAAAATCATGTAGAATACATTACAGACACAACTACACTACTTGTAAACAAAATAGCGATGCTGCTTACTAGGGAGAAGTAGGATTTGAGAATAGGGTGGCATGAACTAGCTGTAACCACCCATGCCGTGCCTTACAAAACACACATGTTTGTGCACAGAATAGTTTTAAGGTCCTGTAAAGTTGGGGTTCAGGAAATGTAGAATTATGAAGATATAGTCTTAATTTCTTAGGACAGGATTGTATGGAGAATGTCTGTACAAATATGGAAGTGTTGAGGGTGTTGTGAAATGTATTCTAAATAAATGAAACTAGGCAGTAGAGAGGGTAAAACAAGGCAGCTGCCCTGTGGAAGGGGCAAAAGGAAATTGGAATATACATAGTTCAGAAAGGATATGGCAGCACCCAATACTAGGCAGTTGGAAAAGATTAGTGAGAATGGAGCAGGTAGTGAGTAGATGGACAGTGTAATGGTCATGGAACTGGGTGCCATGAACACTCAAGTGCCAATTCAGTTCTGTCTCTGGTATGGCCCTGGGTAAAGCACTTACACTGTCTGTGGCTTTTTCAATCTATTAAAAAAAAAGATAATACCTTTGTCAAGGCTGGATCCCCACTTTGAACTTTAGGGTACAAATGTAGGGGCCTGCATGAAAACTTCTAAGCTTAACTACCAGCTTAGCTCTGGTTCCGCTGCCACCATTTCAATTTTTCCCTCCCTGGGAAGCCTTGAAAAACCTTCAGCAATTCCCTGGTGAATACAGATCCAAACCCCATGGATTTTAAAACAAGGAGAAATTAACCATTCCCCCTCCTTCCTCCCACCAACTCCTGGTGAATACAGTTCCAACCCCCCTGGGATCTACAACAGGGAGAAATTAACCATCCCCCCTCCTTCCTCCCACCAACTCCTGGTGAATCAAGATCCAAACCCCTTGGATCTTAAAACAAGGAAAAATCAATCAGGTTCTAAAAAGAAAGCTTTTAATTAAAGAAAAAAAAAGTAAAAATCATCTCTGTAAAATCAGTATGGAAATTAACCTTACAGGGTAATCAAACTTAAAGAGCTCAGAGGACTCCCCTCTAGTCTCAGGTTCAAAGTACAGCAAACAAAGATAAACACTCTAGTAAAAGTACATTTACAAGTTGAGAAAACAAAGGAAAACTAAGACGCCTTGCCTGGCTATTTACTTACAAGTTTGAAATAGGAGAGACTTGTTTAGAAAGATGTGGAGAACCTGGATTGATGTCTGGTCCCTCTCAGTCCCGAGAACGAACACACTCCCAAACAAAGAACACAAACAAAAGCCTTCCCCCCCCAAGATTTGAAAGTATCTTGTCCCCTTATTGGTCCTTTAGGTCAGATGCCAGCCAGGTTACCTGAGCTTCTTAACCCTTTACAGGGAAAAGGATTTTGGAGTCTCTGGCCAGGAGGGATTTTATAGTACTGTACACAGGATAGCTGTTACCCTTCCCTTTATAGTTATGACAACCTTATTCAGAGTATTCTTAAAGAGCATCACTAGACATTTTGGGTGAGGTGTTCATCTAAGCACTGATTGCCTCAACCATACTGCCACATCTCACTAGTATGCAGCCTCACTACCTGTGCTAAATGCACAATACAAGGCAGCTCCAACCTTATCATAGCGGGTGAAGCCCATTGCAGGGCTCTCATGTCTTCCAGTGGGACCCACGCCTATGGTTGTGTGGGCTAGTGACCCCCCACTTCTCCATCTGAATTCAAATGCTATGAAAGCCACAAATGTTTTTGCCTCCAATCAATCTGATCATGATCTATTAAAAACTAACCTCATAATTTGGGGTCTTGTATGTATTGGAACATGGAGAGTGTTAACATGGAATAAAGAAGGCTCTAAAGAGCTGCTCATCAGAGAAAGGCATCCTTGGCCTCACTGAAACCCACCTTAAAGGTAAGCAGTGAGAAAAGAATAGGCAACTACCATCTTACCTTGTCAGGTACTTGGGATATGAGAAAAAAGGAGTGGAACTCCTCTTTAAATGTTTTATCTGGAATGTCATTTAAACCAATTTTCAGTCACTACTTAATGTCCAGTTCCAGCATAAGCATGAAAGATGGACAATGGTCCATCTTTGCTATGGTCCAACCAGTGAGACATCTGATGAAGAAAAGAGAGAATTCTACAATCATCTCAGCTCTCTTCTTTCAACTATATCAAATTATGACCTTGTCACTCTCCTCTGTGCCTTTAATGCTACCGTTGATAATTCAAGTGGAGCATGGAAAAACATTATTGGAACTGGTAATCCAGATTCCTTGAATGACAATGGCAAATGCCTTCTACAGTTGATTGTGTTTTTGCACGATCTTGTCTTTACGAACATAGGAAGTGAATTTGCCAATTTACTTGATTGGATATCACTGGCTGAACAAAGAAGATGATTAATTGCATCTCTCATCACTGGAAATTGTCTATCGGCAACTGCAGAACTTATCAGTCTGCTGAGCTCAGTAATACTGACCACAAATTAGTCTCTTCACTGCCATCTTAGATTAAAAAACTCAGACAAAGCAATGATTGTGTTACTAAAATGTAAATTATCTAACCTAAAAAAACAACAGGATTCAAAATCCCTAGGCAGCTGAAATCTCTAACAGGTTTGAGGCCTTGCCAGAGAACACACATGCTGAATCTGCCTGGCTGGACTTCAGATCCCAGATAATTGATGCTGCTATGACCATCACAGTTCCCCAAAAGAGAACCAAGAAGCCCTCGATCTCTGTTAGTATCATAACCATCATTGAATAGTGTTGTACAGCTCATTTTAGAGGTAATATAGTCATAACTGATAAGCTAAATGGCACTGGTTATAAAGCAGTATATGCGGACCGCAAAGCTTTTATGGAAACCAAAGCCTTCACGAGCAAGGAAGCTTCTACCAGGAATGACGTCACCTCCTTGTATAAAAACTTGCATGACCTCACTAAGAAGCCATGTCATTCACTCAGTGCAGTTCATTCCAGTTTTAGTCAGCTAATAAATACAGAAGCAGAGTGCATGGCATGCTGGAGTCAACATTTCAGCGAGCTGCTAAATGCACCCCCTATTTCTTTTGATCATGACATTATGGTTGCTCCTGAGTTGACCCATTCCACAGTTGACTCAGGAGGCCAGTCTCATTCTTGTCTGTCCAACAGACACAGTCTGTATTAGGAACATGTGTGGATACAGATCCCCAGCTTTATTTCACACTTTGATGGCAAGTTCATTGGGAAATGATTGGTATCTTCTCCCAAACTCTGTGGGTTGTCCATTTAGTTCTTATTAGGGGAGATGAGGTACATAGTTATAGAGATGAAATTTAAAAGCCAAGCCCCTTATAGCATGGGGCAAGATTACTGCTCTGCACCCTGGCAACTGGAGAGCAAGTTTGTCCCTTACCCTGAGGGGAAAAGTGCTGGAAAACAAACTCTCTGCCCTGCAGCCAATGGTGGAAGCAGTGGCTTTAGGGTGACCAGACAGCAAGTGTGAAAAATCAGGACATCTGGTCACCCTAAGTGGCTTGCAATGAGGCTGATGACCTCACCAGTGAGTAGACAGCGATGATGGTGGTAGGGAGCAGGTTTCCCACCCTATGCTGGAGGGTGAAGACTGAAGAGTGAGTTTGCCTCATTGCATCATGGTGGGAGGAGGGGGCTGGTAGGAATCTCAGCCCATATCTGAAGTGTAGGGTTTGGGGAGTAAACCGAAGCAGACAATGAATTCTTAGAAAGACGCATAATCCCCAAATAACAAATATTTCTCAGCTATTAGGGGATTTTTTTTCTGCTCATGTGCATTGCTCCCTGGCATAGCTCTTCAGGTGCCTCCATTCCTATGTTAAACCTTGATTACACTTTCATTTTGGCAGCACTCCCTTTGGCACCTGTAAATGGTTACATTTTCAACACATTGCATGCCGAAACAGAGTCACCGCTCCCATTATTGTTAATGGTGGTTCGGTACCTGTTTCCTTGCATACTGTGCTGAACATTCACCTTTAATTGTCTATAAAATCAAATCACATCTACTTATCATTTGGCTTTGCTCTTACTGACAGTGTTGTAAACACACTGAAAGTGCCTTCTTTGGGTATTTTGCACATACCCATGCAGATCCTTTGTACCATTATTGCTAATTTAAAATTCTTTAGCATGTCACGTTGGGAAATTGCTACTTCAGATGATTAACCTATTAATCTATTAGCCCTTCCCACATTACTTTTTCCCCCCTTCCCCTCCTCTTTTGTGCTTTCTCTTGACATTTATTTATATATCTCATTTGATCATAGGTCTTCAGATGGAATCATACATGTCCTTCAAAGGAGTGGTTTCTATACAATATTGTTACAGATTGTTTCTTCTTAATTTATACATAAGGAAAGAATGTACTAGTTTGCCATGTTGTTTCTGTAGGTTTAAGATGTAATTTTTAAAATCTGAATGATAAGAGAAAGAGAAAATAATTTTACAGGGAATGGAGGTTTAAAATCTCAATAAAATATATTAACCTTCAAAGCTTCCTATTCCTCACTGTTCATGTAGAGTACATGCAGGCTGGGTATTTATAGCCCTGTATTTCCATTGACACCATGAGCTTTCAGCATGTAAGCAGTTCAGGAATGGGAACAGGAGAGCATATTTGTCCTTGTAATGTTCTAATTTCTCTAGGTCTGTTCATTTAGCAAACCTGGAGGAGGTTTGTTTGCTTGATTAAGTTAACTTTTTTCTGTTCTCTGAAATGTAAATATTGTGGTATTTAATTTCACAGTATATAATCTCTCAGCATGGATGAATATATGCCCTTTACCTAGTATCCCAATGAAAAGCCTGATCCTGTGAGTTGCTGGGCAACTCCAGCTCTTATGCAAGTTGAGGGTGCTCTGCCCTTTGCAGAACTGGGTTGTTGGTCTCCATTCCTCTTCACTCCTACATTCCCCACCAAGTAAAAGATGAATTATATTGTGTCTCTTAATAGATGTGCTGTGTAACAGCTTCTCAGTATGAAGCTGTTAGCAAACTGGCAGGTTCGTCATGGGGTGCTTGTGCTCCAACTTGGCGGACATCAGCTCTTGCCACCTCGTATTCGGTGGAAGAGTACTGCGCACCAGTTTGGAGTCGATCGTCACACACCAAACTGGTGGATACACAGCTACATGCCGCCATGTGTATCATCTGTGGCACCCTGTGCCCGACTCCACTCCCAAGGCTTCCAGGTCTGAGCAATATTGCTCCTCCTCATATCAGACAAGAGATTGCCACTGGCAAGTTACTGTAGAAAGTACATGCTAACCCAAGCCTGCCGCTGCACAATGACCTTTTTAAACCACCCGCTGCACGTTTGCCATCACATCACCCATTATGGTCTCATCCGCCATGCCAGGATGTTAGGGCGGAAACACTCTGGCGAGAGGAATGGACGTCTGTCATAATCTGCAACCAGTTCCTCATCACCGACCCCACAATTTGCCTCCCTGGTTTTGACCTGCCCCATCGCCAGTGGTCCCTGTTGAACAGGTTCCAGACCGGGCACAGTCTCTGTGTAGCCAACCGGTATTGCTGGAGCCTTTGTGACAGCCCTTTGTGCAGCTGCGACACGACACAGATGATGACACACATTGTCGATGAATGCCAGCTGACTAGGTTCATCCCAACTGACTAGCACATTGTCAATTAATGCCAGCTGACTAGCACATCCCTCGGTCCACGCCACTTCCCACAGCCCCCATTGGCCTGGAACGGTGAACTGCGGCCAGTGGGAGCTGCGATCGGCTGGACCTGTGGATGCTGCAGGTAAACAAACTGTCCCAGCCCACCAGCAGATTTAACTGACAGACCGTGTGCCAAAGGTTGCTGATCCCTAGCCTAGAAGAACTGCTTCACGCCACTGAAGATGCCACGCTTGGCTAGATGACTATGCACACGTTAAATAAATAAATAAATAAATAGTATGAAATTAAATGGCAAACAGAATTTGGTGTGAAAAAAGAGAAAAATCCATGAGCTTGGAATGAATACCTTGCTATTAACTTTCTTGGCTAAAATGCAGCTCGTTACGAGTAACAATTTTCATTAACTCTGAAATACATATTTCACTACTTTGTGTTATTTGTTTAAAATGCTTTTGTCGAAGATGAGCTTATGCCTCTTTGTATACCAACCTATTTTCCTTGCCCTGGTAACCATTCCTGGCCTATCAAATCATGTTAATTTCTATCAGATATGACCATCGATAAAAAGTGAAACATTCTGAGTCTCGAGGTGGTATTGGAAACTTTGTCTCCCCACTGAGTTCAATTAAATAAAACTCCATGTATATGTGGCACATCTACCCAGGAGGGCCTTTCGCTCCTTGGCAATCACCAAGGTACATGGAATAGTGAAATTTAGTAATTTAATGACAGTACATCAAAATATATAAGTTAAAGCTTCTCCATCTGGGCTTAATTCTTTGCTACGTTAGTAAGCATTCACAATGCAAATGCTACAGGCTTTTCTAGGTCATTTGGCATTATGTGAGAAATCGCTGCTCTGACCACATATGGTGAAGCGTCAGTAGCTAAACAGATTGGCAGGGCAGGGTCATAACGCACTATAATCCTTGAGGACATCAGTTGCTGTTTAGCCAATTCAAAAGCAGCTTGACATTCCTTTCACCAATGACACTGTTTATTTCACTGTAATAGTTTTGTCATAAAAACTAACTGCAGTGGACAGATTTGATATGAATTTCCTCAAGTAGTTCAGTAGAACTAGACAGGATTTAATTCTAATGTATAGGACCTATGTAGTGGTTTACACAACGGATTATACATTTTGGAAGTAGAATGAATCTCTTCAACTCCTGCAGTTTATTCTGAATGCTTTACCTGATCAGAGAGACTAGTATATTCTTTGAGGCATTGTGGTTTAGTGGTAAAAGCATAGGGCTGAGAATTGGGTCTCCTATGTTCTACTCCTAGTGTTAATCTCTCACTGAATGGAATCAGGTCCTTAATCCCTCTGTTTCAATTTACCCATTAGTAATGTGGAGATCATACCCAGCTACCTTGTAAGGGTTCTCTCAGACCTAGCTAATTAATGTTCATGAGGGGTTTTGCTTTTTTACAATGTTTTTCAACTATATGATGATCCAACTTCAAATCATGTTTTTTGAGAAAGTCATGGTTGTTTTCTTTACTAATGATTAGAATGTTGCTTAGCACCTACTGCTGGTAGTTAATATCCTTGTAACCTTCCACAATTTACTTGAGTATTATTTATATTTAAAAACAGAAATGGGGGACTCCATAACATACCTTTTGTCCAGTAGAAAATTGCCCTTCAAATATATCAAGATTCATAATCTTGATAAGGCACAAGGATTGAGAGTCTGGAAAGTTGGATTATATTCCCAACCCTACAACTTGTGGAAAACTTAAGCAAGTCATTTAACACCAAACAATACACTATCATTCTTCTTGGCAGAAGGTGATTGTGAGTGCAAGCAGTTTTCTTCCTTTTGGGGCAAGTTACCAAAGGGCAGTAGCAGAAACCGTTGATAGAGAAGCATGAGACTGGCCTCCATGTTTCTCCACAAGGGACTAATGATAAGAGTGGGCAGGTATTTCACCCAGAAGTTCACCCTCCTCAAGCCTGGCAGCCGTGGGCCAATAGGATTTCAGGTGGCCAACATCTGAACTGTTCTCTAGAGTGTTAGGCAGACTAGCAGTCAGGGCAAAGAGTCTGAAGAAAAGCAGTGACCTGCACAGTTAAAGAACTCACATACCAGATGGGAAAAACCAAAGGAAAGAGAAGTGGTGGGCGGCCAACAAAATGCAAATAGTGATACAAAACAAGAAAATGGCAAGTTTAAGAAAAAGAGATGAATCCATCAATTGTAAATGAAAACAAATACAAAGAAGCAAAGCAAGCTGCCAATCAAGCAGTGAAGGTCGAAGAGTGCCTCAAACAATTTGTATGCCAGCATTGTAAACAACCCACAGCTGGCTTGCAAAAAGATCTATAGCATTGAAAAAATACTATAAGGAAGGAGGATGGTATTGTAACACCATTTATAAATGATAACCAGGGAGACTGCTAGTAACTCCTGAACAAGTGAAGAAGAGGTGGAAACAATACTTTTGAGAGTCTCTTAAATGAGGCACACCCCTTTAGGTAGAGTTGCCAACATGAGATCCTAATGTGGTGCCTGAGCATGAGGTAACAGAGAAGGAGGTGAGAAAAGCAATCTAGGAAATGGAGAATGGTAAGGTATCAGGACCTGATGAATTGATAGCAGATCTGGTGAAAGTCTTGGGTGAGAGAGGCATAAAATGGATGAGCAGAGTGATTAAATCCACATGGTAAGACAAAAAAATTCCCAAAGACTGGTGCAAGTCTGTCCTGAAGGGAAGCATCCATGATTGTGGAAACTATTGAAGGATAAAGCTATTGTTGCATGGGATGAAGATACTGGAATGTGTCCTGGACACTAGGATTAGGAGAGTAGTGGAACCCCCACTCAAACAAGATGGCAAATCTCAGATGCCATGTTTGTAATTTGTCAAGGAATAGATAAGTGGCTAGAGTACCGACAGGATAGCTTCTGGGCTTTTACAGATCTAGAAAAGGCATACACCAAAGTGAACAGAAAGATGTGCTCACACCAGTGCTGTGGAAATATGAAGTGTCTGAGGATTTAATAACCATATAGATCACCTAAAACATGTCCAAACATGGTTTGGAATGACATGTCCTTTTGAAATGAAAGTTGGACTATGTGGGGGAGGGATAGCTCAGTGGTTTGAGCATTGGCCTGCTAAACCCTGGGTTGTGAATTCAATCCTTGAGGGGGCCACTTAGGGATCTGGGGCAAAATCAGTACTTAGTCCTGCTAGTGAAGGCAGGGGACTGGACTCAATGACCTTTCAAGGTCCCTTCCAGTTCTAGGAGATAGGATATCTCCATTAATTTAAAAAAAAATAATTTAACAGGGGTTGGCCCTAAGTCTGGTATTGATCATATTGATGGACTAAGTCAGCAGGAAGTTCCTGATGGAAAAAGGTGAAAAGGTGCTATATGCAGAAGACACAGCAATAAAGGCCCCCTCAAAGGAAGATCTAGAGGAAATGACCAGCTAAACTGGCTTGGGGAGATGGGAGGTTCAACTCCTACAGGTGTTTGAGATGTCTCTGCAACCTAAGAGGAGTTACACAAAGACAGATTTTGAAATGAAAATACAGATTTTTTAAATGAATGTATAACGATGGAAATCAAAGTCCATGATGTGGCTGACAAAATCCAGGAAGTGCAACTTCGCTGGTTGGAAACATGCAGAGGATGAATGATTGTTACCTGGTGAAGACAGCATGGTTGGATGGTAGGAAAGAGACCCTGAGGAAAATCGAGGAAGTGATTGCTTGACTGCATCAAAGAAGATGGTAAGCAGGTGGACTTCATTGCCACCTCCAACAGACAAAAATGGTGATGTTTGCACAATGACCTGACCTCAATTGATAGGGTAAGGGAAGAAGAGGAAGCAGTGGGGCCAGAAGCTGGGGGCGGGGACAAAGCCCTGCCACATTTTGTGGCACTGTTTCAGAGACTTGCCCAGCACCAGTGTCCAAGCTACTGCTTCCAGTTCAGGACTTACCTTTTGAAGGTCCATCACTATTCTCAGAAAAGATGGATGAGACTCTGCATAGTCTGAAAGACTCTAGAGCAATCCTGAAATCTCTGGGCATTTATACCCTAGCAGTGAAGTAGAAGGTGTTCCACCCTCATCAGTCTCAGCATTTTCAAGGGTTTGCTCCTCAAGCCCAGGACCTATGAAGAAGAAGGAGCAGAGGTTACAAACAATGACCACTCCTCCCTCTATGTCCGCAACCCTGCTTCTGTGTCTGCAGCTGCCAGTTCATTGAGGCAGGTGGCATCTTACAAGACATCATTTTGATGGGCAGGTTGGGAGCAGCCTACCAGTTCCAAGAGTGCCATCTTTTTATTTTCCAATTTTTGCAAACTGCCTGTTCCATTTCTGTCATGTTGAGGCCACATCACAACAGATTGGTGGGTTCAAAGCACTGTGGAAGTGGAATATACACTCCATTTTATTCCCACCCCTCTCTTGTCCCCCTTCCCTGTCCCTCTTCAGGGACTCATCTCACAAGACAGTATTACTGCAAGAGATACAATCACTTCTCCTTGTAGGATCTCTAGAGGAGGTCCCTCCTTTGTTCAGGGGCAAGGGGGTTTACTCCCAGTACTTCCAGGTCCTGAAGGTTAAAGGGGGTTTCAGACCTATTTTAGATCAAAGGCAGTTAAACAAGCTCCTGAAAACCCCCCACAAAATTCTGGATAGTCACTCTAGCTTCCATTATTCCTTTCCAGCCAGGGGACTGGTATGCTTGTCTCAACTTAAAGGACACCTAATTGCATGTGACAGTTCATAGAACCATAGGGTTAGAAGGGACCGCAAGGGTCATCTAGTCTACCCCCTGCCAAGATACAAGATTTGTTGTGTCTAAACCATCTAAGACAGATGCTATTCAGCTTATTTTTGAAAACTTCCAGTAAGGATCTTCCACAACTTCCCTAGGTAGTTTGTTCCATTGTCCTACCATTCTTACAGTTAGGAAGTCTTTCCTGAAATTTAATATAAAACTGCTATGCTATAGTTTGAAACCCATTGCCTGTAATTCATCAGAACCACAGAAAATTTCTGAGATTCACTGTCAGCAGCTCCCATTATCAGTTCAGTCCTCCCCTTTGGTATCTCAGATCCCCCAAGTTTTTTACAAAGAGTATGGTGGTAGTGGCAGCATTCTTATGGAGGTTAGGAGTACATGTAGTCCCTTACCTGGACAACTGGCTGATAATTGGTTGATCCAGGTGGTGTCTAGCATTTGCATAATACAATCCACCTTTGACGTGCTAGGCCTCCTGATCAACTCGGACAAGTCAGTCCTGTTGCCAGTACAGAAAATAGAATATATTGGATTGGTCCTGGACTGGACAACAGCCAGAGCCTTACTTTCACAGCCAATGTTTCATAAAATGCAAAGCCTCACTCTGGACTTAAAGGCTTATCCTCTCACCATTCTGGGAAACTGTTTAAGGCTGCTGGGGTACATGGTAACATGCACTGGTTTGGTCCTGTATGTCAGACTGCTTCTCAGACTACTTCAGGACAAGATGGCAATGATATATTCTCCAAGAAGGCACCACATAGACATGTTAGTGTGCATACCAAGTCACATCTTATTCTCCCGAGATTGGTGGATGACGCAACCAATGTCTGCAAGAGAGTTCCTTCCACCCCACCTCAACAATCTCTGACCTTAGTCACGGATGGCTTGGACCTGTGACTCACCTGGGATCCCTGCAGACTCAGGGTCTCTGCTTTCCACAAAATTTCAGTATGCACATAACCATCAGGGATTTCACAGAATCATAGAATCATAGAATATCAGGGTTGGAAGGGACCTCAAGAGGTCATCTAGTCCAACCCCCTGCTCAAAGCAGGACCAATTCCCAACTAAATCATCCCAGCCAGGGCTTTGTCAAGCTGGGCCTTAAAAATCTCCAAGGAAGGAGACTCCACCACCTCCCTAGGTAACGCATTCCAGTGCTTCACCACCCTCCTAGTGAAATAGTGTTTCCTAATATCCAACCTGGACCTCCCCCACTGCAACTTGAGACCATTGCTCCTTGTTCTGTCATCTGCCACCACTGAGAACAGCCGAGCTCCATCCTCTTTGGAATCCCCCTTCAGGTAGTTGAAGGCTGCTATCAAATCCCTCCTCATTCTTCACTTCTGGAGACTAAACAATCCCAATTCCCTCAGCCTCTCCTCATAAGTCATGTGCTCCAGACCCTAATCATTTTTGTTGCCCTCCGCTGGACTCTTTCCAATTTTTCCACATCCTTCTTGTAGTGTGGGGCCCAAAACTGGACACAGTATTCTAGATGAGGCCTCACCAATGTCGAATAAAGGAGAACGATCACATTCCTCGATCTGCTGGCAATGCCCCTACTTATACAGCCCAAAATGCCGTTAGCCTTCTTGGCAACAAGAGCACACTGTTGACTCATATCCAGCTTCTTGTCCACTGTGACCCCTAGGTCCTTTTCTGCAGAACTGCTACCTAGCCATTCGGTCCCTAGTCTGTAGCAGTGCATGGGATTCTTCCGTCCTAAGTGCAGGACTCTGCACTTGTCCTTGTTGAACCTCATCAGGTTTTTTTTGGCCCAATCCTCTAATTTGTCTAGGTCCCTCTGTATCCGATCCCTACGCTCTAGTGTATCTACCACACCCCACAGTTTAGTGTCATCTGCAAACTTGCTGAGAGTGCAGTCCACACCATCCTCCAGATCATTAATAAAGATATTAAACAAAACCGGCCCCAGGACTGACCCTTGGGGCACTCCGCTTGAAACCGGCTGCCAACTAGACATGGAGCCATTGATCACTACCCGTTGAGCCCGATGATCTAGCCAGCTTTCTATCCACCTTACAGTCCATTCATCCAGCCCATACTTCTTTAACTTGGCGGCAAGAATACTGTGGGAGACCGTATCAAAAACTTTGCTAAAGTCAAGGAATAACACATCCACTGCTTGCCCCTCATCCACAGAGCCAGTTATCTCATCATAGAAGGCAATTAGGTTAGTCAGGCACGACTTCCCCTTTGTGAATCCATGCTGACTGTTCCTGATCACTTTCCTCTCCTCTAAATGTTTCATAATTGATTCCTTGAGGACCTGCTCCATGATTTTTCCAGGGACTAAGGTGAGGCTGACTGGCCTGTGGTTCCCCGGATCCTCCTCCTTCCCTTTTTTAAAGATGGGCACTACATTAGCCTTTTTCCAGTCATCCGGGACCTCCCCCGATCGCCATGAGTTTTCAAAAATAATGGCTAATGGCTCTGCAATCTCATCCGCCAACTCCTTTAGCACCCTCGGATGCAGTGCATCCGGCCCCATGGACTTGTGCACGTCCAGTTTTTCTAAATAGTCCAGAACCACTTCTTTCTCCACAGAGGGCTGGTCACCTTCTCTCCATATTGTGCTGCCCAGTGCAGCAGTCTGGGAGCTGACCTTGTTCGTGAAGACAGAGGCAAAAAAAGCATTGAGTACATTAGCTTTTTCCACATCCTCGGTCACTAGGTTGCCTCCCTCATTCAGTGAGGGGCCCACACTTTCCTTGACTTTCTTCTTGTTGCTAACATACCTGAAGAAACCCTTCTTGTTACTCTTAACATCTCTTGCTAGCTGCAACTCCAAGTGTGATTTGGCCTTCCTGATTTCACTCCTGCACGCCTGAGCAATATTTTTATACTCCTCCCTGGTCATTTGTCCAATCTTCCACTTCTTATAAGCTTCTTTTTTGCATTTAAGATCAGCAAGGATTTCACTGTTTAGCCAAGCTGGTCGCCTGCCATATTTACTATTCTTTCTACACATCGGGATGGTTTATTCCTGCAACCGCAATAAGGATTCTTTAAAATACAGCAGTCTAGCCATTTAGCATGCATGGTGTTCCTTCCTTGCTTCAGGGGCTATTGTGTAATGTTCTATGTAAACAAACAATGAGGAGCCTGGTCCTCTGAATTCAGCTGGGAAGCAATCCTGTCCTGTGACTTCTGCATCAGCAACTCAATACTTCTGAAAGTGGCCCACCTCCTGGGGACTCAGAATATGCTGGCAGATCACCTGAGCAGGTTGTTTATCAATCACCATGAGTGGTTTCTTCGCCCAGACATAACAAGGTCCATTTTCCAGCTCTAGAGAACTCCTGAAGTAGATCTGTTTGCAACAAAGGACAAACAAAAAGTCACCAGTTCTGCTCCAGAGCAGGAGACGGCCTGGGTTCATTGATGGAACCACTTTTGTTATTACTATGATCAAAGGGTCTGCTGCACATTTCCTCCTCCATTCCACCCCCAGCCTTCTGCTCAGAGTTCTGTGCAAGGTCAAGCAGGACAAGGCCCATCTTATATTGGTTGCCCTAGCATGTCCCTATCAACACAGTTTTCACAGCTCTTGGACCTCTCAATCAGTTCCCACTGTTACTTTTCTCTACACACAGACCTAGTTTCACAGAATCACAGCCACCTCCTCCACTCCAATCTTCAGGACCTTCATGTGATGCCCTGGATACTTCATTGTTAACATCAGTGGAGTAGTCCTGCTCCAGAGAGGTGCAGGAGGTACTGCTGAATAGTAAAAAAACATCATTGGGGACAGCTTACCGTGATACGTGGAAGAGATTTTCCTTCTGGTCAAAGCTGAAAAGGATCTCCCCTATTCTTGTTTCTATTCAGCATGTACTGGACTATCTTTTGACAATTTAGCTTAATCAGGATATACCTGCCCATTATATCATCATTTCACCCTCCTGTGAATAACTGCTCCCTTTTTTTCCAACCCAATGTCCATAAGATTTTTAAAGTGTTTGGACAGACTATTTCAACACAGTCAGAGCCCTATCCCACCACGGAGCCTGAATCTACTCTTAGCAAAGCTGAGGTTTCCCCTTCAAGCCTCTAGTGACCTGCTGTCTTTTGTACCTTTCAATGAAGGTAGCATTTTAAAAAGTCATTCCGTTGGCCAGGAGAATAGGGGAGTTGAAGGTGTTAGTATCCGATCATCCAAATATGTTTTTCTATACAGGTAAAGTCTATCATCGTCCCCATCCAAGTTATCTTATCAAAGTGTTCTCCACTTTTAATATCAACCAAGCAATTTTCTTATCAACCTTCTTCCCAAAGCCTCACAGTAATAAGGAAGAAGAAGACACTGCACATTTTAGACATTAGAAGAGTGTTAGCATTTTATCTGGAATGGACTAAACCTCTCAGGTCTACATCGCAATTGTTTATTGCATTTGCAGATAGAATGAAGGGCAGTTCAGTTTTCACTTAAAGGATTTTGTCATGGATATCCAGTTGTGTTCACCCATGTTACCAGTTGTCTAACATGAAGCTGCTGGATAGTGTATTGTCATTCAACTAGAGTCCAAGCAGACTCTGCAGCATTTCTGGCTCATTTGCCCACATTACACATTTCCAAAGAGGCAAAGTCACAAATTTGCCTCCCAGTATGTAAACTCAACAATCTAGAGACGATACTGAATTTGGACGAGTGGCCCTCCAGTCCCTGTTCAGATATACTTTGAACCCACCTCCAGACTCAACTTCTTGTGAGTCATCTCTCAAAGAAGAAAAAATAGTTGTTCTTCAAGATGTGTTGCACATGTCCATTCTGCCATCCACTCGCCTTCCCCTCTCTATTGGAGTCATTCCTGCAGGAAGGAACTGAGGGGAGTTTGGGGTGACTTGGCCCTTTTCTGTCTACATGGTGTGTGTGAAAGAGCAGAGGGCACTCGGACCACCCCGATAGGTATTACTAAGGGTAAACACTCTGACAACTGTGCATTGGAGCGCACAAACACCTACAGTGGAATAGATGTGCAACATATTTAGAAGAACAACAGTTATGGAAAGGTTAGTAACTGTTTTATATCACCTAATATTTTAATGTAATGAAAATGGAATAGTCTTCAAATATTCCATATATGTAATATCGCTATACAATCATGTTGTGAATAACAAAACAAATATTGTATTTAGAGTATGCATATGCTTCTTTGTGTGCCCTGGTAAAGACTCCTATGCTGGTGTTTTGCTTTTAAAAAAAAAAGTATACTCCATAGCTTACTATATGGAGATATACACCTATCTCAGAACTGGAAGGGACCCTGAAAGGTCATCAAGTCCAGCCCCCTGCCTTCACTAGCAGGACCAAGTACTGATTTTGCCCCAGATCCCTAAGTATCCCCTTCAAGGATTGAACTTACAACCCTCTAGTTAGCAGGCCAATGCTCAAATCACTGAGCTATCCCTCACCCCCGAAATTCTCTACTATTCCCACACCAGGGATTGAACCCAGGTTGCCTAGATGAAAAACCAGGAATCCTGACCACTAGACCATATGGGACTATGAGTTTATTTTGGGTGCGGGGGGTGGTCAATTTGTTTTTGACCAGGGTGAATTTTGCATTTTGACAATCTTTCATACAACTGTTTGTTTAAAATCCAGATGTGTCCAGAACTGCAGCTTGATATGTGCAGGTGAATGAACACACACACTATGTGTGTGTGTGTGTGTGTGTGTTATATATGTAATATATATAATCACAGTACAAATCTTTATTTTATAGAAATATACCTATCAAATATTGTATATCTTTTGGGCTAGCAGTTGCAGTCAGAGAAAAATAGCTGTTTTCATGTTGTTATCTGCGATGTTCTTCAGCTTGAAATGCAGGTCTGCTTAGTTCAAACACTTCAAAACTTCCTTTAATCTCCACAAAGTACTGTACTCCCCAAAGTGTCATTCATCCATCTTCAGAATTTTCCCGTGGCCTTGTTCCTCTTGACATAATGTTTGTTGCTCTTATTTATCTCCTGCTTTTCTTCATTTTTGGTTGATTCATTAAAATGTACTGGATGTTTATTTCACTCTCCCTCCCTTTGGAAATATGCTTTCTCTCTTGGTTCCCCCCTCCTCCCACTTTCCCCTGAATTAGTTATGTCTTCAATCCTAATTCCTAGAGATTCAGACATCCAAGGTTTATTTCTTTCTCCATTTTTCTATTTGTTTATGTTCTGACATACACTACTTGGGCAAATCTAGTCTCAAAGTTACCGCCAGCTTTTTCACACATCTTGGCCCAACTCCCCTGCCCAGCCCATCCTTCCTCCTTTTTTTATAAATCCGTAAGAACAACTTGTACCAATAGTATAATTTCTAACTGTGGTTATATGTTCCCTCAAAGTAACTTTACTTGCTTTGCCATAGCTTGTATGTTCACATAATACTGTTAGACATGATTCCTTGAATTGTTTTAAATGTTCCTAAATGCTTTTATAGACTCATATGGAGCAAGGTCAGATATATAATCCTGCTACATTTCAGAATTGCATTACTGTGTGCAGGGAAAAAGTTTCCTTGGGTCATTAACAGATCTGGTGTCTCAAAAAAATTAATTTGTATTTCAACTCCTTTGCTACCGTTTCTCTGTAATTTACAATACTATGCTAAGAAAATTGGTTCAAATGCCTGGCTTGCTCAGATGATGTTTACATTTTAATCTTCACTGAATAACAAGTATGGAATTCCTTTGTTATCTGTCAGCATTTTATACTGTCCACCGGGAGTCTTGGGTAACTTCAGAGTAGACCCATCTGTTTTGCTGTTCTGCTCATTACGCCAATAGAAAGTCACTTCCAATAGTGTGTAGAGAGCCACACAACACTTTCAGTTCAGTCAGAGAAGAAAATGAAAAATGAACCATCAAGACTAATTTTAGTCTATTGTTTCTCCTTCAAGAATTTGCATTTCATGAATAGAACACTCAGCAAGTTACCTTTTAACTTAGTTTTTAATTAGTTGGTGTAATAACTATTGACTTTGGTGTAGGGGTACGCCAGCATTATTGATATGACAATTAAATGCAAAATGATTAGTCTATTAAAGAAGTACTAATTGACTTGTGTCATACTAGACTAGACTATTTATACTTGATTAGTCAAAATAGTCAGGTCTATCTGTAATTATTAGGCTGTGGGTTGCAATTTTATATGTGCCTTCATATTAATATCTCTTCTGGTTTTTACTGGAGGGAAACTAAATTAATTATTGTATGTTCAGACTGATTTAATTTAGAACAAGCAAAAATGACAAAAGGGTTTGTGTGTTGATTGTTATAATAGAATTAAGAGATGCCAGTGGAACAGAGTGGTTAGACAGGAGGTTTCTAATTGCCAAATTCTTCAGATGGCCTGCAAATTAGTTGGCTGTTTTTTGGTGATGTCTGCGGGATTAGGCATTCTGGCTTACTACATATAATAAACAGTTCATTTTATTTAAAGGGAAGCCTTAATACACACATCAAATCTTTTTTCTCCTCCACAAATTCCCCCTCTTCAGTTTGTACCTTTGATCTAGTACATCTGATTGTCAATTGCTTTGCCCCTTGTGTAGTCATTTACATATACACAAAGTAGGTGTAAATCCTTTCTGATTTGGCAGCAATTTACTATCACTTTGCACAGTGATAGTATATAAGATGCAAAGCAGTGTCAAATGAGGCCCACTATATTAATTTCTTCCTTCCTTATGCTGTAAGCCTATCCCACGTAATTGGCTGTCTTCAGTATGATTGCTGCTTCCTGGCATGAAACCACAAAGATCTTCTATTTAGAAACAGACTCATCTCCCACCAACCTTGTAATGATAAAAACATGTGAAGTCCATAAATGCTATATATAAGTAGAAGTAGAAGTTCCAGATATGAGTGTGGTATCCACTAACCTTTCCTTCTTTGTTAGAGTTGCGCTTCAGAGGTGGTCTATAAAGAGCATTGCTCTTAGGCAATTGAAATGTTTCAGACCTGCATACATTTCATGATGATTATAATTTATGCATACAGTAAATTAATTTCACATCTCACCTTGGCAGACTAGCCAGAAGAACACTGAAGGACACCCTACTATCCCACCAAGATTTGGGAGGGCAAGGTAAGACTTGAAGGAGATGGCATAAAGTTTTACTTAAAGGATCTTTTGTTTGTATCGTTTGGGTCTAATTGTTGCCTCACTTTCCACTTGCTGGAAGAGTCTTTGCTTGTGTGAAATTGCACATTCATAGAATCATAGAATCATAGAAGATTAGGATTGGAAGAGACTTTAGGAGGTCATCTAGTTCAACCCCCCAGCTCAAAGCAGGACCAATCCCAATTAAATCATCCCAGCCAGGGCTTTGTCAAGCCAGGCCTTAAAAACATCTCAGGATTGAGATGCCACCACCTCCCTAGGTTACCCATTCCAGTGCTTCACCACCCTCCTAGTGAGATAGTTTTTCCTAATATCCAACCTAGACCTCCCTCACTGCAACTTAAGACCCTTACTCCTTGTTCTGTCATCTGCCACCAATTTGAACAGCCTAGATCCATCTTCTTTGGACCCCGCCCCCCTTCAGGTAGTTGAAGGCTGCTATCAAATCCCCCCTCACGCTTCTTTTCTGCAGACTAAATAAGCCCAGTTCCCTCAGCCTCTCCTCATAAGTCATGCACCCCATTCTGTTGGATAAATTGAAATACAAATTGAAATACAAATGACTGAAGGGGGAAGAATGCTTAGCTTCTTGTGAAACTCTGTTTTTTGGCCATGAAAAACATGCATCCTGCTCTAACAGTCTCTTCCTTGATGCATGACCCGCAATTGCCTATGTTCTTACACCCAGAAACTTTCTTCCCATAATAAAATGGTCTAAAAAGAAAAAAAAACCTCCTGTATTTTCTCAAATTTGCTTGCGAGATACTTGCTGAATTTTCACAGGTTTTCATGAATTCCAAAATTTTGTTCACAGATAACATGGCTTAATTTTTTCATGGCAGTCATGAGGGAAAATAACAAAACTAAATTGAATCTTATATATGAAGATTTCATAAGGTACAATTAGCATTTTTTGCTTTGCCATGGTGATGGGAAGTGGGTGGAACTTCAGGGCTTCATTTAATTGTGAGGTGTTATTTACCAGTTTTCATTTATTCAAAGAATATCTGAAATGCTTCATTGTTAGCTAATATTAAATGGACTGGGAACAGGGGAGTAGTGATGGGGGGGATAAGGGAAGTGATACACTGTGAATCCCTGAGTGGTGCCACATAGTAGCACCCACAGTTTTGGTTGATGACATGCCACATAAGCAAGGAAAACAGCTCTCAGCTTTGTTTTAAAACTGCCTTCCTGTGCTATTACTAGGGAGCAGCCCATCTGTAGTTCTGTGCTGGGATCACGAAGCTGGCAGCACATGTCAGGCAGCTGCCTGGTTTCCCACCTCAGTTTTATTTCTCCCAACCCAAGTTAAGCAGAACTACATAACTCATCATATGACCAGGCAAGACCCCCTAAAGCTGTGCAGGTCTGGAGCGTTTTTCCTTGGAGCACCCTGGCAGAGTCAGCAACTGGGCAAGGGAAGCAATCAGGACATAGCAAATTGAAGGGGGTTGCAGCTGATCACAGCTCCCACTGGCCGTCGTTCACCCTTCCAGGCCAATGGGGGCCGCGGGAAGTGGCGCGGGCCGAGGGATGTGCTGGCAGAGGCTGTTTGCAGAACATTCTGGGAAATGAGAGCAGGATTGTATAGAGCCTTGCAGTTGAGGAATAACTTCTTAAACTTGATATGGAAAGCAAGGGAGGGAAGTGGCATTAGCTGCTGTATTCTAGGTGGAGTGGAGAGGATCAAGATGGAAAATGGAGATATTGGAGAGAAGGTTACAGTGATCAAGGAGTGAGAAGCAAGATGTGGGCAAATGATTTGCCCATACAGTTCGGGAATGAATTGGATTTTTTACATATACTACTGTGGAGATGGGAAAATTCAGGTACCTGGCATCTTGCATTAGTGGGGAGGGAGAAGAGGAGCAGCTAAAAATAACTCCAAGCCTAGGATCATGGTGTTGATAGCAACACAATGAAGCAATGTAGTATGTTTCTGATACACTGTCACCTTAATATGGGAAAAGGAGCCTAACATCAGCATGCTCCTTCAGTCTGAGACAGTTAAACAAAATGCTGGTTTCCAGCAATTCTAATAATATCCTAAGGTCATTTTTTAAAATGGGAGTAACTTGTTATACTTCCTAGTTTAAATGACTTTTCCATCATCCTTTTAGCTGAGCATTTTCTTTTGCTCCAGGCAAATCAATGAAAAATTATATACTGAAATATAAAATTTTGTTTATGTACATTCACAAGAGACTAGTTTAAAACACACTTGATTTGGCAGCCTATAAAATCAAATGGTTATCATAAGGGTTATGATCTTTTGTTCCTTAGATGGTACATTCCACTTATTATTGTTGAATAGAACCTAATTTTCTTCAAACTAACCAACTCAGGATAATTTTTAAAGCGTTCAAATAAAAGAATCTCTGAGAATGTCATCAAAGTTCCTTTAAGAATCGAGTTCTAATTATGTACACAAGAATAAAGCAGTTTGCTCGTGTTTTCCCCTCCTTTGTAATATATAGAATGTCAGCAAAGTGTTTACTTTAAATTAAGGCATAAATGGAAAACAATAAACTGCAACATATTTTTATACAGGGTCTTTTCATGGAATGCTTCAGCTGTGAGTCTATTGTACATCTTAAAGCCAAGAAAAATGGGGTTTTATTTTAGTATGATTTAAATCAACAATCTCAGTAGTTCTTTGGAGGAGGAAATTAATGGTTTAGTAATATGAGTAGCTTAGTACAAGTGAAAGAATGACCTCAGGTAAATCAGAGATATGGAGATTGCAATGAATGAGCAGATGTGGACATGCTTTTGACATGGAGAGGTAGAATGGGGCAAATTCCTGGAGAGTTTGAAAACCAGGTGGACAATTTTTTTATGGTGTTTGGAGATAGCTATTCAGTTATGACAGGTAATGGAAGATGGAATGTTTTATAATCACACTTCCTTGAGCATTTATCTAAGTGGTAAGTATTATTGTTATGGTCTTAATAAAATAAATATGAGAACATCCCTACAGAATTACAATTTCTAGTTGTGGTCTTCTAAAAGAAAGCCACCAGAAAATTGTTCATAACATAAAATAGTAATATCATAATGTCATAACATAAAATAGTAATATCAGACCAGGCTTTTCTTTTCAAAAGTGCTGAACTCCAAATTCCATTGACTTTCATACATAAAATGGGTGCTCAGTACTCCTCAGAATTGGCCAATATTCCACAAGTAGGCTTGTTGCTCCTGTTGGCACTGCAAATACTATTCCCAGAATGTGCTGATGTCATTGGTGATGTTACATATAATGAGAAGTCCTGGTTTGGAAAGAAGGTTCATAAAATACAATTGTTCATCTCAATCATATTAATTTCATAGGCTGTGCTATCTCAAAGGATGTGTTTCCAAAATGGCCAAGGAACTAAATTACAACATAAAGCCATTTATTTCTGAGGTGATATTACTAGTAGTAAAGCATTCTATCTAATTTTAAAATAAGAAACTATTGCAAGTGAATTATCAATGCCATCTTTTAATTTGCTTTAGTCTTTAATCTGACATAGACGAGTGTGCAAACCAGTGGTAGGTGAATCTCAGAAGGTTTGGAGTTCTGGCTTGAGGGACAGGTGAAGGTTTGGGTCAGTTCATCCAACCTTAGTACAAATCTGCGAAAAGTTTCCTGATGGGGTAGCTCACTATTTTTGTATCTTGTTTAAAGCTTGCAAGCCTGAGATGGTCTTAATTAAGCCATGGAGACTTTCAGAGAGAGAAGAAAATTAGAGCTGAGAAAATAATGAAGAAAGCTCTTAAACTGCTGAGATTAATCCAGTAGAAATGAGAGATCTCATAGTTACTGTTAATGATTTCAGGGCTAACGTACGTCAAAAATAAAAGCAGTCTGAAATCTGGCTATCAATCCAAAGAAGTAATGGGCACATCACTACAATATGGAACATTAGATTTCTAGATGTAGCCAATACTGTATTACAAGCCTCTGCCACTTCATGTCAAAATCACATTCTTACCAAGTTGTTTCATTTTTGTAATGTAAGATTTCAGTTCCTGATTTGCTCTCCTAATATTTACATAGATCTTTACATTTTCAAACCATTCTATAAATGATTGACTAACCTCACAACTGGAAATGTAAGCCTGAGTGAGTATTAATTGCATTACACAATTAAACATATACAGAGCTTAAGGCTAAAAGTGGTCATGGATTCTGGAGTTTGTGTGGCCAGCTTGATGCCTTTCATCTGTTATATAGTGGTCCTGAACATCTGCAACTCCTGTTGAAGACAATAGTAGCTGCAGGTGTTCATCACTTTTGAAAATCAAACCCAGATGGTATCAAATAGGCTATTCACCAATGAAGGCCAAAATCAGTGGTCACTTATGAAAGTGGCTGTAAGTGACTTTCCAGGCCACAAAGCACATTCACGTCAGAACCAAAATTAAAACCCTGGTGTCCAAACTCCCAGGCTCATGGTTAATCTACTAGACCACAGTGCTTTCCAGAGCTCCAGAGCTCTGGCCATGTGGTTATTATGCAGGAGGGCTTTCCTGGAAGGAGGGAGCGGAGTACGGATGCACTGCTCACTGCCTTCCCCCGTATCTCCATATGGCATATACTATTGTGGAAAAAAAGCATATGGTTCCGTGTTTGTGGGAGCCAAAATTACTACATTCGTCTTCTTCCTCAAAAGTGCAAATTTACCTGAGTGTATTGTAAAAATAAGTTTGCTTTTGTCATGTACTGTCTTGAGGATCCCATCTTATCTAAGATCTGAGAGAATAAGTATAAAAGTCTTCCTACTCAAGATTTTTTATTTCTACTCTGAAAGGGGATTTTTGTATGCCTTTTCAGTGCAAAGTGGGTCATCTTCAACTGCATGCTGCTAAGCTTTTGCAATCCAATTTTCAAGAAAATTAACCAGCTCTTACTTACAAAGATCATCTGGGAGCCCAAGTAGCCTGAGGTTTTCTACTCAGATCTAGTTCTCGAACATTTCCACCTTGCTTTATAAGAGTTGGTTTTATTTTCTTTAATTATTCTTTTGGAGACATTGTACTAAAACAGTCCTGCTCATTGGCCTGGGTACTCAGGGTATTCTCCATTTTCAATAAGCGACACACTTTCATTTTTTTCCATTTCATATACCATGGACCTAATCCTTGCTTAGTAAGAAATAAGGATTGAGTTAGGATTGCAAAACTGGTCCCAATACTATACTAACTAGGAAAGTAACTGGTCAAAATAGGGACCATCCTGACTATACTAAGTTGTCTACTCCCATCTATTATTTAATGACTCTGAGGATCTATACATCTGGCAATTTCTGAATGCTAGCTTCCTGGTTCTGGAGGTCAGGGAAGTGTACGTTTTTGGTATTTCCTTCTTTTAGATACAGTAAGAATCAGAAGTGGTTAACAGTAAATATAGCACTAAGTTCACAATCTTCTGTGAATAAAATAGTTATGCATTTTAAAGACCAACAGCGGGCTTGCTCCTACTTCCCAGTTCCTTGCAGATATGGACCCCCGTCCAAACTTCAATCCAAATCTGAACTTCCCAAAGTTGGGGGCAGGTGGCTGGATTTGGGGTTTTGGTTGACCCCTCCTTGTTTTGTTTTCAGATAAAGTGACTTTTAATTTGCAACTCTTCTTTATTTGGGAAAACAAAGCTTGTGATGTAAGCAACAAGCAAGTTTAATTTTTGGATGGACACAAGAATAAATCAGCATGAAGAACATCCCATTTGAGGTGTCTATCCAATTTTTGCTCAGATAGTATGAGTGTAAAATATCACTGTAAACAGATTTTTAAATTATTTTGACTACTTTCTATGAATATTAGAAAAATACATAAATTCTTACATGTGGGGGGAGAAGTTATCCCCTTTCCTTTCTTTATCCCTTCCACTGCTCCATCCCACAAATCAAATGCATAAAAACATTACAATTGACATATTAGTTCCAAAAATGGTGCCTGTAGTCAGTGTGATAGCCTGTTTCTGACAGTGGCTCTTTACAGAGAAAGGTATTAGGTCATATAGGGCCAAATTCATGGAGCTCCAGCAAAGTGAATGGAATTGTATCAGGGATGAAAAGCATTTACTAATATTAACTGCACAGTAGCAGTATGTGAGGTTATTGCAGGTTTTGCCCCTTTTGTACTTGGATTAGGATATATCTGTAGTAACTCTTGGGAAATCTTTACTTTTTAAGACCTTCTACTGTATTTTAGCTAATACATTCAATTGTGCAGTGTACTTTGTATTGATTCTTTTTGTCCATGTTCAACTCTTGTAAAAGTCCATTATTTTCCAATGGAATTTACGTGAGGGGTATTTAGCACCTAGTATCCAGAAATGTGCACTTCAGATGTGGTGATTGGCTTAGATTATGGAATGTTCAGTATTTCTACGTCAAAAACGAAAAAAGGGAATATAATTTTTAAAAACCCAAAGGAACTTGGGAGTGTTAACACAGGAAAAGAGAAACAACAACAAAAATTGACAAGACAGTTGTTGGAATGTACCTAGAATACTATCTGCCGTGCTAGCCACAATCCTAGGAAAGAGAGGATATTATTGCTTTTCAATGTTTACAGCATATGGTAGCTAGGATGAGGCTAGATAGTGCAGGGATGTGAGTAATGTGAAAAGGTTGAGCCAAATTATAGCGGCCCATGTATATGCAAGCTTCCCTCCACCCTCAGTGCTCCAGTAGAAATTCAATCCTATTCAAAAATTTCAAAGCCTTTTTTAAAGGTTAATTGTTAAATGAAAAAAGTGGGAGAATAACTCCCATCTAATTTATTTGAATTAATCTGATTTTCTATTCCTGAAATGCCCATAAAGGGAGAGTATATCTTTTATCTTTAATCAGGAGTGAAAGTAACTTAAGGGACTTACTGGTATGCAGGGCGGCCGGGGTCCTGAGCAAGGTTGGAGGGGGCCTCAAGTGGAAGGGATGGGTTGGGGCCAGACTCCCCCAGCCAGCCCTTCAGTGCAGCCTGACAGCGATTTAAAGGGCCTAGGGCTCCCGACCACAGCCGCTAGCGCTAGCCCAGAGCTCCGGCAGTGATTTAAAGGGCCAGAACCCTGGGCCCTTTAAATTGCCGCCACTACCCCGGGGCTCCCACCCACCGCCGGTACAGTCAGCTGTATACTGGATTACTTTCACCTCTGTCTTTAATATATGTCCTCAAAGTCATTCCCAAAGTGTGTTTTGTGAATAGATCATAGCTTGTTTGTGGCAAGTATTTGCTACATCAAACTGGAGTTATGGTGACAACTTTTGATTGGACACATAGTTCAAAGGGTGTATTTCTGTTCCCTGGCTAGATTAACATAACCCTTCGAAATCAGATTTCTCATACAAATGCTCAGTGTTATGAGTTCAATAGTTTGTTTTCTAAGACTACTATCCAATATTCACTTAACACTTGTTTGTTTCACAGTAAACTTGTTTACTACAATAATTATTAAAAATTAACACAAGAATTGTAAACACAATCCAAGTAAACTGAATAATTGTGGGGAATATTTTGCAGTATTGGTCCAGCTTAGCGATGTGGCTTTTGAGGACAGTTAGTGCCTTCTAACCACAAGTCGTACTCATATTAGTAGTCCTCATCCACACCAACAGGCACATTGAATTCAGTCGCACCCTTGTGCTAATAAGGGATTCAGACTAGGGATCCTATCCAACTTTGATTGAAATCAATGAAAGTTTTGCCACTAATTTCAACAGATGCATGGCCAGGACCTCAGTGAGAGGCTGGCAAAACTGAAACTCACCACAGTGTTTGTAAGAGAACTTCGCAACATGGGGAAGTTTCATAGAGGAGTCTTTTTCTACTGATTTTTCTGTCTTCTACCTACCTAATTAGCAAAAGAGCTTTGCTACTGGGGAAAAAAAGGAGAAGCTTTAAATCCCTCAAAGCCACCTATATTAAGTATTTGACACCATTGTTTTCTTAAGTATTGACAGGAGTAAAAACAGCTTCTAGGTATGCTTCTAGCCACTCTCATTGTTCCTAATTAGTTTGTTCCCAAAAGACGGATATAACCTGTTCCAACAATTTGATGCCATAAAATCTTATTTTCGTATTAAAAACCATACTGTATTTAGCTATTTATTTTAATGGATTTTTTAATTAACAATCCGTAATGGAAAAAAAAATGTAGGTTTTCAAATGTGATCATTGGCTTAGGTTATGGAGTGTTCAGTATTTCTAAGTCAAAAACAAAAAAAGAGAATATAATTTTTAAAAAGCCAAGGAACTTGGGAGTGTTAACGCAGGAAAAAAGAAACTACAAAAAATTGATGAGACAATTGTTGGAATGCACTTAGAATACTATCTGCCATGCTAGCCACCATCCTAGGAAAGAGAGGACAATATTGCTTTACAATGTTTACACATATGGTAGCTAGGATGAGACTAGATGGTGCAAGGATGTTACCCTTAGCTCACCTGCAGGTATTATGCTGGCTTCCACAGACATAATATCTTCAGTCACTAGGGCAGTGTACCACCTCCTTTCGCCCTACTCTCTCAGCATGGTTCCACAATTAGAAACCCTAATTAGGCCCTACATAAATTGATTTAAGTCACACTTGGCCCCCCCCCCCAAAAAAAAAAAGAGGGATGCTGAAGACTCAAAGACAAATTGTAAGCCTTGGTGAAGCATTGAGAAATCAGGGGACATAAAAAATGATTTGTTAATTCAGGGAACTTCTAGTTGTGTCTGGAAAGAGAGGGTGTTAAGTGTATTGGTGAAAAAGCAGGTGAGTGGGATTAATATCCACTAAAAAAGCATGGTCTTCTTCATTTTCCTGAAATAGCTTATATTTTTATAATCATTATCAAGACATGTCTTGGTATTGTTGTTTGTGCATGTTTCTCTTTCTCCGTTAGTGCATGTGTATGTGCATGTGTGTGTAAAAAAACATGGTGTGGATATTCACTTTTAGGGTCTGAGCCTTGGGTTTTTTCAACTCTTACTAACCAGTTTTCTAAAAAATCCAAATTAAATGTTACTCAGATGTTTCTGGGAAAATGCAGAGTTGCTTTCAAACATGCTTAGAACATATTAGAAACTTCTTAGTCCCCTTGCAATTGAAGTATATTGTGGCAGTATGTTGTAACAGAGGGAACCAAGAGCACAGTGCCTTCAAATATATTAAAAATATTCAAGAAGAATTTTTTTTACCAGATGCTGTTAAAAGTGATTAATTCATAAGCAGAATCTTAAAGATGATTCAGTAACTGACCAACTGGTGTCAACTATTCTGTAGTTGTTGTTGTTTTTTAAACAAGAGTAGCTGTTTGTGAAAAGCCTATAGTATGGGAAATAGGGACAGATTTCATCATGAGCCCCCATGAGCTCTGGATACCTGACAAGACTGTACATAAATATAAATAAATATGATACATTAAAAGGCAATGTGGGTCAATAGTGACTGAACATGGGATATACATAAAGCTCCAGACCCCAGATCACTCCCTATATTAGAAGATTGCACCTTCCCAACATATAAGGGGCCACTTAGGGATCTGGGGCAAAATCAGTACTTGGTCCTGCTAGTGAAGGCAGGGGGCTGGACTCAATGACCTTTCAAGGTCCCTTCCAGTTCTAGGAGATAGGATATCTCCATTTAAAAAAAAGCTAAAAGAGAAATTAAAATGTCATGACTTTTGTCCACTGCTTCAGATGTGTTTTCCAGTGGAGAATTTCCTGCATCCCATCATCTCGAGATTATATTATGAGATGGCCAGTAAATCTGAACTCATTCACTGGGGAGGGGAATAGAACAGCAGACAGCCACTTGGATCAATAGGCCCATTAACATTTGAGGGTTTTAATACTAATAGTAAAATGTTTAATTTGCCTTGTTAGATAAAATGGAACCAGTGCACTCCAGGAAGTTGGTGCCGATGACTAATGTATGGGAAGGCCTATAGAAGGTGAAGCTGTATAGCAGTGTTGTTCTGCAGTAGTGTAATTGCCACTTATAAACTGATGTTTTTTTTAAATCCCAAATAAAGCGTATTTCATTTATCAAGCCTAGAGGCCAAGAAGATATGAATCCATGTGGCTAAGTCTATGTCTAGTAGAGACCATGTCTATTTTTAATCCCTAAAACCTGGTTTGTTTGTTTTTTTAAATGGCACATATGTTCCCCACCCTTCTAGTCTGCCTGGGGCATACCAAGTCAATCAATAAAACTGCCAGTGAGCAAGCACGATTCTTCAGGCCTTTCTTCTCACCCCACCAATCAATATCTCCTTATTAGCAGTCCTGATCTTCAGCTGTCTCTGGACAGACAGCATGAAGAGGAACCACTGAGATTTGGAGCTAACGGTAATATAGCCATGCCCAGTGTATTGAAGGTAATGAATGCCACACAACTCTATCAGTACTCTGAGTGGCTACATATACATGGGATACAGTGGTGTTGACAGAATTGCTATATAACTCTGAATATGAGGGCACTTGGAGCTTGTGAGTAATTCCAGCTGTGTGAGGGAAAGCAAATAAACAGCTGACTTGAAAAATTATATTGCATGTATTCTTAGATTAGGGATGAGGCAAAAGAAAAATAAGATGAGAAAGTACATTTTGTAGAACCCAAAAATGTATGTCTGGCTAAGAGTGTAGGAGTTAGTGAGAAGGTAAAGCAAGGGAGGGATAAAAAGAAAACAGACTTCAAAACCATATTGAGTAAAATGGTAGAAGCATACATAATAAGTCTGTTGAACCGGAGGTAAAGGTTTTCTGAGAATGGTAGGAATATTATTCGATTAAAACAGACAAGATTGAAGACAAAAATTAGAGAAGGTATAAAACTCAAGAACACACAATTTGCTGTAAGATGAGCAGCAGAAAGGCTAGGAAATGTCTTGATTCTTTGGTGTGGGATGATATTGAGCCTTCAGAGAGAAATAAGGTAAATATTTTGGCTGATACATCAGAAAGCTTAGTAGATAAGGACAACAAAGGTAGTCAGGTTGTTATAGCCCTCCAGAGCAGTTAGGGAAAGCAGATCAGGAAATCTTTTGCTACTGATAAGAAAAGGTCGGTGGAAGGCCAGAAGTTTGATCCTGGAGGATTTTAATTACTGAGATTTTGATTGTGATAACTACATTATTAAAAAATGTTTCTGCAGATAGAACAGGATTGCTCTCCAACACTATTTGTAGAATAATCTACATGGTCAAAGGCTATTCAGAAACTAATCCGTGAATGAGGCAAGTATAATTAATAAAGAATGAGCATGTAGAATCTAGTGATCATAATTTTATTTGAAGTACGCATCTAAGAATAAATAAAAAAGGAAATACACAAGTTTTAGATTGTCAGTCAGTTAATGTTGAGGGAATATTGAAATGCCTTAAAGAGTATTGTACAGTAATTCCTCACTTAAAGTTGTCCCAGTTAATGTTGTTTCGTTGTTACATTGATGATCAATTAGAGAACATGCTCATTTAAAGTTGCGCAATGCTCCCTTATAATGTTGTTTGGCAGTTGCCTGCTTTGTCCACTGCTTGCAGGAAGAGCAGCCCGTTGCAGCTAGCTGGTAGGGGCTTGGAGCCAGGGTGGACTGGCAGCCCCTCCATCAGCTCCCCGCTCCCCTAAGTTCCCTGTGTGGCAGCCACCCAGCAGGCTATCAATTGCCGGCAGTTCAGCTGTCCCTCCCCACACTGCAATGTGCTGCTCCTGCCCTCTGCCTTGGAGCTGCTCCCGGGAGCCTCCTGCTTGCTGTTCAGGATGTGGGGCGGGAAGAGAGGGGCTAATGTCAGGGTGTCCCCCTCCCCTCTGCTCCTGCTCCCCGCTTACCCCATGTCTATAGAGCAGCGGGAGAGACATGACAGGGCTCAGGATGGAGGGAGCTTGCCGGCAGAAGCTACTGTCTCAACTTGCTGAAAAAAGCAATGTACTTAGAGTGGGGTCAGCGTACTTAAAGGGGCAATGCACATCTCTCTCTCACACACACACACTGCGTGTGTCTCTGTTTCTGTCTGCCATGCTGTCTCCCCTCCTTCTATTCCTGCTGTCTTGTAGCATGTGAGGCTATATTAACAACGTGTTAACCCTTGAGTGCTCAACCAAGTGCTAGTTCAGGGGTCAGCAACGTTTGGCACGTGGCTTGCCAGGGTAAGCACCCTGGCGGACTGGGTCAGTTTATTTACCTGCTGACGTGGCAGGTTCAGCCGATCGCAGCCCCACTGGCCAATGGGGGTGGCGGGAAGCCACGGCCAGCACAGCCCTCGCCCGCGCCACTTCTCGCCGCCCCCATTGGCCTGGGACGGTGAACCGCGGCGAGTGGGGGCTGCGATCGGCTGAATCTGCCACGTCAGCAGGTAAATAAACTGGCCCGGCCCGCCAGGGTGCTTACCCTGGCGAGCCGCGTGCCAAACTTTGCCGACCCCTGTGCTAGTTCATAATTTATCACTAAGGCATTCCTTGGGAAATATCCCACCCTCTGACTTCACCACCTCAACCAAGCTTCACAATCATCATTGCTGTGTACAGTATTAAACTCTTTGTTTAAAACTTATACTGTGTGTGTGTGTGTGTATATATATATATATATATATATAAACTATAGTCTTTTGTCTGGTGAAAAAAATTTCCCTGGAACCTAACTGCCCCTATTTACATTAATTCTCATGCGGAAATTGGATTTGCTTAACATTGTTTCGCTTAAAGTCGGATTTTTCAGGAACATAACTACAATGTTAAGCGAGGAGTTACTGTATGTAATTGCATAATTATATATGAATTATGTAACCTGTTACATATTAATTATGAAACCTTTAATAGAGAAATTTTGAAAAACATAGGGAACTGTTAGCAACAATGCAACTGAAACCCAACTTAAAAATATCTAGTAAGAATGAATATGGGAATATCTGTAAAAATGCAGAAACAAGTTAATATAATTAAAGAAGCGTAGAGGTACATGGAATAATGAATTACAGAGAATAGTTGAACTAGCAATAATGTTTTCCTGAAGTACACTTGCAGTAGACAGTGAATTGGTCCCCTAAAGTGTGGTCTAGTGGAGATGGGAGTAAGGAAATGCCAGATTTGTTTAATAATTCTAGTTCTACAAAAAATACACCTCCCGCAATTTATATTGCTCTTATAATGTATCCTTCTTACCTTACAAAGGGTCCCAGTTTTTAAAATTTATTACATTTTATAGTTTTAAGTTTTACATCAGGTAGAGTAAGAAAAAATAACTTAAGTAGGTTGATAGTTATGAATGCTACAGAATTTGCTACAGAAAATAGGCATATCAGATTTTATCAGAAGGAGATAAAGAAAGAAGTCAGTTATAACCCAGGTGGGAATGAAAAAAACAAAAACTGTTTCTCAAGCTTCTACATGAGACCCAGTCATGTCTAATATCTCAAGAGGTGCTTCTAATTGAGGTGGGCAAAGAATAACCACTTAAGTGCCTTTCCAGTGAGCCCTCACAAATACAAACCTACATGAAAAAAACAGCTTCTTTTTGGCTTCATTTGAAGCTTATGTGTAATTTCTCAGGCTTTAATGAGGCCAGGTCAGGCTTATGGCTTTTTAAGATGAGTTTGGCCTTTACCTATAAAATTGAGAACAGCTGAAACCATGTTGATGTCCTGATGGATACTATTTTGTAATCATTCAGTACATGATTTATTAAAAAAATACTATGGCATAATCTAAAACTACCAAACTAACACTAGTGTAAGATGTAGCACTTAGGGCCATTATTACAGAATACTTGTGGGGGGAGGAGGAGAGGTTATGTGTTTGTAAATATATCCCTCTTCTACTTTCAGTTTTATAGTCTGCAGGAGTCATCTTTTTGGAAAAAGAAAGGGGTCTACTGTTGGCTATTAGGGCTCTAAAGGCCCATGGGAGTTTTACAAGCAAAAGTCTTGCAGGATTTGGCCTCAAGTTACTTCTCCGACAATTCAATTTAAATTTGCAGAAATTTGGTGTGGTGCACAGGTCTTTGGGTCAGGCTTTTATCACCCCGGAGAAGTTAATCCAAGAATGTCAGTACTTCTAGTGGGAAAGATCCATGTGTATAATAACAGCTTCCCATTGGAGTTGCTAGCTGAGTCATTGTGTCCTCCAATATTTCTTCCTCATCAGCCAGATCTGATATATCATAGCCTGATCTTCCCACACAGATATACAATACATTGATTTAGCTGCTTAGAAGCTATAATCAAGCAACTAATCAGGCTATTCTAATGACATTCTTCTGCCATTCTGAAAGAATCCCACTAACTCTCTGCCTATGCTAGAATTTAGATCACATGAAAGAGCTGGTGCAACTGTAGGAATACTAGTCTATTATGTCTCTTGCTATTTACCCAGGACAAAGTCAGCAGGCTGGTTTCAAGGCAAGCACCTTCACAATACAGGTCTCTGCCATTTACAATGTTGTCATGTTTCATAAACTGAGGTCCCTTGATAAATATCCATCAAAAGTCTTGTGTGCACTGTGGATCCTTGTGAACCTCCACCAATCCATAATTTCCAATAGGGGATTTACTTTTGTTATTTTTCCTTTGAAGCTCTTAATTTCAATCAAATTCACCTTTGTGATATGCCATTATGTCAGCACAAAGTCCTTGATCCTTGTGTCATTTTAATAAAACTGCTGGATATTTTATCTTTTAAGCATTGTGAAGTCACTCAGCTGTATGGATGGATGCTTTTTCTTATTTGTAATGAGGTGCACTGGTCCGTGACACTGGGGTTTTTGTTCCATGTAGCCTTGGAGACAGATCACATTTGTCAGTCAGTAGCAGGGAAGGTGTGGTTCCATTCCTGATAAACCTCCAGTTTTTCATCTGCCTCTTCAGCTGCAGGCAGGCAGGGAGATCAGCTCCTTCCTGCTGCAGAGCAAATTTGAAGAAGAAACCTTCACCCGACCCCCCCAAAATTGACTTGAATGTCCAGGTTCTCAGGGTCTGCCTTGATCAGCAGAGAAGATTCCCTTTCTCCCCACAGTCACTGGGAATCTCCAGGCCCCTCACTCACCCACATGGAGTGCAGCATGGTGGAGAAAGCTAAGAGATGGAAAGCTGGAAGTTGCACCATCCCCACTCATTGAATGCCTGCATGGAGATCTGTGCCTGTTCTGTGAAGACCCAAGGCTTTCTCAAAGGCTACGGCTGGAACAGTGTCCTGCAACCTCCCTGCCTCCCTGCACAGACGACACACAACTGTTTTGGGGGGGGGGCACGATTTAAAGGTTCTGCTGGTATGCAGTGAGGTTCAGGGCAGGGCATATAAACTCTTGCAGAAATCTGGAGGGACGCCCACATGTGTTGCCTCTACCTCCCTGAGTAGGAATACTTCCAGACAGCAGCAGCTTCACCTCAGCAGCAAAATCCTGGGACTGGCAAAGGCAGTGGCCCTGGCACCAGGCATGAACAGCAGATCCCTTTCCTCCCCATCCCCCCACCCCAAGGGGGGAAGTGTAAGTTCAAGCAAAGCTTTGGAGGGCCATGGAAGCTTCCCACCCAGCTGCTGTAGTCCATGCTCACAGCCCTAACAACTGACAAGAGACTGGGGAGCAGCTGCCTAGCACCTCCACTGTAGCTTTCACTTAAAAAAAAAAAAATCTAGCACTCACAGTAGCCAGAGAATAGCTTGAAAATTTGACCCAAGTGTACCGTAAAGGCTCAAACAACCCAACAACCCGAAATGTTTTTTTAATCTCATGATTTTTTTGGTGCCCGATTCATACGTTTTGAACAGTTGGTAATACAAATTATAATAGTACCTCAGGATATCAACTGGGATCAGCGTCCCATTGCACTAGGTACTGTAAAGACATAGAATAAGACACAGACCATGCTTCAAACAGGTTACAACCTAAATATGTGATTACACTTGGAAAAGTATATCACGGAAAATGTTTAAGGAAAAAAAATTAGTCTTCCTCCTGATATTTTTTCCTCTATTAATTGCAACTTTTATTCAGAAAGCTGATGTTACTTGAACCTCTGCTAATGATCTACATTGTGTGCTGCTTTTAACTATTGCTTTAAAGAGAGGCTTTTTTGTTTTAATCTTCCTTTCCTTTCCACTTAAAGCTACTTTTTTGGCTTATATGTTAGGGCTCTCTCTGTAAGTGTAAGAACACTGCTCTGGCATTTACAAAGTGTGACAAAGTTTATGGCCTTTGGAAGAAAATAGGTCAATTAAACGTATTCAAGTGTTCAACTTTATGACCTTATCAGCCATGTTTTCACTTTTCTTTAAATCTTTGTTCATTCACCACCAGTACGGTCACTCCTATTTTCAGTTATTGAACTGACCTTTGGTTTTACAAACATCAGTAAATCAACCATTAAAATGCAATGAAAATTTGTAACATCAATTCATCATGAAACTCATAGAGACAGTCTGGAGAACTAGATGGTAATAATCCTATACCCTGAATGTGTGTGTCAATATATTATGCACATGTCAATTTATAGAAATGGCATACATATTCCTCAGCAGTCAAGAAGTTTGAAGCTGTGGGAGGTAGAGTTAAATGTGTTCCCCCTAATTAAAACACTTTAAGGATTTTCTTGTTTATGAATAAAAGATTAAATTGCATTTCATAAAGGTGACACTGGCAATCTTTAGCAATAATGGCAGAATTAGTCTTGTGGATTTCCCAAGATTGGAAATGGGATGTATCTTTTTTTCCACTTGTAGGTCCTTAGTTCTAACCAGGTATAGGCCAGTGATGACCACAAGTTGTTAGCATCTCAGCATAGTTGAGTAGTCAGATGTGACAAATGTTACCCTTTCCTAACTTTGGTCAAGTTCAGGCTGTTTGCTTTGTATCCCATTAAACTCCCTGAGTCACAATCCTCCCACTGTTCTTTTTTTAACCTCTTGATTTAAGTGGAAACCATAAAGAAGTGACTAATACCCGATGAGAGAGTTTTTAAAATATTCTGCTGAAATTGGAGCAATACTGATTATATTATACCCTGTATCATCTGCTCTGTTTATCCCTTAGCTGAAGTCATAAGTCCTGTGTTAGTGACATCCTAATCACCTCCAAAGACAGCAGGATCTGATGAACATTAAGATATGTTTTCAACAGAAGTCCTCTGTAATAAAGGAGAAGAATACAGAAATTATTTTAAGAATCTCATACATTTAACTAATAGTTAAGCCTCACATTTTCACTTGTGAAATACGTGGTCGTGTACTATGTTTACATATGGGTAGATAGAATGAGTGGCCCAAGGCCTCAGAGTAATCTACTGGCTCAATTGGGAATAAACCCTCAAGTTTTGTGACTCCCACTCCAGTGCTGTAGCTACCGCTTTGGGTTGCCCCTGGTTGCAAGATTTGCAGGATTGTCCCAGTTTCTTCAGCGTTTCTACATTCGGGTTTTTATTTGTTGTCTGGTTTGTTTTTTGGGGGGTTGTTTGTTCTTTTTTTGGGGACACTTTGTAGGTAGGATTGATTGATTAATAGCAAAAAGCTATTCGTGAATAAATGATTTGGTGATTGACGTAAAAATTGTCTAGTGACTTATTCACAGAATATTATTTGGCCATTTATCAAACAATCCACATATTGCAAACATGTATGTGTTAATAGTTTGTTTACAGAAAATTGCTAATACTAGTCAGAAGTTATTCACAATTAATAATTTGACTAGTTTTGTTTTATAATTGCTATCTGTATTACAGTAGCATCTAGAGGTCCCATCTAAGATGGGGCAGCATTGAGCTTGGAGATGTGTCTAGTCATAGTAAGAGACACATATTGCTCTGAAGAGTTTGTCCACAAATTACACTTGGGGCCCATAAAACATTGTCTCATAAAGACATTTCACAGTATGTTGTTGCTTTGACACCTTACAGAATTTTGGACACAAGATCATCATGGTACATTAGGACCAGTTGATGCAGTGCCACAGGCAACTCAGAGATGCTCAAGTTTGTTGAGTATGACAAACGTGTCACAAAATGAAAACTCGTTCAATATTTTTCCATGGAGCATGAGCAACTCAAACATAGCAATTGAGTCAAACCCTCAATATCACAGCAGTATAGTTTTCTGTGGCTTAATTTTATATTAAATTGAATGAAACATTCTTTAAAAAACATTTGACAAGTGTCTGTTTTGAAAACACATAAATCCAGTGACAAAATATAACAGCTTACATCTCTTTATGAATAATGCTAGTAAATACAAGAAATGTATATAGTCAAATAATTTATTGACTCCTGCTATCAGTAGCATTTTTTGGCATTCAGTATCTGCACTGCCCTGCATACATTGTGTGATATTTTTCCTTTTATTCCAATACTTAGATGGATTATGCATCAACCATCAACAATCTGTTTATGAAAGAGGGAACGCTCTGGGAATTGTCAGTAAGATCTTCAGCATATCAGGGCATACTAATGAATGTTTGCCATTCAGTAAAACTGCTGTGGTCTGCAAAAGAAGATACTTGATACAGTAAGTTTTTTTCTTGAAAAGGAACTTGTTTGGGGGGGGAAATGCCATATTTATTCAAGAACAATATAAAAAAATATGAGAGAGGAGGGGGAAAATGCATATAAAAGAGGAAGAAAAGCTCTCTCTCTCATTCATACGCACATCCTAATAGCTCATAAAATATTATGGTATCCTGGAAGTGTAAAAAGCTAACAAGTGTTCATGTTTCAGAACATAAAACACCATTCGATATCTCTCTTTATTCACTTTATTTTTTTTTATTTATGGCTGCTTTGATACATTACTATATTTTCTTAAAATGTATTCCCAGCCTCACAATTCTTACGTGAGAGAATTTAAGAGGAATGCTTAAAAGCCAATAGTGGGAGCTGCAGATAAATGTTTAAATTATAAGAAATATTTGCAGCCTGTTTTACAGCTTGCTGATATAGTTGCTGTAGTTTCTTCCCAAAGCCTCAGTGTATATAATTTCAAACCTCTGCATAACCCATTTATTTGATTGTTGGTTCTGAAACAGTGATTGGTTTGTTTGTTTTTCACAAGAAGAAGGGGGAAACATCTTGACCTTTCTTATTTCAATACAGATCTAAATTCAATCCCTAATAATCCCTACTAGTTCTGTAGAGATTTCTTGCATGGCTAAAAGACAAGCTAAATATTAACATATTACATGCAACACAACATGAAATAGTGGCCAAACTGTGCAGCCTGTCCCTACTTAAAGTTACATTGGCTGGGGAAATGAATAGATCACTGATTTTCTAGCATAGATCATTTAACAGAATGAAGCACATAAATAAGATGATAGCCCCAGAAGAGGTGCAATCGCCTTTTCTGCTCTGCTCTGATGAAAGTCTGTACAACTGACACAAAGTATGTGCAAAGTTTTTCAGATGGGACTTAATATATTTTCATGACAGTGGTCTGGTAGTATATTTGAAGGACCAGTTTTTTATATTATATGGAATTCTCTTATCTTTCTAGATTTGTGATTGTTGTGTATAGATATGGCCATTCTGACACTGAATTTAGCTGTGAGGGGGCTAATGTGCTGTAGCTGGGAACACAAATGTGGTCACCTAATATTAAAGAGACTTTCAACTGGGAGTCACAGCATGATGTGAAAGGGCAATTTGTGAACTTTTATGGAGCCATGTATGTTCTTAGCTACAAGGGAGCAGTTCTCTAACATGTAAAGGGACATTGGTAAGATAAAATCATCTTTGTAAAATGTCCTTTGCTATGTTACTAACAACACTTGACATTATAGAAGATGGCAGAATGTTAAAAATCAAATATGTTTTCATCACTGATGATGTTTACTTTCTCCACAGCTTGAATAGTGAAAATAGACTGGTCAGTTTAACTGTATTGACCAGGTTCTCTAGAGGACTAGCTCATGGGTTCGCCACCTGGTGGTTCTTACTGGGATTCAGGGAATCATTGTAACATCTCCCTCCCCCCCCTTTGTTTTTTTCTCTTTCTTTGAGAGCACTCCCACATTTTAATTAATTTTTTGTTCCTTTTGAAACCTGGATCATGGTATAGAAAAGGTTCAGAATTGCTGTGGTAAGATAATGCTAATAAGTTTGGGTTTCCACTAGTTCAGGGAAATATTAAAATGGAAATAACAATCATTAAATATTTCTACTGCTATCATGATTTGTAACATCTGCTTTTAGAAAAGCTAAATTAGGCTTTTAGCCAATTTACCAATATCCCTTTTTAAGTTCATAGCATGATTGGACCCATTACATATACACCAAATTAGTTTCTTCTACAGCTTCTACTGTTAGCTGAAATAATGCAACTTTATCCAAATGTTCTTTAGAACTCTGAGTTCATTTGACTTTAAGGTTTCTTTTATGTCCATACCATTATTATTTATAGTGTTTATTCACATTAGAGAATTGTAGGTGACACCCTACTGCTGTGTGGGGGAGAAAAAGCTTCTGCTCAATTCCATGTTCAAATAGAAGATCTCAGAGTTTTTTCCAAAAATCTGTGAACTTTATTTGAACTTGAAAAATGGGAAGACTCAGGAGGTTTAGCCCTGATGTATTCCATACACAGTAAACACATGCATCTTAGAAAAAAAATTAACCACTTTCCTGTAAGTGAATTATCTTTGCAAAGATACATTTCTCCCTTGGAACTAAAAGGACAATTTAAAAAAAAATTGCTAGAAAAAATATTTTAAGACAGTGTTAAGGTTGTAAATAAATATTTATAAATTCAAGACAACATTTTCCAGAACATTGTAATTCTACCAAATAAATGTGCAAGTCCTGAAATGCAGGTTAACAATATGCTGTGTGAAAGTAATAAAACTGGAAGATTGCACCAGCAATTTCAGTATCCCTTATCAGAAAGCGTCGTGTTCTGGCTCAGGGCTGGTCTACACTGCGGGCGGGGGAATCGATCTAAGATACGCAACTTCAGCTACGTGAATAGCGTAGCTGAAGTCGAAGTATCTTAGATCAATTTACCTTGGGTCTTCACGGCACGGGATCGACGGCCGCGGCTCCCTCATCGACTCCACTACCACCGATCGCTCCAGTGAAGTTCCGGAGTCGACAGGGAGCGCGTTCAGGGATTGATACATCGCATCTGGACGTACCCTCATATACCAACCTTAACTCTGAACCATTACTTCCAACGATGTGCCACTTCTAACTTTCAAATAAACTCCCACATATTCCACAGAAAATTCAAAATACTGACTTGAGCACTACAGACCTTACCCAACATAGGGGGATCCTCCCTGCCATCATGGTTTATGCCACAAACCGCATCTCAACTTTTTGCACATACTATGTACAGTTCTGTCTTCTCAATCACCCTCCTTCTGGTTGAATTCTCCACTCTACCTTTTCACCCTCCCAATATTGGCTAGAGGCTACATTCTTCAAATACAGGCCCAACTTCTTCCACATCTACCTTGAACATACCAATGATGAGAGACTCCAGTAAAATTATACCCTCATAAGGTAGATCTGTGATTCCTTCTTTATAGTACTTGATATTAGCTGGAAGGGTAGAGGAAGATTATATCTACAACAAACTAAGGTAACTGACCTAGTATGTAGTAGAAAACACTAATTTTTTTTAGGTGACTCATCCTTGTTTAGATTAATCTTTAAAACTGTGACTGAGCTTGGCATTGATTTTTATTATTTGTTTATTTTTATTTTGCTGCTGCTCATAAAACAATAAACTTCGAACAGGATATTTTTTAGCCCTTTAAAAGAGGAAAAACCAGCCACACAATCAGATTTAATTCACCTAGGAGGATGGTGTTCTAGGACTTACAGAACAATTTACAAATGACCTATAGTTTTATTAGGATAACTGGTTTTCCAGATGGGATCAGACCATTGGTCCATCAAGCTCCTATATACTGTCACTGCCAGCACTTAAAAAAAATTTTTTGCCATTGACATTGTCTGCTTAAGCTGGGGTTCTGGGGGCTACTAAGTCTCACACCACCACATGGTTTTGTGTACATCCTGCTGAAAATGATCGCCTTTAGCATAGCACTTCACAAACTTTAGCAACTTGTTTGTCACGACTTTATGGGAGGTAGACAATTCTTATTTTATAGATATTTTATCCAAATTTATCAGGCATTATCATCTCCATGTAACATGTAAGGAAGTGAGGCACAGAGGTTTGTTCAAAACGGCATGTATAGAGTTAAGCACCAACACTCTATTGTCAGCAGTCGCTTGAGGAGCACTGCTCCCTGCAACTGTAAATATGATCTAGTCTCCTCCCAGAAATCTAGGAGGACTTAATAATTGTTTTTCAGACTCCAAAGCCAAATGCTAGTGGGTATGAATAACCTGTGATGTTCGGGAAAGTCTCTTCTAGTAATTGGGTTACACTGGATGCAATTTTTTTCAAGGATGTTTGCATGGAAGAAGACTAGAATCTTTACTTTAAAAAAGAGGAAGAGTTGGGATTTTCCTATACATATTATTATAAGGTGGGAGCAGCAGTTCTTATTCGCCAGAAAAGGCCTACTCTGGTTATAACCCAGATTCAGGTCCTTTCTGCTAAATGAACTATGTTATTCCGGCATAACTCTGAAATTGAAGAAATTCCTTTTTAAAATGCAGAACTCAGTGATGTTATCCGTGACCCGGCTGTACTTAGGTAGTATACATCCCTAGAAATTTACCTGCCAGACAGCCCTCCATTGCACTGGTATTTATTCCCTGTAGTTTGGAATGAGAAGCTTGGCTTCTTGAACTTAAATAATTGCATGTGACATGCATGACATAGCACAGCTAAAAAAGTATCCTTTGTGATCTAATGGACCCAAATTGTGGCACTCAGACATAATGAGCCATATCTGTCCCTGGTGTAAATCCATTGACTTCAGTGCCCTTACACTTTGAATACTGTAATATACAGGAGCTCAGACTTAGATGATCACAGTGATTCCTTCTGGCTTTATAATCTTGGAATCCTGCAAACATGTATTAGGCATCTGTGTAGTCCCACTGACGTCAGTGAGACTAGCTTGGGCCCTAACTGAACATTTCTCTCTATTTGGCAGTTTCACTCTACTATTAAACAATTTTCTAGTTATCTACTGACATGTTTTGGTTTCCGGTGTCTAACATTTTCTAGCTGAACATTTTCTCACTTAAAAACATGTATCAGGCTGCCAGGTAGCTTTTTTTAACATAGACTAGCTTCTTTGTGGGATATTTTAAAAACAGACTTGTTTAAAAAACATGAGCATATACAGTAATTACTTTTTTTTTATCTATATTGCTTTTGACTTCGTATTCAGTTTAATCTGGAGTGTCTCTAATGTTAACTATTTTGTAATGATTACAGTAGGAGTCTATGGGGACCCAGTTATGGTGTCATTACAATCTGAGATTTGAATGGGGAAAAATATATAAGGATACAAGTCCACAGACAATCTATTATGATGCCAATTTGATACCACCATCTTTATGGCAGAGAGATTTCAGCATAAGCCTCTGAAGAGCCTGCAATGAATTGTAGAAATAAAAAGGTGTCAATACAAATTATATTGCCATTAGAAAAATGATTAAACACTAAAAAGGCTTGGAGAAGGAAAATGATGGCTCAAGCTTCCCCCAGATCACAGAAATTCTTAGTATCCTATCATCCTTAACTCAGATCTTGGGACCTTTTGTCAAAAGGGTTATTTGGAGATTGATGTGTAGGATTGCTATCTTGCTGTCCTTGCTGCTGCCAGGACTAATAAGTGGGGATTTGCCCTTCTGTGTATTTTCTTCTTCCTTGTCTCTCTGATATCCTGAGTAGAACATGGCTACAACAATATAACATTGGAAGAGATCAAATTTTATTTTCTTCTTGGAATTTCCAGTGCTATGACATTATTGTTCCTAGTTCAGGGAACGTCAGTTCCAAGTGGGTGGTTGTCATGCAAATTCCAAAAGTACTGAATTCTTTAGGCAGTACTTCAATGGGTAAATTACAGGATTTGGAGATCAGTTCACCAGTCATGACTAATTTGCGTATTGTACTCTATTGTAATAGGGATTATATGTGATTTATTAAAATACACAAGGAAGCACAAGTAACTTCTATTTGCCATGGATAAGCATATGTGACCCAATCTTGGGCTAAATAATGCTACTGATTTTTACAATTCAGCTGCTTTGCAAGATCTCTGTGCAATTTAAGATATGGTCCTGTATGTGTACTGTGAATCTGGACACCCATGAGGTAGGGACAAGTGTGCACTCTGTCCTGGTACTGATCTGCACATAGGGCCTAAGCCAACCTGTGTAGACCCTCAATCCAGGGGCAATGGGGATGACTGGGGCAAGGGAGGAAGGGGACTGAATGGGGTTGTGAGGAGGTGAGTGTGGTGCTGTGCACTGTTTTATTTCATTTTGCTGAGTGATTGGGGAACCACAAAGTGAAGGAAACTCCCCTAGATTCTAAGCTCCTTTGCCTGCTGGTTCTGCCTGTGCTACCCTGTCACCCACCTACAGTACTGCATCTGTCTTAGTCATCTAATGGATGGTCCACTTTGTGCAATAAGTTTGTACTCATGTTTTTTAGATTCACAACTATTTTACAAAAGAAAAAAAAATGTATTTTTAAACAGCATTTTATTATATAAGATGATCTGCAAGGGTGGAGGATGGGGAGAGGAAAAGATTGAGAGGAAAAATTTCAGAGGTTAGTGTGATGGGCTCCTCCGGAGTACAGCCTGGGACTATGGGACCGTTGTGCCCCCTGGACTCACTCCAGCCTGGGCTGTGTCTCACAATGCCTTGCTAGTGACCAGCAGCAAGCCCCTCCAGGCACTGTTATCACTCAGCACAACAGCATGTGGAGCCCCACACCCAGCTATATTGCATGAATGTTCCCAGAGCCACTCATGAATCACACAGGGAAAGGCACCAGAGCCAAATCCCACCCCGCTCCCAGCACTGTACCTCAGGAATATATCGGCTTGCACTGCTCAAGGTGGACAGTGCAAATTTATTAATTGGTTCACCACTTCAACAATGGAAAGAGGACATACACCAGCCTTTGTCAAATCTGAGCAGATTTGCCCCACACTTCATACAAACTCACTGGTAAAGATAAACAATTAAACAAAATTATTAACTATAAAAGGTAGATTGTAAGTGATATTAAGTGATAGGCAAAAAGTCAGTTAGTTACCAAAAGAAATAAAATATAAGCATGCAGTCTAAACTCTCAACCCTATTAGACTGGGCAGTAACTATATTAAGCAGTTTTTTTCACCCCATTGAATATTGCAGACCTTAATATACAAGTTTGTTCCTTAAACCTGGGCCAATCTCATCTGTTGGAGTCTTGTCTTCTTCTCAGTGTCTTGGTTGCTTGCAGCATAGGTGGGGGCAGGAGAAGGGCCCAGGATGTGTCTATTCTGTGTGTTTTATACCCTCAGTCCATGTGCTTGGAAAACACAAGTCCAGGAATGACTGGGGGCATTGCTGAGTCTCCAGGCAAATTGGAGCAATTCACCTGGTGTGGCCTCATTGAATTGTAGCTCCCTTGCTGGACAATGGCTGTTAATGGGTTGTTTCACACCCTGCCCGGGGGTTGGTTATTTTCCTTGCTGTTTTAGTGACAACCATACAACACAATTCTCATAACTTCATATGCATTAATAATATACATATATGAATAGAGAAATGACTTTCAACAGATCATAACCTTTCCCCTGATACTTTACAAGGCATGCTTTATATGTAAAACCACGATTATATGAACATGAGGAATATGGGGGTTACAGTAAGCTCCCCCAAGGTATAGAATGTCATAGTGAGAATGAAGGGAGAATTGTATGGTCCCACTTTTATATTTTCTCTCAGGCCCTGTAAATCCCAATTGCAGAATAATTGCAAACCTGAGGCTGCAAATCTGAGGCTATCTATGTATAAGAAGGTCTTGCCTGCGTAAGCACTTCAGTATTGACCCATTGTTCTTGAACTATTACATACTCCTATTTCTCCATCTCAACTGAATATTTTATGGGTGAGGAAGCAAAGTCACAACCTTTTAACCAAAAAAAATAAAAAATCTGCCATTCATTGATATTGCTCCCTGCCATAAGGCAAAGGTATAAACATCTATAACCCTGAGCTATGTCATGTGGTTGGAGCCAAGAAATAGGTGTCATGTAGGAGTGTTGGTTGGTCTTTATTATATGGTGCCAGAAGAAAACTTGAACATTGGCAAAAAATGTAGCAAAACCACCCACCTGAATCTCTCAGTCTGGGAGAGAACCTGGCAGAGAACTGCAGGAAGTAGTTGCAGCTCTTCCAAATTTTCCTGGGAGCAGAGAAATCAGAGAGGTTGGAATCCTCCATGCTGTTCCATTGGAAAGCCCAAATGCATTAAAGATCTACAGCAGACTAGCAGGAGAACATGAAGGGAACTGCAAATTGTAGGACACAATCATTACAAAATATCAAGAATATTGTGATCCATGCAAAATTATTGCTTGGAAAAGGCTTTTTATTTTATTTATTTATTTATTTAGGCAAGCCAGCAACTGCCAGATGAGCCCATTGACCATTATGTAATAGACATATGTATAATATGCATTGTATATGTAATAAAGCTAAGTCATATAATAATGAACAGATAACAGACTAATCAGAGACTGATTTATTTACGCTATAAATGAACAAGGTCAAAGTAAAGTTATTATTAGAAATGGATTTGACTTTGCAGAATTGGATATTTGGAAGGCTAGTGAAGACTAAGGTTTTCACAAGCAGTAAAATAATTGAAGTGCTTTGCATCTACTTAGCTAGGCACAGAGAGACTACAAGGGCAGTCAAATGGCAGAAGCCAGATTCGTTACCTATAAATCCAAAGACAGTTCACAATGTGAAGGTGTCCAGTAGAAGGGATGTTGTGTCATTCTTGCAATAAAAGGTAGAATTTTGCAAGAATGTGTTGCTTTTAGCACAGATGGCAAAGACATAAGGCAAAATGCATTCATGAACATTCAGCAGGAGGACAAAGATCTGATGATGAAGTAGAAGTGTAATTCTTAATACACCTATAAAGCATGTGTCTGCTACAGACTGATTTGTGAAACTGGAAATATGTGGATAGGGTGAACTTCAAGGTTGTTATCAGAGCTGAATGCAGTCTAATCACTGCAAAAGTGTAAAAAATTAGCATGACTTCCCCAATATTAAAATTGAAAACTAAACTTACATAATGATCACAAAATGAGCCTATGTTGCAAAGAAACACGGGAATGTCTGCCCAAGGACTATATGTTTCTGTAGAGTTAGAAATAGCCTAAAGCCAAGCACCAGATGTGCTTGGGTTTAACTGTGGTCCATAAATGTACATTGATTCAACAAGTGTGTAAGTTGTCTAGTGAAAAAGATGCAAAAGATAATACTGGTCTACAATTTTTGAGAAGTCGTCTGCTTCAGAGATAAAATGTGCTATTTATTATGTATTTTGATGTGCTGAATTCAAATATGACAGTTAAAACAACTGATTGGCTACTGTTTCTAAGATATTTAAGTTTTTACATTTTATGTCTATGTATATTGTATAGATAGTAGAGTTTTAATCATAAATTGTAAACCTAGGTCTTCTCATGTGTTTATGGTTGCTTTACATGATAATATTTCACCTGTCCTGTTTATGTAACACTTTAAAAATCAGCAAAAGCGTTATATAAATAAAATGTATTATGAAACAAAAGGCAAAAAACTATTATGTATATAGTTTAGTCCTATTCAGTGTCTACTCGGCGCTTCTTGGCTTGTCTCTTGTATTCATTAAATGAAGCATCTCTTGTATCTTGTATCTTGTATCCAGCAATAGTCTGCAAACATTGACGGGCTCCATTTGCCCTGATAGCGTTTCTCCATTGTTGCAATGTCCTGGTGAAATCGCTCGCCGTGCTCGTCGCTCACTGCTCCGCTATTCAGTGGAAAAAAATCTAGATGAGAGTGCAAAAAATGGATCTTTAGTGACATGTTGCAACCAAGGCTTTTGTATGCCTTGAGGAGGTTTTCCACCAACAACCTGCAGTTGTCTGCCTTGTTGTTTCCGAGAAAATTTATTGCCACTAACTGGAAGGCTTTCCATGCCGTCTTTTCCTTGCCACGCAGTGCATGGTCAAATGCATCATCTCCAAGAAGTTCACGAATCTGAGGACCAACAAAGCTTCACTTAACCTTGGAAATTTTCCACGGAGGTACTTGAAAGCTGCTTGTGTTTTGTCAATGGCCTTGACAAAGTTCTTCATCAGACCCAGCTTGATGTGTAAGGGTGGTAACAAAATCTTTCTTGATTCAAGAAGTGGTGGATGCTGAACACTTTTCCTCCCAGGCTCCAATGATTGTCAGAGTGGCCAATCTTTCTTGATGTAGTGGGAATCTCTTGCACGACTATCCCATTCGCAGAGAAAACAGCAGTACTTTGTGTATCCAGTCTGCAGACCAAGCAAGAGAGCAACAACCTTCAAATCGCCACAAAGCTGCCACTGATGTTGGTCATAGTTTGTGCACCTCAAAAGTTGTTTCATGTTGTCACAGGTTTCCTTCATATGGACTGCATGACCAACTGGAATTGATGGCAAAACATTGCCATTATGCAGTAAAACAGCTTTAAGACTCATCTTCGATGAATCAATGAACAGTCTCCACTCATCTGGATCGTGAACGATGTTGAGGGCTGCCATCACACCATCGATGTTGTTGCAGGCTACAAGATCACCTTCCATGAAGAAGAATAGGAGAAGATCCTTTTGACAGTCACGGAACATGGAAACCCTAACATCACCTGCCAGGAGATTCCACTGCTGTAGTCTGGAGCCCAACAGCTCTGCCTTACTCTTGGGTAGTTCCAAATCCCTGACAAAGTCATTCAGTTCACCTTGTGTTATGAGGTGTGGTTCAGAGGAGGAGGATGGGAGAAAATGTGGGTCCTGTGACATTGATGGTTCAGGACCAGAAGTTTCATCCTCCTCCTCTTCCTCGTCTGACTCAAGTGAGAATGATTCTGGTGCATCAGGAACCGGCAGTCCTTCTCCGTGGGGTACTGGGCGTATAGCTGATGGAATGTTTGGATAATGCACAGTCCACTTTTTCTTCTTTCACACCCCTTTCCCAACTGGAGGCACCATGCAGAAGTAACAATTGCTGGTATGATCTGTTGGCTCTCTCCAAATCATTGACACTGCAAAAGGCATAGATTTCCTTTTCCTGTTCAACCACTGGCAAAGATTTATTGCACAAGTGTTGCAGCATATGTGTGGGGCCCACCTGTTGTCCTGATCTCCAATTTTGCAGCCAAAATAAAGGTGATAGATATTCTTAACTATAGTGGTTATACTGAGCTTTTGTGATGCAAAAGTCACTTCACCACAAACATAGCAGAGGTTATCTGCACTGTTCACACAAGTACGAGGTATCTCTGCTCACTTTGATTTTGCAAAGGGACACATTTCTGTTTAGCCAAACACTGACAAATAAGAGAGCACGACACTGTATGATTTCTAGAGCTGATATATGGCAATTTGTTCAGCAGAGTGATGTAAGCTTCATTATGATTGCATCATCCATGACTTCTAGGAATAACATGATGCTATTCATATCATGTATGACGCAATAGCAGCTTCAGATTGCATCATTCATTGTTTTACCTAAAAAGCAAGTACTGTCCAAACCCAGTCATAGATTTATTCATAGATCCAGTCAAAGATGTATTTTAGTAATTTCTGGTTTAAATTGAGATCCCTTCCCTTTATAACTCACTTATCCTCCGCCATTCCCAAGTCAAGGGTCGTATATACTGACCCAATAGCATATCTTGAAAACTAGAGCCAATCAACAATTTTAAGCATCATTTTCGTTCTCAGTGACCCAGAATTAGTAAAGTTTGACTACATTTATTTCAGAAGCATTTTGGCTGTAGAGCGGTGTAATCTTAAAGAATGACAATATGTTTAACAGACTGGGATGCAATAAGTATATAATACATCACATTGAGAGAGATCTCAATATGACACTGAAAATATATGCACACACAAACTGCATTTGACCCGGTGTAAAATGTCGATGCTATTGAGCAAATACACACACCATCTAACTTGGTTAGCAGTGGGGTCACTGTATTAAAGCCAAATAAGTTAAAGATTTGGGATCTGAGTCTGTACAAGTGTGAGCACTGCCCCATGAGATGAGGTCATATGATCAGAAAGCTACTAAGATTCAGAGACAGCGATTATTGACAAATGTCCGGTAAAAGGCAAGATAATCCTGTCCTCTGTCAAGAGAGTTAATTTAATCTACCCTAATCTACATCCTAGATGTCCATTTGTTTTATTAATTGGCTTTATGAGTTTGTGGCTGTTTTGGTCGATGTTGCACAATATTGGCATTTCATTTACAAAAATAAAAAGGAAAATGCAACATTAACCCCTGGAGTTGATGGAGTCTGATCCTTGTCATATGACAAGAGTATTGATCTTTGTAGCTCTCACCTGAAATGGAGTTCAGTGTCTCTTATCAGCACCCGTGTGTGTCCCATCTTTATAACATGGGACATACATGTTTTGCTCATAATAGAATATATCTTATTTTTACAACCAATTCCAAATCCTTCCCACTGGGTTAGGAACTACTGAGGTATTTTCATTAAAAAAGCTTACCATATACTCTCACATAGGAGGTAAAGAACTGTATGCAGAACCACTTCCAACAATCTTCCTTTAAGAGATGTGTTGAGGTCTATGCAATTTGGATTTTAAGCACGTTAAGAATGATCTCATAATTTCCACAGAGGGTGTTGTGTACCAATTTTAGATGGATTTCGTCACTGTTACACTGTTTAATAGTCCTTTGTTCTTTATGATTGTATAGCTACCTAGCAAAAATCTAAAACATATGACTCTGTTCTACAAACCATTAATTTATAATCATTTTACATATGTCAGCTACTATAATTATGGTGCAGTGCAGTCTGTACAACTTGACAGTATTTTGGCAGAAGCATCTAGTGTGGCTTTTTTATTATTATTTGTATTTACATGTCATTTCTGGTTCTATTTTAGTTTTCATTGCACTCACAATTATTCTTATTTGGATTCCAGTGTATAAAACTGGCCGTTATTTGCTCTTTCTTGACTAGTGAATTAAACACATTTTAATATCTTACACCTTTTCAAGAAAAAATTACACACACACACAAAATCCATTATACACAAACAGTGAATGTAAGGAAGTTCCACTGGAGCTGAAGTAATTTTACACTATTGAATGCTGAGCTCCATTATTTATCATCTTTAATTATCTTGTTTTTAAATTACAATCTGAACAAAAACATTTCTTTCAAACTTTAGTCCTAACTCTTGTCTTCATTGTGCCAGGTGTGTACTGTTGTAACTCCTTGACTTCAGCAGATGTCAGAAGTAGAACAGGTCTGTGTGGCCAGATTTTCAAAAGAGCACAGCTGGTGCCAGATTTGCAAAAGAGCTCAATATGCTGTATGGACAGTTCTCATTTGGTTGTTTTGTGAGTCTAGACCTTCATTTATTTGTTTTTATTTTTAAAAAATTGTAAATGTCCAGAAATAAAATGAAACATTTTATCTCACATTGAACAAAATATTTCAACCTGGAACAAAATTTTGTCAACTTTTTTGCTTTATCAAAAAGTCAAAAAAAAATGTAGTTTAGTTTTGGTTGAAACTTTTTTTCCCCTATTTTTTTTTTTTTCAGAATTACCAGTTAACTGAAAAATCAGTTATTCATCTAGTTCTAAGTATGACTGCGTACAGCATGGGAATAGTAGAGTGTTTGTAGCTTCTTCCATTCTCTCCCTCCTTAATGCACTCAAGCTACTACAATCATTATATTTAGCCCTTATTGGGGTTGGAGAAGATTATATAAGAGACCTCCAAGTACAATCCAGATGTAACCAGAAATGATGTCACTCTTTCTTTTGAGTCAATAGATATGATGATAGGGGCCAATGTGCTGCTGTAGATGTTGTCTTAAGGATGAGACCTAAAATGTATGCCCTCACTGCTTATAGTCATTGGTGATCCCAGGAAGCTTTGAAAAAGGAGCTGGGGTGATTAACCCTGGTGTCCTTGACAAATTGGATGATTACACTGCTCTACAGCCAAAATGCTTCTGAAATAAATGTAGTCAAACTTTACTAATTCTGGGTCACTGAGAACGAAAATAATGCTTAAAATTGTTGATTGGCTCTAGTTTTCAAGATATCCTATTGGGTCAGTATATACGACCCTTGACTTGGGAATGGCGGAGGATAAGTGAGTTATAAAGGGAAGGGATCTCAATTTAAACCAGAAATTACTAAAATACATCTTTGACTGGATCTATGAATAAATCTATGACTGGGTTTGGACAGTACTTGCTTTTTAGGTAAAACAATGAATGATGCAATCTGAAGCTGCTATTGCGTCATACATGATATGAATAGCATCATGTTATTCCTAGAAGTCATGGATGATGCAATCATAATGAAGCTTACATCACTCTGCTGAACAAATTGCCATATATCAGCTCTAGAAATCATACAGTGTCGTGCTCTCTTATTTGTCAGTGTTTGGCTAAACAGAAATGTGTCCCTTTGCAAAATCAAAGTGAGCAGAGATACCTCATACTTGTGTGAACAGTGCAGATAACCTCTGCTATGTTTGTGGTGAAGTGACTTTTGCATCACAAAAGCTCAGTATAACCACTATAGTTAAGAATATCTATCACCTTTATTTTGGCTGCAAAATTGGAGATCAGGACAACAGGTGGGCCCCACACATATGCTGCAACACTTGTGCAATAAATCTTTGCCAGTGGTTGAACAGGAAAAGGAAATCTATGCCTTTTGCAGTGTCAATGATTTGGAGAGAGCCAACAGATCATACCAGCAATTGTTACTTCTGCATGGTGCCTCCAGTTGGGAAAGGGGTGTGAAAGAAGAAAAAGTGGACTGTGCATTATCCAAACATTCCATCAGCTATACGCCCAGTACCCCACGGAGAAGGACTGCCGGTTCCTGATGCACCAGAATCATTCTCACTTGAGTCAGACGAGGAAGAGGAGGAGGATGAAACTTCTGGTCCTGAACCATCAATGTCACAGGACCCACATTTTCTCCCATCCTCCTCCTCTGAACCACACCTCATAACACAAGGTGAACTGAATGACTTTGTCAGGGATTTGGAACTACCCAAGAGTAAGGCAGAGCTGTTGGGCTCCAGACTACAGCAGTGGAATCTCCTGGCAGGTGATGTTAGGGTTTCCATGTTCCGTGACTGTCAAAAGGATCTTCTCCTATTCTTCTTCATGGAAGGTGATCTTGTAGCCTGCAACAACATCGATGGTGTGATGGCAGCCCTCAACATCGTTCACGATCCAGATGAGTGGAGACTGTTCATTGATTCATCGAAGATGAGTCTTAAAGCTGTTTTACTGCATAATGGCAATGTTTTGCCATCAATTCCAGTTGGTCATGCAGTCCATATGAAGGAAACCTGTGACAACATGAAACAACTTTTGAGGTGCACAAACTATGACCAACATCAGTGGCAGCTTTGTGGCAATTTGAAGGTTGTTGCTCTCTTGCTTGGTCTGCAGACTGGATACACAAAGTACTGCTGTTTTCTCTGCGAATGGGATAGTCGTGCAAGAGATTCCCACTACATCAAGAAAGATTGGCCACTCTGACAATCATTGGAGCCTGGGAGGAAAAGTGTTCAGCATCCACCACTTCTTGAATCAAGAAAGATTTTGTTACCACCCTTACACATCAAGCTGGGTCTGATGAAGAACTTTGTCAAGGCCATTGACAAAACACAAGCAGCTTTCAAGTACCTCCGTGGAAAATTTCCAAGGTTAAGTGAAGCTAAGATAAAGGAAGGTGTCTTTGTTGGTTCTCAGATTCGTGAACTTCTTCGAGATGATGCATTTGACCATGCACTGCGTGGCAAGGAAAAGACGGCATGGAAATCCTTCCAATTAGTGGCAACAAATTTTCTCGGCAACAACAAGGCAAACAACTACAGGTTGTTGGTGGAAAACCTCCTCAAGGCATACAAAAGCCTTGGTTGCAACATGTCACTAAAGATCCATTTTTTGCACTCTCATCTAGATTTTTTTCCACTGAACTGCGGAGCAGTGAGTGACGAGCATGGCGAGCGATTTCACCAGGACATTGCAACAATGGAGAAACGCTATCAGGGCAAATGGAGCCCATCAATGCTTGCAGACTATTGCTGGATACAAGATACAAGATACAAGAGATGCTTCATTTAATGAATACAAGAGACAAGCCAAGAAGCGTCGAGTAGACACTGAATAGGACTAAACTATATACATAATAGTGGTTTGCCTTTTGTTTCATAATACATTTGATTTATATAACCCTTTTGCTGATTTTTAAAGTGTTACATAAACAGGACAGGTGAAATATTATCATGTAAAGCAACCATAAACACATGAAAAGACCTAGATTTACAATTTATGTTTAAAACTCTACTATCTACACAATATACATAGACATAAAATGTAAAAACTTAAATATCTTAGAAACAGTAGCCAATCAGTTGTTTTAATTGTCATATTTGAATTCAGCACATCAAAATACATAATAAATAGCACATTTTATCTCTGAAGCAGACGACTTCTCAAAAATTGTAGACTAGTGTTACTGGAGCTAAGCCAATACACGGGGGGAAATATATTTTTTAGACTTGTCCCCATTTGCTACCTTTTTCCTATTCATTTTCCGCAAACATTTTGAGTGTTCAAGAATTTCTAGTGTGATAAGTGACTTTTTTCAGCTAGATTGTTTGCTGGATGCATCTTTGAATTGTATGTTGACTGTAAAGTTTGCTTTTTACGCCGTTGCTTGGTAAGTCATCTGTTGTTTCTGTTCCTTGTCTAGATGACATATGGAATTAAGCAACATTGTGAGCACTAGAAATATAACATTCATATATGCAATTAACACCATTCTGATTAGGTAAATAAGTGATGGCACAAATTGTATGTGACAAAATCTGCAGCTTAAATAATCTGCTGACCACACTTAATTTGGTGAAGATATCATTTCAAATAATGAATGCCCGATACTAACTCTGTTTGCAGACATTTTGAGTACAGAAAAATATTGAAATACATCATCTAAGAAGTTATTCACTCAGTTTTTATAATTACTGACCTGATTCTACATTTACATAGGTTTAGAACTAGTAGGAGAGAAGAATTAGGCCCTGCATTTTTCACCTCCTAAAACTGCCTATGTAGTTTCATTGGAAACATTCTATACGCCCCTTCTTAAACATTTTTATAGAATACTGGTAACGTAGAATGGCTGCCGCATTCCAGCCCAGAGGTGGCTGCCTTTTAGTGGTGTGTGAATTTATATCCATATATGTACATATTGGGCATCACAGCAAACTGGGTGGTTCTTTCTTACACAGAATAGTGGCAAAAAAAAAAAGAAGCAACAGATAAAAACCTGCCAATGGTTAGACATAAGGCAAAAAAAATCAAGTAAAATTACTCTCAATATTGGTTAAGGATTGTCAATTACAACATGCACAGGACTAGCACTTGTGTGACAGAGAATGCAGAAAGAAACTGGGGATACCATATAGACTTTTCAAAGACAATTCTGCAAATTGAAATGTCATTAAATTGTGATTCCTACTGGATAAAAAAAAGGAGAAATTAAATTTAAGGGGCTCAGAAAAATGAGAAAATTGTAATATATTGCACTTCTGTGAGGCTTTACCGAAAAAGCCCCTTGCATACCCTTGCCTGAGAGCACAAGAAGAGCAGGGATGCATGCATCACCTAGTGGTACTGCGGGCAATAGTCTCCTACTAGAATGCATAGAGCGCACAACAGCTGCAGTGGAATGTATGTGTGTACATCTCAAAGAACAACAATTACTGTCTTGTCCTGTCTTTCTAACAATGGGGGGTTCTTTAAACTGAAACATACTTTTAAGGCATATTTCCCTGATGTTACTGATACATAATTTCAACCTTAACTCAAGTGTATTTTCAGGTTTAACTGAAATATTTTTTGTTTTAGAATTTTATTGCTGGTTCCAACAAATCTGTGTACAATAGTTTTATACCCAAACAGCTCCCCTGAACTAATCAGTTTCAGACCAAGCCAACTTGGAATTTATACTAATCAAATCAAGTACTGTCTTAAAAACAACCAAAAGACAATCACTTTTGTCTTGTTACCTTTTTTAATGAATAGAGCAATTTTATTATCATTCATTTCCACCTTCAGATTGTATAGAGTAGGCAGCCTGCATCAAAGAAATATTTAGTATGCCAGTTTACATTGTCATATATTAGACATTAAGGCATCTATAATGATGGCAAATTGCAAAAAAGTAAAAATCTGTCATATTTATTGAGGCTTCTTCATTTACAGGGAAAATAAAAGTATTAAAGAAGTACATTATTTGGACACACAGAAGATTTATCTTAAACTTAGGAAGCATCCAACACTCTTATTGATTCTGATGATGGCTCCATTCATTAAATTTCCCCTAAATGCTCTGTGGTTGCAAAGTCATCATGTGCCATTAACCGTTATGGAAAATGTCAGCATGCAGTGATTCAACAACATGAAGAATGTTCATCAAAGCAAGGGCAAACAGAAAGAAGCATTAAATTCAGGAAAATGAAGCTAAAGTAAAGCCAAATTCTTGACTTAATTAACAAAAACAGGAGGATCTGTGTGGTTTAGCCATTCACCCTGCAGTACCTAGCTATTGACACTTGTATGATTAAGTGTTACGAATGGGTGAGTCAGCTTCACTAAAAGTACTAGTTCCCCAAAGCTTTCCTCAAAACTCAAACTGAACTTTTCTAAAGCTTTCTTCCCCTTTCTCCTCTCTCCTTCCTGCCCTGACACATGCAATCTACCAGCACACACAATAATTACTAGATGTTATTGTAATTTACTAATAGACTCGTTTGTTCCACTAGTATTGTTAACGACAGGTTTCAGAGTTACAGCCGTGTTAGTCTGTATCCGCAAAAAGAAGAACAGGAGTACTTGTGGCACCTTAGAGACTAACAAATTTATTAGAGCATACCACTAGCTGTCACCTTCAGCCCCCAACTAAAACCTCTCCAGCGCATCATCAGAGATCTACAACCTATCCTCAAAGATGATCCTTTACTCTCACAGATCTTGGGAGACAGACCTGTCCTCGCTTACAGACAACCCCCCAACCTAAAGCAAATACTCACCAGCAACCACACATCACTGAACAAAACCACTAACCCAGGAACCTATCCTTGTAACAAACCCCGATGCCAACTCTGTCCACATATCTATTCAAGTGACATCATCATAGGACCTAATCACATCAGCCATACCATCAGGGGCTCGTTCACCTGCACATCTACCAATGTGATATATGCCATCATGTGCCAGCAATGCCCCTCTGCCATGTACATTGGCCAAACCGGACAGTCTCTACGCAAAAGAATTAATGGACACAAATCTGACATCAGGAATCAAAATACTCAAAAACCAGTGGGAGAACACTTTAACCTGTCTGGTCATTCAGTGACAGACCTGCGGGTGGCTATATTACAACAGAAAAACTTCAAAAACAGACTCCAAAGAGAGACTGCTGAGCTAGAATTGATATGCAAACTAGACACAATCAACTCCGGTTTGAATAAGGACTGGGAATGGCTGAGCCATTACAAACATTGAATCTATCTCCCCTTGTAAGTATTCTCACACTTCTTATCAAACTGTCTGTACTGGGCTAGCTTGATTATCACTTCAAAAGTTTTTTTTCTCTTAATTAATTGGCCTCTCAGAGTTGGTAAGACAACTCCCACCTGTTTATGCTCTCTGTATGTGTGTATATATATCTCCTCAATATATGTTCCATTCTATATGCATCCGAAGAAGTGGGCTGTAGTCCACGAAAGCTTATGCTCTAATAAATTTGTTAGTCTCTAAGGTGCCACAAGTACTCCTGTTCTTCTTTTTGCGGATACAGACTAACACGGCTGTTACTCTGAAACCTGTCATTATGCAAGGCACTGCATTTAGCCGTATGGAATGGAAATCCATCAACCTCATGAAAAAACTCGTACAGATACAGACAGACATCATCTTCCTTTCCAAATGCAAGCAGATGGACATCATACCAAAAGGACTAAAGGTAAAAAATCCATTACAATCTACATATCACACAGACTATGCTGAGAGACTGTGTCACACACTCTCAAAGAAACTGCGAAACCACCTGATCAGCATCCTATACAGCAAACAGGGAAAGATTAAGAATGAGCTCTCAGAACTGGATACTCTCATAAGAAACCAACCTTCCACACAAACTTCCTCATGGATAGACTTTACAAAAACTAGACAAGCCATTTACAAGACAAACTTTGCCTCTCTACAAAGGAAAAAGGACACTAAACTATCTAAACTGCTACATGCCACAAGCAGCCACAACAGTAGTTCCCTTAACCCACCCAGCAATATTGTTAATCTTTCCAGCTATACTCTTAGCCCAGCAGAAGAGTCTGTCCTATCTCGGGGCCTCTCCTTTTGTCCCTCCAGACCCATGAATATGATACAGTTCTGCGGTGACCTAGAATCCTACTTTCGACGTCTCCGACTCAAAGAATATTTCCAACATACCTCTGAACAGCATACTAACCCACAGAATCCTCCCTACCAGCACTACAAAAAAAAGGATTCTGCATGGACTCCTCCGGACGGTCGAAACAACAGACTGGATTTCTACATAGATTGCTTCCGTCGACGTGCAAAGGCTGAAATTGTGGAAAAGCAACATCACTTGCCACATAACCTCAGCCATGCTGAACACAACGCCATCTACAGCCTCAGAAACAACCCTGACATCATAATCAAAAAGGCTGACAAAGGAGGTGCTGTCGTCATCATGAATAAATTGGAATATGACCAGGAGGCTGCTAGACAGCTCTCTAACACCACATTCTACAGGCCATTATCCTCTGATCCCACTGAGGATTACCTAAAGAAACTACACCATCTGCTAAAAAAACTCCCTGACAAAGCACAGGAACAAATCCGTACAGACACATGCCTAGAACCCCGACCAGGGGTATTCTATTTGCTACCCAAGATCCATAAACCTGGATATCCTGGACGCCCCATCATCTCAGGCATTGGCACCCTAACATCAGGCTTGTCTGGTTATGTAGACTCTCTCCTCAGACCCTACGCTACCAGCACTCCCAGCTATCTTCGAGACACCACTGACTTCCTGAGGAAACTACAATCCATCGGTGATCTTCCAGAAAACACCATCCTGGCCACTATGGACGTAGAAGCCCTCTACACCAATATTCCACACAAAGATGGACTACAAGCTATCAGGAACAGTATCCCTGATAATGTCACAGCTAACCTGGTGGCTGAACTTTGTGATTTTGTCCTCACCCACAACTATTTCACATTTGGGGACAATATATACCTTCAAGTCAGCGGCACTGCTATGGGTACCCGCATGGCCCCACAATATGCCAACATTTTTATGGCTGACTTAGAACAACGCTTCCTTAGCTCTCGTCCCCTAACGCCCCTACTCTACTTGCGCTACATTGATGACATCTTCATCATCTGGACCCATGGAAAAGAAGCCCTTGAGGAATTTCACCATGATTTCAATAATTTCCATCCCACCATCAACCTCAGCCTAGATCAATCCACACAAGCGGTCCATTTCCTGGACACTACTGTGCTAATAAGCGATGGTCACATCAATACCACCCTATACCGGAAACCTACTGACCGCTACACTTACCTACATGCCTCCAGCTTCCATCCAGGACACACCACACGATCCATTGTCTACAGCCAAGCTCTAAGATATAACCGCATTTGCTCCAATCCCTCGGATAGAGACAAGCACCTACAAGATCTCTATCAAGCATTCTTAAAACTACAATACCCACCTGCTGAAGTGAAAAAACAGATTGACAGAGCCAGACGAGTACCCAGAAGTCACCTCCTACAAGACAGGCCCAACAAAGAAAATAACAGAACACCACTAGCTGTCACCTTCAGCCCCCAACTAAAACCTCTCCAGCGCATCATCAGAGATCTACAACCTATCCTGAAAGATGATCCTTTACTCTCACAGATCTTGGGAGACAGACCTGTCCTCGCTTACAGACAACCCCCCAACCTAAAGCAAATACTCACCAGCAACCACACATCACTGAACAAAACCACTAACCCAGGAACCTATCCTTGTAACAAACCCCGATGCCAACTCTGTCCACATATCTATTCAAGTGACATCATCATAGGACCTAATCACATCAGCCATACCATCAGGGGCTCGTTCACCTGCACATCTACCAATGTGATATATGCCATCATGTGCCAGCAATGCCCCTCTGCCATGTACATTGGCCAAACCGGACAGTCTCTACGCAAAAGAATTAATGGACACAAATCTGACATCAGGAATCAAAATACTCAAAAACCAGTGGGAGAACACTTTAACCTGTCTGGTCATTCAGTGACAGACCTGCGGGTGGCTATATTACAACAGAAAAACTTCAAAAACAGACTCCAAAGAGAGACTGCTGAGCTAGAATTGATATGCAAACTAGACACAATCAACTCCGGTTTGAATAAGGACTGGGAATGGCTGAGCCATTACAAACATTGACTCTATCTCCCCTTGTAAGTATTCTCACACTTATTATCAAACTGTCTGTACTGGGCTAGCTTGATTATCACTTCAAAAGTTTTTTTTCTCTTAATTAATTGGCCTCTCAGAGTTGGTAAGACAACTCCCACCTGTTTATGCTCTCTGTATGTGTGTATATATATCTCCTCAATATATGTTCCATTCTATATGCATCCGAAGAAGTGGGCTGTAGTCCACGAAAGCTTATGCTCTAATAAATTTGTTAGTCTCTAAGGTGCCACAAGTACTCCTGTTCTTCTTTTTGCGGATACAGACTAACACGGCTGTTACTCTGAAACCTGTCATTATGCAAGGCACTGCATTTAGCCGTATGGAATGGAAATCCATCAACCTCATGAAAAAACTCGTACAGATACAGACAGACATCATCTTCCTTTCCAAATGCAAGCAGATGGACATCATACCAAAAGGACTAAAGGTAAAAAATCCATTACAATCTACATATCACACAGACTATGCTGAGAGACTGTGTCACACACTCTCAAAGAAACTGCGAAACCACCTGATCAGCATCCTATACAGCAAACAGGGAAAGATTAAGAATGAGCTCTCAGAACTGGATACTCTCATAAGAAACCAACCTTCCACACAAACTTCCTCATGGATAGACTTTACAAAAACTAGACAAGCCATTTACAAGACAAACTTTGCCTCTCTACAAAGGAAAAAGGACACTAAACTATCTAAACTGCTACATGCCACAAGCAGCCACAACAGTAGTTCCCTTAACCCACCCAGCAATATTGTTAATCTTTCCAGCTATACTCTTAGCCCAGCAGAAGAGTCTGTCCTATCTCGGGGCCTCTCCTTTTGTCCCTCCAGACCCATGAATATGATACAGTTCTGCGGTGACCTAGAATCCTACTTTCGACGTCTCCGACTCAAAGAATATTTCCAACATACCTCTGAACAGCATACTAACCCACAGAATCCTCCCTACCAGCACTACAAAAAAAAGGATTCTGCATGGACTCCTCCGGACGGTCGAAACAACAGACTGGATTTCTACATAGATTGCTTCCGTCGACGTGCAAAGGCTGAAATTGTGGAAAAGCAACATCACTTGCCACATAACCTCAGCCATGCTGAACACAACGCCATCTACAGCCTCAGAAACAACCCTGACATCATAATCAAAAAGGCTGACAAAGGAGGTGCTGTCGTCATCATGAATAAATTGGAATATGACCAGGAGGCTGCTAGACAGCTCTCTAACACCACATTCTACAGGCCATTATCCTCTGATCCCACTGAGGATTACCTAAAGAAACTACACCATCTGCTAAAAAAACTCCCTGACAAAGCACAGGAACAAATCCGTACAGACACATGCCTAGAACCCCGACCAGGGGTATTCTATTTGCTACCCAAGATCCATAAACCTGGATATCCTGGACGCCCCATCATCTCAGGCATTGGCACCCTAACATCAGGCTTGTCTGGTTATGTAGACTCTGTCCTAAGACCCTACGCTACCAGCACTCCCAGCTATCTTCGAGACACCACTGACTTCCTGAGGAAACTACAATCCATCGGTGATCTTCCAGAAAACACCATCCTGGCCACTATGGACGTAGAAGCCCTCTACACCAATATTCCACACAAAGATGGACTACAAGCTATCAGGAACAGTATCCCTGATAATGTCACAGCTAACCTGGTGGCTGAACTTTGTGATTTTGTCCTCACCCACAACTATTTCACATTTGGGGACAATATATACCTTCAAGTCAGCGGCACTGCTATGGGTACCCGCATGGCCCCACAATATGCCAACATTTTTATGGCTGACTTAGAACAACGCTTCCTTAGCTCTCGTCCCCTAACGCCCCTACTCTACTTGCGCTACATTGATGACATCTTCATCATCTGGACCCATGGAAAAGAAGCCCTTGAGGAATTTCACCATGATTTCAATAATTTCCATCCCACCATCAACCTCAGCCTAGATCAATCCACACAAGCGGTCCATTTCCTGGACACTACTGTGCTAATAAGCGATGGTCACATCAATACCACCCTATACCGGAAACCTACTGACCGCTACACTTACCTACATGCCTCCAGCTTCCATCCAGGACACACCACACGATCCATTGTCTACAGCCAAGCTCTAAGATATAACCGCATTTGCTCCAATCCCTCGGATAGAGACAAGCACCTACAAGATCTCTATCAAGCATTCTTAAAACTACAATACCCACCTGCTGAAGTGAAAAAACAGATTGACAGAGCCAGACGAGTACCCAGAAGTCACCTCCTACAAGACAGGCCCAACAAAGAAAATAACAGAACACCACTAGCTGTCACCTTCAGCCCCCAACTAAAACCTCTCCAGCGCATCATCAGAGATCTACAACCTATCCTGAAAGATGATCCTTTACTCTCACAGATCTTGGGAGACAGACCTGTCCTCGCTTACAGACAACCCCCCAACCTAAAGCAAATACTCACCAGCAACCACACATCACTGAACAAAACCACTAACCCAGGAACCTATCCTTGTAACAAACCCCGATGCCAACTCTGTCCACATATCTATTCAAGTGACATCATCATAGGACCTAATCACATCAGCCATACCATCAGGGGCTCGTTCACCTGCACATCTACCAATGTGATATATGCCATCATGTGCCAGCAATGCCCCTCTGCCATGTACATTGGCCAAACCGGACAGTCTCTACGCAAAAGAATTAATGGACACAAATCTGACATCAGGAATCAAAATACTCAAAAACCAGTGGGAGAACACTTTAACCTGTCTGGTCATTCAGTGACAGACCTGCGGGTGGCTATATTACAACAGAAAAACTTCAAAAACAGACTCCAAAGAGAGACTGCTGAGCTAGAATTGATATGCAAACTAGACACAATCAACTCCGGTTTGAATAAGGACTGGGAATGGCTGAGCCATTACAAACATTGACTCTATCTCCCCTTGTAAGTATTCTCACACTTATTATCAAACTGTCTGTACTGGGCTAGCTTGATTATCACTTCAAAAGTTTTTTTTCTCTTAATTAATTGGCCTCTCAGAGTTGGTAAGACAACTCCCACCTGTTTATGCTCTCTGTATGTGTGTATATATATCTCCTCAATATATGTTCCATTCTATATGCATCCGAAGAAGTGGGCTGTAGTCCACGAAAGCTTATGCTCTAATAAATTTGTTAGTCTCTAAGGTGCCACAAGTACTCCTGTTCTTCTTTTTGCGGATACAGACTAACACGGCTGTTACTCTGAAACCTGTCATTATGCAAGGCACTGCATTTAGCCGTATGGAATGGAAATCCATCAACCTCATGAAAAAACTCGTACAGATACAGACAGACATCATCTTCCTTTCCAAATGCAAGCAGATGGACATCATACCAAAAGGACTAAAGGTAAAAAATCCATTACAATCTACATATCACACAGACTATGCTGAGAGACTGTGTCACACACTCTCAAAGAAACTGCGAAACCACCTGATCAGCATCCTATACAGCAAACAGGGAAAGATTAAGAATGAGCTCTCAGAACTGGATACTCTCATAAGAAACCAACCTTCCACACAAACTTCCTCATGGATAGACTTTACAAAAACTAGACAAGCCATTTACAAGACAAACTTTGCCTCTCTACAAAGGAAAAAGGACACTAAACTATCTAAACTGCTACATGCCACAAGCAGCCACAACAGTAGTTCCCTTAACCCACCCAGCAATATTGTTAATCTTTCCAGCTATACTCTTAGCCCAGCAGAAGAGTCTGTCCTATCTCGGGGCCTCTCCTTTTGTCCCTCCAGACCCATGAATATGATACAGTTCTGCGGTGACCTAGAATCCTACTTTCGACGTCTCCGACTCAAAGAATATTTCCAACATACCTCTGAACAGCATACTAACCCACAGAATCCTCCCTACCAGCACTACAAAAAAAAGGATTCTGCATGGACTCCTCCGGACGGTCGAAACAACAGACTGGATTTCTACATAGATTGCTTCCGTCGACGTGCAAAGGCTGAAATTGTGGAAAAGCAACATCACTTGCCACATAACCTCAGCCATGCTGAACACAACGCCATCTACAGCCTCAGAAACAACCCTGACATCATAATCAAAAAGGCTGACAAAGGAGGTGCTGTCGTCATCATGAATAAATTGGAATATGACCAGGAGGCTGCTAGACAGCTCTCTAACACCACATTCTACAGGCCATTATCCTCTGATCCCACTGAGGATTACCTAAAGAAACTACACCATCTGCTAAAAAAACTCCCTGACAAAGCACAGGAACAAATCCGTACAGACACATGCCTAGAACCCCGACCAGGGGTATTCTATTTGCTACCCAAGATCCATAAACCTGGATATCCTGGACGCCCCATCATCTCAGGCATTGGCACCCTAACATCAGGCTTGTCTGGTTATGTAGACTCTGTCCTAAGACCCTACGCTACCAGCACTCCCAGCTATCTTCGAGACACCACTGACTTCCTGAGGAAACTACAATCCATCGGTGATCTTCCAGAAAACACCATCCTGGCCACTATGGACGTAGAAGCCCTCTACACCAATATTCCACACAAAGATGGACTACAAGCTATCAGGAACAGTATCCCTGATAATGTCACAGCTAACCTGGTGGCTGAACTTTGTGATTTTGTCCTCACCCACAACTATTTCACATTTGGGGACAATATATACCTTCAAGTCAGCGGCACTGCTATGGGTACCCGCATGGCCCCACAATATGCCAACATTTTTATGGCTGACTTAGAACAACGCTTCCTTAGCTCTCGTCCCCTAACGCCCCTACTCTACTTGCGCTACATTGATGACATCTTCATCATCTGGACCCATGGAAAAGAAGCCCTTGAGGAATTTCACCATGATTTCAATAATTTCCATCCCACCATCAACCTCAGCCTAGATCAATCCACACAAGCGGTCCATTTCCTGGACACTACTGTGCTAATAAGCGATGGTCACATCAATACCACCCTATACCGGAAACCTACTGACCGCTACACTTACCTACATGCCTCCAGCTTCCATCCAGGACACACCACACGATCCATTGTCTACAGCCAAGCTCTAAGATATAACCGCATTTGCTCCAATCCCTCGGATAGAGACAAGCACCTACAAGATCTCTATCAAGCATTCTTAAAACTACAATACCCACCTGCTGAAGTGAAAAAACAGATTGACAGAGCCAGACGAGTACCCAGAAGTCACCTCCTACAAGACAGGCCCAACAAAGAAAATAACAGAACACCACTAGCTGTCACCTTCAGCCCCCAACTAAAACCTCTCCAGCGCATCATCAGAGATCTACAACCTATCCTGAAAGATGATCCTTTACTCTCACAGATCTTGGGAGACAGACCTGTCCTCGCTTACAGACAACCCCCCAACCTAAAGCAAATACTCACCAGCAACCACACATCACTGAACAAAACCACTAACCCAGGAACCTATCCTTGTAACAAACCCCGATGCCAACTCTGTCCACATATCTATTCAAGTGACATCATCATAGGACCTAATCACATCAGCCATACCATCAGGGGCTCGTTCACCTGCACATCTACCAATGTGATATATGCCATCATGTGCCAGCAATGCCCCTCTGCCATGTACATTGGCCAAACCGGACAGTCTCTACGCAAAAGAATTAATGGACACAAATCTGACATCAGGAATCAAAATACTCAAAAACCAGTGGGAGAACACTTTAACCTGTCTGGTCATTCAGTGACAGACCTGCGGGTGGCTATATTACAACAGAAAAACTTCAAAAACAGACTCCAAAGAGAGACTGCTGAGCTAGAATTGATATGCAAACTAGACACAATCAACTCCGGTTTGAATAAGGACTGGGAATGGCTGAGCCATTACAAACATTGAATCTATCTCCCCTTGTAAGTATTCTCACACTTCTTAACTGTCTGTACTGGGCTAGCTTGATTATCACTTTTTCTCTTAATTAATTGGCCTCTCAGAGTTGGTAAGACAACTCCCACCTGTTTATGCTCTCTGTATGTGTGTATATATATCTCCTCAATATATGTTCCATTCTATATGCATCCGAAGAAGTGGGCTGTAGTCCACGAAAGCTTATGCTCTAATAAATTTGTTAGTCTCTAAGGTGCCACAAGTACTCCTGTTCTTAAATTTAAGAAAGCAGCGAGCAATATGCAGCTAAGTGTTATAAATGTATCAGTTCTATTTAGTATTTTCTTTGCTCATCTCTTTTTGTTCTATGGTACTTTATTACTGTTGATTTTTTCCCTTGTATGTATCCAGGGTAAATTTAAGGGGTGCATATGTCTCTGCAACAGGAGAAGGCAATCAAATAGATACTTATCCGCCAATTATTTTCTAGAAATATTTTCTTTCTAACCTATTTTCATCTAACCCATTTTCTCTCTTTCTCACCACTTCCTTTCACCATCCAAATTCAAATTGACTGTCAAGATGGTTCAAATACTTCAGACTATTCTGCAAACAAGTTAAATCTCATTGTGAAAAGGAGCAAACTCAGCCCACTTCCTTCTGCGTGCTCTTTGACAATAGGTGTCTTTTAATCGGCTGGAAGAGGAAAATTTTTTCCTCTTAGGAAAATCTTCTGTATGTTCTCTATGTTGTAAGCTTGCCCAAAATCTTTTTTTTAAATGAAGAAAAATTTTTGCTTTAACTGTTGTGTGAAGAACTGAATCAATACGAGATAAGACCTCAGAGACCTTTTTCCTGTTGTTGAACTACTGGATAAGCCAATGTCATTTGTATATCTTGGTTTACATGCTAACTTACCCTCTGCCTTCCACAACAATCTGTGGATGTACTGGAGCATTAACTCTACAGTAAACTACGGTTACACACTAGTGGATAGATAGACCTATGCTGCCGATAGTCCTTATTTATTCATTTGCTTTCAGCTAGGCTTTATTCTTTTTAACTGAATGTATATGCCTACCTGATGTTATACTGTTATAACCACTAAATAATACCAAACAGACCTATGCATGGGCCACTAGCAGACTGCCTCTCATGGGCTGATTTCTTTTCCAGCTGTTCTACAGGTGTTTATTCTTTTCATTGCAATGACAAGTTGGAGGCCTACAAAAGCAGTTACTTTTCCTGAGGTCTACTCTAGCATACAGAGGAGGAAAGGAAAATAGGTGCTTCTCTCAGTGACCAGAGCCACCAGAGAGAAGTGTCCAAGGGAGAGGGAGTGAAAGGAGGCAGCTGGAGGGTTTGTCAAGGGGTGCAAAAGGACCAGGTGGCTGGGCAATGTCCAAAGGAGAAGAAAACTAAGAATGGAAAGCATTTGCAGGGTAAGAAGAGCATACAGCAGGGAAATACAATTGGACAGATGAGGGCTAGCTGGCAGGGAAATATGGATAGGGGGCATGGAGAGAGAGGATCACGATAGTTGGGTGATGTGTATGTCATGAAAAACAAAACAAAAAAACCCAATGTGGTTAACTTCTTTTGCCATCGGGTGAAATATTCACCGTGTCAAAGCTAAACGCATCAGCCTACTTCTCTACTGTTACCACTCTCTGAAACAATTACTCTGGCACCATGAGGACATTATACAATTGTGAATGGGAGGAAGATGTGCCTGTGAAGATGTGAACAATAGGGATGTATTAGTGAGAAACTCTATACTGAGATATGGTTCACAACAGGAAAACTTTGAGACTACCTGACGTATTTATTTTTATTACTTTATCCATCATAATGAAAGATGGATAAATAGAAATTATAAATTATGTGTATAACTTGACTGCTAGTTGTGAATTCTCTTCTTCCAAATTGGGAAAGAGGCAGATGGCAGATTCCCTTTCTCAGGATATGGGCAATCCTATATTAGCCTATCCCCTCAGCTGTTATCCTAGCATAACTTCTTCAGAGGACTCACTCTCCTACATAGAGCAAAACTTCACCATTGGCCACAAAGAAACAAGCTCTAGAGTTGAAACAGTAGTTCAGTCTCCTGCTCCATTCATTTGCTGGCCTTTCTGCTTTAAGTGCTGAGAATAGGTATGAATTGTAGTGGTGTTTTTGTACTATAAGCATATATCCAATGGGAAATGGACTGAGCTCCCCATATGTTACACATGGTACATTGAGTAATGGTCATAACTTTTGGTCAGTTCCAGCCTGGGCTGGAAGCACATTTACAGGAAAATACTAGACTGTTTTTGTAGGGGAAGTACAACCTTCTATAACATTGGTTCACAGGCTTTTGTATTGGTGACCCCTTTCACATAGCAAACCTATCAGTGCGACCCCTCCCCACTTATAAATTAAAAATGCAATTTTTTATATTTAACACTATTATAAATGCTGGGGGCAAAGTGGGCTTTGGGGGTAGAAGCTGAAAGCTCATGACCTCCCATGTAATAACCTCAGGGGTCACGACCCCAAGTTTGAGAACCCCTGTTCTAGACTGCTCCCTTAGCACTGCATAGACTGTTGCCAGACCTTATGCTCTGACGGTAGCAGCGGCTTTTGCAGCTCTTGTACTATGAACAGAAGGTTTTCTACATCTTTGTATTTTCTGGAGACCGGGAAGAAAATAAAATGGATGCACCGCAAAATAAAGCCCTGTAAATAAATGTCCAATCCTTGATGATACACAATACATTTGTATCACAATCAGAGGCTATAAATGCAGAGAGAAAGCACAAGATGGGTTAGGCCCTCAGGAGTACTGCTATGCAGCTCCTGCAATACATTCATAGTTTCTGATTCTTAGATGTGCCCTTGCTGACGTTCTTTTGCCTGGGGATACTAGTCCATAAGCGAGGAATGTTTCTGCCTGTCATGAAGACTAGAAAGTAAAAGACACCGAAGTGGGAGGCTATGTACATAGATAGTAGTAAGTCCATCCTCAATACCAAGTATTTCTTTGGGTATGTCTGCACTATAGGATTACTCTGAATTTACAGAATTTGATTTTTGGCAACCAATTGTATAAAGTCGAGTGCATGCGGCCACACTAAGCACATTAATTCGGCAGCATGTGTCCATGTGCCGAGGCTAGCGTCGACTTCCGGAGCGTTGCACTGTGGGTAGCTATCCCATAGCTATCCCATAGTTCCCGCAGTCTTCCCCGCCCATTGGAATTCTGGGTTGAGATCCCAATGCCTGATGGGGCAAAAAACATTGACACTGGTGGTTCTGGGTACAGCCTCACCCCTCCCTCCATGAAAGCAACGTCAGACAAGCGTTTCGCACCTTTTTTCCTAGGTGAACACTGCAGACGCCATACCATGGCAAGCATGGAACCCACTCAGCTGAAGAAGCAGTCATGAACATTGTAAACACCTAGCGCATTATCGTGCAGTTTATGCTGAACCAGGACCTGAAATACCAGGCGAGGAGGAGGCGGTGACAGCAGCGCGGCGACGAGAGTGATGAGGACCTGGACACAGAATTCTCTCAAACCGTGGGCCCCAGTGCTTTGGAAATCATGCTGTTAATGGGGCAGGTTATAGCCGTGGAACGCCGATTCTGGGCCCGGGAAACAAGCACAGACTGGTGGGACTGCATAGGGTTGCAGATCTGGGATGATTCCCAGTGGCTGCAAAACTTTCGCATGCGTAAGGCCACTTTCATGGAACTTTGTGACTTGCTTTCCCCTGCCCCTGAAACGCCAGAATACCAAGATGAGAGCAGCCTGCACAGTTGAGAAGCAAGTGGCGATAGCCCTGTGGAAGCTTGCAATGCCAGGCAGCTATCAGTCAGTCGGGAATCAATTTGGAGTGTGGGGGCTGCTGTGATGCAAGTAGCCAAAGCAATCACTGAGCTGCTGCTACCAAAGGTAGTGACTCTGGGAAATGTGCAGGTCATAGTGGATGACTTTGCTGCAATGGGATTCCCTAACTGTGGTGGGGCGATAGATGGAACCCATATCCCTCTCTTGGCACCGGAACACCAGGGCAGCCAGTACATAAACGGCAAGGGGTACTTTTCAATGGTGCTGCAAGCACTGGTGGATCACCAGGGATGTTTCGCCAACATCAACGTGGGATGGCCGGGAAGGGTTCATGACGCTCGCGTCTTCAGGAACATCAATCTGTTTAAAGGGCTGCAGCAAGGGATTTACTTCCCAGACCAGAAAATAACCGTTGGGGATGTTGAAATACCTATAGTTATCCTTGGAGACCCAGCCTACCCCTTAATGCCATGGCTCATGAAGCCATACACAGGCAGCCTGGACAATAATCAGAAGCTGTTCAACTACAGGCTGAGCAAGTGCAGAATGGTGGTAGAATGTGCATTTGGATGTTTAAAGAGTCGCTCGCACACATTATTGACTCGCTCAGACCTCAATATTCCCATTGTTTCAGAGTGGCAGCCGTGTTAGTCTGTATCCGCAAAAAGAAGAGGAGTACTTGTGGCACCTTAGAGACTAACAAATTTATTTGAGCATAAGCTTTCGTGGGCTACAGCCCACTTCTTCGGAACCACAGCCAATGGGAGTTTCAGGGGCAGTGCAGACTGCAGACGTTTCAGGGGCGTGCAGACGGAGCAGTGTGCAGAGCCACCTGGCCGCACCTCTGCGTAGAAGCCAGAGAAGGGATATGCCACTGCTTCTGGAAGCCACTTGAGGTAAGCACTGCCCAGAGCCTGTACCTCTCCCCATGCCCCAACCCCCTGCCCCAGCCCTGATCCCCCTCCTGCCCTCCAAATCCCTCGATCCTAGCCTGGAGCACCCTCCTGCACCCCAAACCTCTCATCCCAAGACCCACCCCAGAGCCTGCACTCCCAACCAGAGCCCTCATTCCCTCCCACACCCAAACCCCATTTCTGTGAGCGTTCATGGCCCACCATACAATTTCTATTCCCAGATGTGGCCCTTGGGCCAAAATGTTTGCCCACACCTGTGCTAAACCAAGCTGTGTTTTCTCTAGACTCTGGTATGTTTACTTTGCAATAAAACACCTGTGGCTGGCTTGGTAAGCTAACTTGGGCTCACAGGGCTAGGGCTGCAGACTTAGAAAACTGCAGTGTTTGGGCTCAGGCTGGAGCCAACGTCTCAAGCCTGAGCATCTACACAGCAATTTTTATAGCCCACACAAGCCTGAGTCAGGTGTCCCAGGCCAGTTGTTGCAGTGTAGACATACCCTTTTAGATTAATTTGGGCTTCAATCCTGCAAACATGAAACTCATGCCTAACTTTAAGTGCAGTAGTAGACCCGTTGACCTCAATGACACTGCTCACATGCTTAAAATTAAGCATGTGCATAAGTGCTAGCAGGATTGAAGCCTTAATTAGACTCTCAAACTCTCATCATTTACCAGCTTGTAATTTGCAGTCCTTTCCTTCCACATTGTTACACCACCTCTGTGTTTGAATATATTCTGACAAAACTGTGATTTCAGGCCTCTGACTCCATAAGAGTATCTGCAAAATTTTGGCCTGGTCTACACGGGGGGGGGGGAGGGGGGGGAGATCGATCTAAGTCACGCAACTTAGATCGACTTACCTTGGTGTCTTCACCGCGGTGAGTCGACTACTGCTGCTCCCCCGTCGACTTTGCCTGAGCCTCTTGTGGAGGTACAGGAGTCTACGGGAGAGCACTCAGGGGTTGATTTATCACATCTAGACTAGCTGTGATAAATCAACCCCCACTGGATTGATCGCTGCCTGCCGATCCGGTGGGTAGTGTAGACATATCCTTTGTTTCCTGATGATATTTCACAAAATGGGTTTTGTGCCTAAAAACATAAAATTAAAATTTCCACATACTTGAAATCAAATTTCAGAAATTTGAAAACAGTGATTTTTCCTTGAGAATCAGACTAACTTGAAATAAAAATCAGCACATTTTTCAAGTAGAAAAATTTCACATTTCAATATGTATTCAGGGAATTCGATAATTTTAATAAAGTCAAAATAAAATCTGAAAACCACAAATATCAAGTTTTTAAATTTTGTTAGGGAGTATATTATATTACTCTGTGAGTGAGTTAAAACATAATAGACCCAGTCTTTGACTTCTTTCATCTGAAGCTGTTCTTCTGTGTGTTTAAATACAGAAATGTAATGTGTTAATTAGCCTGTTTTGAGATAAATACATGAATAGTATTTTATGTTATCAGAATTTTCTGTTATGTATATTTAAGAAAGAGGGGAATTTTTAAGCACATGGGAAAATTGGTGAAACAACCCATGGCTCCACTCCTACTATTGGATTCATGATGGCAGACCCCTGTGGACTCTCATAAGAATTCCAGGGCGTACAGGCTGTGCAGGTTTTGGATAACACATTTTCAAGTAGAATTTAGAATGTTGACACAGCTTTTCCCTGTCATTCTGAGACAATTCAAAGAATCAGCTGATGAAATGATAGAACTAAATAACTACTGTTTTGATCAGGCTGTTTTTAGCAGTAGTGATGTGGATGTGTGTACGTATCTGGTTTTCACCATGATGGAAAACATATTTATACAAAATCCCAGTATATCAAAAAGATGCTGATCAAAAAAGAGGACTACTTATTCATAATGCAATAAAAATAGATAGAAGTCAGCCTTTACACAATTTCAGAAGCAAATGCTGCATTATAGGAGTAAACATTTCTTAAAAATGTATAAACACCCATCAGGCTCCTTTTTAGATAGGCATCGTTATCTGTTATCCTCTAGTTTTAAAGTTGTGCATAACTGAGATTTTATATCAGTACTTGCCTCCACACACCTTCCTTAAATATACACCCCCACACACACACATTTTTAATGTCACTTTAGAGTCAACTCAATGCAAAGGTTTTTTACTCTGTCATTACTATCATTTTATATACAATCATAGACTCAGGGTGATTTGGGAAATGCAAGACATGTCTTTTGTTTTTTTTGGCATTTCTGATCCTGTTCAATTTTAAGCTCTTGTAATGAGCTCAGATACTGTAGCTCAAATTCCCTTGAAGTCTTTGTGAAACCTGCAGAGCTCAATCTCTTTGAAATCTGACATGAAATTCCAGGTGTTCTAGGCAAGAGGACAATTCCGTTGCTGTTGTTCCTTGCTTTATTTTCTGAATTAGATCTCAGGGCTGTTGTAAAGAATAATGATTAAATGTCTGGTTTATATTTGAGAATGCCACATGGCAAAGTATCAATAAATAGCTGCAAAGTGAACACCAAGCAAATCTACTATTCATTTTTTGTGGAAAGTTTCATGAAATTTTCTGTCATTACATTCTTCTGTTTGTCCTCCCCCCCCACCCCCCAAAAAAATTTAGTGTTCGCAAAATTTCATGAAAACAGTCATTTGGCTATGAAAATATGCAAAATAGTCAAATTTAATCTTTCTATAGGACGAACAAATTGTGCTCAAAAGTTTTAACCATTTTCTGTTGAAAATAGGTTTGTTTACAACATTTTTCTGCTGAAATTTGGGTGAAGCTGATAATGAAGTGTGAAAACTCTGGACATTTCTAATTTCATTGTATTTTGTATTCTATTCATTGTACTGAATATTTTTGCACCCCTTGCTGACTTTGCTATTTATTCACGCCTTGGACCTCATCTTACCGGGTGTTTTCTCTTGGTCATAATTTTATTACTTTCCATCTGAAAAATATATTTCCATGGACTCTCACATATATGCATATATAGCATAATTCACTTTAACATCAAAACAAAATCTATTAAGTATTGTGCAGTTCATATGAAAAGTGTACAATGGAGGGGAAAAGTGAGTAACCAGCTGTTAGACCTGGAATTGCTACTTTGACTGTTTCTGATACTGTGCTATGAAAATATTTGTGTGCTTTTAATTCTAGAATCTGAGGCCAAAGATGTAATAAAGTGTAAAAAACATAAAGACATTGACATACATGGATATCAAAAGGTTCTCTGTTTTTGTAGAGAATTTCTTTGCTTTTCTTTAGGAATAAGCAAATGACCCATCCCTTTTAAAGGTACACATTTGAAAGCCTTACTGGTTCATATAGGAATGGAATGTAATATGTAATACAGCTCATGTGTGATGAAGAATGCAGCTTGCTGCCATTCAAATTTATGTGCTCTAATTTCTATAAACAAATATTTGCACATGCAAAACATGGACTTAGGTGTGGAAATTGCTATTCAACATGCAAAGCGCCATTAGATGCCTAATCACTTGAGCTGAGATTTACAAAAAGGCCTAAACGCATTAGTCACCCAGCATCCTTGGTCTCTTTTGACAATACTGGCTTTGATTTGTATCCCAAATCCAAATTTTGTGCGAGCAAAACCTTGACCACAGAAAAATTGCACCTTCAAAAAGTTCTACCTGCAATTTTAGTCTGTTTTTGTCCTATAATTAATCCTGTTTAAACTTTAAAAACTCTTGCTTCCATTAACCAATATCTCCTTCCTGCCATGTTGTCTTACTTTTATATGCCATTCACAAAGTCAAACAATATTTCATGGAAGTACCTTACCATGCTAGGAAGTCAGCTATTCCATTATTATGACAAATCCCAATGTGTTATCTCTTAAAGTTAGTATTTCTTGGAAAGACGCTGCATCTTGTGAAGTAAAAGGATTAAATCTCCACCATGTGTGGACAATGTAATACCCCACCACCCTGTGCCAATTTTGGCAATCACAATAGCAATGATATTTCTGTAGGATGAAATAGGGCCATCTCAGTTACATTGGTGCAACGTCTTAGGGCGCCTCCGTCAGTAAATGATGTAGAATTTCAAGCTGTCATTGAGAATTTGGCCAGTATCTCTGCCAAGATGTATACTTGAGAACTGGCTATTTGTAATGCCAATGTGATTGTGCTGGCATTATATTCTCTGGAGAATAGGAATCTTTAAAATCTGCATAGGAGCCTTGTTAGGATTCTCTCCAGCTGTAGTTTGACAAAGTTCCATAGAATGAAGTGTTTGCTTATCAAAAAAGCTGAAAATGTTTAAAGAATGCTTATCTGTGTTTCTTCTCAGTTTACTGTCTACATTGGCACAACAGTTGGAAGGATTCCGATTTTAGGAAACTGTGTGTTTCAGACTTGCTTCTGCAGTGAATTTTCTGTTACTACTTTTTGTGGTTTGGAACAAAAACTCGTTCTCACCTAAGGAGTTACAAAATGAGAAACAGATGATGGATCTGTGTGAAGTTTTTCTATTTCCCACCTTATGTTACAATGGCAATATGTGACCGTCAGCAAAACAAGGACTTTTGGAAAGAATGGCAAATTGTATAGCTGCCATCATCTTCATTCATTTTCTGAGGCACCACTCAATTGCTGATCTTTAAAAAATTGGGCCAACCTAGGTCAAATTCACCACTGGTCTAAGATATGGAAGTGCTTACATTAGTAAAGAATATGTCTTTATATGTTCAATAAGTGCCAGATCATATGAACAAGCCCTGTGATGATGCTCCCACTGAACCCCAGGTAACAGCTGTGAGGAAGAGTCAGTAACTGGTAAATGGAAAATTTCCATCCAAATGGACTTGCGATAAAAAATGGAAGAAAACATCTTCAGGGTTTTTTTCTTTTGCATTTTGCATCTAGTTAAGCTGGTGAGGAAAGTCCTCCAAAGTGAGAGTAGAAAATGGCTTACCTGGGAATGGTAGGCTGGCTCTCATGAAAGGGCAGTATGGCACTGGTTTGAATTCAGAACTTTTATAAGCATTATTAATCATCTCCTTTGCTATGGATCTATTTATTCAATCTTATGCTACTGATATTCCATTAAAACAACAAGGAGTCTGGTGGCACATTAAAGACTAACAGATTTATTTGGGGATAAGCTTTTGTGGGTAAAAACCTCACTTCTTCGGCTGCACAGCATTCCATTGAAATTGATAGCCTTACTTGATATTTCAGCAGTGTAAGGTGTGGGTGTTTAGTTGCTAGACATGAGCAGTGTTCTTGACAGCAGTTAATTGGTTAAGTGATGAGGAAGTAATAATGACAGTGTTTCTGATTCCACTACAGTAAATTCTCCCTAATCTGCACAAAATATTGGCATTTCTCCCCTCTTCTCAGCAAAGATTTAAAAGCTGAGCGAGTTGCCACGTTATTTAAAACTTCATTATTTTTTACAAAATATACTCCAGAACATTTACTAGAACATTATCAAGTATTATCATAAATAATTAAATTGAACTATAATTATCAAAATAAATTAATAAAACCTACCTGGAAAGCTTTTTACTCCTTAATTTACAAGATTGGTAATTCACAATGGGTCTTCTTGACATTAGTGTGAATAAGCAAGAGCTAGTATATGGTACATGGTTCCTTACCAAGTGTCCTGGCATGCACTAATGCTATGGCCACTTTTGAGAGAGCCAGAACCCAGTAAAAATGCATCTGGCATGGAGAAAAGCTTTTGATTGATAGCAGCAGAGAAACAGGAATATATACACAAATATAAAACAAATAGGTGGCGAAAGATGCCAGAATTTCTGCACTGTAATTCAGATTGCAGCATGTGTTTAAAAATGTGAGTCCAACAATACAAATTGCCAACCTTCAAACATTTCCAGAAAACAGCCTGAAGTTCAAACAATGAAGGCTTAAAACATGCAACGAGGACTGTCCATATGCCAAATCAATTGGATATTGTAATATAAACTGAAGGTTGTCCTCTCTACAACTTCGTTTCATATTTTGAATGTCAATTCAGAGACCAAAAAAATCCAAGCCTCCAATAAATAATTAATACAAATGTAAATAACTACGGCTATGTCTACACTATTACTTTCGTTGGTCAAAGGTGTGAAAAAACACACCCCTGACTGACATAAGTTTCACTGACAGAAGCACTGGTGTGGACAGTGCTGTCAGTGGGAGACGCTCTCCCACCGACATAACTACCGCCAGTTGTTGGGGGTGGTTTAATTATGCCAACGGGAGAGCTATCTCCTGTCAGCATAGAGCGGCTACACGAGGGGTGAAAGTAACTCTGAAGACTTACTGGTACGTCCCTGCACCTTTTGCCTTCCCTGTCAGCAGTAAATGTCTGTAAGGTCTCTAGTGTAGACATAGCCTGAGTAAAGTACTAGTAGCCAGCCACTTCTGCCATATTCTATAGTAAAGATATATTCAGTAGTAAAGATTTCTTTTCTTGTGGGATCCACTATTTTTAAAAAAAATGAATAGGGTAACTAGGCTTTAGAGCTATAAACTTGCCTTGAAACATAAACTTCACGTCAACAGAATAAGTAGATGTTGAAGTAGCATGGATGTTGAAGTACATCCATGGCATAAGATAGGAAAAGCAAATGATTAAACTATTTTTATACTCACTTAAAAAAATCAGAAATGACTCACTGATAATTCCAAGCTATTTGCTTAAATTTTAATTCTACCTCTGGCACCATCTCTCACTGTGCTTTTTGGTAAGGAATTTGAGATCCAAGTTTCCAGAGCATCAGCTGTACAGATATGGTGGAGCTCTATAGGCATGCACTCTTCTCTGTACACAGGACAATGGTGTCTATTTTTAGAGATGTACTTTTTGTGCCAAAGCCAGCTCAAATTTGAACAGAGCTGTGTCAGGCTAAAGTGTTTGGGCAGCCATACTCATTTTAGATGCCCAATTTGCCTCCTGACAACATCAAATTGGACCTAGGTAAACATGTTGAAACTCATGCCATGGCCACTAGAAATTCCCTGTAATGAGCAATGCATGTAATAGGCCATTGGTGCCTGATACATAGTGGTTCTTTAACAAGGAATAGACTAAATATTTTTGTGTCCTCCCCCTCCCCGCCAAATAGCAATAAATACCTGTGGCTCAAAAGCGTCTCTCAACTTTGCTGATCACAAGTGCTATTTTAAGGTCACCCCAACTGACTCCTGTAGTCAATGGTGTCGGAGAAAAACACAGTTCTCACTCTTTTAGTTGGGTACAGCAAAGATAGATACTTTATTTTCTCAAGCAATTGCGTAGAGGGAGATTGTGCACTAGGGCACAGGGTGTCCCCCTCCTAGGCAGGTCTCTCTACAGGTAAACAATTACAGCAAGCATTTATACCTTTTGTTACAGACAATAATGAGCAACAGCTGCATTTTGTTTATACATAGGTCATCCTGATAACTTATTTTTCTCACTTATTTAGACTCTAGTCTACATTCCATATTATCTACACATTATCTACACAAGGTCGCAACAACTTCTCACACAGTTCTTTCCCACTCGCCTCACACAATCCTCGCTTCTACAAATCTCGCGTTATTAGGATTACAGTTAGCCTGACTCTTGCTAACAAAGACTGTTTGCATTTGAAATTCCCTTCCAATCACTGTCAGGCCTTGCTCTGCTTCCACAATGGGAAAGAGTGTGGTATGCTACTTCTGCTTTCACTGGAACCCATTTTTCAGATCCCAAGCTCTGAACTGATCTAACTCTCCCTTCCCATGGTAACTCACATGCTCAGAAACACAGAACAGAACAGTGAAACAGTAGAATGGCACGTCTGTTGAAAGGCCATCACTGCTCTGTTAAGATAGGAATGAGATTCTATGTATTGTTCCAGCCCCCTGTTTTTTTCTTTGCACAGTGAGACTTGCTACCATTTCCTTTAGCGGAAGAGGAGAGAAGGGCCAGTTGGAGGATATGCACTTATCTAGGCTAAAGCAGAGAGTGTTGTAATATTTATAGGGAGGGTACTCGGAATAATTTTGGGGCAAGCTAAGCTGTTTGTCCCCTGTGATGAAGAACATGCTTTACTAGGCAGTCAGATCTTCACTTGCCTATAGGCTCCATGTCTCTATGTAGGGGCTGAGGAGTTAGACCCATGCAACAGCATAACCACTTGATAGGCAAATTTTCAAAACTTGGGTGTCAATGAATCTGGGCAGCCAGAGCTATGCAGGTGTGCCCTATGCAGTTACATCTGTTATTGCTAATAAGATGCACATTAACATGTGCAAAAAGTAACCTGTACAAAGTATGACTGGCTGCTGCAACATCCTGTGGTGGCCATACCTGTGTGGGTGACTTCTTGTGCTGCTGGTGATGATGGTGCTAGTTCAAGCAGTCCTGTGGGTAGCAGTTCTAAAACAAAGCTTAATTGCATGACAAGGCAGGTGAACTCAGACATGAGGCCAGGCAGAGGTGAAAGTAAGCCAGTACGGAGGACCGGTAAGAAAAGGAGACTGGCTGAGGGAGGGAGAAGCCTGCCCCCTGCATAAGAAAGGTTTAAACTCAGCTGTTCCCTGTGCCCCCAGGGTTAGGAGCTGTTTCTGGCATGCTTGTTAATTTCACTCACAGTTGCTGTGGGAGGAGGGGGGGAAGAATGGTGTGTTTGACGGTGGCAGGGGCAGTTCTTTTCTGCCCCCGGGATGAGGAGATCTCCTATACACAAAAAATACAATCAAAATCAGGAACCATTTCCAAGTTCAAATCTATCCCATTCCCTCCCCAGCAGAGGATCATAGTTGTGATGTCAAAACTGCTTGCAGATCCTCTTTGAAATGTTACAGTTTAAAAAAAACCATGGAGAACATGGTGGGAAGATATGTCATGATGATCAGGGTTTATTTTGGGCAAAGCAATTTTGCTAAAGCAACTAAAGATTCACAGGGAAAGCAAATAGCCCCCATAGACAAAACTACAAAGGGATTGGAGGGGAAACTGGATATTCAGGGAAATTATTGTGCCTCCTTTGAAAGAGATAGTAGTTTTCATTCCACCCTCTTTATATATTGATTTAAACACCTGAAATGTCCTTTGGATGTAGGGCGCAATCTCAGATCTCTTTTTGTTTTGTCCTCCCTCCAGAGTGCAGAGGCTGAAATTGACAAAACTTTCTGTAAATATCTTGTATATTTCATGAAGGCTATTCCAGTTGTCCTTCATTCACCCCTGCCTTCCTCTACTACTAGCCACCCATTGGTGTGCCCCCTGCACTCTTTTATGTGCCTGGAAGGGAGATTAAAAAATCCTTGATATCTGACTTGCTAGGAAATAGGGAGGATCTAGGGAAAGTGGGGCACTGGTGGGCATGGTGCAACGCAGTCCCTTGCCCCCCTGGCTCCCTCCCTAGCTGGCTGACTATGTTTTTTGCCTTGGTTACTTACTCCTTGGCAGACCCAGCCCAGCGGCATCTGCTGGCTCTCTGCAGGCAGCAGCAGCCCACAGGGGCTGGTTGCTGGGGTCGCTACGGGTCGGCAGCAGGGTGCAGCTGCATTGTTTGTGACACATTCATACACATACACATAGATACTGTATGTATTACTATCCCGTGGGAAGGGTGCCGGTGCCCTTTTGAGGGGTGGGGGGACAGGGTAGACCGTATTTCTGCTGCTTACACCTCAGGAACTTCTGTAAGAGGCAAGGTCTGGCTGGGCACTGCCAACACATCTGTGGGCACCCAGCTTTCGGGTTGCTGCTTAATGGTGTCCCCAGGAAAACTTCCAGCCTCAGCAGCTGCTGTTCTCTCTTCCAGGCTGTGGGAGGGAGCCGCACGGGAGACAGGGGAGGAAACGGAGGTCTGGGGGGCATGCGGCAGCAACAACACACGCAATGGGGGTGTCAGGTGGGGACTGCAGCTCCAACGGGAACCACTACCCACAGCAAAGCCGCCCCAGATCCCTGGCTCAGTCATGGCACATGGAAGGTGTGAGTGGGCCAGCCCAGCGGGGGCAAGAAAGAGGCATCCATGGGAAGGACTGGATGGAGCAAAGCATCCTTATAGCAACTCCCACATTGGGCCATACAGTTGCTCTCGCTGCTCTCCCTGTTGTCGTGCCATGCCTCGAGATGAATGTGCTGCATGTCAGCCCTTTCCAAGCCACAATTTCACATATGGCATTGGATTCCATTGAGTATAAGGAGGTCCCACAAATTAAATGAATAGCAAGTCCGCCACTTGACGAGTGGTAAGTGCAGTCTGTTTCACTGTAATGATGTTGTTTATCGCACTGAATCCCCTTTCGCAGTCAGCATTGCTTGCATCAAGGGGGTCCACTGCAAGGACGAGTTTTTTAAGTTTACCAGGAATGTTTTTTCCTCCAAAAGCCTTGACTTCAACAAATCCCTCAGTTGATCATCCAATGCTCTTATTTCCTTTTCTCCGAAATGGGGATTCTCTGGATTCTCTTGCCATTTTTCGGGATTCAAAACTGACAAATTGTTAATTAAGTTCTTATAATTGGAAGACCTTTCTTCACGTGTGCTTTGATCGGCTTTGTTTGAGGCAGTTGTAAATAGCAAGCCCGCGCGATTCCCATGTGGGGGTACCGTATGGCACTCAAAAGCTAACTTTGGAACATCCACATGAATGTCTTCCTGGGAAAACAAAATCTTCTTGTCTTGCTTCACAGATCTAAATCTACTCTGATCCAGGTATATTCTAAATGTATAGGTACAGTATGGATGGATCTCTCAAAAAAGATAGCTCTTCAGTGTAGGAGTTGGACCAACAAACAGCCCCCTGGGGAAGGACGGACTCCATTAAGCAGCACACATTAAGCAGAAGTTCCTAGGCTGTGTTAGCCCTTGTCTCTTCCCCCACACCCCTTAAAAGGGCACTGGCACCTTCCCCACAGGACAGTAATACATACAGTATGTATGTGTATGAATGTGTGTGTCACAAACGATGCAGCTGCAGCCTGCTGCTGACTGCCCCGACCCCAGCAACCAGCTCCTACTATTGTATTATAGTAGTATTGGAGATCCCCTCATCGAGGGGGCAGAAAAGAACTTCCCCTGCCATGGTCACACACGCCTCCCCCCTGCCCCTTCCCCAACAACTGGGAGTGAAACTAACAAGGATGCCAGAAATGGCTCCTAACCCCGAGGGCTGAACTGCCCAGAGAACAGCTGAGTTTAACTATTCTTATGCAGGCAGCAGCAGCAGGCATCTCTCAGCCAGTCTCCCTGCTCACTGCAAGCTAGAGCCTAGAGGAGATCCCCTGCTGAGTGGGTGGTGGGGGAGGAATGCCAGAGCCTTACTGTCTGCAGCCTGGCTGGAGGAGGAGGGAGGAGACGAGAAACCAAGGTGACAGTGAGTTTTCCCCTTCCACCTGCTTTTATTAGCTCTGGATTTAAGCTGTGCAGCCAAATGCTTGTATTGTTGTGTATATTAGTATTGGAGATCCCCTCATCCCGGGGGCAGAAAAGAACTGCCCCTGCCATGGTCACACACACCCTTCCCCCCGCAACAACTGTGAGTGAAATTAACAAGGATGCCAGAAACAGCTCCTAACCCCGGGGGCTGAACCGCTCAGGGAACAGCTGAGTTTAAACTGTTCTTATGCAGGAGGGAGGCTTCTCCCTCCCTCTGCCAGTCTCCCTGCTCCCTGCTGCAAGCTAGAGGGGAGTCCCTGCAGCTGCTGAGTGCCAGGCAGGGGGAAAGCATGGCCTAGCATCAGCAGCCTGGCTGGAGGAGGAGGGAAGATATGGAGAAAAATGTGACAGTGAGTTTTCACTTTTTCAGGCTTATTCCAATATTAAAGTTTTATTACAAACAGTATTTTTAGTAGTAGTAGCAGCTTTATTTTCTATATCTATGTCATGCAATGGGAGGGATCCATGAAGTACATAGGAGAGGTGGGTTGCTTGCTTGCGATTGGACCAAATGGGTAAGAAATGTAAATTACTTTCACCCCTGCCCAAACCCCAGGGCTCCCAGCTGCCTCTCCAACTAGTAGCTCCGGGGGTGATTTAAAGGGCCCAGGGCTCCTAGCTTCAGCCGGATCCCCTAGCCCTTTAAATCCTGATTTAAAAGCCTCGGGATTTAAAGGCCCCACCTCTTCCGGTAGAAGCCACGCCTCTTCCAGTTGGGGCCCTGCCCCCTCCGCAGGACTCTGGAGTACCGGTAAGTCCTTTAAGTTACTTTCACCCCGAGGCCAGGCCTCTGGGGACTGCTTCCAGGACACAAATGCCATCAGAAGGAGAGGATGTGGAAGGCAGTAAATGGCTGGCTATCACTTGACTGTGGAAATCCAGAAAAAGTGGAAAGGGGCATCTTTGTGTGTATAAAGGACAATCTGTCTGGCCAAAGGACACAGCCAAAGTGAAGAACAGTCATGGCTAGCTCAGCTGGTGGCCATAAATAGAGTGAATCTTCATGCTTTAGACACCGTAGTGCTGAATAGCCATAAGCAATTTAAATGGATAATGTATACATCAATGTGCCTCTGTTATTGACTTTTGAACTATAATGGCTTTCCCTTGGGTTAATGGGAACCGGATGGGACACAACTTCCTGGGCATCAGGTTTACATCCGTCTGACCTATGACTAGCCTACATATGCTTGTCAGCCTGGATGCGTTCCTTACAATACCAACAATAGGTCATGGAAGCTTCCCCCCAGGTGATACCAAAAAGACCCAGCCCATTTTCCTCACCCATTCCATGCTTCCACAGCTTTTGCACACGGCCACTCCAGTTGAAAATCCAATCTGATCTCCATGCTTTGGATATTTGTGTGCCTTCCAGTTTTTGAAAATGTAGTTCTTGGCACCACTTTGTGCCTCAGTTTCCTGTTCTGTAAAATTGGGGTAATCATATTTACTAAACACTTCCAAGGAGTGTTGTAGTGATTGACTGTTTCTGAAGCACTTTGAACAATTCTACAGTATATATGTGCTAAGTGCTGTTTCATGTTACAAACTTCATCAATCAGAGGCAGAAGCTGAAAGATTGTGTATTTATTCTGCTCTTCAATGGGGACAGCAAAATTAGATACTCTCTATTGTAATGAAACTATTTGATGGCAATTTTGCTTCTGGAATTTTGATGTGCTGCTGCCACATTCAATAATTCAGCCATCTTAAATGTTCTACCTAGCTTTTCTTGGGCCATAGAGCTGATGAGCTCCTCTGTCTTTTAAATGTATATATATGAAAATAATACAGAGCTGTTTGAAAGGCTAGACAAATTTGTTGCATTATGGAATCTTTACTGTTCACAGAAATGTTTTGCTAGGGAGGTCCATATTGCTGGATCCTGTTTACATTCTCCCCAGTTACACCCTTAGGACAAATGACACACATTCATGAATTTTAAGGAGCGCTCTCTCTCCCTTAGCAGGAGGGACAAAGCAGAGACACAGTCACACCACATGAAGTTATAATCATTTCTCTGCCTTTCCTGCGTGACTGAGTTCTTAGTATCAGCTAGCAGTATATTAGCATGTGTTGCTAAGCAGTACACTTAGGCAAATTGTGCGCAGAGCGGGGCAGTGAGGATTCAGCACAGAAGATTAAACAATCAGTCTTTTGTGAGCTGTTTCAAAAACCCTTGGCCCAGCAAATATTAGAGATTGTTTAACCTTTTTTGCTACTCTTTAATAAGAGTTGTTTATAACTTCTCATGTTCTCTTTTTGTTATCTGTATTTTTTATATTCTGAAGGACTATTTTCAGCTATCTCTTTAAACCAGGCTAGCTGTCAAGAGTACTATATTGGAGCTGGCCCTGAGGAATCCAAGTCCATATACTGTTCTTGGTTCCTTACCTTCCTAACACGGAGGAGTTTGGGAATACTTCAGAGGCTGTGTTCTGGGCTCCTCAGGCAGGAGAAGAGAGTAGGACTATATCAAGGACTCATAGACTCATAGACTTTAAGGTCAGAAGGGACCATTATGATCATCTGGTCTGACCCCCTGCATGCTGCAGGCCACAAAGCCGTCCCTACCCCTTCCCTTGACTCTGCTGTTGAAGTCCCCAAATCCTGTGGCTTAGTGACTTCAATTGGCAGAGAACCCTCCTGCTAGCGATCCCTGCCCCATGCTGCGGAGGAAGGCGAAAAACCTCCAGGGCCTCTGCCAATCCACCCCGGAGGAAAATTCCTTCCCGATCCCAAATATGGCGATCAGTAAAACCCCGAGCATGTAGGCAAGGGGTGGCTGTAATTTTTTGGTTAAATTTATTCTAGCAAAAATAAATAAATCATTTTATAAGTTTGAAATTTACTTTTTTTCATGTATCTTTTGGGGGTATTCTCCTCCCCCTGCTTTTTTTTTTTTTTTTTTTTTTTTGCTACATAAGTGGAGAAAAGCATCTAAAAAGATTTTAAAATGTAAATAGTGAAAGACAGTCTTACTTTGTACTTTTAAAAAAAAAGTTTCCCTCCTTATCCAAGGGAAAGAAGAAAAAAATGTAAGTGGGAACAATTTCTTTATTGCACATCATTCCCACAGAGCGACTGAACGTGCTCCATTCTGGGGGTTCAAGAGTAAGGCTTTCCCTGTGTTTGCTCCTCCCTGCTGCTAGGAGCCCCTATGATGCTGGTCCTCAGTCTGGCTTGCACTTTCAGTGCATCAGCTGCATGACTTGAATGCAAACAGGTGAAGAATTAAGGGTGTGGGAGGAAATATGATCAGGAGTTAGGGTGATAGGAGCTGGGGAGGGAAGTGGGAGTAGGGATAGGAGCTGGGGTAGGGGGAGTCGGGGCAGGAGCAGACTTGGGCAGAACACAGGGTGGGGGCTTAGGAACAAGAGGTTGGGGGAGGAGTAGGAGCCATTGAGCAGGGAGGATAGGAACAGTAGGAGGAACCATGGACAGGAGCTGGGGAGAAGGACAGAGGGAAAGGGGCATACTGGTGAATACAACAGTAGGGTTACCATATTTCAGCAAGAAAAAAAGAGGACGGGAGGAGCCCCGCCCTAGCCCCGCCCCTGCCCCTCCCACTTCCCGCCCCCCCCAGAACCCCCAACCCTCCCCCCGTTCCTTGTCCCCTGACTGCCCCCTCCTGGGACCCCTGCCCCTAACTGCCCCCCAGGACTCCACTCCCTATCTAAGCCTCCCTGCCTCTTGTCCCCTGACTGCCCCAACCCTTATCCACACCCCCACCCCCAGACAGACCCCTGGGACTCCCACGCCCCATCCAACCACTCCCCACCCCCTGACAGCCCCCCC